>NC_080676.1:33737439-34362439 GCF_030445035.2 Dasypus novemcinctus | reverse complement strand
AGTGTGTGTGTGTGTGTGTGTGTGTGTGAGTGATGGTGGTGGGGATGTGTGTGGTGCTTTTTTAAGTTTGTTTCTTCTTTAGTACTCTCCCTAGAGACAGTCTCTGCTTGCTTCTTCTACTACACCTGTATTCTTTGGCATAGTCTTTAACCTCTCAAGGGTCAAAATAGTTAATTCTCTCTTGCTAATAATATTTTTTATATTAAAATATCCCTATTCATGTTACCGGTATGATTTCTGAGTTGTGACTCTTGACTTGACCCTAAATAATAGACATGTTCATTCTCAGCATTAAAGATAGCAAATGTAATTTAAACCCTGGCATGCTGGTCTGAGTACATACACATGTGAAGTGTATCAAGCAGCTTCAAATTAATTGAATCTCAGTGGATAAAAATTTGCTGCTTATAACAGATTTCAAAAACATTTCCATTGGCAAACAACAGTGGAATATAAAATATTTTAACTATTGGGAAATGATGGAAATAGAGTGGACAAAAAGGAAAATTTTTACAAGTTTCCTTCTCATCCAGGTCTTTAGACAGGAAGCTTTAGGTATTAACTGTTCAACTTTCAGAGATTATATTCACCATGAATGGCCTTATTAAGGTTTTACACATACAGCTAGAAAAATATGCATATATAAAATAATATGATATATATTAATGTATTATATGCTATATATCATATAAATGTGATCCCATTCATATTTCTTATTCCCTACAATACTCTTTAAACTTGTTTACAAAATAATATACAGACTTTAAATGCATTTAAAGTCTTAAACTCTGTGTACCATATCAATTCTTAGTATGTCCCAGGCTTTATGGAAACTATTTCCTCTTTAGTTCTCTATTTGTGCTCTATAAATGATAAATCAATTTAAATATTGTTCTTTTACATACTACACTATAGCACTAATATAGGAAGATGGTGATTAGAATATTTCTGCTTCTAAGATGGAGAAAATTGACTAATCTGCTTTGTTCTAGGAACATAACTTTGGCAGCCATCTTGCTTCAACACATGAATATAAAGTTTGGTGAGGGAAGTAACTTATGCTTATGACCTGGTATCTGTAAGCTCCTACCCCAAATAAATACCCTTTATAAAAGACAATGAATTTCTGGTATCTTTTCTCAGCACCCCTTTATTTGGCTAATACAAACACATATTGAAGAATTGCTACTAACCATGGACTATAGTTTACATCATAGTTCACACTCTATCCGCACAATTTTGTAGGTTATGACAAAATATATAATGGCCTGTATTTGTCATTGCAGTGCCATGCAGGACAATTCCAAAGTCCAAAAAATGCCCCCATATTACACCTATTCCCCCCTCCTCCCTCCCCTTAGAACCTCTGGTGGCCACTGCCTTTTATCACTGATACAAGCTCTTCCATTGCTAGAATAATAATATCTATGATAGAATAATAATAAGTCTACTTTAGCCCATTATTCGTTCCCCAATCTTAGGCTTTTGGGTTGGTGATGCCTACTCTATTTCTAATTGAAATGAGGCTTATATCCTACGGGGCAGATGGATGGAACTATCTTGCTTGTAATTGCAGACACTCTTTGTTCTTTGGCATGGGTGTTGTCCATCATTATCTCCTTTTTAGTTGTCCTGGGTGAGTCCAATGAACTGGAGAGGAGGTCCTGCAACTCTGCTGAGATTAAGGCCCCACTGGCTTATGGGCAGACTAAAGATTAAAGTCTCTTGGACATACACCTATCAAATATAGTATTAACTATAGGATCAAATAGAAAGGGCAGAAAAGCCATGTGTAGGGAAACCAAAAATGAGTCCAGCTCTGTCACACTGGCAAACACAAATTCCAAAGTAAGACCTAATGGCAGGGCGCTAAAAGGGAGATAGAGTTTTATCCTGTAAGTACCCTTCAATGTAAGAATGGTTTCTGACAGCTCAACAGAAAAATAGTAAAATGTTAAAGAATAGGTTTTAATCTTCCTTAAAATTTTGGCCCAGAGTTACTCATGCATGAGTCAAAAGAAATATAAAAGCAAAAACATATCAGTGATATGTATGTGTTTATTTGTATGTATATATACTGAACAACTTAGAATTTACCAGAGACAGACTTTTGTTGTTTCTTACTAATAGCAATGTACAAAAGATTATATAAAAGAGTAAAAATGAATGAACTTTAAACATTTTCAAAATATTTTTATAAAGATACGGGGTAGAGTAAGGAAATATACATAAATTATAGCTACTAATTCTATAAAACTAGTTCTTACATGATAATGTACTTTTAAAAAGACATACTAGATATTTAGAAGGATAATTATTAAAACTCATAATAACTATTTTTGGAAGCTGCTATTACAGGGTATGATGAAAAGAAATATTCATTTCTCTCTTATATTCATGTTGTTTTTCCAGATTTTTCTATTTGTCATATAATATCATCACAATATAAATGAAATAAAATTGTTTACAATTTTGAATAGGAACTAAAAATTATGCCAGCACATATAGCTTTGTATTTCATCTTTTTATTATACTTTGATCTTAGAAAAATGGTCAATGATACTCATTTGTAAATTAAATAGAGATGTAGTCAGTTTAATCAATTATATTTAGATACTGTGTATAATTAGGTTTTTATGTTTTGTGTAATGCTTTCTAATAATCATATAAATATTCACAAGACAGTACTGAAGTTCATTTCTATGAAAATAAATGTTATTTTTGAGATTTATAATTTAAAAACTTATGATTTAAAATGAATTGAAAACAATCACTCATATATTCTCCACGGAAATTTTCCTGAGCAGATATTTGGTTTGTTTTGTGTCAAGTGTTCATTTGCTTGTGTTGGAAAATATAAACAGTAGTAGACATCTTCATTTCCGACAAGTTATTAATTAAATTGACAAGTATTTATACTATTTATTAATCTCAAATTATACTCTATACAGAAGCATCTCATTTGGTTTACTCTTAAAGATTTGAAATTAATTGGGTGGTGGCAGTCATAGAAAAAGAGAGATGACTGATAAGCAGCATTATTTTATTTTATGAAGGATGTGATAAGAAAAATAATTCATACGATGCAGAGGTGACAATATTTAGACACAGATTATATTTTAACTTCCAATAATTTATAAAATTAAGACAAAATGAACTTTTCAGGAAACACTCAAAATGAACTTTCAATTACTGCTTTTCTTTCCATCTAAATTGTTAATTTTATTATTGTAGTTTCCCAATCAAATTATATATTTATATCAGTGTGATCAGTGTGTATAATACATAAATAATATATATATATGTATATATGTATATATGCTATTTTGAAGAACCACCTAATTATGGCTTCTTCAGTTTTATTTACAAATAAAATGTGTGGAAGTCTGGTGTGGCCTGCCACCTTTCCCTGTGACCTACAAATAAACCCTGTGCTAGGGACTAAATACTTTAGCTTGGCTCTTGGGGCTTCTGGTATTAGCTTGGATCCTAGGATGTGATAGAATGTGGGCTGTCTCCCATTTTGGTTACCTTGTCATCCCACAGCAGATAGTGGTCTGCTCCTGTATGCCTTCCCTCTTTTCCCCTGAGTACATAGAGAAACTCCCCAGCCTATGTATGCAAGTTTGCCTCGCCCTGTCCCCTCTTCAATATCTACTGTATCTGTTCTGGAAGGGAAGGATTGGGGTCCTTCAGCAACAGCACAAGTGCAAAGGGGCGCTCATAAATCATTTATCTCTTTGCACTGTCAGTGAATTGAGAATTCTGGCTATGGGGGACATCGTCCCATTGTTGAAGATGACTTTGCTCTGTCTATATAAGTGAGTAAAGTTTGTTCCATCCACAGCCTGTGTTAGTTGTGCTTTTGCTGAAGACCCTAACACCTGCAAACGATGGAGAGGGTTTGACCTTAGGACTGCTCTTCCTGGGGGCAGGCATTGTTGTGCTCATTGCCACCCTCCGTACAATAAGTTTCCTTCCCTGGAAGTTGTAGCAGGTATAACATCTGACTGACAAAATGACATGAGGATAAAAGAATATTAAAAAATTCAGAATTGTGGTCTACTCAGATAAATCCCAACAAAATTATATACCTTTCCTGAAGATCATACTGCTTTACATAAATATAAAATGTGCTAATTAATTGTACTCCCTTGAGGTGACATTGATAAATATTCTCCAGCTCTGTATTAATGCAAGAAGTGAAATGCTTGAAATGTGCATACAATTATGTGATATTTTCTGCTATGCTATTATTTATTGGAAAAGTCATTGTTAAATTTATTCTCTTTGTCTAAATTGCAGGTGACCTTAAAAGCAAACATAAATAAAGGAGTGAGAATAATTACGGGTGGGTATTATAATAGTGGTTTTATTGACAGCAAATATTCCCAGTTTTCAATATTCGATAACAATTTTTGAAATGACCCTGAAAAATAATTAGATGGATGCTCTAGGTTTCTTATTTAATCTTTATTATTTGATCATCCCTACATGTATGGAATATTTACATTTATTTTTAAACATTTCTGCTTCAGTTTGCTAATGTTGCTGATGCAAAATATCAGGAACAGTGGCCTTCTTTAAAGGGAATTTATTAGGTAAAAGATTACAATTCCAAAGTTGTGAAAATGTCTAAATCAAATCATCATCAGAGGTGCATTCTCACTAAAGATTGTTCATTGTTCTTATCATGGGATCCTGCCACATGGCAAAGCAAAATGGTAGCTCTCGGTCTGGGTCTCTGACTTCTCCTCTGAACTGATTTCTCTCAAAGCTTAGCTGTGGGTGACACACACATGGATGTGCTTGTCTCTTCAGCTTTGAGCTGATCTGTGGGTCTAGCCTCTCTGGGGCCTCTTTCCATGCCTCAGCACTCTGCTGATTTAGAGCAAATATAGCCTCTGACCTCTTCAGGACCTCTCTCAGGTGCTTAGGACTTCTTTGACTTTCTGCAATAGCAGGCAGTCCTCTCACATGGCAGGGTCAAAATGGCAGCTGTCTTTCTCTGTATGTTTCTGCTTTCAGTTCTCCACTTACACAAGACACCAGCAAAAGAGTGGAGACCTAAACTGGGCCACACCTGACTGAGGTAGTCTAATCAAAGTGATCTAATAGAAAGTCTCTTAAATGAATCTAATCAAATGGCCACGACTACAGTGCATTTATAGGCACAAGAAAGGGTTAGATTAAGAATATGATTTTCTGGTATCCACAAAAGACAAACCAAGACATTCTATCCTCCAGACCCACAAAACATATGTTCTTTCCATTTTCAAAATATGTTCATTTCATCACATTGCTTCTAAAAGACTGAAATCATTTCTGTAACAATGCCAAGCAAAAAATCTCATAAAAATCAGTTATAGGCAAGCAGTCTGTCCTTAGGGCAAAATTTTTCTCTGGCTACAGATCTGTGGAACTTATAAAGCAAATTATCTGCTTCAAATATACAAAGGAGGGACAGTCATAGAATAAACATTTACATTAACCTAAGGAAAGATTGGAAGGAAAAGAGACCTCATGGGTCCAAGCAGTTCTGAAAACCTGCTGGGCATGCTCCAATAAATTTTTAAGTCTGAGATACATCTATTGACTGAGGAGTATTCTATATTTTAGGGGACTAATGGGGACCTACCCCATCCATGGGCTTGTCCAATGAACATCTTCTCATTACCACACTCAATAAACATTTAGATAGTGCTGAGCACTATGCCTCACCCTCCAAGAACACTGGGATGATGGCCATAATCTTCCCAATGTTTGAGTCACTGTCTCAACCCTCTTGGCACAGTGAGATAGTGGCAACATCCTCCCTAATTTCTGGCACAGAAGCCCAACCACCTCAGAATAGCAGAAGGCAACCTAATTCTCCTCAGTATCCAGGGAATGTGCCGTTGTTGAACGAGAGGCTCGTTGGGGTAAGGACAACGGAGACAGACTCACTCCGGAGACAGGTTCATGACGCATGTCTACTTTATTGAGGAAGTTATAGTGCTTATATAGCAGTTTGGCTTACGGGGCATTAGCTGATAGGTGGAGGGTTTATAGGAGGAGGGTGAGGCGGGGCTGGAGACATTTGGCTCAGTGCCGGTGCACCATCTTTTGGGTGTGCCCAAAAGTGTGTGGACTAGAGAGCGTGCTCATCTAGTCGCTTGCAACACAGCCAGGCTGAATGTCTCTGCCGCTCTACCTACATCTCCCCCTCTGTTATTTATTAGAGCCAATTGCCCTAATTTCAGTTCTTCAGATTCTAACATTTTATAATAAGCTACAAGGAGAAACCAGACTGCATTTTCCCTATTTAGTCTGAAAATTGCCTCTTCTAAATGTCCAAGCTCATCATTTTCAATTTCTTTCCTCCATTTGGTATCAAGTCAATTTGGCCAAGTTTTGTGCAACTTTAAAGTTAGGATCACCTTGCTTATAGCCATTATTTCTGTCCAAGTCCTCATCAGAAGTAACTGTAGGGTCTATATTCCTACCAAGAGTCTCTTCAAAGAATCTAGGGCTTTTCTATCAAGCATTTCACAGTTCCTCCAGAATCTTCCCATTACTATTTACAAAATCATCCCAAAGTTCTGGTATTCCATTGTATTTTGAGCACTGCATCCCTGGTTTTGGTTTCAGAAATGAGTTGGCTTTTATAAAGGAAATTTTTTAAGGGTAAATGCTTACAGTTACAGATGTAGCACAGGCAGGGCACAGATCTTTTGTAAAATAGGGGAGAAAGCATAGAGGTCTTTCAAGGGAACCACTTTGGGGGCCTGCAGACCAGGAGAGTACCACATGCATCATCCAGGAGGGACTAGAGATAGAGAGAAGAAGCCAAAGGGAAAACTGTGAGTTGCTGCACCTAAATTTGGGAATGTGCCCATCCCCCACCTATGAGGTGAACAGCCTTGGTAAAACCTGCAATTTCGTGGACAATGAAGAGGGGAAAGGACATATTCCTCCCTGGGAAGAGGGAGGGATGTGGCTGAGGACTGAATGTACTTCAACAAAAGTAGCCACAATAACTCGGTTTTGGATCACTGGTTTAGAAGATCTAGTTAGTGAAAATTGCAGGATTCATCTCCATGGGAAGATTTTCTGAAGACAAATATTAAAGTTTTAGGAAAAAATTGAATAAAAAATTAAAGAGAGCTGTGAAATAAAACCACTCAGCAAGAGAGATAAATTAATCAACAGCAAAAAATCACTAACATAATAAGATGCTAGATATCAACAAAAGATAAGCCATAGTAAGAAACACACATACAAGATAGGGCACAGCCAAAAGAAAACACACACAGACACACAAGAATCCAGGTGAGATGAAAGATTTAAGACAACTGATCAATCATAGTCACATAAATCCCCTTAATCAATTTTGGGAGATTAAGGAAAATATAACTAAAGAAACAAAGGATATTAAGATGACACCAAGTACAAAGAATAACTTTAGAGCCTGCAAAAAATGTAACAGAGCTTATGAGAATGAAAGACATAATGGATAAGAATAAATGTACATTAGAGGCACGTAACAGCAGGTTTGAAATGGCAGAAAACTGAATAAGTGAACTTGAGGGCAGACCACCTGAACTTGAAAAGGTAGGAGAACACAGAAAAAAGAATGGAAAAAAATTGAATAGTATCTCGGGGAATTGAATGACAACAAGAAACACACAAACCATGCACATTATAGGTGTTTCAGAAGAAGAGCATGGAAGAGGGGTAGAAAGAATATTTGTGAAAATACTGACTGAAAATTTTCCAGCCCTTATGAAAGACATGACTATCAATGTTCAAGAAGGACAACATACCCCAAACAGAGTAAGTCAAAATACCCTACTAAGAAACATCTACTAATCAGAATATTAAATGCCAAAGATAAAGAGAAGAATCTGAAAATAGCAAGAGAAAAGCAGTGTATCACTTGATAGGGAGCCTCAATTAAGTAAAGTGCTGATTTCTCATCAGAAACCATGGAAGCAAGTGGTACTATATATTTAAGCTTCTGAAAGAGAAAAACTGTCTACCAAGAATTCTATATCCAGCAAAACTATACTTCATAAATTAAGATGAGTTTATACCCTTTACAAAAAAGCAAAAACTGAGGGCATATGTTACCGATAGATTGATCTGTAAGAGGTATTAAAGGGTGTGTTACAATCTGAAAGGAAAAGACAAGAAATAAGAGTAAAGTAATGAAGACTAAATGCAAGAGGAAATGAAAGGGTTAAAAGATGGACAGTAGTAAGATAAGATAACAGAAAGCCAAAGGATAAAAAAGATGGAGTAAGTAATGCCTTCACAGTAGTAATACTGAATGTTAATGGATTAAATTCCCCAATCAAAAGACATAGACTGATAGAATGGATTAAAAACAAAACAAACAACAACAAAAACCACATGAACCATCTATGTGTTGTCTACAAGAGACTCATCTTAGATGCAAGGACATAATTAGGATGAAAATGAAAGGTTGGAAAAACATTCCAGATCAATAGTAATCAAAAATGAGCTAGAGTAGGGACACTAATATTGAATAAAATAGATTTCAAATGCAAAACTCTTTTAAAGGATGAAGGAGGCCCATTTATAATTAATAAATGGGACAATTCACCAAGAAGATATAACTAAATAAATATTTATGCACCTAAGTTAGGTTCCCCCAAATAAATAAGACACATTGGCAAACTGAAGGGAGAAGTAAACATCTTTACAATAATAGCTGGAGATTTAAAGACACTACACTTAGCATTAGGTAGAATATCTGGATAGAGGACAAATAAGAAATTGAGAGCTTGAATAGTATGATAAATTAACTAGACCTAACAGATATTTTTAGAGCTTTATACCACAAATCAGCAGGATATATATTCTTCTCAAATGTTTATGGATCTTTCTCTAAGATAGAACATATGTTAGGACATAGGTCAGATATCAGTCAATTTTTAAAACATTGAAATCATAAAAGCATTTTCTCTGATTATAAAGGAATAAGGTTAGAAATTAATAAAGTGTGGAAAAGAGAAAATTTACAAATACACTGAGATTGAACAATACACTTACATATTCTGTGGGTCAAAGAAAAAAATTGCTATAGAAATCTGTAAATATCTCAAGATGAATGAAAACAAGAAAAGCACATATCAAAATTTATGGGATACAGCAAAATCAGTGCTGAGCAGGAACTTTATAGCCCTCAAAGCTTATATTAAAAAAGAAGAAAATCTAAAATCAAAGAAATACCTGCACACCTGAAGGAACTACAAAAAGAACAGCAAACTAACTCCAAAGCAAACAGAAGGAAAGAAAACAAAGATTAGGGCAGAAATAAATGAAATGGAGAGAAAATAATAATAATAGAGAGAATCAATAGAATAAAATTTGTTTCTTTCAAGAAGCTCAACAAAATTGAAATACCTTTAGCTAGACTAATGAAGAAAACAAGATAGAAGATGTAAATAAATAAAACCAGAATTGAGAAGAGAGATATTACCACTGACACCTCAGAGAAAAGAGAGATTATAAGAGGATACTATGAACAACTGTTTGCCAACAAACTAGACAAAGTCAATGAAATGGACAAATTCCTAGAAACACATTAGCAAACCGCACAGACCCTAGAAAAAAATAGAATACCTCAATAAACTAATTGCAAGCAAAGAAATTGAATCAATCATCAAAAACCTCTCCAAAGCAAAATGCCCAGGAATAAATGGTTTCAAACGGTGAATTTTACCAATCATTTTAATAAGATTTAATACCAATCTTGCTCAAATTCTTCCAAAAAATTGAGCATGAGTGAACACTACCAAACTCATTCTATGAAGCCAACATCTTCCTAATGTCAAAGCCAAATATAAATATTACCCCTAAAAGTTTATAGTCCAATTTCTCTAATGAATATGATGCAAAAATCCTTAAAAAATTATCTGCTCACTGAATCCAAAGCACATTTAAAAATATACAACATAATCAAGTGGGCTTTATAACGGATATACAAGGGTCATTCAACATAAAGAAATCTACCAGTGTACTCTACCACATTAATCAAGTGAAGAGGAAAATTCACATGACCATCTTGATAGATGCAGAAAAGCATTTGATAAAATGCAACATCCATTCTTGATTTTTAAAAAAATCCTGAAAGATAGAAGGAAAACTATTTAAAAAGTTAAAGTGCATATATGAAAAATCACAGCTAACATTGTACTCATTGGTGAAACACTGAATGCTTTCCCACTGAATTGGGAACAAAACAAAGATGCCCACTCTCTCCACTGTCATTGAATATGGTGCTAGAAGTTCTGGCTAAAGCAATTATGAAAGAAAAAGAAATAAAATAGCCCAAATAGGAAAAGAAGAGGTAAAACTTTTTAAATATTAGCTGTTGATATGATCGTATACATCGAAAATCCCAAAAAATCCACAACAAATATGCTAGAACTAATAAAGGCATTCAGAAAAGTGGTGGGATATAAGATTAATATCCAAAACCAATAGTGTTTCTATACATTACTAATGAGAAATCTGAGGAAGAAGTCAGAAAAAAAATTCCCTTTACAATAGTGACTAAAAAATCAAATATTAGGAATAAACAACCTAAAGCATAAAGGACCTGTATTCTGATAATGATAAAATATTGATGACAGAAACAAAAGATGGTCTAAATAAATAGAAAGGATGTTTCATGTTCATGGGTTGTAAAACTAAATATCATTAATATATCAATTCTACTGAAATTGATCTACAACTCTAACACAATCCTGATATAAACTCCAACAGCATTCTATATAGAATTGGGAAACCCAGTTATCAAATTTACCTGAAAAGTAAGGGTCCCTGAACAGCCAAATATATCTTTAAAAAGAACAAAGTTGAAGGACTCTCACTTCCCAACTTAAAAGTATATTATCTAGCTACAGTAGACAAAACAGCATGGTAATGGCAAAAAGACAGACTGACCAATGGAATTGAATTGAGAGTTTCAAAATAGACCCTCACATCCAAGGTCTAGTGATTTTTGACAAAGCTCTCTAACCACTCCCAAATCTAAAAAAAAAAAAAAAAAAGAAAGAAAGAGATAGTACCCCTAACTAACACCTTATATAAAAATTAACACAAAATGAAGCAAGGTCCTAAATACAAAAACTAGAATCATAGAAGAAAATGTAGGGAAATGTCTTCAAGATCTTGTGGTAGGTGGAAGTTGCTTGGACTTTACACCCAAAGCTTGATTAATGAAAGAAAAAAATAGATAAATGTAACTTTCTCAAAATTATACACATTTGTCTTTCAAATGATTTTTTTAAGAATGTGAAAAGACAGCCAGCTTATTGAGAAAAATTTCAGAAACCACATATCTGACAAGGATTTGATTTCCATGTTATATAAAGAGATCACACAACAAAAAGACAAGCAATCCAATTAAAAAATGGGCAGAGACTTAAAACATTTTTCCAGTAAGGAAATACAAATGGCCAAAAGGCACATGAAAAGATGCTCCACATCACTAGCCATCAGGGAAATGCAGAGCAAAACTACAATGAGATATTTCATGCCATACAGAATGTCCATTTAAAAAAAATACAAAACTACAAATGCTGGAGAGGGTGTGAAGAAATAGAAACACTCCTTCACTGTTGATGGGAATATAGAATGGTGCAGCCACTCTAGAAGAGAGTTTGGTGGTTCCTCAGGAAGATAAATATGAAATTGCCGTATGCTCTGGATCTGGCAATCCCACTACTAGGAATATATTCAGAAGAACTGAATCAAGGACGCAAACAGATATTAGCACATTAATTTTCCAAGAGGCATAATTCACAATTGCTAAAAGATGGAAACAAACTAAGTGCTCATCAACTGAAGAATGGATAAAAAAAATATGGTATATACATATGATGGAGTTCTATTCAACTGTAGGAAAAAATTGGGAAAGCACATGACAACATGGAGCAACCTTTAGGACATTATGTTGAGTGAAATAAGGCAGATATAAAAGACAAATATTGTATGATCTCATTGATATATGCCAAATCTGATGAGAAGACTTACGGAGTTGGACTTTAGAAGGTAAGTTAGTGGGAGATGGAATGTGGGTTGAGAAGGGGGAGTTGATGCTGGATGTATGTAGAAGGTTTAATAAGGTCAATTGTAAATAAGTGGTAATGGATGTAGTTGATGGCAGAACAGTATAATGAATTTAGCAAACACTGATGATTTATGGATTTAATTATGGCTGGAGCAGATAGTCTAGGGAGGAGGTTACTATTAGTTGGAGTACAGATGGAGGATAATCAAGGGACTGTATGAGAATGTATTTGATAGTAGATGAGGATTGTGGTTAATAATATAGATACAGGAATTTCTTCTACTACAAGATGTTAGTTATATGGTGATACATGGGAAAAATATAACTAATTTATAGAGTATAGTTAATAATATTGTTAATATTTTTGTAGCAAAAGCAAAGAAAGTACTGTATCAATGCTAAGGTAAAAAAAGAATATGGGGTTTCATTTTATGAGATATGAATATGATTACACACTTTTTTCTTCCTCATTTTCTTCATTAACAAGGAGACTTGATCATGTCATTTAACCAATTTGTGCTTGTCTGTGTATCTTTCTAAACATTTGGAGGAACAATTGAGTTTGTTTTTAGGATTAGATGTGATAAAAGTGCCTGGACAGAATTTTCTGGAGTATGTTTCCATAGTTTGTTAAGCTGCCCTTTGTCTGTTATTTTATTTTTTGAATTTGAAATAAAGTTTATTTTTAAAAAATGTTTACAGATACAAAGCTGTGAAAATGTCCAAACATTTGCTTTCTCACCAAATGTCAGCCGCTGGTCAGAACATGAGTCTTCTGGCACATGGGAAAGCAAAATTACAGCTCTCCATCTAAGTCTCTGTCTTCTCTTTTCTTTTCTCTTCTCTGTCTCCACTTTTCTTCAGAGCTCAGCTGCAGGTGATCAAAGCACATGGCAGGGTTCATGTCTTCAGCTTCTGCTGCTCTGTAGGTCTAGCCTCTTGGGGGCCTATTTCTAAGGCTCTGTGGTTTGTTGATTTTAAGCTTGCTTAGTCTTTGGTCCCAGGACTTCTCAGTCTTTCAGGGCTTTGTCTTTCTGCAACTGCAGGCAATCCTTTCTCACACACGGCAAGGTCAAAATGGCAGCTTTCTTTGCGTGTTCCTGCTTTTATTTCTATGCTTATATGAGTCTCCAGCAAGAGAGCAGAGACCTAACTTGGGTCACACCTCACTGAGGTAGTCCAATCAAAGTTCCTAAAGCAATCTAATCAAAAATCTAATCAACTAAAATCTAATCAAAAGGCCCATCTACACTGCATTTACAAGCACAGGAGACGGTTAACTTCAGAGAATAATTTTCTGGAGTCCACAAAAGATAAATCAGGTTAGTCCCTATATTGGAGTGTACCTCATAGGAACAATATCAAGTTAAAGAATAATTAGAACTCTAATTATCATTTGGACTAACAAAATATCTTAGCCTAAGGAGATAGAGATTAAGAGACAGTATTAAAATGATCAATTTTAACAGATATAAGGCAATAGCTAGAAGTCATGAACAAAAATATTGAGAAACTAAGAAGAGCTAACATTGAAACACTAAATTGTTAGAAGTATTTTTTAATAAGAACAAAACATGGTATTGGTGATTAGAAATGATCTTGGGACAAAGGCACACATTTTGTCATATTAGTCACAAGTTGGTGTAAATTGTATATAATATCTAAAAGGCTCTAAAGAGTTTGGTATGGAATATCATTATTTGTTAAATTGAAAGGCTTATTTTCAAAGTCTATGTATACTTTAAAAAAATAGCAAGAGTAGACTAGAGCATAGGCAGACAAGTAGAAATCACTAATGCCAGAAAAGAAAAGAAAGAAATGTAGCTTTTAAATAGCCACAATGTTAATGTTGTACACTGATTTAGTTAAGTCAACCTGAAATATCTATAAAATAAAGAAATTGAATAACCATTTTGAGACTATATAGTTGCAACCAATTTGGTAATATTAGAATTTAACATTTTAGGAAACAAATGTGTGGATGATATTCTCTTCATACCTTCAATAATAATAATTCCATAACTTTCTGACCTATAGCTAACTTTGGAAATATACAGTGGTATTAAAATATTTAAAGAGATTTGACCTCTTTCAAAAAATGTAATGGAAATACAATTTAAATTATGTTAGCAAATAATGAAACCATTTAGATAAGTTTAAGAAATTACAGTTGTTATAAAATGAGAAAGCAGTATTCAATGATTGAAATTACTTTGGAAACCTCAACCAATTTCTGAAATTGTTCTTTCTTACATTGAACATTATGTGAATTATTATCTTTTGATTTCTTTTGAAATGCAGTGTAGTTTTATTGCTATGTTCTATCAACCCATATTCTTTGGCTAAACCTTAACTTAATTATAGCATGTAAAATGCTTTATTTTACCGTGTTTTCTATTTTAATAATATTAGAAAATATACGGTAGAGTGGATATGACTAGATAATTTTTGCCTAAGAAAAAATCTTTATTATTTTTTGTGATGAAAATAAGAATACTTTGTTAAAATAGACAAATATATATAGATTCATACATAAATGATTTAATCTTTAAAACAAGTGATTAAAGAAAAAGTTTAAAATCCCACTATCTACAAATAAGTTCCATTAATACTTTTTGACTATCCATAAAGTTATCTCTCTCTATATATATATGCATATCAGGAAATAAGTTCACATAAATTAGACCATACTTTATATATTTTTGTAACACTCTATTATCTTGAAAAAGAAAGATATATCATGGTTACCATATTTATACAAATATATATAATATACATACTTGTATACACATATGCACAATATTATTGACTGAACACCTTGTAAGGATTAGGTGAGATAAATTAAAAATGTTATCTGGCTCATAAATGCTCAGCAAATATTAGCTAGTAATATTATTATTATCATCACAATAATGCCATTGTCATACCCTATTGAACAATTGGATAGTTTCCATCTTTTCAACATTAAAGTGATAAAACATTTGCATGCATAAGCTGATTCACACTCTAATATTAGCCTTGTACTAAATTCCAATAAAAAGAATGGATATGCCTAAAGGTATATCATCAAATTAAAAATATATATATTAGAGCAGTTACAGGTTACATAAAAAAACTAAGGAGAGAGTACAGATTCCTATACAGCCCCCTCACATATGCAATTTTCCCTGCTTTAGAGTGATACCTCTGTCACAATTGATGAAGGACTATTATAATGACACTATTAATTATAGTTCATTGTTTACATTAAGGTTCAATGTTGGTGCTATACAGTGCTATGTAATATACATGCAACCTATAAGTTTCCCTTTTAACCACCTTCAAATATATAATTCAGTGGTGTTATTTACATTCACAATGTTGTGATACCATTACCACCACCCATTATCAAAACTTTTCCATCAACCCAAATGGAAGCTCTGTACCAATTAAGCATTAAGTCTGCATTCCCTGGCCACCCTTATGGTAATCTGTATTCTGGTTTCTGACTTAATATATTTGCTCATTCTAATTATTTTGCATTAATGAGATTGTACAATATTTGTCCTTTTGTATCTGTCTTATGTCATTCAAAATGATGTCTTATAGATTTATCCATGTTGAAGCATGTATCAGAGGCCCATTCATTTTTATGACTGCGTAATAATCCATTGTATGTTTATATCACTTATTGTTTATTCATTCATCTGTTGATGAACACTGGCCTTGCTTCCATCTTTTGGCAATGTTCTATGAACATTAGTTTGCAAATATCTGTTTAATTCCTGCTTTCAATTCTTTTGAGTATAAACTGAGTGTTGAGATTGCCAGATCATATAGTAATTCTATACTTAGCTTTCTGAGGAACTGCCAAACAGTTCCACAGCAACTGCAACATTTTGCATTTTCACTAACAATGAATGCACATTCCAGTTTCAACCCATCCTCTCCAACACTTGTTATTTCTATTTGTTTTATTAGTAATAGTAGTAGCAACCTTTCTAATGGGCTTGAAATGGTATTTCATGTGGTTTTGATTTGCATGTCCTTAATGGATAATGATGTTGAACATTTTTACATGTGCTTTTTGGACATTTTAATATCTTCTTTGGAGAAATATGTATTCAAGTATTAGGCCTATTTTTTATTAGGTTGTCTTTTTGTTGTTTTACAGTTTTTACAATAAATCATTGATATTAACTTTCATCAGCTATATAGGTTTCAAAATATTTTCTCCCATATTATATGTTATTTTCACTTTCATTAAAGTCCTTTTATGCTCAAATATTTTTAATTTTGATAAAATGCCATTAATCTAATTTTCTTTTATTGCTTGTGCTTTGGTTATAAACTCTAAGAAACCATTGCCTAAAAGAAGATCCTGATGCTTCCCTGTGTTTTCTTCTGGTTTTATGGTTTTATTCTTATAGTTAGGTCTTTCATACATTTTGACTTGTTTTAAAAATATATTTATAATTTATTTTCAAAAGATACTTAGATTACATAAAAATATATAAGGGATTCCCATATGCCCCACTTCCCACCCCTCCCACTCTCGTGCACATTAACAACTTCTTTCATTAGTGTGGTACATTCATGGCAATTAATGAACACATTTTGGAGCATTGCCACACAGCATGGACTATAGTTAACATTGTAGTTTATACTCTCTCTCACTCCATTGTGTAGGTTATAGCATGATATATAATGTCCTGTATCTGACTTTGCAATGTCATTCAGGACAATTCCAAGTTCTCAAAAGTGCCCCCATATTATACCTTTTTTTCCCTCTCCTTGCCTTCAGCAACTCCATTGGCCACTATCTCCACATCAATGATGTATTTTCTTCCATTACTAGAATCACAGTAAGTCTATAGAAGAACACCAGTAAGTCCACTCTAGTCCATATTTTATTCCCCAATTGCAGTTGTAAACTCTCATTTTTTTCTTAGTGTAGTGCTTATCCATCCTCACCTACTTGTTAGTTGTCCTTGGTGAGTCCAATGAACTAGATAGTAAGTGTTGGAATTCTGCTGAGGCTCAGGGTCCAGCTGGCACATGGGCAGCTCAGAGATTCAAGTCTCTTGGAAATACACCTACCAACTCCAGCGCCAACTATGGGTCTAATAGCATGTACAGAAGAGGCATGTGTAGAAAAGTCACATCTGAGTCCAACTCTGTCACATTTGGGAGCATAAACTCCAAAGTAAGGCCCACTAGCAAGGCACCAACCTCTGGAGCAATCTGCCATGACCATTTTGATTCATTTTATATATGTGGTGTGATGAGGGGTTGTGATGATTAGGCTAATGTGTCAACTTGGCCAGGTAATTGTGTGCAGTTGTTTGGTCAAGCAAGCACTGAGCTAATTATAATACAAGGACATTTATGGATTTAGTCAGCAGTGAGTTTACTGCTTTGATGGCTGACTACATCTACAATCAATTGCCATCAGCAAGGAATGATATTTTATCCAGTTGGTTGAATGCCTTAAAAGGGAAAGTGATATCAGCATTGAGAGGGAAGATTCCAGCTCAACTTTGGACAGCCATCATCTCCTGTGAACTCATCAAGGACCTTCATTGGAACCTCTGGTTTGCAACCTGCCTGCATAATTTGGACTTGTGCATCCCCACAGTCACATGAGAGAATTTTATAAAATCTCATACTATTTACAGATATCACCTGTTGATTCTGTTTCCCTAGAGAACCCTGAATAATATGGCGGTCCCCCTTCACTGTTTGAAAAGGAAAATATTTTGAGTAAATGCATGGTTTAATTTCAAGGTAATTAACACATTTAAAGCAAACAATATAAAAGATCACAATAAAAATAAATCACACAACTTTGTTATGTGATTTTTAAAAAAAATTTATTAGAGAAGTTGTTTAAAGAACAATCATGCATAAAATAGAGAATTCCCATATACTGCCATATTATTAACATGTTCTATTGAAGAGGTTTATTTGTTACAATTGATGAAAATTATATTATTAACTATAGTCCACAGTATAATTTAAGGTTCACTATGTAGTGCAGTTCCATGGACTTTAAAAATTTTTCTTGTAACATATACACAACTTAAAATTTCTTGTTTTAACCACATTCATATATGTATATATATACATCAGTGTTGTTCTTTATGTTCACATGTGCTAACGTCACCAATATCCATTACCAAAACTTTTCCATCATTGCAAGTAGGAACTCTACATTTTGAGACTTAATTCCCCATTCCTTATTCCCACCACATTTCCTGGTAATCTATATTTTAGATTCAAACTCTATGAGTTTGCTTAGTCTTATTATTTCATATCAGCGAGATCATACAGTAGTTGTATGTATTTTGTATCTCAGTTATATCACTCAACCTGATGTCTTCAAGGTTCATTCATTGTCACATATATCAGAACGTCATTAATTTTTATGGCTGAATAACATTCCATCTTATTATATATCACATTTTGTTCATCCATTCATCTGTTGATGGACACTTGGTTGCTTTCATCTTTTGGAAATTGAGAATAAACCCAGTATGAAATCAGTGTTAAAATATTGGTTTGAGTCTCTTCTTTCAATCCTTGTGAGTATATACATAGGTGTGGTAATTTTGTTCTTAACTTTCTGAGGAGCTGTCTTCCTCAGCAGCTGCATCATCTTGTAATTTCATACTACATATTATGCATAGGAAATGAAAGATTGTAAACTTTGTTTTATGGAAAAGTTTAACATGAGGTTATTAGTATTGTTCCCATATATAAATACCACATATATAACTAAATAGAGATTTTATTACAGATAAAGACAGAGGGTAACATAGCAAGTGAAGAATAAATAGGATATATATATATATATACACCTGCCTATGAAGTGTAAGTTACTTCCCTCGCTAAAGTCTATTGCCACGTGTTGGAGTAAGTTGGCTGCTGATGTCTGCCAAGGATTCAGGCTTCCTCGGTTCCTCTCATCCTGGGGCTCATTCCTCTCTGGCCTCAGCTGCTGTGCTCACTCCACAAGGCCAGCTGTAGAATATTAGGTGAATAATTTTATCTCTCTCCCTGGGAATTCTGCCTGCCATGTCTAAGGAGCCATTTCTATTCCTCTCTATTCTTCTCCTGTGTGTTTACTTCAACCTCCCTTCTCTGCAGTGTGATTTCTCTGTGAGTCCCTGCCAACCAAGGGGATGGGAGTCAATGCCCTCCTGATGTGGCCCAAACAAAGCCTTAATTATTATTGAATCAAGTAAAAGTAAAGCCTCAGAATCCAACACACTCTAATATGTCCAGTGGAAAAGACCAGTTTACAAACATAATCCAATAATGTAATATTTCTTTTTGGAATTCATCAATAATATCAAACTGCTACAGTGTGTATATATAAATCCGTATATATAAATCTGTTTGTGTATGTATATCTATATAGAGACACATACATATGCTTTTCTTTAAACATGAATGAGGCAGGATACGAAACAGGACTTTCTTTTCAAGACATTGTTCATCATTGTTCATGTAATAATGCACCTCATGTAGTATTTATAGAGTAAAAACGTGCAGTCTCTCCAAATTCCATTCATACTTTGTAAATTGACCTAAGGTAGATCCGAAATGAAACATCGTATTTCTAGTCTGCCTTATCTCTGGGCAGCTATGCCAAAAGCTGTAATTATGCCCTTCTGCCTTCAATTTAGTGAATAATAGGGTCCATTCTCTTCTCCAAATCATGGCAAAGAGGCAGACAATAATTTCTCCCTACCCAAGTCATGACTTCAGTTACCTTGTAGAGCCATTCTCACCTTCTGATCATCAATTGACTTTTTAGATCCTTCACCACATAATAGTCCCCACACCAAAGTGGAGAAATATGTTCAGAATCACTTCTTTTACTTTAGTTTCTTCACTATAATAAGTTATTAATTTTGGCATTTTTAAAAAGGAAGCATAAAGAACAATTAAGAGCTTGAAACCTGGCATCAGACTATCTTGTATGCCAGGTACCTTTGGGCAAGTTATTTAACCTCCTTTGAACTTTTTTCCCATTTGTAAGATGAAGGTTATAAATGCTAGTTCTTGTAACTGTTATTGCAGACATTAAAAAGTGTGAAAATCAACTCTGTTTTTGCTCCTATAGATAAGCAAATTCAAGAAAAAATTAATAAACTTAAAGTATATCTAACTTTTCGTTTTCTCCCATCTAACAATGCTGTCTCACATTATGAAATATGTTTTATGTATTATTTCAAAAAAGCAAGAAAGATGGATTTAGAAGATTAATATAATAATAGTTAGCTATTTACTATAGGGGATACAAAGAGAAGAATATTACATTACCTAAGAAAAAATTTTGATGAATAAAGATTTTAACTATGGTACAGGAAAAAAAAGTTTAACATTGTGCCACAAGTAATGTTTTTATCTTAGATAATCCCCCTTTTGAAGTGTCTCCATGTAAAGACAATGGCAAGAATCTGCTTTCCACCATGTTGCACAGCAAATTTGTTTTGTTCAAGTGTGCACCTATCATGAGAATGACATATTTTTTCAGGCATATTCTGTTCATGCCATTACTTCTTTCCTGCTTAACATGTGTGTGAAATAAGCATATACACAGTGTGCACATATTTTGAAGTAGTGTGTGTAAATGATGTAGATATGTTAAAAATTGAAATTCTATTTCTCTGCCATAGAAATAGTTGTAATAGCAAAAATGCAAGCAATAACTGAAGAAAGTAGTAGGTGTGAAAACACTGTTTTGATTTGAGTGTTTTGAACAGTAATATTTCTAATAGTTTCTTGTCAAGATAAACATTTTATATAAAATACAAATATCAATCACATTCCATGTATAATAAATACATCTGAAAAAAATTTCTGTAGGACAGGAATAGTTTATTTAAATAACATTGTAGATTAAAGAAATCATTAAAAAATATTTTAAAAAATAAAGTTCAAATAAAACACAAAGGAATTAATCATTTGACTATATACCCAGAAAGTAACATCAGTACATGAATGAGAACAGGGTAAAAGGAAAACCAAGCTTATAAAATAAAATACTATGAAAAGAATAAGTGAAATATAAATCAAATAACTATTCCAAAGTCAAGAGAATTATTAAACATGTAGGAAAAGTAAATGCATAGTAAAATACTCCATAATGGCCATTATCACATAATAGCACAATGGAAACCAAATCTCAAACAATTTGGTATTGATACTGTTATCTTCGGGGGATGTCCCATCATTCTGTGCTTGGTTATACTGTAAAGAGGGGTGCATAACTGATTAAAAATATGATGCCAAAAGAATAGCAAATTAAATTTACTCCAAATTATTTTAGTTTTCACTCTGTAATCTGAACAATCTTTTTAATACTTTTGACTAGAATAATTATCACCAAAAATGAACAGCTGAGATATAGGGTAAATTTATTTGTTTCTACTGCATCTAAAATAATACACTCGAACATGGCAGTGGAAATTTCAACTTCTTATTTAAGGATATCAAGATATCTTGGAGAAATATGAGGTATTCACAAATCAGGTATCGTCTTTTCCACTGGAAAGCAAGGGATTTAAATATATCTATTGGAGTTGAAAAGGATCTATTCAATATTTATTTTTTTTCCTTAAATTAAACAGTTGTCTAGGTATTTCAAGAGAGAAGACAAGGAGATGGGGAGAGCCAGAAGAAAGGGAAAACCTAAAGCAAAAGACAATAGGAATACTGATGGGGAAGAAAATTTAGCCTTATTCAAATTTAAATTTGAATAGAAGAAAATAGTGAAAGATAAAAGGATAAAATAAAAATATGCTTCTGCTATTTGAAGACTTTTGATTAGTTTTAATAGTCAGCTGATATGGAAATAGGAAAAGGCAAAATATGTTTATGAAGGGCAGAAATAGGGGGTGTAATGATTAAGTTCATATTTCAGCTTGGCCAGGTTACGGTGTCCAGTTATTTGCTCAAGCAAGCACTGGCCTGATTGTGACTGTGAGGATATTTAATGTACTTAAATCATTAGTAAGTTGATTGTTTCTCTGACTGATTACATCTCCAATTACCTAAGAAGATTGCATTCAACAATGAGAGAAGTCATCCAAACAGTTTAAGGCTTTAAAAGGAGAAGTGATGATTTCAGCAGTCAGAAGAGAAATTTTCATTTCTACTTGGGATTCATCAAATACCTTCATTAAAGTTTTCAGTTTTGGGCTTGCCTTATTGAATTTGGATTTGTGTGTCCCCACAGCCACATGAGACAATACTTATTTTTAAAATCTCATAATATTAACTATATATATATATATATATATTCCTGTCAATTCTATTTCCCTAGTGAACTATGACCAATGCAGTTTTGTTACTCAGAGTGGCTCTTGAGAAACAGAATCTTAAGGGTGAGTTTTTTAAAATTGGTTCTAAGGCTTTTGGAAGTGGTTCTCAAATCTGATTGGATTCAAAGACACTAATGACTTATTTTTTTACATATATTTTTTATTATTAAAGAAGATTTAGATTACATAACTGTAACATAAAAAATATAGGAGTTTCTCATATGCCCCACCTCCTTTGCCTCCAATACTTTCCCATATTAACAATATCTTTCATTTGTGTGATGCATTTTTTACAATTGATGAACACATACAGAAGCATTGCTACTAATGAAGGACTATAGTTTATATTATGGTTTATACTTTACCCCACAGAATTTTATAGGTTTTGACAAAATGTATAATGGTCTGTATCCATCATTGAATGTCATTCAGGACTATTCCAAAGCCCTCAAAATATCTCCATGTTGCATTTATTCCTCCCTCTTCCTCCTCTCAGAAACCCTAGTGACCACTGCTTTTATATCAATGACACAAATATACTGTAGTCCATAATTGCATTCCTCCTTTATATTTGTTCATTCTTCAATCTTGAGGATTTGGGGATGGTGACCCTGCCTCCGATTGAGAGGGGTCTTAGATCCCATGGGCCAGATGGATGAACACTGTCTTGCTTGCAGTTGCAGATGCTCTCTGCTTCCTGGTATGTGTGCTGTCCATCATCCTTTTGTTAGTTATTCTGTGTGTGTCCAATGAACTGGGAGAGCAGGTTTTGTGACTGCTGAGAGTCAGGGCTCAACTGGCAATATGAACAGACTAAAGATTTAAGTCTCTGGGACAAATATTTAATGAATTTAGTGCTAATTATAGGAGCAAATAAAAGGGGCAGAAGGGCCATGTGTAAGGAAATTATAAATAAGTCTATCTCTGTTACCTTGGGGAACATAAATTTCAAAGTAAGGCCCATTGACAGGGTGCTGAATTCCTGAGATTGTCTGCCCTTCTTATAGTGCCTAGATGTCTCTAGAGTCCTCAGGAGCCCTGCTGTTTGAGGCTCTTTTTACTGTGGCAGTCAATAAGATCCTGTTGAGATGTGGCTAAGGATAAAGCTCTCACTTTTAATAATCAAGATAGCACTGATAGTCCTATCTTGATTGTTGAATTGGAAATAGAGCTACTCAAATGCTTATAAGAATCAAGTCTCTGAAAGTGTTTTTGACACCCTAACAGAATTTTGTGGAGTTAAAGGGAATATTGACATTGACTGATAGTTCCTAAATATACAGGATACAGTTATAAAAACTATGGATGATCTCAAGGCTTTGAATTCCCAACTACAGTGCCACATGAAGGATGTGAAAGTTTCTTTGTGTGCCCTGAAAGAAAATCGTACTTTGTGTAGTGACAAACTTGATATTTCTGAAAACCAGACCCAGAGCTTCATTGTGAGAATGATGGAATTGCAATGAAAATGAATTCCCAACTTTGCAAGGTGTTTCCTGTTAAAATGAGGACAATGATTGGAAAAGAATGGGATCCTGAAAATTGGAATGGGGATGTATGGACTGGTAATGATGGCATGGGGACATTGAAACTCTAGATTCTGCTAATCTTTGCCAGTTGAACCTGTAATGGTCTGTGGTGAGGAATCAGTCAAGGGATTTTCATTCTGCCCTGAGGAATTGGCCAACCAATCTCCATATGAATAGAGTAACTCTTCTCTATCTGATAAACTCCTAACCACCTCCTCTGAGGAAACATTATTCACTACATTCTCTGAAGGGATTAATCCTGTTTTACCAGACAAAACTCCAATGGAATGCTCTGAGGTAATTGACTTGCAAGACACATCTAATTCTCTAGTGACCCATCTCCATTTCTCTTTTCTTCCAGAATTATTAACTAGACTGATGTCCCAATAGATCCCAAGGTGAGATACAAATGTGAGCCATGAGTAAATACACTAAACTCCAAAATAAGTACATGCTTTTTTCCAATTTATATAAACATAAACCAAGAGATATATGTGTGAATGGATTTTAAGTGTGTATAATAATCATGGAAAGAGTATAAAGTTTGATAAGACTGAATTTGATGTTGGCCACTAAGCAGTGATTCTGGATTCAATTTTGTAGATAAAGGGTTTAGAAAGAACTCTAACAGTTTGTGTGGATGGTTCGCTGAAACATGCAATAAGTGGTGTCCTATATTGACTGAGGTCAAAATGCCAGAACTACGGTATAATGAAAATGAGGCGCTCCAAAGGTTTAGAATATTGGAATGGTAAACTTGATTTATCATGTAAGACCTGAGTACCAATCTCAGGAAAAACATACCTTTTACCAGGACTGTGAGGAATAAATTTGTGAGGTTAATTCCATCGTCCCTAAATAGCTTTATTGTACCTCCACTCTTTAAGTCAGATATTACTATATGAACTGCTGTCATTGAACTTGGATCCATAAACACAATGGGGATGATTGGCAGAAGCCAAGTTGCAGCATTTAATAAACACCAAAAACAAGGGGGATAACTACTAATGGACTCCAGACTCAAAACATTAATCAAAATTTGAATTGCTGAGGCATATGGTGTTGGCTAGTGGATCATGGTAACTAGAAGAAAGCTAGATGGGCATTCTATTAAATTCTTACTAGATCTGTATAAACAGATGAGTTCTAAGTCAAGAGAATAAAAACCTAACTTGAATTATAAAACAGAGAGTCATGATCCCTTAATCAGTTCTCAAATATGAGACACTTTACAAATTCAGAGATCCTTGAATGACCCCTCATTCATGGCTGGTTCCCTTGGGTCAGGACCTTGCTACATTGTTAAAAATTTATACTGTTAATCTTCCTCCTAGTCTTACCCAAGAAGACCTAGGACCTTTAACCATTGTAACTCACATTGGGAAAAATAAATGATGAGCTATTGCAGGAATAGGTAGACACTGGCTTGAAAGTGACCCAAAAAATCTAAGAGACCCAAAACATCACTGTTGTCCACTGCATTGGTTCCTTAATTTGAAGAATAAGAAATAATTATGGTAGGGAAAATCAAGTGGAAGCCAATAGAACAGTCCCTACATAGCAAAAGAGTAAATCAAAAGCAATATCTGAGCCCTAGAAGGTTTCAAAGATTAATGCCCCAATCTAGATCTTGAAGGATATATGGGTGGTGGTTTGCACCACATCCCTATTCTCTTTTCCTATTTGATTTGTGCAGAAAACAGATGACTCTTGGAGGATAACACCAGATTACTGTAAACTTAACCAGGTAGTGGCTTTCAGCTGCTCTTCCAGATAATGTATCATTGCTTTATCATACCCTGGTATCCTAGTATACAACTATGGATCTGGAAAATGCTTCTTTCTCAATTGCTGTTAGTAAAGACAATCAGAGACAGTTTGCTTTCAGCTGACAAAGCCAGCAAAACACCTTTACTTTCCTATCTCAGAGGTTTATTAACTCTCTAACACTATGTCATAATCTACTTTGCAGGGATTTTAATTGTCTTTCCCTCCCACATGACATCACACTGATCCATTATATTAATGAAATTATGTTGATTGGACTTAGTGAGCAAGAGATAGCATCTACTCTAGAGATATTGTAAGACATTTGACTGTTAGATGGTGGGAGATAATTTTTTAAAAAATGCAGGAACCTTCCACCTCAGTGAAATTTCTAGGTGTCCAGTGCTATGGAATATGGCAAAATATATATTTTAAGGTAAAGGATAAGCTGTTTCACCTGGTCCTTCCTATTTTCCAAAAAAAGACATGATGCCTAGTTGGCCTCTTTGGATTTTAAAGACAACGTTTTCCTCATTTGGATATGTTGCTTGGCCTATTTACTGAGTGACCCAAGAAACTGGTAGTTTTCAGTGGGTATGATAGAAAGAGGAAGGTCTGCAATAAATCCAGTTTCCTGCGCAAGCTGCTCTGCCACTTGGGTCATATAATCCAGGAAATCCAATGGTGCTGGAAGCAAATAAATATGCTGTCCAGAACCTTTGACAGACATGTAAGGATAATCACAATGTAGGCACATAGAATATTCAAGCAAAGCCTTACCATCCTCCACAGATAAATATTCTCCTTTTGAGAAATAAATTTTGACCTCCCTCTGGATCTTAGTAAAGACTGAATGCTTAACTATGGGCTATCAAGTTCCTGTGAGACCTGAGTCACCTATTATGAAGTTGGTGTTGTCTACTCAGCAAATCATAAAGTTGGATGTGCACAGCAGCACCCTATCATAATAGGGATATGGTACATACGAAATAGGGCTCAAGGAGGCCCTGAAGGCACAAGTAAGTTACATGAGGAAGTGGTCCAAATGTTTATGGCCCTCATTCCTGCCACATTACCTTCTCTTTCCCAGGTCACATCTCTGGCCTCTTGGAGCTTTCCTTACAATTAGTTTACTAAGGCAAAGGAAACTTGGCACTCATTTATTCATGGTTCAGCAGGATATATAGGTAACATCCGAAAGTTGACATTCGTAGTGCTACAGCCCCTTTCTAAGACATCCATGAAGGAAAGTGGTGAAGAGAAATCCACCCAGTCAGCAGAACTTATAGCAGGCACCTTGTGTTTCAATTTGCTTAGAAGGAGAAATGGCGAGCGATTGATTTGTATTCTGATTTATGGGCTCTCACCAATGGTTGGTTGGATGGTCAGGAACTTGGAAGGAACATGATGGGAAAATTGGTGATAAGGTGGTTTGGGGAAGAGATATGTGTATAGACCCTTCCAAGAAGGCAAGAAGATATTTGTGTCCTATGTGAATGCTTACCAGATAGTGACTTCAGAAGAGGTTGGTTTTAATAACCATGTGGATAAGATGACCTGTTCTATGGATACCAGTTGGCCTCTTTTCCCAGACTTTCTTGTTACTGCCCAAAGGGCTCATGAACAAATTGGTCATGGTGGTAAAAATGGAGAATTATGCATGGACTCAGCGTTATGTACTTCTATTAACCAAGACCAATTTAGCTATAGTCACTGCTGAGTGTCTATTCTGCCAACAGCAGAGAACAGCTCTTATTACCTGATACATTACCATTCACTGAGGTGATCATCTGGTTTCCTGCTATCTGATGTCTTATCCACTGCCATGGTACTCCACAAAGCACTACTTCTGAACAAGGAACCTATTTCAAGAAAAATAAAAGTAGGAATGTGCACATGCTCATGGAATTCACTGGTTTTACCATGTTCCCCATTATCTTAAAGCAGTTAGATTGATAGAATGGTGGAATGCCTTTTGAAGACTCAAACTGGGTGCCAACTGGGTGGTAATACCTTGCATAGCCGGAACAATGTTCTCCAGGACATTGTGAATGCACTAAATCCACACCTGCTCTATGGAGCTGTTTCTCCCATAACCAGGTTTCACAGGTCCAAGAATGTGGGAGGGACTGTAATGGCTACACTCACTATTACCCCTAATGATCCACTTGGAAAGTTTTCCTTCTTGCCCTTGCAACTTTAAGCTCTGCTGCTCTACAAGTTTTCATTTAAAAAAGAGCAGCTCTTCCACCAGAGGACAACAATGTTTACAATTTAAGACTGCCAGTTGGTCACTTGGAGCACCTTCTGCTTCTGAATCAATAGGCAAAGGAATTATTGTACTGGTTGAGGTTACTGATCCTGGTTATCAAGGGGAAATAGGATTGCAACTAAACAATAGGAAAATTAGTACTACCATGCCCGTCATTAAAGTTAGTGGAAAACTCCACAACCTGCCAAGAATTCTGCTGACCTAGAAACTTAAGGAATGGAGGTTTAGGTTCACTCCATCAGGCAAAGAACCAACCCAGCTAAGGTCCTTGCTGAGAGTAATGGGAACATGGAATGTGTCCCGGAAGAAGGTAGGTGTAAATACAAAATATGATCATGTGACCAGTTACAGACAGGAGAACTATAATATGAATATCTCTTCCTTGTTTTATTAGTATATATGTTTTTATATTTTTCTTTTCTATCTTATCCTCTTATCATACATAAGTTATATTCACTTCACATCATAGTATTTAACTATGGAATATAAAGTTTATGAGTGAATATAACTGAAGGCCTTGTACCCTACTCTGGTAAAATTAGTGCTTCCATTGTATGCAAGAGAGTTAGGCATTGTTGGGCAAAATATTAATGCTGTTGTTTTTATTTAGAGATCAAGTATGGTTTAATTTAGTGACCAAGTTGACAAGGGGTGAAATATGCTGGTTAAGTACATGTATCAATTTGGCCAGGTTTTGGTGTCCAGTTGTTTCGTCACCATATATTTGTCTGATTATTATGAGGATAGTTCATGTTATTGTGAGGATATTTCAAGAACTTATATCACCAGTAAGTTGGTTGTATATACATTTACAATAACTGAGGAAACTGCCTTCAATAATGAAATGTCTCATCCAATCAGATGAAGACCTTAAAAGGAGAAGTGGTGAACTCAGCAACAAAAAGAGAGGATTTCCATCTCTCCTTCTCTGGGGGAATTCATAGAAAACCTTCATTTGAGTTCCCAGCTTGAAGCCTGACATACAGAATTTGGGCTTGCCCATCCCCACAGTTACATGAGACAATTTTTATAAAAATCTCATAATTTCCTGTCAGCTATATTTCCCCAAAGGTCCCTAACTAATATGGGGTTTGGAAATTCCACTCCGATGTATGTTTTTGTTCAATATTGATTTGCACTTCTGAAATTGTCATTAAGAGTGAGCAGTGGGTCCATTTATGTTTGTGTTTAGTCACAGGATCATCAGTGAATGGAACTTAAAAGTAAGGAAAATGTAATGTAAAAGAAGTAAAGATTGGATTGGCCAATCTAAATGTGGAGAAATACATAGGTTTGCTCCCTGGAGCTTAATCTTATATATCTTTTGAGTAAACCATTTAGATAAGTACATGATGAAAATTTGAGTTTTGTAGTGTAATTGCTTTGATTCATCCAGAAATTCCTATTTACTCCAGGAGGTAGTTCATAAAAGCATAATCTGAGAAAAGTGAGGAGAAAGAATACACAAATAATTGCTCTAGAAACCAACTAAGAATAGTTTATAGCAATTAGCATTGAAGCAGAAAGCTTAAATTTTGGGGGCTAGATTGTAATCCATGACTACACTTTACTATATGAGATGATACATCTAGGTCAATTAATATTATTTTAAATAGTCATGGAGGAGAGCTTGGGAAGACAATTGACTTTTGCATAAATATGAATCAAGAAATAGTTAAGTATGAATGAACATTTATATATTGTGAATACTATTACTACAGAATACTATTGAGTGCCAAATCATATGAACATTCTTCATATGATTTTTCATATGAGGAATCATATGGAAAGCAATATTTCATTTAATCCTAACACAGCCTTTTGAAGTAAGAACTCTTTCTCTACATCTGTAAATGCTTAAGTTGAGCTATGAAAATTGAGAA
The DNA here is from genome assembly GCF_030445035.2 of Dasypus novemcinctus. Classification (NCBI taxonomy): domain Eukaryota; kingdom Metazoa; phylum Chordata; class Mammalia; order Cingulata; family Dasypodidae; genus Dasypus; species Dasypus novemcinctus. The sequence continues at coordinate 34,332,590 of NC_080676.1, read as the reverse complement.
ATGATGTAAGTGCTCATGGTGGTTTGAGACTCTTTTGGACCCCAGAAAAGACCATGTCCTTAGAGCTAATGTATTCTTTGGAGTGTGAACCTATTGTAGGAGGAACTCTTTGGTTAGATTACTTCAACTAAGGGTCTTCGAGAAGATTACTTCAGTAAGGCATGACCCAGCATGAGTCTTGGTCCTCTTCCTGGAGTCCTTTATAAATGGGATGTATATGGAAGAGATGGGGCCACAGAGACAGAGAGAAACACCCTGAAACTGAAAAAGAGAGCCATGAGAGCAAGATGCTGAAATCAATGGAACCCAGAAGAGAAAAATACACAGGAGCAGAGAGAAAGCCACAGGAAAAGAGAGAAAGCTGAAGAAAGCCAAAAGCCGAAATCAATGAGACCCAGAGGAGAAGGGAGAGACAGCAGATGCTGCCATTGTGCCCTGCCATTTGGCAGGAGTCTCAGATCACATGAAGTCAATCTTCAAGGAGAAAAGCATCAAATGATGAAGCCTTGATTTGGACATTTTCATGGCCTCAGAACTGTAAGCTTATAAGTTAAGAAATCCCCATTATAAAAGCCAACCCATTTCTGGTATATTCCATTCAGCAACTTTTAGCAAACTAAAACAGTACTAAACTTCCATGACTATAAAAAATTAGTATGCATTGGTAAATTATTAATCAGACTAAACTTGTAGAGTTTGGAGGAATATTAAATTCTTATAAATCTGTTTGCACATAGTAGGTACCCAACAAACAGTATTTACTTTTGCATTCTTTCAGAGAAACAATTATAAATATACTATATCTCTACTATTTATGTGATGTGTTACACATTGCAATATATTTGCATATTGCATACACAGTAGTCCATAAAATGATACTACAGTAGACTAAGAGAAAAAAATTTGAAAAGGAGTACAATCCCTTGTCAACCTGAGTATCTCAGTGAGGAAAATAGTTACGGCCAGACAGAGCAGACAGCTATCAAGTAATAGAACGACCCTCTGCAGCCCTGCTTATCTCTACACAGGATCTCCCTCTTTCATCCCCCTCCCCACACCTGATAAGTAAGGTAGGTAACACTTCCTGTTTCAACCAATTCACACATTAAACAAGCAGATGTTGAAAGGTTACTCTTCCTTTGATCAATGGGTTTTGAACAGGTTTGCAGGATAAGGTATGAGCACTTGCTCTATGTTTAATACTGCATATATGCTATCATTTACTTCTAAAACAATGATTGCTTTAGATTGTCCACATTTTATTGAGGAAACTGAAGCTTGGGGAAATTATACAATTGCCTAAAATACCCAAAATATTTATGTGAAGAGTCAGTTCTTGAATTTGAGTCTTTCTGACTCTAATCAAGTTATTGTGATACCACTATAAAGTATTTTGACAAACTTTAAGCAAGGATTTAATTGAAATGAGGAGTAAAAACTGGAAATAAGTATAAATTCTGTTGTACCTGGTAATAATTGTTTTGTTTCAGCTATTTCTCAATACCTTCTTACAGTAGAGCAATTTTTTTTAACTTTACTAGAAAATCAGTTTAGAAAATATTTGAGAATAATAAGCTGGAAACTACTACTTACAATGACATAAGGTAGTAATATTTATAGAATTTCCCCCTATAACTCACCACCAGTGCTGCTTAATGAACAATAGCAAAATTGGATGAGTGCATCCAAGATTCAAATGATATCCATTTTTCTACAGTTGAATCTCTAAGGAACTCCGAGTCACCGTAACTATATATCATTACTATGTGCCAGGCAGGAAAGTTCCAAATTAGCACAGTCAATGCATTACAAATGTGCCTTCAGGTCACCTTCTTCCACCAAGATAGCAGTATGAATTAGGATGCTTCCATAGAAGGAATATGCTCAGAAAAAAAGTTTCCTTCTCCAAGTAGCTTTTTTGGACAATGTACATAGAATTTTACTAATCAAGCTCTTGCTTGTTCCAACCTTTTAATCTATCTCTTTTTTTTTCTTTTTTGTTTTTACTACAACAGTGCATGATGACATAAAAATATTATATCTTGGGGAGTGGATGTGGCTCAAGCAGTTGAGTATCTGCCTCCGACGCGGGAGGTCCTAGGTTCAGTTCCAGTTGCATCCTAGAGAGAAATAAAACAAAACAAAAAGCAAACAAAAAGCAAATGAATGAAACAGAAAACAACTGAAGGGAACTGATGTGGCCAGTGGTTTAGTGCTGGCTTCCTACATACAAGTCCCTGGTTCAATTCGTAGTCCCACTCCTCAAAAAAAACAAAAACAAAAACAAACAAACAAACAACAAATATATATATATGTCCAAAAAATCCACTGTCTACTTGCTTGGAAGAAACCAATACCAGTGAAAGTGCCTTTCAGAGACCTGAGCCTAAGATTAGAAACTAGTAATCTTCCAGCAACTATCTGTGACATTAGGGAGAATTATTTGATTTGGAGATCTCCATAGCTTTAGAATGGCTGAGAATTAGTACTAAGTTCATATAATATATGTGTGTGTGTGTGTATACAATATAGATATTAGAGTAATCAGCATGTCCTGATTTGTCTGGAACTGGGAGGTTTTCCAGAATGTAGGACTTTTAGTCAGAAACGAGGAAAGTCTTGGACAAAACTAGAAGAATAGTCACCCCATTACTGGTTAGAATGTATTAACAAGTTTTTATTTTGGGGACCCAACATGAATAATCATACATTATTTCCATATGCATAGTACTTACAAATATTAATCTTCATGTTGACTTGCTTGTTTTATAGAGGATGAATTGTCTTCTTAGTTTGTGGAAGGCAAATTTGTCTTTTAACCACTTCCTTTACCTTACTGTGGCTGTTTGAAGCTTTCATGAACCACAGAAAATCCTGTTCTTAAGGTTAATTCATCCCTGTGTATGTAAACCCATTGTAGATGGGCCTTTTTGATTAGAATTCGCTAACGAATCTTCCCTCTGATTAGATCACTTCTTTAAGGCATGATCCAGGTGGATCTTAATCATCTTTACTGGAGTCCTTTAGAAATGAGGAATAAAAAGCTGAAGACAAAGAAGAAAGCTGCAGAGACTGAGAGGAACCCAGAAGCTGAGAGGAAGCCACTTGAGCCAGAAGCTGAAAACAAGGCCTGCGAGAAACGGGAGAGATGAGCAGACACCAGCCATGTGCTTGACACCCACAGCTGAAACCCAAGAATGAAGCAGCTCAGATAATGCCTCAATTTGGACACTTTCATAGACTCAGAACTTGAAACCTTTAACCTAAAAAATTCCCATTGTAAAAGTCAGTTCATTTCAGGTATAATGCTCCCAGAAGCTTTTTGCAAACTGAAACACTAACATTCATACGTAGTTCTAAAGACACTCAACTTCAATGAAGCTGAGACTCCCTGGAAAGTTGTTGCACTAGTATGCATTTATTCTAGAGTTGTGAAGGCAGGTAATCCTACAAGTTCTTGCATTCTCCTGCTTCAACCCTACTGATCTTATAAAACTTACTGCATCCACTTTTTCCAGTGATGCTAATAATAAATAATGATAATAACTTTTATAACCTTACCTGTTGGTATATTATCCATCTCTACACACATAATATTTAAGAATAACAATTTCGTCTGTTTTGCAAGTAATCAGAATTTAATATACTACTGCTGAATGTTCCACTTCAAAGAGGACCTTGTCTTTTGTGAATTTTGTGTACATAAGTAATTGTTGTAAATATTTTAGCAAATATTTTGTTTTTGTTGTTTGTACATATTTTGGCTGGCATTATAGTGTAAATTTTATTTCCTTATTGGGGAATGACTACTTCCTTTTTTCCTTTTTTTTTCAGTTCCACGTGTGTATATGGCTGGGGGAAGGGTAGCTTATGGTTGAATGCTTAATTTTCATTCTACATGGTATATATTCCTCACCCCAAATTACAATGTAATAAAACAAAACAAACAAAAACTAAACATGCACAAAAGACTACATTAACCCAAGTCAAACAACAAAAGAAAAATACTTCTCCATTTTTCTTCTTCACATCCCTCTCCCCAACCCCCCCCCCCCCCCCCCCGCCCATGCTTTCTTCAAAACTTCCTTCCTTGTACTCCTTTTACAGCTCAGCTTCTTGGAAGAATTATTGAAGTGACATAGCAATTGAATTTTCTGCTATTAAATAGCTGGACTATTCTCCCTAATTCTTTACAATCATTTGATATTTCTTTGTGAAAGTCCTGGCATATCCTCTTTCTTGTGAAATTCACTGGACACCTTAAATTTGAATGAAACAAGAAAAGCAAAACACACTATAAATCACACTGCCATAAGTTCAAAGAAATAATTTCATCAGAACCAAAACTGAAACACAATTATTATTTAAGATGAAACCTACTAGTTACTAAAGATAAAATTACAAGCTCATTTGTAATAAAATAAAAGGTAACACAGAATACCTAGGGCATTCAAATTTGGATACATACATGGAAGACTTAAAAGTGAAGTTTACTGAGGTTTGTTTTCCTCATTTTTGCCACAATATTAGCAACCACTGAGTAAGGTAGTCTTGAATATTCCCCTTATTAGGTCGGAACACCTTGTGGAAAGCACTTCTTGAGAAGGAAATGAGACAGTTCTAAGAGAGCATGGGTTAATATCATTCCCAAAGCTTCCTTTGAAGGAAGTTTTAAGGACTCAAAGATTTGAGGTAAAATATAATGAGGGGTAAAACAAAATATAATGTAATGAGGGACTTGCAAGATTAGAGCATTTTATACTTTCCAAAACTAGGCCTTCTATAATGCAGACTAGAGAAAGATAATGTAGAATGTATTTATTTCAGGAAAGTCAGACTCAGTTCTTTCCTGTGGTTCTGAATAAGATATGCATGCTGGTTTCAGTGGTATGCCTACTGAGTTATTCAAAGGCAAATGTGACGTTCTACTTCTACCTGAGACACACTTACATGTGCACATACACAGACAAACAAACATGCTGTCCCTAAACTTAAAAATTCTGAAGAAGTGATTCCAGATACTATGGCAGACAGAATAACAGCCGCGGCAAAATTACCCCTATCCTAATTTCCATGTTAAGGATGTGAGATTAGGGATTATCCTGAATTATCTGGATTGGCCCAGTGTGATCACAAAGTTCCTTATCAGAGAAAGATAATGAGTGTCCAAGTCAGAAAAAGGAATTATGACAATAGAAGCAGAGGTTGAAATGATAGGCTTTAAAGATGGCAAAAAGCTGACAAGCCAAAAGAATGCCTGTGGCCTCTAGAGGTTGCAAAGGTAAAGAAACATATTCTCCCCAGAGCCTCTAGAAAGAATGCATCCTGAAGACATTGTGATTTTAATCCTGTAAAACTCATTTGAGACTTCTGACATCTTGTAAGATAATAAAATTTGTGCTATATTAGGCCATTAAGAGTGTGATAAATTTTTACAGCAAAAATAGGAAACTCATACAGATGCAAAATAAACTGTAATGTTGTGAAACATAAACACTTTAGATTTTTAAAATAGAACTATATAGTAACTTTTAAGAAGTTTTCCATTTTCCACTTTTGATAACATTAATGTTAGAGGAAGAAGTCTCTTTTAGTTTCCCTTTTTTTCAACACTCATGTAAAATGTGATGAGCATTTGAAGAACTGACACATGATTTGTACCTAAAATGCTTTTTATGAAGTTTGTAATTTTGTAAAAGCAAGAAAAACTAAGATTTATGTATTATCTACATAGATATCAATATTTTATTACTTGAACATTCAGGTTGAAAATTTATCTGAAGAGTTTTGTGTACAGAAAAATATCATATATAAGATGATGTAAGTCCTTTTCCTCAAAAGACTAGTTAAATATATGTTAGCAATGAATAATTTTTTAATAAAATGGGAAAACAAATCAAAGGAACTCTAGGCTTTTTAAAAGAAGTTTCATTACTTTTATTGAAAAAGTGAGCTCTATAATGGGTCAAATGGCTTTTAAAATCATCTATAGTATTCACAATAATGGGCATAATTTATGTGCTGGCAAAGATTCACATTTAATACCCAGTGAAGAAAATGAAGGGATGAGAGATGCAGCTGTCATTCAGCCAGCAGCTCCTATTAAACTCTGTTGACTCCAGTAACAGTATCTGAAACCAAAATTCTACTCAGTCCATCTAATACTCAGCTGTAAATATTCACTGACACTGCACAATAGATTATTTATCTCATTAATGTTGGCATTAAAAATTAAAACAATTCTGGAATGGTGATACGGTTTTTCTGGAAAGTGTTATTATTTGTTCATCGAAATTGACTTTGTAAATAATTATTAGATGGGAAGTAAAGCATGTTTGATGGTTTGAAGTTCCTTTGTGAATCCCAGAAAAGATAATGTTCTTAAACTAATCTATTCCTGAGGGAGTGGAGTCCTTTTATTGCGTTAAGGAACCCTTTGATTAGATCACTTGATTACATGACTTTAGAGCTTTTGAGTAGACTGCCTCAGTGAAGCATGACCCAGGTTGGGTTCTCTACCGTCTTGCTGGGGTCTTTTTCTTTTTTATTTGAGACGTTTTGAGTTAATAAAATAAGCATGCATACCATACAGGGTTGGCGCCACCACCAATTCCCTACATTGTTGTGACAGATTAGTTACAAACAATGAGAGAACATCTTCATAAGATGAGTGCTTACTACAGTTCATAGCTTATATTTGGTGTATTTTTCCCCACAAACCATCCTATTATTAACACCATGTATTAGTAATGTATATTAGCTATAGTTCATGGAAGAACATTCTCTTATTTGTACTGTTAACTACAGTCATCATTTACCACAGGGTTTGCTGTTTTATATGTTCCCCTGCCCTGCACAGTCCCTCCAAAGTATACACTCAGTGGATCTCAGTTTCTTCACAATGTTGTGCTGCATACGCTCAGTCCATTTCAGAACACTTTCATTACTCCAAAAGGAAAAAGCTCTTTCCCCCTCATACCCCCCTATTGTTGACCCTTAGCATTGATACAGTACTTTCTTTTGCCATTTCTATAAAATATTACTTAATTACTAACTAAAGGCTATATGTTAAATTAGTTATATTTTCCCATGTATCTCCATATTCTTAACACCTTGTAATAGAATAAAATTCCTCTATCTGTACTATAAACCAAAATCACCATTCACCACCAAAATGACAATGTTCATTGCTGGATTATCCTCTAGCTTTCTTTCAGTTGACATTAACCTTCCTAGACTACTCTTCTCAGTCACAATCACATTTATAAATAACACTGTTGATTTTGCTCACTTAATGTATTACCATCAACTTTAACCTTTATTAAGCATTCTACATACATTAGCATTGGTTCCTCCTTCTCAATCCATTCTCTAGCCCATTACTCCTATAATTTTATCGCATTTAGTTCATATTAGAGACCATACAATAGCTGTCATTTTGTGTCTGTCTTATTTCAGTCGACATAATGCCCTCAAGATTCATCACATGTTGTCATGTGCATCCCAAGTTCTTTTCTTCTTACAGCTGAATAGCATTCCATCATATGTATATACCACATTTTGTTTATTCTTTCATTGGTTGATGGACACATGCGTTTATTCCATCTTTTAACAATTGTGGATCCATTTGTTTCGGTAGACTGTAGATGTGAGGATCTATTTCTGAATTTTTTATTCAATTCCATTGGCCAATGTCTACTTTTATGCCAGTACCATGATGTTTTTGCCACTGTACTAAGTACATGCTTTAGAGTCAGGAAGTAAGAATCCTCCAACTTTGTTTTTCTCTTTTAAGATATTTTTGCCTATTTGGGGCCCTTTACCCTTCCAAATAAATTTAATGTTTGGCTTTTCCATTTACATAAAAATACTGTTGAGTTTTTATTGGGATTGCATTGAATCTGTAAATTAATTTAGGTAGAATTGACATTGTAATGATATTAAGCCTTTCCATCCATGAACACAGAAAGTCTTTTGATTTATTTAGGTTTTCTTTGGTTTCTTTTAGCAATGTCCTGTCATTTTCTGAACATACGTCCTATATGCTCTTGGTTAAGCTTATTCTTAAATATTAGATTGTGTTAATTGCTATTGTAAATGGATTTTTTTCAGACTTCCTCCACAGATTGCTCATTAGTAGTGTATAGAAACACTACTGATTTTGAGTATTAATTTTTTTTAGAGATTTATTTTTATTTGTTTCCCTTCCTCCCCCTCCCCGCCCCCAGTTGTCTGCTCTCTGTGTCCATTTGCTGTGTGTTCTTCTGTGACCGCTTGTATCCTTATCAGTGGCACCAAGAATCTGTGTTCCTTTTTGTTGCATCATCTTGCTGTGTCACTTCTCCGTGTGTGCAGCGACATTCTTGGGCAGGCTGAACTTTCTTTCGCGCTGGGTGTCTCTCCTTGTGGGGTGCACTCCTTATGCATGGGGCTACCCTATGCGGGGGACACCCCTACATGGCACACCACTTCTTGCGCGCATCAGCATTCCACATGGAGCAGCTCCACAAGGGTCAAGGAGGCCCAGGATTTGAACTGCGGACCTCCCATGTGGTAGGCGGATGCCCTATCCATTGGGCCAAGTCTGCTTCCCTTGAGTAGTAATCTTATATCCTGTCACTTTGCTGACCTCCCCTATTAGTTCTAGTATCTTTGTTGTAGATTTTTTGGGATTTTCTAGGTTCAAGATCATATCATCAGTATACAGTGAAAGTTTTACTTCTTCCTTTCCTATTTAGGTCACTTGCATTCCTTTATCCAGCCTAACTGCTCTAGCTAGAACTTCCAGCACCATATTGAATAACAATGGAGAAAGTGGACATCCTTGTCTTTTTCCAATCTCAGCAGAAAAGCTTTCAGTCTTTCACTGTTGAATACATTGTTAGCTGTGTATTTTTCATCTATGCACTGTACCATATTGAGAAATTTTTCTTCTATTCCTGTCTTTGAGAATGTTTTTATCAAGAAAGTATGCTGTATTTTTTTTCAGCTGTCGTTTCTGCATCAATAGAAGTGATCGCGTGATTTTCTTCAATTTATTAATGTGGTATATTACACTAATTGAATTTCTTTTGTTGAACCACCCTTGTTAAGTCCTACATGATCATGGTATATAAATCTTTTAATGTACTTTTGGATTGGATAGCAAGTATTTTGTTGAAGATTTTTGCATCTATATTCATTAGAGAAATTGGTCTGTGATTTTCTTTTTTCATAGTATCTTTGTCTGACTCTGGTATTAGAGTGATGTTGGCTTCATGGAATGAGTTTTTAGTGTTCCTTCCTGTTCAGTCTTTTGGAAGAATTTGAGCAAATAGTATTAGATCTTCTTTGAAAGATTTGTAGAATTCAACTCTGAAATCATCTGGTCTTATGATTTCATTTTTTGGAAGGTTTTTGATGCCTCTTTCAATCTCATTATTTGTGATTGGTTTATTGTGTCTTATTTCTTCTAGGGTCAGAGTATGTTGTTCTGTATTTATAGGAACTTGTAAATTGTGTCTATGTTGTCTGGCTTGTTGGTGTACATTTGTTCATATTATCCTCTTACTATCTATCTCTTTTGTTTCTCTACTGTCAGGGGTACTGTGCCCCCCCCCCATCATTTCTGATTTTATTTTTTTTACATCTTCTCTCTTTTTTCTTTTTCAGTCTAGTAAAGGGCTTGTTGATTTTGTTGATCTTCTCAAAAAACCATATTTTAGTTTTGTTGATTCTCTCTCTTTTATTGTTCTCAATTTCATTTTATTATGCTCTAATTCTTCTTATTTCCTTCTGCTTGCTTTGGAATTACTTTACTGTTTGTTTTTCCCTAATTCCTCCAGGTGTGCAGTTCAGTCTTTGATTTTAGCACTTTCTTTTGTTTCAATGTAAGTGTTGTGGGCTATTAATTCCCCTTTCAGCCCTGACTGCATAGTACCCAATAAGTTTTGATATATTGTATTCTCATTTTCATTCATCTCAAGATATTTACTGATTTCTCTTGCAATTTCTTCCTTGACCCACAAATTATTTAAGAGTAAGTGGGTGAATCACCATATTTTTGTGAATTTCCCTTTTTCTCCCTGGTAGTGTTTCCAGTTTTATTCCATTATGATCAGAGAAAATGATTTGCATAATTTTAGTATTTTTCAATTAAAAAAATGGTAAAATATTGTCTTGAAACCCATCATATTGTCTATTTTGAAGAAGTATCCATCAATAATTGAGAATAATGTATATCCTGCTGTTTTAGGGTGTAACACTATATAAATATCTATTAGGTCTAGTTCATTTATCCTTTTAGTCAAGCTCTTTGTATCTTTATTTATCCTCTGCCCAGATAGTCAATCCTATGCTCATTTAATAGCATATACATGGCTCCTTTTAAAACTCCTTTCTGTCAATTTATATCTTTTCTTTGGGGGGGGGGGGGAGTTCAATCCGTTAATATTCGATGTTATTACTGTGAAGGCATTACTTACTTGGTCCATTTTATTCTTTGGCTGTCTGTTGTCATATCTTACTGTTTTCTGGCTTTTTATCCTTTTAGTTACCTTTACTAATAAGCTTCATTTCTATACTCTTTTCTAAGTTTTTCAACTTTGACTTTTCCTTTTAGGCTTTAAAAGATCCTTTAGTATTTCTTGTAAATTTGGTCTTTTAATAACAAACTCTCTCAATTTATTATTATTATTATTTTTGTCTGTGAAGACTTTAAACACACTTTAATTTTGAAAGACAGTCTTGTCAGATAAAGAATTCTTGTTTGGCAATTTTTCTCTTTCAGAACCTTAAATATATCACTACCTTACTGCCTTTATGGTTTCTGATGAGATATCAGAACTTAGTCTTATTGAGTTTCCCCAATATGTGAAGTATTGCTTTTCCATTGCTTCTTTTAGTATCCCTTTAAAAACATTTTTTTTATTTAATTACCTTTTTTAAAGATACATATCACAAAAAAGTTACACTAAAAAATATGAGGTTCCCATATGCCCCATCCCTCACCCCACCCCACTTCTCCCACATCAACAACCCCTTTCATCATTGTGACACATTCATTGCATTTGGTGAGTACATTTTGGAGCACTGCTGCACCACATGGATTATAGTTTACATTGTAGTTTACACTCTCCCCCAGTCCATTCAGTGGATTATGGCAGGATATATAATGTCCAGCATCTGTCCCTGTAGTATCATTTAGGACAACTCCAAGTCCTAAAAATGCCCCTACATCACATCTCTTCTTCCCTCTCCTTGCCCTCAGCAACTACTGTGGTCACTCTGTCCACATCAGTGATACAATTTCTTCAATTGCTAGTCATAATAACACTATAGTAGAGTACCAGTAAGTCCACTCTAATCCATATTTTTATTCCTTCATCCTGTGGACCCTGGGATGGTGATGTCCACTACACCTCTAAATTGAGAGGGGGCTTAGATCCCACATGGTTGATGGATGTGATTCTCCTGCTTGCAGTTGTAGGTGCTCTTGGTTCCCTGGTATGGTGGTTGACCATTTTTACCTCCCTGTTAGCTGACCTGGGTAAGTCCAACAAACCAGAGGGTAGGAGATGCAACTCTGCTGAGGCTCAGGGCCCAGTTGGTACATGTCCAGTCCAGAGATTCAAGTCTCCTGAATATACATAAACCCCAGCATCAACCACAAGTTCAGTAAAAATGACAGAAGAGGCATGTGTAGACTTTACATAATAGTAAAGTCAAATGAGTTTATATGGATAAGAATCTTCAAAAAAGAGTCAGGAGTTCCTCAGAGGGGTCATGTTTATACACATCTCAGCAGGATCCAAGAGATAGCCAACATAGATACAAGCCCAGGTGCTGGTTCTCCTGAGGGTTATGGAAACACACAGGTAATATGGTCATGGCAGATGGCTCTGGAGTTCATTGCCTTGTCAATGGGCTCTGCTTTGTAATTTGTATTCCTAAGCGTGATGGAGTTTGGACTCAGAATTCCTCTTTATCCCTGTAATTTGCCATTCTGATTAGGTGTCTCAAAGTGGGTCTATTCAGATTAATTTTTTGGGTGGTGTGTTATCCTTCTTGGATTTTGATATTTATGTCTTTCAGAAGGATTGAGAAATTTTCAGTCATTATTTCCTCAAATGGTATTTATGCCCCCTTTTCATTCTCTTCTCCTTCTGGGACAACTATAACATATATGTCTGTGTATTTCACTTTGTCATTTAATTCACTGAGAGCCTTTTCAATTTTTCCTTTCTTTTCTTTTTCTGTTTGCCTGTCATTTCAAGTTCAGAGGCTCTGTCTTCTAATTCACTAATTCTGTCCTCAACCAATTCAAATCTGTTGTTATATGCCTGCAATGAATTTCTCCACTCATGAGTTGTTTTTTTCATTCCTGTAAGCTCTCTTACTTTTCTTGGAGGCTTTTGAGTGTCTTTTTTGTTTGTTTGTTTTTATTTTTAAAGAAACTTCGGATTACATAAATGTTACAGCAAAAATATAGGGGACTCTCACATACCCCATGTTTTCTTCCTCCTGCACTTTCCCACATTAACATCTTTCATTAGTGTGATACATTTGTTACATTGGTGAGCACATATTAAAGCATTGCTACTAACCATGAACTACCGTTTACATTGTAGTTTATATATTGCCCTGCATAATTTTATAGGTTTTGACAAAATGTACAATGGCCTGTAACCAACATTGCAATATCACTGAGAACAATTCCCCTGTTCCCAAAATGCCTCCATGTTACACTTATTTTTCCTACTCCCTCCCCTCAGAACATCTGATGGCCTCTGAATTTTTATCAAGGACACATGTTCTTCCATTGCTAGAATAATAATTAGTATAATTTAGTCCATAGTTGCATTCCTTCCTTATGTTTGTTCATTCTTCAATCTTGAGAATTTGGGGATGGTGATGCCTACTCTGTTTCTGATTGAGAGGGGACTTAGATCCCATGTGGCAGAGGGATGGAACTGTCTTGCTTGCAGTTGTAGACTTTTGGGATGGGCATTGCCCATTATCATCTTTTTGTTAGATGTCCTGGGTGAGTCCTATGAGCTGAAGAGTAAGTATTGAAACTCTGCTGAGATTCAGGGCTCAACTAGCATATGAACTGATGGAAGATTTAAGTCTCTGGAACATATGTTTAATGAGTATAGTGCTAGTTATAAGTTCAAGTAAAAGAGGCAGAAGACCCATATGTAGGGAAATTATAAATGAGTTTAACTCTGTTACACTAGGGAGCATAAATTCCAAAGTAAAGTCTCAGTGAGTGGGTGCTGAATTCATGATCTTGTCTCCCCTGCTAATGGTGTCTAAATATCTCTTGGCACCCTCAGGAGCCCTTTTTTTGAGGTATCATTTCCTGTGGCAGCCAATGAGATGATGCTGAGACGTGCATAAGCATGACCTCCTGACTCACTTTGGAATCTCTTAGCCATAAAAACCAATTTGTATTTAATAATTCACTGGTCAGCATATGGTAATAATCCCTCAGTACAAGGGAGAAGGCAGTGCATTTATATGTTGAGTTTACCTTAGATAGAGGCCACATTTGAGCAAAAAGAAGGCTTTCAGGAGGTAACTCTTAGGCAATAAATAATACTAGGCAAAGTTTCAATTTCCCAAGATAAGATTCATAAGTATAACCATCATATCAAGGGTCTGGTGGAATGGTCTGTGCTTCTTTGCTGGGCACTGTTCATGTACTCAGGGGATTCTTGCCACTCTATTAGAGATTGTGGCAGGACTCCCCAGGATGGGAATTCAATATTCTTTTGGTTATTGTGTGGATCTCCATCCACTGAGACAATGCTCCATGAACACTTGAACATATTCATATGCCATACAGACATGCCCCAGGTGCACCCCTACTCACACATACCCCCATCACTGATACCTCACACCAGGGATCCTTCCCCTGCCAAAACTTTCCCAGAAATAAAGCAAAAAATAAAATAAAATAAAGTAAAAATAATAAGAAACTAACATAAGACTAATATTAAATAAAATAAAAAATAATAAAATTTAAAAAATTATTCATTGTATCTTTCATCATGGTAAGATCTGTTTTCTATTATGTAAACTGACAGTTTCTCCCATATGTTCCCCCAGCGTCTTTTAAATTTATCTTCAAAGAAGCTTTAGGTTACAGAAAAGTCACATAGAAAATATAGGGAATACCCATGTACCCCAAATCATCTCCTACCCCACTCTCCATAATTATTAACATTTTGCATGTGTATGGTATATTTGTTACAATTGCTGTACTAATATTGAAACACTGCTACAAACCATGGTTTACATTATGTTTTATTTTTTTGCACCATATGCTTTTATAGGTTTTGACAAAATTTAAAATGGCCTATATCCATCATTGCAAGATCATGCAGAACAATGCCAATGCCCTAAAAATGCCCTGTGCTCCATCTATTCTATTGTTCTCTTCCTCTCCCCTCAATCCTTTGGTAACTACTAAGTTTCAATTTTTGAAGTATAAGGTTCATAGTTACATGCAACAATAGTAGTGTCTTCTTAATATCCTTTATTTCTTTAGCCATATTTTCCTTCAACTCCTTGTATTTATATAGATTTGTGTGTGCATCATTAATTGGTTGTTTTAAATCCTGTGTCTCATCAGGATTTTGTATTAGGTCCTTTGGCTGGGCCATATCTTCCTGTTTCTTAGTATGGCTTGTAATTTTTAGCTGATGTATAGACATCTGATTATGATGGTGAATTTACTCTGATAGTCAATTTCTCTTTCTGGCTTAATGGTTTTGTTCCAAGGCTCTTCTTTGACTTCTGGTTAACTTATTTTAAATCTTTAAGATACCCAACTTAAGTAATCAAAACAATTCTAGGGACCGACTGATGGGAATTTCCCATTATAAAAGCCAACCCATTTCTGGTATTTTGCATTGGCAGCCTTATGCAAACCTAAAACAGCAGGGTTAGATATTTAAGGACTTCAACTTTACTATTTTTTAAAGTTATTCCTTATTTTTACTGGTCCTATAAATATGATTTAACCAAGTTACCATCTCCTTTCTTTCATCTCCTTTTCTCAGATTACCATCTCAGTCACATCTGACTTAATATTTTCTTTATTAACTTATTTAAACTATTCAGAACTAGAGCTTTCCAAGAAAAACTACTTATGTGAAACATTTCTCCATCTTGATGAGACCTTTGGAAATCTAGTGAAGTCAGTTTTAGTCTTGAATATTTAAACAGCTTTTGAAATATAATTTCCTTCAGATATCACACAAATTTCAAAAACCTATTTTAGATCACACTCCTCTATCATCCCGCATAACCTGAGTATATTTATTCTATTTCCTCTGATCTAATTCTCTAAGGAAAATAAAATTGCCTGACTGAATACTTTGGATTTTACTTGACAAATATAAAATTAGAATCTCTTCTAGGGATATTAAGTAATATCAAGATAAAAGATACTATCTTTCTACAACTATTGTATAGTCTATTAAAAAAGCAATATTTGACAAAAATTTTATATTGAACACACACATGTGGTATAATAAAATAGGTAGCAGGTGACCCTGAATTCAGGTAATTTGTGAATGAACAAAAGGGAAATGAAAAATCCAGTGACACCACAAGAATATACATGGTGTAAGACAAAAGAACTACAGAGAATAAATTAATAAATCAGCGATTCACAATCAGAGGGAGACAATATTTAGAAATATTTAGAAATATCTCAATTATTGAGGGAAAGATATATTTAATAATTTAACATGCAAATGATAGGAGAAATACATGTCATTTCTCTTTTAGCAGGAAATTAAAGTACTTGCTACTTTATATTAAAATAAAAAGAATAAAAGATTCAAATTCAATTATTTGCTTTGTTCATTACTTATATGCTATAACAGATTTCTTAACAATAAGAAAAGACCATTCTTGCAGTGTCCTGCTTTTGTTTCAAGAGTATTAATTATTTGTGTAGGATGAGGAAAAGGTAGGGCATGATGATTCTCATAGTTTCCCAATCAATAGATTATACCACTTAATTGTAGGTTATATAAGAGAGAAAAGTGAATGATTTTTCTGCTTTCTTTAGTTGTTTTATTTTTATCATGAATTTTAGTCTTATTTCTTTAAAGAAAAATCTTCAGCTTATTTTTGATGATTGAGTTGTTTAATTCTGTTGATATCTTGAAATATCTAGCATGATTTTGTAACAGGAAAAATGTATCTTACTTCAAGTAATTAAAAACCAGTTAAAGGGTTGTGTATGTAGCTCAAGGGGTTGAGCTCCCACCTCCCACATACGAGGTCCCAGGTTCAATCCCAGTCCCCAGTACCTAAAAACAAAACAAAACAAAAGTTAAGTTCTATGAAAAAGTATATAATATTTTTAGGTGTTTTCTAAAATAGAGGGTTAGGAGCTCTAATATTCTATCCCCATTTTTCCTAAATCTACTGTCAGGGGAGAATTAATAATCTGAAGCCTGTGGTGCAAGTCATGTGGGCAACTGACCAGGAGAATGCAGAGTAGAAGCTGGGATCATATTTTAATAAAAAGGAAAACAAATCAGGCCAAACGTGTAGTGTCAGTGGGAGGTGGATTGTAATACACTAATTTTTAAATAAATTATCATGGCTTAAACAGACTCCAAAGGCTTTTTAAAATATTTATAGGGACAGAGTTTAAAATATTTGTGTAAACACTCACAGGCCCTCACGCTATGTATCCTCAGTCCAATTACTATAGGGAACTACAGGCAAAAAGTAAGATTCAAAACTTCCATAAAACCTATGGATTCAGAATACAAATAAATCCAGTGATTTCTTAGTGCTCAGAGAAGTACATTATGTTGTAGTGTTAGTGTTGGTGCTAAGGGTTAGGTACTGCATTTATATATTGAGTTTGGCATCTTCCTTTTTGATGAAGAGCCTATTACTTTTAAGGTACTAGATAAAATTAACCTTGTAAGTGAGAGATATTCACTTTTCAGTTGACATATTTAGAAAAAAATAGTACAATTTTCCCATATTATAAAACCAAGATTTGTATTTTTAATTATGTCAATAACCTATGTTTGTGAAGAGGCTAAGAAATGAGACACTGCCATACACTTCTGATGGGAGCATAAATTGTTGGAAAAACCCTCTGCAATGCAATTTTTAAAAAAATATCAAGTGTTTACTTTTTTTTCTATAATTTTTGTCCATAAATGCCACTTCTGGAAACTATTCTTAAGGATATAATCATGCATAAGGGAAAGCAATGAACTAAATGTGTATGATTTGAATCACTGTGTTTAATAAATATGACACCACCTAAATTAGTATAATAGGTGATTTATTAATGTATTCAGGCTATATGCATACTGTGAAGGGCCATGTATCACTAAAAAGTAAAGTATTAGAAATATATTTAAAGACAAAATATATTTTCTCAATGTAACAAAAGAGTATATCTAACCTTTAAACTCATCACTATATTCCATTTTACTATTAATGGAACCTGGCAATATTGGGCTTCATTTTGGAATAAATTTTGGATCACAGAGAGGTTCAACAATGGCAGGGGAGGAATACTGGTGTGGGATGTTACTGACAGGGCACACATGGTTGGCAGGGAGTTCTCCAGGGCATATATCCAGGGTACATAAAAATGTTTGGATATTTTCATAGTGGATACAATTAAAAACAACAACTGAGGGAGTGCTGAGTTCCTAGCCAGGGGAGCTCTATCACAGTCCCTAAAGGAACAGTAACAAGCCTCCAAGTGCAATGGCAAAGACCAAAAAAGAAGGAAGGTCCAGCAATGAGCCCTTGATACTAATGACTATGCTTGTAAGCCTGTGCACCTGAAATAAGAACAAGGCCTAGAGCTGCAGGGTGCCTAAGAGTTACCTTCTGAGAGCCTCTGTGTTGCTCAAATGAGGCCAGTCTCGAAGCCAAACTCAGCATGTAAATGTGTTGCTTTCCCACTAGCATGGGTCATGACACCCAGGGATGAGCCTCCCTGGCACTGAGGGATTACTACCAAGTACCAGCTGATGATGGAGCTAGAAAATGACCTTGAATAAAAGGGTCAACTCGGACCAGCAGAATATCTCAGTCTACATATAATACCAGGAGTTAAAAATGCTTTTTGACCTGAATAAAAGGGGGAAATGGAAAGGACAAATGAGTTTATATGGCTATGAGTCTCCAAAAAGAGTAGGGAGGTTATCAGAGGGGTTGCCCTTATGCACACCTGAGCAGAGTCCCAGAGACAGATAAAGTATATACAACCCCAGGTATTGGTTCTTCTGAGGGCTACAGAGACCCACAGGTTCTATGGTCATGGCAGATGGGGTTCAGTGCCATGTCAGTTGACCCTAGTTTGGAGTTTGTGCTTCTGTGTGATGGAGCTGTACTCAGATGTGATCTTTTTCCACAAGCCTCTCCTGTTACTTTTAATGGATCTGTAGTTGGGGCTGGGGTTTAGTGTATACCCAGGGGACTTGAATCTCTGGACTGACCATGTGAGAGCCAGGCCCTGAGCCTCAACAGCCTTGCAACTCCTACATTCTGGTTTATTTGACTTACCCCACTCCGCTAACATGGAGGTGAAGAAGGTAAACCATCACACCAGGTCCCCAAAAGTGCCTACAACTGCAAGCAGGAGAATTGCATCCAGCATCCATGTGGAATCTAAGCCCCCTCTTGATATAGATGTGGAGTGGACACAACCATTCTAAGGTCCACAGGCTGGAAGAATAAAGTATGGATTAGAATGTACTTACTGATATTCTATACATGAACTATTGTGATTAGTAATTGAAGAAAATGTGGCATTGATGTGGAGAAAGTGGTCATGGTGGCTGCTGAGGGTGGGGAGTGGGAGGAAGAGATGTGATGTGGGGGCATTTTGGGGGGTTGGAGTTGTCCTGGGTGGTACTGCAGGGACAGTTACCAGATATTGTATGTCTTCCCATGGCCCACTGGGTGGACTGTGGGAGAGTCTGGGCTATGGTGTGGACCATTGACCATGAGGTGCAGCGGTGCTCAGAGTTCTATTCACCAAGTGCAATGAATGTCTCATGATGATGGAGGAGGATGTTGTTATGGGGGGAGGAGTGAGGTGAGGGGGGTGGGGGGTATTTGGGGACCTCATTTCTTAAAAAATAAAGAAAGACAAAAAAAAGAAAATTAAATGATAAAATATTATATAGTGTTCAATCCTGTTCCTATTAAAAATGGCTATATTATGCATACACAGAAGAATTACAATTTAAACATACACATTATGTTTACAGTTATAATCTTCAGGTGGAAGAATTTTAGATGATTTTTAATTTTTTAATTTTTATGCAAATTTTATATGCATTTTAGAATAATGGGCAATTTGATAATAATAATAATAATAATAAAATAGTAACATTGAAAAAGAAAAAAAAAATCCTGCAGCAACAATAGCTAAATAACTCCTAAATTGCTTACATTGATT
This sequence comes from Dasypus novemcinctus, assembly GCF_030445035.2. Classification (NCBI taxonomy): domain Eukaryota; kingdom Metazoa; phylum Chordata; class Mammalia; order Cingulata; family Dasypodidae; genus Dasypus; species Dasypus novemcinctus. The sequence goes on along the minus strand of NC_080676.1, from coordinate 34,313,140 downwards.
TAAAGGCAATGAAAGTGGTCAGGGCAAATACTGAATTTATGATCACATACAGAGAACAGTATGAGGACTCACCAAACAAGAAAGTAATATAATACTCTACCAAATACCAATCCCAAACCAGACCTTACCTTGGAAAGAATCAAGTACTTGCATGATAATTTTAACAGTATTCCCTCAAATTTGCATAGATATGGAAATTCCAAGATAAAGTTTATTACTTGAAGGATTTTTAGTTCCAAATTGTAAAAAAGCACTTACTTTAACACTTTTTTGCTCCTAGGACACCACCAAAATGATGGTAAATGAATAAATAAAGCATCAGCTTAGAGGATCTAAAAAAATTAGTTTGGTTGAGGATGTTGCTGAAAAATTATATAGATGATACACACACACACACACACACACACACATATAGTGAAATAGTTTAAATTATGAGATTCTGATTTTTTATGTTTAATTATTGCTGGCATGATGACCTGTTTTGCTGGTACTTGAAAAGACATGAGACAAAGAAAGCTCAGAAGAACTTAAGAACTTGACAGTGATAACTGGATCTGAAAGAAAAGTCTGAATACAGGATTATCTGATCGCCCATCCTCACCCAGTGAACAACCACAGACTATCTAGTAAGTATTTGTAGACCTGTCAAGGGTAACTGGATAATTCTGTGCTGAACATATTTAAAAGATTATCTGAATATATTTAAGAAGGGGATTGGAGATTACAGTGAGGATGTTGACACCCGGGGTTATGGGTTCTACAAATTGGCATAAAGCAGTCATCTAAATGATTGTAAGCTCCCTGACTTCCATCTTACCAGAGATAAAAGCAGGATAATCTAAAACAAAGAATTACTCCAGAAGTTCATTTCTAATTGACTTTGAACTGATTGCCTGCCTCGAGTTCATAAAAAAGGGGGTGGGAAGGGGGATGCAGAACTAAAATTGTTTTTTTGGTTTTGTTTTTGTTATTTTTTAGATTTTGTTTGGTCAGTTTTTGCTTTAACACATGTCAAGCCATTAAGGCACATTTCATCTTTTCTTTTTTCACCAGATGTAATCCTGACTGATGTATGGAGACAACTTTGTGTATTTTGTTTTACAAAGGCTAAAATGACGTGTGCACATTTGTAATCACTACAAATCAAGGTAAAATAATCCCCAAACCTCATACACCCCAAACTGGCTTCTCAAAATTGAATATAAATTTGTTAATATTAAATTAATCATGAAGCTGGTTTCCTAATTTCTGTTCAAGTCTTCTTTCCCCCCTTATATAAGACAGACTTTTACTCTTCTTTTTGAAATTTAAATTTAAACAATTATTTCCAAATGAGAAAAAGTATTTATTTAGTAATACCCAGAATGCTGTCATGCATAGAATTTCATGAGTTAAATTATTAAGATATATATTATGACTACTAGGGATATTTGTACATGCTTCACTAGCTTTCCTATCTAGGGTAAAGAGTAAGGTATTTGTCACAAGAAAAAAAAAGAAAAAAATCACGTTCATGTGAATTTGTACAAATTAATGATAATACATATGTATGAATAAAACCATTTTAGAATCCATTCAACTAGAAAGCTACTGTTCATCTTCTGTATAGTCAAATATATTAATTAATGTGGAGTTATAATAGCTAATCAAAAAATCATTATCATTTAACCTTATATTCCTCTCATAATTTAAACAATGCAAGTAAATCTATACTTTTCTCAAAACTTCATTCTTTTTAATGAATTAACAAATAGTATTTTGAGTTTTTAAAATTTATTGAAGTATATCATTTATACATAAACATATATAAACAATAAGTGTGTAGTAATAGTTTTGAACTTAAAAAACAAAAATAATAGCATCATGCAGGGCTCTTACATCTCACCCCACCACCAATACCTTGCATTCTTGTGAATATTTTTAATTAATGATTAAAGAGCATTATCAAGGGAAGCAGATTTGGCTCAACTGATAGAGCATCTGCCTACCATATGGGAAGTTCAGGGTTCAAACCCAGGGCCTCCTGATCCATGTGGTAAGCTGGCCCATGTGCAGTGCTGACATGCACGAGGAGTCCCCTACCACACATGGATGTCCCTCATGTGGGGTTCCCATGCACACAAGGAGTACACCCTGCAAGGAGTACTGAACTGTGGGGAATAAAGTACAGCCTGCCCAGTAGTGGTGCTGTAAACCCAGAGAGCTGATGCAGCAAGATGATGCAACTAAAAGAGACACGGATTCCAATGCTGACTGAAAAGAATGCAAGCAGACACAGAAGAACGTACAGGGAATGGACACAGAGAGCAGACAACGGGGCGGGGGGTGAGTAAAGAGGAGAGAAATAAATAAAAATAAATCTTCAAAAAAAAGTGCATCCTCAAAATATTACTATACCAAAGTATCTTACATTTGGTTTATTTTCTCCCAACCCACCCTGTTATTATTTTTTTATATCATTTATACATGAACATACTTAAACAATAAGTGTATAGTAAATCTGTGAACTTACCAAAACAAACAAGCATAACATAATACAGGGATCCCATATATCAACCCACCACCAATACCTTGTATTTTCCTGAGACATTTGTTATAAATTATAAAAGAATATCATCAAAATCTTACTACTAACTATAGCACTTATCTTCACATTTGGTGTATTTTCCCCCAACCTACCCTATTATTATTTGTTAAATATATTTTTATGACAGAAGTTGTCAGTTTACAAAACAATCATGTACATGTGCAGAATTCCCATACAACACCCCTCTATCAGCACACTACACCATGGTGGAACATTTGTTATAAATTATGAGATATCATCAGGCTATTATCAGGTTCATAGTGCACATTTGACATACATTTTCAATATCCCCCATTATCAACACAGTACATCTTTGGCATAGATGTATGAATATTACATTACTGTTAATCACAGTACATAAGTCAGTCCAGTTGTATTTTTCCCACGGTTCTCCACACTCCCACCCCCTTGCAATAGTGATGTACATCTGCTCTAGCTCACAAATGTCACCCTTGCATCTGAACCATCAACTACAATTCTCATCCACCTGTGTTTACTCTTATTCGGTCCCTAAATTATTCTCTAGCTTTCTTTCAAGTGGTATTTACATACCTAGACTATCTTTTCAGCTACATTGCCATTTGTAAACCAGCTGTTACTCACTACAATATGTTATCAACTCTATACATTTCCATACTTTTAGAGTAAAGTAAATTAAAACTGCTGCATACATTAAACATCAGTAGCCCATCTCAGTCCTCCTCTTATCTCCTTCAAGATTCCACTCCCTACCACCAGGTCTTGAAGATGTTTTCCTGTGTTTTCTTCTTAAAGCTTTGTGGTTCTTACTTTCATATTTAGTTTTTTTTTAATCCATTTTGACTTAATTTTTGTATAATATATTAGATAGGGGTCATCTTTCTTTCTTTAGGCTCTGGATATCCAGTTTTCCAAACACCATTTGTTGAATGGACTGTTCTGCCTGAGCTAGGTGGGTTTGGCAGGCTTGTCAAAAAGCACTTGACCCACAAATCTGACGGTCTGTTACTGAAAATCAATTTGGTTCCATTGGCCTTATGTGTCTGTCTGTATGTCAGTACCATGCTGTTTTTACTACTGTAGCTAGGTAAAATGATTTCAAGTCTGGAAGTGAGAGTCCTCCAACTTCATTTTTTCCATTTTAAGATGTTTCTGGCTATTCAGGACTCCTTACCCTTCCAATAAATTTAATAATCATATATTCCATTTTGCTGGTGGAATTTTTTTGGGATTGCTTTGAATCTGTGTATCAATTTGGGTAGAATTGACATCTTAATTATATTTAGTCTTGCAAACCATGAGCATAGAATGTTCTTTCAATTATTTAGGTCTTTTTAAAAATTTCTTTTAACATGGAGATGTAGTTTTCTGAATGCAAGTGTTTTACATTGTTGGTTAAGTTTATTCCTAAATATTTGATAGTTTTAGTCATTTAGTTACTATTCTAAATGAAATTTTTTTACTGACTTCCTCCTCAGATTGTGCACTAGTGTCTTTTATAGCCTATTTCATCTAATATAAGTATAGCCACTCCCAATTATTTTGTTTTTTGTGTTTTTGGTTACAGCATGTACGGAATATCTTTTTTCAGCCTCTCAATCTTTGGTATCCTTGTGTCTAAGGTGGGTCTCTTACAGATATCATATAGGGGGTTCATATTTTATTATCCATTCTGCAGGTCTGTGTCTTTTGATTGGGGAGTTGAATCCATTAATATTCATGTTATTACTGAAAAAGAATTCTTATTTCACCCATTGTGACCTTTGGGTTTTATCTGTCATATTTTCTTTTTACCACTCTTTTGAGACTTTTGGTTCCTCTTACGGGTAAGATTTTCATTTCTAGACTCTTGCAAACCTCTCTCTCCTGTCTTTTCTTTTCAGACTGTAGCACACCCTTTAGTATTTCCTGCAAAGCCAGTCTCTTGGCTACAAAGTCTCTGAGTTTCTGTTTATCTGTGAATATTCTAGATTCACCCTCATTTTTTAAAGATAATCTTGCTGAGTAAAAGATTCTTGCCTGGAAGTTTTTCTTTTGCAGTATCCTAAATATCTAATAACACTGTCATCTTGCCTCCATGGTTTCTGATGAGAAATCAACACTTAATCTTATTGTGTATGCCTTATATGTTATGCATTGCTTTTTTCAGAATTCTCTTTTTGTCTTTGGCATTTGACATTCTGATTAGTATGTGTCTCAAAGCTGACCTATTTGGATTTATTCAGATGGGAGTACCTTGTGCTTGTTGGACATGGATATCTATGTCCTTCAATAGGATTGGGAAATCTTCTACTATTATTTCTTCAAATATTCCTTCTGCCCTTTTCCCTTCTCTTTTCCTTCTGGGACACCCATGACACATATATTTGCACATCTCTTACTGTCATTTAGCATCCTGAGAGCTTGTTCAATTTTTTTTTCCATTATATTCTTCATCTGTCCTTTTGTTTTTCACTTTTGGAGGCCATTTCTTCAAACTCACCAATCCTTTCTTCTGGCTCCTCAAATCTACTATTATATGATTATAGTGTATTTTTAATTTCATTTATTGCACATTTCATTCCTGCAAGATCTTCTATTTTCCTATGTATGCTTACAAATTCTTCTTTGTGCTCATCCAATGTCTTCTTAATATCTTTAACCTTTCCAGCCATCTCATTGAATTTATTAAGGAGATTTTTTTGAACATCTATGATTAGTTGTCCCAGATCTGTTTATGTCATCTGGAGGCTTATTTGTTCCTTTGATGGGGCCATATCTTCCTGTATCTTTGTGTGGATTGTAATTTTTTGTTGGTTATTGGCATCTGGCTTACTAGATGTATTTATTCTGGGTGCAGTTTCTCTCTCTAGTTAAGGCTTTCTTGCCCTTTCTCCTTTGCTAGTTGTATAGTAGGAGCCAAGGATGTAGTTGATACTGTAAGCTCTGGAGACTCAAGCTGCCCTCCTTGCCACAGGGACCAATGAAGCTTCTTCCAACTTTCTCCTTTGCCAGGGGTAGGGATAGAACCACAGCTGTGTGTAATTATCCAAGTCATTCAGATCTAGACTGTAGTTGCCTAGAGACTTATGAAACATCACACCCCTTTTTCCTTTGCCTGGGGCAGGGATTGAGCTTCAAGTATGGACAGTAGTCTATGCCATGTGGATCCAAAATGACCACAGTTGCCTCAGTATACTTCCTACCTTTCAGTCTATGCTAGCTAAATGTACCTACAGTTAATCCAAGAGCCTGGTGCATGGCCAGCAAGCTTCCTCCTTTCCAGGAGTTGGGGCTGGGGCTTAGGCTAGCAATGCAATCCAAACCAGATGGAAGGAAATCAGTCTCTATGAGCACTGTGATTTTCAGTCTGCTCTGCTTCCCCTTGAGAATAATAGTAGTATATAATGGTCATTGTTGAATTTATTTGACAAGATGTTGCAAGAAAGAGATGAGTTCAAAAATAAATGATGGGTAAGGCAGGTGTGGCCCAAGTGATTGGGCTCCTGTCTACCACATGGAATGTCCAGGGTTCAGTTCCCAGGGCCTCTTGATGAAGGCAAGCTGGCCCACACAGAGTGCTGGCTTGCATGGTGTGCTGGCCTGCATGGCATGCTGACTCACAGAAGAGCACTGGCCTGCACAGGAGTGCTGACCTGCATGGAGTGCTGGCACATGTGGAAAGGTAGTGCAGCAAGATGACACAACTAAAAGCGACACAGAGGAGAGACAATAAGAGACACAGCAGACCAGGGAGCTGATGTGCTACAAGAAATAGGGCACCTCTCTCCCACTCCAGAAGGTACTGCGATTGGTTCCTGGTGCTGCCTAAAGAGAAGATAAGCAGACACAGAAGAGCACACAATGAATGGTCACAGAAAGCAAACAGTGAGTGTGAAAACAACAAGGAGGGAAGAAATTAATTTTTTAAAATGGTGGACTTTAGTTTATGGTGAAGATGTAGAAAATAGGGACAGCCTATCGTTTCCACCAAAAAAATAGATAAAACACATTTTAAATTATGTGTATGTTTGTATCAAATATTTTATTAATAAGAATTTTCTTTGACTCTAAAAATATTTTAACTCTTTAATGTTGGCCTAATCCCAGATATATAGAAACATTTTGAGAATAGTAAAAAAAAACATCATATATCCTTCATCTAAATTCCTAAAGGTTGATATTTTAAATTGTTATTTATTTATATACAGATGTAGGTATAAATAGATGAATATCTATATCTATATGCACATATCAAGACAAAAAAGGGTGAGGATCAATTTAAATGGATAGACAAGTTAGATATATAGGTTTATGTAAGTTATATAGAATATATACTACTTTCTGAAAACATTTCAGAGTAAACTACAAACTTGATGCCTCTTTATCTGTAAATATTTCACTGTATTTCCTATCAGACACATTCTCTTATGTAAAGACAGTATAATTATTAAAATCAGGAAACTAGTAATGAGAGAAAACTATTACATGAACAGTAGTCCTTATGCAGATATTGACAATATTTCTAATAACATTCATTATATCAAGAGTATACCACATAATGCCTTTCATTTAATTTTCATATTTCCTTACTCTTATTTCCTTAGAAATAAGTAAGAGTTCCTACTTAATTTCTTACTTAGTAAGAATTCCTCAGTCTTTCTTTATGTTTCCTAATATTGACATGTTTAAGAGTAATGGCCATTTTGTATAATATTCCTCAATTGGGTTTTCTAATGTTACTTCAGGACTAGATTGAAAGTTTGCACTTTCAGCAAGAATACCACAGAAATGATGTTATATCCTTTTAAAAGTACATCATATTGGGAGGCATATGGGGTTAACAGGTCTTAGCACAGGTTATATTAATGTTGTTCACATAGTTAAGGTCAGGCTTTGATTTCTCTAGAGAAAAGTTACTATGTTTCTTTTATAGTTCATAATTATCTTTGGGAGGATATTTTAATGCTATATAAGTATATACCTATTCTTTAAACTTTGACTTCCTTGTTTTAGTATTCATGACAATTCTTTTCTAAGTAAATTATAATTATGTTCCCAAAATAATAATTTCTTAATTTAATCATGTATTTTTGTTTGCTATTTCTTATTGGCTTTCTACTATAAAGAAGGTCTTTCCTTCTTAATAATTTTTAAAAGTTTATTTACTTACTTTATTTTTCTTTATCTCCCACTCCCCAAGATGGTTCTCTCATCTATCTGCTCATTGCCTTCTCCAGGTGGCACCAGGAACTGAACGCTGTACCTCCCACATGAGAGGTGAGTTTCCAACAGCCTGAGCCACATCCGCTCTGCATGGGCTGTGTGTCTGCTGGCTTGTGGCATCTGCTTGAGGTGGGAGCAGCATCTGGCCCATACTTCCTTTATGTCAGGTTGGACTTATGGACTTCTAATTGATTCTGTGGGCCGTAATTCTTAATTTATTGTAAAAATTGCCCCATATTTGGTCAGGAAAGATCCTTTAAACTGTATCTTGTGTCTTTTAGCATGTCTCTTTCATTCTTTCAGACTTCCTTACTTTCCTGACAATGAGTATTCTAGAGTGATCTTGAACTTTTGCTGTCCCAATGCTGGAATCAGGTTTTTTCAAAGAGCCCTAGTTTCGTTTAGGAAAGAATGATATATGTCAACAATCATGAGGGCACAATTTGGGTTCATGGACCCTAGGAAATCATTTTTTTAGGTTGACTATATGTATATCTTTATGCATATATATGTATGCAAATACGAACACACATACATAATTAGTAATGATAGAAACCTAAACATTTATAAACATATTTTAACAGATATATATATATATAAATGAGTATATAAATATGTATATTTATTGATATCTGTGTCTAAAAATATCTGATGTATATGCATCTGTTTATCTGTAAACCCATAAGCTCAAACTGATACTTTCCATTCCAGTCTAATACCAGAGGCTCATTCTATCATTTTCCTGTTCTATATTTAGAAATTCTATCCCCACAAAAAGAAACAAGGTTCCAATTATGCACAATATACTTACATAATTGCTTAATCCTTGAATACCCAAAAAGAAGTTTCAGAATTTCTAACTATGCCTTTGTGAAAAATTAACCTATTAATTCTAAAGTTTAATATTTTTAGAGGGATTATTCTTAGCCTGCGGATATATCATCCAAAAGCTGATTACTTAAACTAATTCTCTCCCACCAACTTCATAGTGATTAGATTTTTTTATTTTAAATATGTTTCAGTTAATTTGTTTCTGTTTGCATACTATTTTGCATTTACTACTGCTTTATTTTCTTTTATTTGTGAAGCATTAATAGTATTAAAGTCATAATTGCAAAAAAAGCTCTATTTTCAAAATAATTGGTAAGATAAGGAAAACAATTTTATTGCTTATAAAATATGAATAAGAACTGTAATTGGGAAATATATATTAATAAGATAAAGAATTAAGATAATATATATATTAATTGGGGTAAATATATTAATAAGATGAATAATTATACTATTAAATATTATTGTTTTAATAGCAGTTCTGGGATATATATTTTAAGAACTAACCATATAATTCCAAACACCAATTCCTACAGCATGACAGCTACGTGTTGAATTTTCCTCCTTTCTTAGTTTTACAATATAAATGGAAAAAATTTCCAGAGTTTTGTCTATCCTCAAAGCATTAACTTTGATTTTCTTTACACATTTATATAATCAATAATTTGTTAGTCCTGCCTACTAATTTCTTAAAATATAAGCCTAAGTGATTTAAGACCAACAATTGAGAATAATCAAGTAACATTCTACAACAGAAAAAGGAAGGGAAACATTAAAGGATGACTGAAATATTGGAGTAAAACATTATAGTCTGAATAATATGAAATGGCTCTATGGCTGAATGAGTAAGGTGCTATGCTTCAAAGAGTGTGATTATTGGCCTTTTAATCTGGTTAAAATAAATTAGTTAAGAATGTAGAAAATAATTTTATCCCACTAAATTCTTTAAAAATGCATTTCCCCAGTGATAAAATACCTCTTTAAAATATCAAATTATTCTGTTCACATCTAAAAACTCCCTCACTTATATTTTATGCCTAATTATATAAATTCAAGTTGTATAGTGTGTAAAGTGAGTAAAATTGAGTATATGAAACACAGCACCCTTGTGTTAATATCACATAACTGTCTAAATTATGTTAAGACTATAAGGCATTGGAGGACAATGATCCTGTGGTAACCATGTATTGACCAACATGAGTAAAAGAGCTCACAGTCATATATTTTTCACTTTATTGAGAAAGATAAGAGATGCTAGTTTCTTTACCAAATAGAGAAACCATTCATGAATTATCTTTTTAACCCATATAAGCATGCTTTAAAATAATAATAATATTTATTCTTAAAATTCAAATATTGAGTTAGAACAATTGAAGAAATAGGGAGTGGGAGTAGGCCAGTGGCTGAGTGTTGAGTGGTATGAGGTCCAGGGTTCAGTCCCCACTACCTCCTAAAAAAAAAAGTGAAAAATACATATATACTGAAAATCTAGTTTAATAATATGTTTTCCAATAGCTATTGATTTCTGCTTCCCAAGATGAAAACAGAGAGGAGAAATAAAGTTAAAAATAGCAGATGAAAAGAGTTATCAGAACAAGATGATTTAAGAAAGCAATTGAATTAAATATTAAGTTTAATCTTAAACGTATAAATTGTTGAAACAATAAAAATAAATGCATCATTTTCATACAGCTTCTGCAAAGTTCATAACAATAATTACTGATAAAACGTTATTTGTTGTCATTCTTTTTTAAAGCAGTTTATTGAGATATATTCAAGCACCATACAATCCATCTAAAATGTATAATCAATGGTCAAGTATAATCACAGAAGTGTGCATTCATCACCACCAATTTTAGAATGTTTTCATTACGCATCACCAATTTTATCACCACCGATTTTAGAACATTTTCACTACTCTAAAAGGAAAACCCCATACCCTTAGCACTCACTTCTTGATTCTTCTAACCTTCCCCAGTCTTACATAACCACTAATTTAATTCTGTCTTATTTCAAAATTCTATGTAAAATACCATGTAATAACTCCCTCAGTTTTACAGACAAGTAATTTCTGTCTTTTAAATGTATGGTCAACTGTTAGAACTCTTTTATATTCAGTGTAGTGGTGGCCTCGAATATGGGTGCCCCATGCACAAGGAATGCACCTAACAAGAAGAGCCATCCCCTGTGAAAAAAGTGCAGGAGTGCTGCACACATGGAGAGCTTATGCAGCAAGATGATGCAGCAAAAAAAGAGACGCCGTTTCCCAGTGTTGTCTGATAATATATAAGCAGACACAGAAGAACATACAGTGATCGGACACAAGGAACAGATAACGGGGAGAGGGGCAGGGAGAAAATAAATGAAATAAATCTTTAAAAAAATGGAATCTTATGACAACTCTAAGAAAGCACACAAGGAAGAAGGATATTAGTCAGTAAAACATATCAAAATATTTACTCTTAGAACTTTCATGTTTTCATGAAAATAGAATTTCTACCTACTTTCAAATATCATTAAGTGTTTTAAAACACTAATGAATGTATAGTTGCAGAGTATTATGAGTTTGAGATGAAACCCAAGGAAAGGAAAATTTAAATTAACCCCTATGTTTAGGCTGAATTACAATAATTATAGTATTCATATTGATCGTAGTAACCTAAAAAAGAACTGTTGAATTGCTTCTTGATTTAAGGGCACCATCTAATTAATCAGATTTTACTCCAACCATGAGGAATTCTAATGCTGTTATCAGACTTGGTATCTAGGTTCTTGGTCTCACTGTGAGAAAGAATTCAAGGACAAGCCACCAATTAACCAGGCAAGCAGAGAATTTATTGAGGGGTGCAAAAGAACAAAAATGCACCTTCAGAGTTGGAGACAAGCATTTTCAGGGGAGAGAAATACAGACTTCTGCTCTGGGATCCCTGTTTTATGGGGGTACAGAACTCCAGGGTCTGTGCTGATGAGTAAAGGCTTAAAGGTGTGGGGGATTAGGTGGGGATTTTGGGGTGTGGATATGGCTGTCAGTGGTGATTGGCTTCAGGCTGCCTTCCATGACCTTTGCAGGATGTATTGACCAATGGTGATGAGCCTCTGGTCATTGTCCACAAGATGTGAGGTCATCTAAACCTAGGTGGTTGGTGGTGGTGGTAGCACCCCTGTTGCCCCTTCCCTCCTTGCTGGCTGCCTTCTGATAATGCAGCTTTGAATGTGTGTGCTGTAAGCTGTAGATTGAGTGCTGTTAGTTTTCCTGTCCCAACTTTCCTATGTGACTCAGCAGGTTAATACTAGCCAGCCGGTCATTTCCTCAGTGCCTCTTAATAGATGATGTTTGTGTAACTTATTAATTTTCTTCCCCCTTTCTTCTTAAGTACCTGGTCTTTCCTGCTTCATAGTGAAGAAGGATAAGTACTACTATTTCTTAACAGCAAAAAAGTGGCCAAAAATTAGAGAAAAGTCAGATACCTGATGTAAGCACAAATTGAGTTCTCTAATTCTTAAACACATTCACACATCTTTTCTACAAATATTTTTGAGTGCCTACTTTGTGCCAAGTGTGGTTCTAGATACTGAAGAAACAACATTGAACAAAAAGTCCATGTCTTCTTGTGACATATAGTCTAGAGAGGCTGTGATAGAAAGGGTAAGAATTAAAAAATAAAAGTTAGGTAAAGTATATAACATGTTAAATGACAAGTGCTATGGACAAAAGTAAGAATAAAGGGGGATAAGAAAATGTTTGGAGAAGTGGTTATACTTTTAACTTGTATAGTTAAAGATGGTACATTATTCAGTTAAGCAATTTTATAGTAAAATATTTCTGGATTTTGTTGGTCTAACACAAATGTGTCTTGCTGGCTCATGCAAACTCTTCTGAACATTTGATAGCTCTCTATGGAAGCTTCCTCCTAAGAGCTGAAGCAGAGATCTATATTCTGGCACCATCATAAGAATATATGGCCATTAGTAATGGTGGAATGAGGGACAAAAGAGAATGGCTATATAGGTTATGGGCTTTTCACTGCCTCTATCTAGATATAACAGTCTTTACTTTTTCTCAAAGCCACCAACCAAGATTAGTTGCATAGTCCTGCATAATTTTATTTGGATAAGATACTCTGGTTTTCTGTATAATAAGGAAGGTAAAGAGATTTTTATATTTATGACCACTAATGGCATCTATTACAAAGACCTTACTAGGAAAGTTACATTTAGGTAAAGACTTGAGGGAGGTATTATTTTAAGCTTTGGGTATATCAAAGGGATTAATAATTTAAACAGAAGGAATACCAATTGCAAATGGCTGTAGGAGCGTGTATGCTGATCTGAATCAAGAAAACATCATGAAAATATAGGAGCCTAAATGTAAGTGACCAGGGCAGGGAGGAAAGTGGTAGGCTTTTAGGTCAAAAGTTAGAATAGACTACTAGATCATATAGGATATTTTAGGCTCTTGTAAGGATCTTTGAAAATGCTCCCTTTTAACCATTACATAAGAGAATAATCACTACGTGTATTACATTTTGTCAGGATCACTTTGGGTTAATAATCAACTATAATAATACACTATAATTTATAGATGACAAGACGGAAGCAAGGAGAACAACTAGGATGTTGTGGCAATAAGGAAAGAAATGATGAAGTCTTGAAAGAGGAGATAATGACCTATCTATGTGGAAAAATGTAATGTGTCTCTGATTGTAGATTGAAGATAGAGACAAAACAATTTGCTGACTACATATTGGGTATGAGAGAAAAGAGGCAAGGATAGTTTCAAGAGTTTTATATTTATCAATGAGAAGAAAAATGTCATTATCTGAAAGGTGAGATGAGAAGAAATGGAGTAAGCTGGAGAAAATATAAAGGGAGGGGGTCGGGTTTGGGCCTAATAAGGTAGAAATATATGTTTTAGGCTCAGATAGAGATGCTGAGCGGGAAATTGAAAACGTGTCTGAGATTGAGAAAAGACAATGAGTAAAGATCAAGAAGAGAGGAGATGTAATTACCTTTTTTCTGGGACATGCCAGAGATGAAAGTTTAGATGAAATGAGAAAAATAAGCAAAAGAGGTAGAATAACAACTTTCCATGTGGTAAAAGAAAGGCCAGGAATGTGCAATTTTATAGGAAATCAAGTAAAAAGGCTTTTTAAGAAGGAAAGTATGATTAGCTGTGCCAGATGCTTTAACTAGATCAAATACCAGAAAAACAGAGAAACTTGAATGTTGGATTTGTCATAATTAATGATTGTGAAAAGACAGAAACTTAGGGGCTTCATCTTCCAAAAATGACAGAACACTTTGTTTTAGATTTATCCTCCCATTAAAACACTTGAAATCAGAGGGAAAAAAAACACAAAAATAACTATTTAAAGGATTTACAGAGTAATCAATGCAAATCTACAACCCTAAATTAAGGAAATCACATGATTTCATGACTAAATTTCCCTCTGAAAGCCTTTTCAAACCATGGCACAAGGAAATTAAACCCAAGATCCCACTGGACAGACACAACAAAGATTTAAATTCAGGAGTTGTTCATTACAGATTTCCCACATTTGGGCACCAATTATGAGTAGAAAGTCAGGGAAATTTACACAAATTACTAAATTATACTTGTCTGACTCCTAACCTCTACCTGAACTGTTGGAAGCTTAGTAGAGAACAACCAATGGGGCCTAGAAAAACAAGCTGAATTTTCAGAAGATGTAGAGTAACGGGAACATGCTAGAATTTGTTCTCCACAAGAATGGGAGACTTTGATAAGAACCCTGGACTTGCAATAGTTGAAAAAAGCTTATATCACAGAGTAAAGATAATGCCTAAGGAATAAAGGCTACCTTGCCAAAGGAGGAGTCAAAAAGACTTAACCTAACAAAGCCTAAATACAGGCTTTAACAGGAGCAAGGTAATGACTGATGACTGAGTTATCTGCCAGAACAAATTTTAGGAGTATATAGGGAAAGAAAAATTGAATCCAGAATCTCTACAATGTAGTATCCATGAATCAAGAAGCACAGAACTACAGGAGGTAACAAATATACTAGAAAGGGTAAATATACAGATAAATTAAAATATTAATGTTTAAAACAATATAATAAATTGTGATTGTATTGTGTGTGTGTGTACACAGACCAAAGAAAGATGAGGAAAATGGAATTAAGCTATGTAAGTTTTTCAAGTTTGGGGAAGTGGAAGGAGGCGAAAATACTAATTTAATGTTTACCATAATATGTAAATTATACATATTTTAATCATTAGATAAATCAAAAAAATGATAACTTAAAGTTTAAGTGAAAAGATCAGACACTTCTATTTCTGGTCAAGATAGGGAAGAGGGACTCGATTTAACCATCTACCTGAGACCACTGATAAACATACAAAATATATGGAACAAGGGTTTTCAGATAATAGGACTAGGTGGCAGGGGAGAAAATATAATGTGAGCCCTGCAAAAGTCCAAGTTTATGGATTGGAAAGTTGTCAGGCCAGAGCATAAGAACAAGAAACACAGTTGGACAGAGTCTAATGGTCTTTTCACGAGGAGGAGATAAATCTGAGCGTATGGGAAGGCTGTGATGGTTAGAGTTCACAGGACAACATAATAGAGAAGATACAGAAGCACAGAGAGGATTCTGTATATCTCCAGAGAGTTCCTCTTTGGCCTACAACAGAATACTGATATATGTAAAGAATCCTGAGATTGGGTTAGAAGCAACCAAAAGGAGCAGGGAGAACAATCCTTGAACTCACACAGGATAAGTGATATTTCATATTCTCATCAGCCAGAGTGAAGAAAGGGGACCAAGACAGTACTTGCTTCAACAGTGGGAAGAATTAGATCTATAGTAAAGGCTACTCTGTTCCTTCCTAACAAAACAAAACATAAAACTTGAAACTGAATATATCCCTGGGAGTATGCTACCTGAATACTTTTTCAAGGAAATTTATAGAAATACAAAAATATCCAGCCTTCAACAAAAAAAAGTTTGAAAGTATTTGACCTCTAATCACTAATTTCTGGTGTGGAAAGAAGCAGAAAAAAATGAAACCATGATAACAGAAATTAGCTGAGAAATAAACAGGTGGTAAAATCAGTAGATAAGGGCATTAGAACAGTTATTATGACAATACTCCATATATTCAAGAAGGTGGAAAAAAGAATGCACAAATTAAGTAGAGACATAGATAATATAAAAATGACCAAAATCAGACTTCTGAGGATGAAAACTACAATGTCTTAGGTGAAAATTTTACTAGATGACATTAACAACACATTAGAGTCTACAGAAGAAAAGACTGATGAATTCAAAGAAAAAGCATTTGAAAATATCCAAAATGGCAAAAAGGCAAAAAAAAAAAAAGGCTGGATAAAATGAACAGAGCATCAGGAGATGTTGGATAATTTAAAATGGCATAATATAAATGTAATTGGTGTCACTAAAATAGAAGTGGGGGACAAAAAGTTATTTAAATAAAAAATTTTGCCAAATATTTCAGAACTTGATGACTATAAAGGCACAGTTCAACAATCATCAAACACTAGAAATGAAGAAAACTGCAAAAAAGTTAAAGTACAATTAAATTGCATAAAACTAATGTTAAAATAAAACCTTAAAAGCGAAAAAAGGAAAAAGGAACATTGAGCAGAGAGAAAAAACATGAATTAAACACTTTTAACCAGAAAGAATGCAAGCCAGAGAAAATACCTCTCATTAATATGAATGCAAACATGTATTACAAAGTTTTAGCACACTTAATCTAATAGCACAAATAACATAAAATGATAACATATCATGACCAAGAAGAACTTGTTTAGGCAATGCACGTTTGTTTTGCATTACAAAATCTGTCAATATAATTCACCATTTTTTAATGATTAAGCTCATGTATCAACTTGACCAGGTAATGGTGCCCATTGTTTGGTCAAGAAAGCAGGGATAATCGTAATACAAGGATATTTCACGGACATTAATCATCAATGAGTTAATGGCATAGAAGGCTGATTACATTTAAAATCAACTGAGGCGATTACCTTCAGCAATAAGTGACATCTCAGCCAATCTATCGAAGGTCTTAAAACGCAAAGTGAATTCAGCATTCAGAGAGAGAATCTCCATCTCTACCTCAGACCACCTGAGAACTCTTTGGTCTAAAACTCACTGAGGACCTTCACTGGAGTCCCTGGCTTGCAGTAAGTCCTATGGAATTTGAACTTCTGCATCCCCATGGTCATATGATACAATTTTATAAGATCTCATATTATTTACAGTTATCTCCTGTCAGTTCTGTTTCCCCAGAGAACCCTGGCTAATTCGCTGTTTCTCAAGACTAAGAAAAAAAATCATATTGATATGGGTTATGTGTGGGGGCTGTGTGTTTCTTCATGAATAACCTGGGCTCTGTGCATTAAACAATAAGAACTGCAGCCCCACCTTTCATAACCATGCCAACCACTCCAGGCCTGGAAAGCCAATTAAGTGATATAGGCTCTACAGACTTTGGATATTCAGGGAAAATGTGAAGTAAATATGTTAATTCAAGCTTACTGGGATGTGGGGAATATATGTTAATTCAAGCTTACCTAGTATTTAAACAAAGCACCATTTGACTCCCAACTTCTATACCCTCTGTATAAAAGGAACTCAAAAATCCTAAACGGGGCTCAGGCTTTTAAACAAGAAAGTTTCCAAGCCCGGCCAGTCATTAATAAATTTTCCTTCCCAAAATTATAACTGAGTCCTGGCCTTCCATACACGATCATTGAATCTCTCTGCTTCCACATCAATGTAATCATCTTTTGGAGAAAATACGGCACTTACTGGGACACAAAGACTGATTGACCACAGGCAGAAAATGTATTTATTGAGAAGCTTTTCCAATGGAGGGGGTCTGAAGAGAGACTCCAGCCCCCTCCTGGAAGGGGGGAACTTGAATTTATACAGAACTTTCCTAGGCAGGGGAATGATAGTTGGTGGGAGGGGGTTGACGGTCCAAGTGAAGTGCAGAGGCCAATAGGAAGCCCTAGAGATTAAAACTTTCCCTGACAGTGACTAGAAGATAGTCGCTTAGGGAATTATGGTTTCTTGGAATGCTGCAGGAGCAGATGTTTTTTTTGTTCTGTAGAAATTTTATCTCTCTCTGATATGCAGGTAGGGAAGGTTGCCATTTCCCTTTACTCCCGTCTCTATGTGGTTTCTTTGTTTAACCTGTGGGGAAGTGCCATGCCCTTGGACATGTAGACTTATGGGGGATGGGGTTTGCCTTTCCCCAGTGCACATCAGGGGAAACGGAGCTACAGCTTGTTAATTATTGCAAACCTCTAACATCATCTGAACAGAGACAGAAAAGTAATTTGACAAAATCCAACAACTATGCTCAATAAAACCTCTCAGCCAATTAGGAATAGAAGGTAATTTCCTCAAGCTGATAAAGGACATGTATGAAAAACCTACAATTAATGTCAGTAAAAAATGGTTAAAACTGAATGCTTTCCCATGAAATTCAGAAAAAAGCAGGGATATCAGCTCTAGTTTCTCTTATTCCACAATGTACTGGAAATTCTAGCCAGAGGAATAAAAGAAGAAGAATATTTTTTTTTTATTCAAAAGCTTATACATCACAAAGGAAGAAGTAATTATATGCAGATGATAAGATATGCTGTGTAGAAAAACTTATGTTATACATAAAAATGTACTAGAACTGCAATTCAATTTAGTAAAGTTTTGGGCTACAAATTTAATATACGAAAATGGAGTGCATTGCTATATTCTAAGAATGAGCAATCATAAATTGAAACTTCAAAATAACATTTACGGTTGCATCAAAAATATTAATACTTAGGATAAGATTTAGTCATACTTAGGATAAGACTTAATAAAAAATGTGCAAGGGCTATAAACTGAAAACTATAAAATACAGAAATTGAAGAAGGCCTTAGGAGTAGGAATATATCCCAGAGTCATAGCTAAAAGAACCTCAAAATCTTGTACTTATAATTCTCCATTTGATTTAAGGATCCCATGTAATATCATTTAACTTCCAATGATGTATTTTTCAGAAATTGTCAAGATCATTTAAAAATGCAAAAACTAATTTTCATAAAAAAAGAAACAAATGGAGAACTAGTACTCCATATATATAGTGTATATATATAGATAGATAGATATAGTATATTTACAGTAAAGCTATAATATCAAGTCAGTGTGTGTTATTGATATAAAGATAAAAACGTAGATCAATGGTACAGAAAAATAGGGTTCAAAAATACATAGTCAATTAAATTTTGATAAAGAACTAAGACATATCTGTACCAGCAGTGTGACATTGTCTGAGTCAATTGAAATTCCTATGTTTCAGTTTACTTTTTAATATGGGTATGAAAATAGTTTGTATAGTTGTTGTGAAAACTAAATTGTTTGATATATGAAAAGCATATTGAAAGATTCCTGGCACAGAGTCTATAATTGAGGCTATTATTATACTCTGCTTCTCCCTGGTCTAATTGGTGAAGGATATTTGTGTTCTCTTGTAGAAGGAATAATTGCAGGATTTAGGGCAAAAATTGCTTGAAGGTAACCTCTTTGACCGGCTCAATGAAAATTTTCTAGTATACCTTCAGGGGAGAAAGGAGGACAGTGATTTGGGAAGGGTTAGGCCATGACTGAGATAAGGGAAGGTTAAAACTATCTCAAATTATAAGAATGGTAGATACATAATAATTCTGAAAGGAGTTAAGATTATTTACATGCCTTCTCATAGTGCTTGCTGATGTTGCAGAAAATGCAGAGCAGATGGCAGCAAGGCCCTGATAGGGCATCAAGAATCCCAATTCTGTGTCCTAAAGTGGAACTGAAGCAAGAGAGTCCCAAAGAATTTTGGAAGCACCAGTTCTAAGAAGTTCTAACCAGGTTAGACCAGAGACAAAGATACCACTCCTGTATATGAACTGTAATATCTTAGCTCAGTAGGCCAGTTACTGGTGGAATCTCCAAAATAAATGAAATTCCATGTCTTAATTGCTAAAAGAGATAGAGACTTGTTTGTCTTGTATTGTAAATACATCACTTGGTTTAAAACAATAAATTCTTTGGAGCTAGGAGTCTGGTCATGAAAGTTTCCATGAAGACTGTGATGATGCGGTTTTGTCTCCACCCTAAAATAAATTCCCTTTTTCCATATAGTTTATACAATGTTTTATTAAGGATTATGTGTCATCACTCAACACCTCCAGTCCTGATGGCCTAAGTGAAGTATCACTTTCTATTCTTACCAAAATCTTGTGTTCCTAGAAGATTTTCTCACAATAAACACAGCAGCAAGTGTCTTTAACCTTACAAACTCTACATTTGTGATTTTTCTATCCCAAGTCCCAGACCATTGAAATCTATGATTATTTTTCTGAAAGATGAATTTCTGGGTCAAATATTAGGTCTATCTTTAAGGCTCTTAATTTATTTGCCAAATTCCTCTTGGAGAGATTGCATTATATGATGTTCCAACCCAAACCAGATTTTGAACTTTTAAAAAGTCTTTCCAATTTGATAAATGATAAACTGAATATTCTTTATAAACATGCCATTCCGATAGTAAAAATCTAATTACTAGAAAAGTTTAAGTAAAGTTAATCTTTACTTCACACTATGGCATGATTCTAAGCTGTCCATTTCAATGTTTAAACAGGTAGGATCACTGTGCAGTCTTTTTGGATTTGAATCTTGGCTCTGTGAAATCTTTGGCAAATAACTCAACTCTATACCTCAATTTCTTCTCTGTATAACAATATAAGGACATACTTCAAAAGACTCTATTTTGGAATAAAAAGGGATGACATGTATAACAATTTAATGGTGTGTTTTTCCAAAATACACATTGGAAGGATGTTGTCAACTATTGTTTACAATACTTAGCAAAAACCTACATGAAACTATACTACTTTTTAAAATAAAATAGGTAGGAAAATGTGAATATTTCAGATAGAATCTCTTTCATTTTGTTATTTTCCACCAAATTAATACAGAAGGTTTTTAGTATTAAAAATAATTTTTAAAATCCCTCTATTTTCTAATTTTCTGTAAACCTAATTATGGTATCTTACTTTGAGTATATTATCATGTGAAAGCATTTATTGTTTACATGATTTTTACAACACAGCCAAATTTAAATGTGCTGTCTGATATTGTGCCAGAGGACAATGAACTTTGTCCTGCTTTTAGTACAGCTCTCAAATTAATCACTAAAATAAAAGGAAGTGGTAAAAACCCACCTTCTTTGTTTGGCAAATGCATGCTATCTCAATAGGTGAAATAACTCATTTTACTGAACAATGTTCTCCTTGCCAGCCCCTCAATTACTCTGTAGAGGTTAATCAAGGACTGTTCAAAGTAGCAAGTACCATTTAGTTCACTATGACAAATTTCCACAGTTTGTTTATGGGCTTATTTTTTTTTTTAACTTTTTTAAATTTAAGAGATGTTGAAATAGTGTCTATGAGGTAAAAAATAAAAGGCAGAGATTATACAAATAATTATGAATTTCTTCAGTAATCATTCAGTAGAGAAACCATACGAAGTTTTGAAATGATGAAATCATTTCTAAAACTAAATAGATTTTTTTAAACTTTCATAGAATTAAACTTAAATGTCTCCTTGATAATCCAAAGAATCTGTTGCTCGAATTTGTAGATTGCTACACGTGAAAGTAAAAGAGAGTTGATGACTAAGAAACACATTATGTTGAATATGTCTTAGTTCAAAACAGTTTCTGTGAGGAGAGAAACTTAATAAACGTTAAATACTTAGCTGGAATCAGCACTCAATGTCTCTGTTCTACACACCACTAGTAGCAATATTGTTTAAAACATTCATCAGATCATGTCTCTGCTCCAACAGTTTCTATTTCATGCAGAATAGAATAGAAAATACTTACCATTCCCCATAAAATTCAAATATACCTGTCCTCTAAAGTTCTAATTTCTTGCATACCCCTCTAGTGCTTTCATTCTCTGCTGAGTATGTTGGTCTCCTTTCTGGTTTTCAAACAAAGCAAGTGTACTGCTGTTTCAGAATTTTTGCACTTATCCCCTCAGCCAGGAACACTCAGATAGTTACATTACTTACTTCTTTACTTTATTATGGTCTCTTATTAAATATTATCTCCACAGAAATATTTTTTTTGAAGTACCAGTTGCCCAGACCTTCTTCGGGGATCAACTGCTTGAGCCACATCAGCTTCTCCAGAAACATCATTTTATGACCACCTATATAAAATAGCCCTGCAATTTTACTCTTAATCATCTTTGTTTTTTTTTTTTTCCATAGCTATTTCTTAATTGTTGCCTAATTTCACTTAGAACAATGGATGAATTACAGACTTCTGGTTCCCTGAAGGCAAATTCCCTTACTGGAAATAATTTTTAAGTTCAGCTGCTGGTTCTATTCCTATTCATTTAGTCAGAATAGTTCCAAAATTAAAAAGGGCCTAGAACATGATGACACTTCTGACACAACTCATCCAAGGGGCATTACGTTTTTAGCATAATGTCGCCATCATGCATATTAGGCATCATATCATATATTTATAATTAATCAATCAGCATTATTTTAAAGCACCTGAGAACTCAACTTATGGATCATTAGTAGGAACATTTCAACAAATCCATCTCATAGGACACAACATTTGAAATTTCTATGGGTGCTAACCTAGCCAATACCTGGTAAATATGCCAATACCTGGTAAATAAGTCAATATCAGATAATAAGATGAAATTTTAGATCATTTGTTACTGAAACTTCTTACAGGATACAACTCCTTCTGCACAGTTACTCAAGGTCTTCCTTTCATGTTACGCACACACTGATCCATAACTACCTTCTAGATAGCGCAGGTTCCAGGCTTTTAAGGCTTTTTTTTTAATTGCACATGTGCACACACAAACACAGAGGCACTTGATAATCCTAGAATCCTAGGTATTCCATCTGACTGACCCTAAGTTTCTCTGGATAACATTCCTTTATGTTCAAATTACTAATCCCATAGTATCCATAATTTAGAAAGAGGTATAATTAGGTTTCCAAAATCTTACCTATGAAAACATTAATAGAAGCCCTCAAACAATGGTATTTTTATTTATGCTAAAATGTGTTTGGAATTAGATGTAATTGAAGTGAACTATATTTGAATAACTGAATGATACTTTATGAAAAGTTGTAACACAGTTTCAGTGTCTAAAAATGTATGCAAATCATGTTCTAATTCTAATTCAAAAGTAATAAACGAACATTTTTCTGTATGAAATCTATAATAATTTCCCCAGTATTCCAATGTGAAGTATGACTTTTAGTAACATTATTATAATATTACTAAATTATAAGCAAAGTTTATATTTATTCTTCTTCCCCATCCCTTTTAAGGACCCTGGAATAGACATTGTCATTGTCCATCCAGTTCCCTTAAGATCCCACTTACAAGTTCTATTAATATGTGCTTTGCTTCTAATGGCTGGCACCTGCTGTCTTCTACAGACGCTTATCTTCTGATTTCTGGAGCCCCTTACTCCTCAGAAGGAGAGAACTGGAAGTGCATAAAAGTTTCCATCCCTTCAGATATATATGACTCACTGTGGAGTGGGTTGCTGTATCATCGTGGGAACAAAGGCTCAGGCACAGCATAAATTTCCAGCAAATGACCACTTTGTTACTTATATAGCCAAAAGGCTCAAATGAACAGAGGAAGAGATTCCATCATGGTTGGTCTTCAAGGGCAGCCAACTGCTGAGGTCAGGGTGAGTGATTGGTAGCTCTTCACATGTTATTTCACATTGTAAAGAGAGGCACATGGAATTCTTCTGTGTCTATGTCTATGTTCAAATTTCCTCTTCTTAGAAAGAGACCCTAACCCAATTAGAACCCAACCTAAACCAGTTTAACTTCATCTTCTTTAATCACATCCTCAAAAAACCTATTCCCAAATAGTCACATTAACTGGACCAGGGGTTAGGACTTGACCATATCTTTTCTAGATACACAATTCAACCCGAAATGCTGGCCTAACTATGGCTTAGTTATTGATGCTTCCTTAGACTCCCAGGTTTGACTTATAATACTTTCCTTCTAAGACAATATTGGTATTCACCTTCCATCCTCATTTGCCATAACAACAAATAATATTGTTTCTGGTATGCCTGAGTCAAGTAGAACACAGATTGAGTTCTCATATAGTCAGAGGAGGAGTGTCACAAAATATGTGTATTTATGATCTTCTTACAATATAAGGAGGTAAATACTACCTTCACTGTTAGAGCTTATAAGTTATTTATGTTATTGTCCTTTTATTTACTCTATTTACTGGTGAATTCTTTTTAATGGAGACCCTTTTGTGCTAAACTTTGTGTTACATGTTTTTAAATGTTTTTTTTTTTTTTTTTTTCGTGCGTTTTAAATTCAGTTAGAGAAAGACAACCGAATGCTGATTGTTTGGGTAGAATTTAAATGAGGGACACAATAGTGAAAGTCTGCCAAGAGAAACTGATGTAGAATGTAAAGGTGAATATTGATAATTGGATATAGTACATGAACAATAATAACAAATCTGTAACTTGCTTTCTGAAAGTTTATCATATTTTCTCATTCATCTGCACCAATAGTCTCAGGTCTATTAAATATAGGATTTCTAAGTAACCTTCATAAGGACCTGGGAGTTTAAAAGGTAAATTGTGTTATTTTCATGCTATGATTTACCTCTAGATAAATATGAAATAATTATAATGATGGCCTCTGGGGAAATAATTTACTTCAGAAGTGTAGAAATGTTAGGTTATAGTGATAACAACATGTGTTGAATTACTTAAAATATGATTTTATTTTTTTGTTCAATTTTTCCATGCACATTCCCTAAAATAGAAGGAAACACTGATATTTGTATGTTTTAGGGTTTAGCCATGTAACATGCTTTGGCCAATAGAAAATGGTAGTTTTAGAAGCATTACGTGTTTCTACCAGTCCTTTTCTTTTCCCTTCAGCAAGAGAACAAGTATGTTACACATTGGATATGCTTCTTCAACTTAGGAGTCAGAATAAGACAACAGGTAGAGTAATGCCACAGTCAGGAGTCTGGTCATAGTGGAACAGCCTATGATAATACAGTCTAAAAATAAACCTTCATTATGTGAGCCATTATGATTTGGAGACTGCTTCCTATCAGAGCAAAGCTGTGTGTTTGTATTTCCTCTATGAAAAGGAATTAAAATATACTTGGATATTACAAGACATTTTAGATTGACACTAAATTGTTAAATATTTAGAAAACTCATTGTGATTTTCTTAGTTTTGCATATGAAATGAATTTAAGTTGAATAATTTATCTTGTTATTTAATTGTATATATTCTGAATAGACATTCTTTATCAGACTATACCATGCATATATTTTCATCTTGTTAGTGGATTGGCTTTTCAATTTCCTAAGGAAGTTTTTAGAAGAGCAAAAGTTCAAGCTTTGTTACAATACAAGCATGTTATCTTTATTTCTTCCTGTTTGGATTAAACCTTTGATATTATTTAATCAGAAATCCTTTGCTTACCCAACATTACAAAAATTGTTCCCTATGCCTTATTCTAGCTATTTTACAATGTTAGGTTTTATCTGTAGGTCTATGATCTAAGTTACTTGTTGTACATAGTATGTGTTATAGGTGTAGGCTCATTTTCTTTGAATGTGGATATCAAATTGGTCCACTACCAAGTTCTGAAAATACTACTTCAACATTAATTTACCTTGATATTTTAGTAAAGAATTAATTAGCCATACATATAGAGTTTATTTGGGGCTCTCTATTCTGGTCTAATGATATATTTTTTCTATCTTGGAGTCAATACTACACTGCTTTTATTATGGTAGCTATATAAGTCTCAAAGGCAGATAGTATTAATCTTCCAAGTGAATTATAATCTTTCTAAAATTATTTTGGCAATTTTAATTCTTTTGGATTTCCACAAACATTTTAGAATTCTCTTGAAAATTTCGAACAAATATGCTTGTTGGGTTTCTTTTAGGGATTGCATTGAATCTACTGATCACTTTGAAGACATTTGCTATGATAACACTATTAATCCTTACTACACTTTAACATGGTCTATTTATTCATTTATTTAGGTCTTCTTTAATATATTTCAGCAATATTTTGTGTTTTTTCCCATATATACTTCATACACATCTTTTAAAAAATGTAACTCTAAGTATACCATAATTTGTTTGCAGTGTTTTTATTGTAATATTTTATTTTATTTCTTTTTTTGCTAGTATATTGCAATATTATTGATTTCTGTCTTCTGATTTTATCTTCAGCAAACTTGCTAAACCTATTCTGTAGAATAGGGATTGTACCCACTACAATTTTGTGGCTATATCATTTTATTTTTTTCATTATCTCAGTTTTTCTAATTACTTTGAGTTTATTTTTATTTCTTTTTCAAGCTTTTTTAGAGGATATATGAGGCCATTGCTTTGATGTCTTCCTTCAATTACAAAATATTGTAATTTTTGTATAAATTTTTCTTCTAAAATTGCATCCCACAAAGTTCGATAGTTTGCATTTTCAATTTAATTGAGTTCAAAACATGGTCTAATTTCCCTTTCAATTTTTTTTCTTTAATCCATACTTGGAAATGTGTTATTAATAGATTACAAAGAGTTGTGGATATTCCAGATAGTCATATAATTTGATTTTTTCATATTTAAATTAAAACTTGTTTAATGATGTGTATATGGTTTATATGAGTAACCATTATAAGTACACTTGTAACAAAAAGGTATGTTCTTCTGTTGCTCAGCAGAATGTTTAGATAAATGTAAATAAGTTCACATTGATATAATTGTCAAAGACTTTATTATCTGTATTCTTTTGTATTAATTATTGAAAGTGAAGAGTTGAAATCTCACACTAAAATTGTAAATATATCTTTTTCTCCATGATTTCTATCAATTTACCATTCTGCATTTGAATCTGTTATTAAGTGAATAGTCATTAAGAGAGTTGGATCCTCTTGATAATTAGCTCCATTATCATTTTGAAATAAACTTATCTCTTGCAGTGTTCTTTGCTCTAATATATACTTCATATGATAATAACCAAATTGGCTTTTTTAAATCAAGATTTGCATGGTGTTTATTTTCCATCAATGTTATTTTAATCTATTTGTGTCTTTTTAGTTAAAGAGGTTTCTTATTGGAAGAACAAAGTTGAGTTTCTTATGTTTAACTAATAATAAAATGTCTGCCTTATAATTGGCATAGTTTGAGCATATTTAGTGTGAGTGTTGGTATGATATGGTTAGGTTTAAATATACCAGATTTTTATTTTTTTTTATTAGTTCCATATAATTTGGTTTAACTCTACCCTCTCTTTTGTTTTGTTTTGTTTTGTTTCTCACTGTTTTATTAGCCCTGGTTTATTGTCTTATTCCAAATGCAGTGAGAGTTTATGTCCTGCTTTGGGAATTTTTGAACTTTAAATATTTTCTTTTATTCATTTTAAAAACAACTTACTGAAGCGTATCATTCATACATGAACATACATAAACAATAAGTGAATAGTAAAAGTTGTGAACTTATAAAACGAACATGCATGATATCATACAGAGTTCCCATACATCACCCCGCCACAAATACCTTGCATTGTTGTGAGACATTTGTAACAAATTATGAAAGAGCATTGCCAAAGTATTACTATTAACTGTAGTCTGTATTTTATATTTGGTATATTTTTCCCCCAAGCCACTCTATTATTTTTTTTAAATCATAAACCATACAATTTATCTAAAGTGTATAATCGAGGGCATTTTGTATAATCATAGAGCTGTGCATTCATCACTTAGATAAATACTAGAGTATTTTCATTACTTTAAAAAAACCCACTATCATACTTAGAGCTTAGTACAAATCCTATGAAATACTTTCACCATTTCTATTCATTTTCAAACATTTACAAACAACGTTTTACCCATTCTGGAGAGATTAAGCTTCAACTTTCCATCCCCTAACCACATTCTTTTCTCTGGTCACTTTTATTCTCACTATTAACTCCATGAGTTTGCTCATTATATTTAGTTCATAAGAGTGAAATCATACAAGATTTGTCCTTTAGTGCCTCCCTTGTTTCACTCAACATAATGTCCTCCAGGTTCATCCATGTTATCATATGTTTCATGACTTCATTTCTTCTTACAGCTGAATAATATTCCACTGTGTGTATATACCACTGTGTGTATAAACTACAGTTTGTCCATTCATTAACTGGGGACACCTGGATTGTTTCCATCTTTTGGCAATTGTGAATAATGTCACCATGAACATTGGTAAGCAGACATCTGTTCATGTCACTGCTCTCAATTCTTCTAGGTAAGTACCAAGTAGTAGTATTGCCTGGTCACGTGGTATTAATAGATCTATATCTAACTTCCTTTGAGAATGCCAAACAGTAATTCTACCATTCTATATTCCCACCAGAGGTGAATAAATGTTCCTGTCTTTCTACATCCTCTCCAACACTTGTAGTTTTCTGTTTTGTTAATAGTGGCCACACTCATAGGTATGAAATACATATTAATAAAGCATACAATTCATCCAAAGTGTATAATCAATAGTATTTGGTATAATCACATAGTGGTGCATTCTTCACCTCAATCATTATTAAAGCATTTTCATTAATTCAAAATAATAGTAATAAACAACAACAAAAAAAAACAGACAAAAAGGCAAGAAAATTCCTCACCACTCATCTCTGTTTCCCCTGCTGTACATAGCTACTATTTCTTTCAATTCTTGCACAATTATTTATGTTTATTAAGCAGTTCTATTGAGATATATTCATTTACCATATGACCTATTCAAAGTGTATAATCAAAGGTTTTTTTTTAAACTGTTAAAAGTCCTTTATTGTAAAATTGTAAAATAAATAGAAAATTAGATTGAAAGAAATTACAAATTATAAATGAGAGTAAAAGGCTAGGCTAGATATAATGTAATCAATTATAAAAATAGCATAGAAACATTTATAAATATAAATAACAATTCAAATATAATAGAAATTAATTATAGCATAATTCTAACTTTTATATTATAGCTCTAACTATTGGACATAATAATCTTTAAGAATGAAATAAATTTTGATTTAGTTCTCTAATTTCCATTATGCCATAATTCTTTCTAGATAATCAAATTCCTATGTGGGAATTTGTCACATATTACTGGAATGAATTACACCAGATAACAACTTGGCAACTCATAATTTTATGAAGCAGAAATACTCAAAATCTTGTTCAATTGTAGTCATGCTAAATCATTATTGAACAAGATAGATTATTTTAATTAAAGTATGAATAAGAAAGGGTTAAAGAATAATGAAGTATCCAAAAATATATCCCTTCTCCAGCCCTCCTCAATTGAAAGCAAGAGTTTCTTTTGTATGAAAAATTTTTTTCAGAACACTGATCACAGGAACAGTTTGTCAGTTGCACTGAGTAATTACTACTCATATATTATAATGTTGGTATTTTACATTTATCTATATTATTCCAGCTCTATTTTGGTTGCTATTTGCATCAAATACCTTTTTCCAACCTTGCATTTTTAACTGGTTGTGTCCTACTGTCTGAGGTGGGTCTCTTGTAGACAATATATAGATGACTCATATGTTTTTTTTAACCATTGTAACAGACTATGCCTTTTGATTGGGGAGGTACATCCTTTAACATTCAGTGTAATTACTGTAAAGGCAGTATTTAATTCATCCATTTTGTCCTTCAGTCTCTGTTGTCATATTGTTCTATTGCCTGTTTTCTTATCCTTTAGTTTACCCATTCTAATAATTTTCATTTCTAAACTCTTCTCCAAATCTCTCATGTTTTTTTTTTCCTTTCCTTTGCAGGCTACAGCATACCCTCTTGTATCTCTTGCAAATCTGGTCTTTTGGTAACATATTCTATCAGTTTTTATTTGTCTGTGAAGACAGTGAACTCACCCTCATTTCTGAGGACAGTTTTGTAGGATACAGAAGTCGTGGATGGCAGTTTTTCTCTTTCAGTACCTTAAATACATCATACCATTTTCTTCTCTCCTCCATGTTTTCTGATGAGAGGCCTGCACTTAATGTTGTTGAGTTTCCCTTGTATGTGATGTTTTGCTTTTCTCTTGTGGCTTTCAGAATCCTCTCTTTATGGCTGATTTTGTTATTCTGAATAGTAGGTGTCTCAGGGTAGGTCTATTCAAATTTATTCTCTTTGGGGTGTATTGTCTTTCTTAGATATTGATATTTATGTCTTTCATAAGGGATGGGAAGTTTTTGGTCATTATTTCCTCATATATTCTTTTGCCCCCTTTCCGTTCTCTTCTTCTAGAACACCAAAATGCAAATGTCTGTATGTTTCATCTTGTCGTTTAATTCCCTGCACCTGTTTCATTTTTTCCATTCTCTTCTCTTTCTTCTCCTGTCTTTTCCAGTTCAGATATTCTGTCTTCGAGTGATTCAAATCTACTCTTATTTGCCTCTAATGTATTTTTTTAAGATTTATTTATTTATTTTTATTTCTCTCCCCTTTACCCCCCTACCCCAGTTTTCTGTTCTCTGTGTCTATTTGCTGCGTGTTCTTCTTTGTCCGCTTCTGTTGTTGTCAGTGGCATGGGAATCTGTGTTTCTTTTTGTTGCATCATCTTGTTTTGTCAGCTCTCCATGTGTGCGGTGCCATTCCTGGGCAGGCTGCACTTTCTTTCACGCTGGGCGGCTCTCCTTACGGGGCGCACTCCTTGCACGTGGGGCTCCCCTACTCGGGGACACCCCTGCGTGGCACAGCACTCCTTGTGCGCATCAGCACTGCACATGGGTCAGCTCCACACGGGTCAAGGAGGCTCGGGGTTTGAACTGCGGACCTCCCATGTGGTAGGAAGATGCCCTAACCACTGGGTCAAGTCTGCATTCCTCTAATGTATTTTTAATCTCATCCATTGTGTCTTTCATTCCCATAAAGTCTGTTACTTTTCTTTACAGGCTTTCAAATTGTTCTTTATGTGCTCCTAATGTCTTCTTAATATCTGTTATTTCTTTAGTTGTATATGTATTTTCAATTCTTTGAAATGATTTAGAAGAGTTGTGTGATTATCACTGATTAATTATATTAAATCCTGTACTTCTTCAGGATATATAGTTTTTTCTTTTGGCTGGGCCATTTCTTCCTGTTTCCTAGTATGGCTTGTAATTTTTTGCTTAAATTTGGCATCTAAATATGTTGGTGAATTTACTCTGATGGCTAATTTCTCTTTCTTGTCTATTTTTTTTTCCCCACAGTTCTTAATATTTGGTTCAACTTATCCTCAGTCTTTAAAATTGCCCAGGTTAAGTTTTCAAAATTGGTTCAGGGACTCACTAGTGGGGCACAGATTTTCTCTCAAGGGTTGGATACAGAGAGCATAGATTTTGTCCATGCAATTTCCAGACTGGCCAGTAGTTAGCTCTATTCAGCACATTCCACTGTGGTATTTTAGTCTCAGCTTCCCTGTGTTCCTGTGTGGACTCTACAGATTGGAGAGTCTAAGCAGCCTCTTCTGGCCAAATTCACTGAAGGAAAGAACCAAGACCTACCCTCCCTTTCCCTTGAAACATCTGACAGGGAGGAAGATGTCTTCTCTCTCATTTGGCTGCAGTGAGCCAGATGTTCTACCCCACTTAATATCTTGGGGGTGGAGGAGGGGAGTCCTTCCCTTCTGCCATGAGGTTTGGTAACTCATGTTTGTCGTTTTGACTTCCTCATCTCTCTGTCTCATTCTCCTGGGAGTTGTGTAGCACTGTCCTCATCTGCTGACCTCCAGAGTAGGTCCCTAGGTCAGCTTTGGCTTTCTCCATTGTTTTTGGGAGAGCATTCAGCTCTGCCTATTAGTTTTTCACCATCTTCCCACAATCCTTGTTTGTTTTTTAATTGCACAATAAATTGTTCCCTTTTTATTCTTTTCTATCTTCTTTTAGATTATTTTTGTGATCAATTTTAATTTCCTCCTGGCATATTAACCATATTTCTTTGATTTTATGTTTTTTAAAGTAGTTTTTTTAGGGTTTATCATGCTAAATTCAATAAACATCCTCTAGATTATATGTATGCATTATGTATTTCTATTTTCCCATCACTCTTCTTTGTTCTAATGTTGTCCTCCATTTTATTTCTATATATGTTGTAAACCTTACAAAAATTGATTTTTGCTCATTTTTAAACTTCTTTAAAAATATGAAAAATATATGCTTATTGTTTCTAATGAGAATGCTGCCTTCATTCTCATATTTGTTCTTCTCCGTATGGTAAGTTTTTATTTTACTCTGAATACCTTTAATTTTTCCTCTTTATCCCTGATTATTTAGTAATTTTATTAGAATAGGTGTTTGTGTGTTTTTCTCTTTATTTCTTGAGTTCCAGGTATATTTAGTTTATTTGATTTGTAGGTTTATAGTTCTCATTAGTTTTCAAACTGCCTATTATTTATTCAAATATCCCTCCACATTAGAGAACCAATTATATATATATTGTTCTGTTTGAATTTCCCCTCATTTTCCCCATATTTTTCCTCTGTTTCATTTCAAAAAGTTTCTATTATGCTTCTTTAAGTTATCTAATGCTTTCTTCACTAGTGACTAATCTGTTAATTCCATCCTATGTTATTCACTTTTCTGGCATCATCAGTTTCATCTCTTGGAGTTTAATTTGCATCTTTTTGGTATCTTCTTTGTCTCTATTTAAAAGGATCAATCTTCTTGAACATGTGATATATACTTATAATAACTCCTTTAATGTCTTTTTCTATTAATTTTTTAGCATATATTTTCTCATTCTCTTTCTACTGATATTTTCCTTACTGTGGGTCATATTTCTTTTCTACTTCCATTATATAATTTATTTTTCTAAACAAAATAAAAGTGAAAATATTCCTATGTGACATGAAAAGAAAATAACCCAGATTTCTTTTCTATCTGTGCTACCAATAATAAGCGTCACATATTTAGATAGTATAAGAAGATCAGTAGCAGAATTCTCTTATTTTTTCCAATCATTCCCTTAGTGCAGCAAATAACCAAATTATGAAAACTCAAAGTCTATTTCTGATTTTAATCTTCTTCTCTATTTGCTTGTTTTTATATAACAAAATTTCCCCCAATTTTAGAGAAGTTTTGGATCTACAGAAAAATTTCAAGATGGAAAAGAATTCACATTTTCCTACACCCAAATTTCAGTATTATTAACAACTTATATTAGCATAGTACATTTGTTGCAAATAATGAATATCAATACAGTATTAATAACTAAACCCATACTTTATTCCAATTTCCTTAGTTTTTAAATCTTTTTTATTATTATCTTTTTAAAAAGATAAATAGAGCACACAAAACATTATGCTAAAACATATGAGGTTCCCATATGCCCCACTCTTACCCCTCCTCCCACATCAATATCCCCTTTCATCAGTAAGGCACATTCATTGCATTTGGTGAATACACCCTAGAGCACTGACACACTGCATGGACCATAGTTTACATTATAGTTCACACTCTCCCCCAGTCCATCCAGTACATTATGGCAGGATATACAATGTCCTGCATCTGTCTCTGCAATAGCATTCAGGACAACTCCAAATCTCACAAATGCCCCATATCACACCTTTTCCTCCATCGCCCTGCCCTCAGCAAGTCCCATGGCCACCACTTTCACATCTTTGATACAGTTACTTCCATTGCTAGAGTCACAACAGTTCTATAGTAGAATGCCAGCAAGTCCACTCCAATCCATATTATATTCTCCATCCTGTGGACCCTGGGATGATGATGTTCACTCCACTTCTAACTCAAGGGGGGTTTAGTTTCCCACACATGGCTGAAGATGTGATTCTCATGCTTGAAGTTGTAGACACTCTTGGTTCCCTGGTGTGGTGGCTGGCCA
This sequence comes from Dasypus novemcinctus, assembly GCF_030445035.2. Lineage (NCBI taxonomy): Eukaryota > Metazoa > Chordata > Mammalia > Cingulata > Dasypodidae > Dasypus > Dasypus novemcinctus. The sequence goes on along the minus strand of NC_080676.1, from coordinate 34,279,572 downwards.
TTCTCACCTTCCTGTCAGCTGACCTGGCTAAGTCCAATGAACTGGAGAGTAGGTGTTGCAACTCTGCTGAGGCTCACCGCCCAGCTGGCACATAGACAGTCCAGAGATCCAAATCTCCTGAGCATACAAAAACCCCAGCACCAACCACAAGTTCAGTAGAAGTGACAGAAGAGGCATGTATAGAGAGGTCACATCTGAATCCAACTCCATCACATTCAGGAGCACAATTTCCAAAATAGTGCCCATGGGCAAGGCACTGAACTTCAGATCCAACTGTCATGACTTTAGAACCTGTGTGTCTTCATAGCCCTCAGAAGCACCAGTACCTGACATTGTACCTACTTAGGCTGTCTCTGAGATCCTGCTGAGACGGGCATAAGCGCTACCCTTCTGATGACCTCCCAATTCATTTTGAAGTCTCTTAGCCATATAAACTCATTTGTTTTTACCATTTACCCTTTTTATTCAAGATTGTTTTCTATTTGCATCACCAGGTGGTGAAAGTAGGAATCCTTCAGTGCCAGGGAAGCTCAACCTGGGAGTCCTGTACCATGCTGAGGGAAGGTAATGCATTTACATGCTGAGTTTGGCTTAGAGAGTGGCCACATTTGAGCAACATGGAGGCTTTCATGAGGTAACTCTTAGGCACCCTTCAGCTCTAGGCCTAGTTGAAATTTCAAGCACCACAGGTTTATAAACATAGTTATCAGTAATGAGGACCCATCATTAGACCATCCTTCTTCACTGGTCTTTGTCCTTGCACTTGGGAGATTGTTGCTATTCCATTGGTGAATATGACAGAACTCCCAAGGATGGGAACTCAGCAGTCCCTCGGTTTTCATGTGTAACTCTCTTCACTATGACAATACCCAACAAGCATTCAAACATATATTTTTACCCTATATGCATGCCATGGAGAATTCCCTCCCACCCATGTATCTCCCATCAATGACACCCCACACCATTGCTCCTCCTTTGATATAGTCGAACCTCTCTGTGACCCAAAACTTCTTCAAAAATGAAGCCTAATATATTTCCAAATTCAGTTAGTAGGAAAATGAAATAATACTGACAGGTTTAAAGATTAGAAATAGATTATATAATAACTTAGAAAAACTAAAAGTAAAAAATAAATTGGGGTATTAAAAAATGAAAAATACCATAAAACTTTGTTTTTGACATTTTGCCTTTCATCACTGTAATAGGTGTTGCCCCGCATGTGGCAAGGCAATCTCTTCCATTCACTCCTTAGGGTCTACATCATTTTTTAAAAATTTTGTCTTCTATAAAGTTTAGATCACAGCAAAGTTGCATTTACAAAATAGGGAGCCCCCATATACCCAACATCAAACCCTTTCCCCACTTGCCCAGAAAAGATCTTTTTACATGTGGATGTTATATTTGATATAGCTGATGTATGGATATTGAAATATAGCTACCAACCATGTTTCCATTATGGCTTACATTATGGTTTATGTTTTAGACTGCAAAGTTTTCTAAATTTTTGGTTACATTATGATTTACATTTTAGACTATACACTTTTATAAATTTTTGGTGAAATTTAACATGGCTTATATCCATCATTGCGAGGATGCCTCAACATGCAAAAATTAGTAAATGTAATACACCACAAAAACAGATCAAAGGAAAAAAATGACATGATCATATCTATAGATGCAGGAAAAGCATCTGATATAAACACTGCAAAACATAGGAACAGAAGGAAACTATCTGAACATGATCAAGGGTATATATGAAAAACCCACAGCTAACATCATATGCATCATTTACAATGGTGAAATCCTAAAATCCTTCCCTCTAAGATCAGGAACAAGACATGGATGCCCACTATCACAGCTCCTATTTAGCATTGTGTTAGAAGTACTTACTCAAGCACTGAGGCAAGAAACAGATATAAAAGGCATCCAAATTGGAAAGGAAGAGGTAAAAATTTCACTGTTTGCAGACAACATGATCCTGTACATAGAAAATCCTGAGAAATGTACAACAAAGCTTCTAGAACTTATGAGTTCAGTAAAGTTGCAGGTTATAAGATCAATGTCCAAAAATCAGTAGCATTTCTGTACACCAATAATGAGCAATCCAAGGAGGAAATCAAGAAAAAAAATACCATTTACAATAGTAAATTTTTAAAAAATCAAATACCTAGAAAAAAATTTAACTAAAGAAGTGAAAGACTTATACACAGAAAACTACACAACACTGTTAAAAGATGTCAAGGAAGACTTAAATAATTGGAAGAATATTCCCTGTTCATGGATAGGAAGAATAAATACCATTAAGATTTCTATCCTACTGGAACTGATCTACAGATTTAATGTAATCCTAATAAAAATCAGCACAGCATTTTTTTACTGAACTGGAAAAAATAATTATGAAATTTATTTATATTTGTAAAGGAAAAGGCCCCAAATAGCCAAAGACATATTGAAAAAGAAAAACGAAACCTGAAGAATCACACTGCCTGACTTTAAAACATACTACAAAGCTATAGTGGTCAAAACAGCATGGTAAGACGGAGCTGCCAGGTCCAGGACCCCGTGGGAATCAGCGGCCACAGGAGGACAGAGCCAGGGCGCTCCAGGGCTCCCCGAAGGTCAAGAAGGTCAAGGGAGGAGCGCAGGGAGCATGACCTCCCCCTGCTGGAGGGCGGCGAGTCCCCGGGAAAGGGGAGGAGGTTTGAGGGCGGCCTTGGGGACTGAATCTCAGCCTAGGTTCCCGCAGGCCGCCAGCACCTGAGCGGGCCTTGGACTTCGCCTGGGACCCTCTGAATGTCGCCCACCCGGGACTGAAGCTGCCCTGGCTCCTCTGCCTCGCCGACCCCACCGGCCCCGCCGCCTTCCAGGAGCACCTTAGGGAACCTATCGCCACCACGAGATGCATGACAAGGCCGCGCCCGCGTCCCGCACCTGGGCCAGGAGCACCTGGAGCGCGGGCACCCCTGGGCGCCACCAGACGGCCTCACAGGGACTATAAGCCCCGGCCTGGGGAGTTTTGCTCCCTTCTCGCAAACCCCAGAGTGAAGGCGCCTAGTGCTGGGACCGGTGCCCCTCACCCACGTCCGGGCTCTGACCCTGTACAGCTCCCCCTTGACAGATACGCTGCTATAAACTGTTTTTCAAATGTGGAAGCAGAGTTCCATAAAGTCTGGGGTGAAACTTTCCCACAGGCAGCCTGTAGCGTGGGGGAATTTAATATACAGCTTTTGTGGAGACGGTCTTTTGTTTTCTGAGCCTGAGAAGAGTTTAGTGGGGGGAAAAAAATCAAGTTTGAGTATTGTTTTCCCAAAGGTGATATGCATTTTAATAGATTTGTATTTTTTAATCTGTTCTCTTTAGATATTTCAATGAAACAATACAAAAAAAGAAAAAAGAAAAATAACGTATAGCATATATGTACAAGGGAATATTATTCAGGTTTAAAAAGATGTGAAATTTAATATGTGTGATAACTGCCTGTACCTTGAAGACCTCTTGTTGAATGAAATAAACCAGACACATAAGAACATGTATCATATTAATATAATCTCGCTTTTATTAAATAACTAGAATAAATAAACTCATAGAGTCAGAATCTAGAATATTGGTCACCAGGATTTGGGTGAGGCTAGGGAATGAGGAGTTAATGCTTAAATTGTACAGTTTCTAATTGGTTTGATCATAAATTTTGGTAATGGTGCTGATGGTAGTACAACATGTACATAATTAATGACACTTAATTGTGCATGTATGTGATTAATAAGGGAAAATTTTAGGTTGTATGTATGTTACTAGAATAAAAGTAAAAAAAAAAAAAGCATGGTATTGGCACAAGGATAGACACACTGACCAATGGAACCTAATTGAGAGTTCAGAGATAGACCCTTGCATATACAGTCATCTGATATTTGACAAGAGCACAAAGCCCACTCAACTGGGAGAGCGTGGCCTTTTCAACAAATGGTGCTTGGAGAACAGGATTTCCATATGAAAAAGAATGAGAGAGGATTACCATCTCACACCTTATACAAAAATCAACTCAAGATGGATCAGAGGTCTAAATGTAAGAACCAAGACCATAAAAACCTTGGAAGACAATGTAGGAAAGCATCTACAGGAGCTTGTAATAGGAAATGGCTTCATGAACTCAAAGCATGAGCAGTGAAAAAAAAAAATACATAAATGGGACCTCCTCAAAAGTAAAGCCTTTTGTACCTCAAAGGAGTTTATTAAGAAAGTGAAAAGACAGCCTACCCAATGGGAGAAAATGTTTGGTAACCATACATGTGATAGGAGCATAATGTCCAACATATGTAAAGAAATCCTATATCTCAAAATAAAAAGGCAAACAGCCCATTCAAAAAATGGGTAAGAAATTTGAACAGATGCTTCTCCAAAGAAAAAAATACAAATGGTTAAAAGGCACATGAAAAGATGCTCAACATCATTTGCTATTAGGGAAATGCAAATCAAATCTACAATGAGATACCATCTTATACCCATTAGACTGGATGATATTAAAAAATAAAACAGAGGACTACAAGTGTTGGAGAGGATGCAGAGGAATGGGAACCCTCATCCACTGCTGATGGGAATGATCCAGCCATTCTGGAGGAAGTTCAGCAGTTCCTAATAAAAGCACCTATAGATTTATTATATAACCCATCAATTCCACTGCTGTGTATACACCCAGAAGAACTGAAAACAAGGACATGAACTGATATATGCACACCAGTGTTCACAGTGGCATTATTCACTATTGCCAAAATTTGGAACTAGCCCAAATGCCCATCAACAAATGAATGGATAAACAAAATATGGTATATACACACAATGGAATACTACTCAGTTATAAGAAGGAATACAGAAGTAACACATGGGATAAATGGATGAATCCTGAGGACTTTATGTTGAGTGAAGCAAGCCAGGTATTGAAGGGCAATACTTCGTGACCTCTCTGACATGAATTAAGCAAACTAAGCTGTCTCAGAGAGCTAGAGACTGAATGATAGGCATACAGGAAAGAGCAGGGGAGAGGAAGGTTGTGAACTGATGCCTACATGGGTGAAATCTATGATAAAGTGGAGGTGAGTAGTAGTGCAGTGAAGGGATAAGACAGGGGCATAGGGATACTACTGGGGAGTCTTTGCAAGCTTGAAGAGACCTAGAGTTGGGAGGATGGGTCAGTAGGTCCATGGAATAGGGCGGAGGGTTTGGGGTGTGTGGGTGAACATGGGAGATTGTCAGGTATGTGGTTGAAACTATACGGCTGATAAAAACTCTTTAGAAAATATAATATGGAAGGGTTACTGTTTTAAGGGGTTTGATGGGGACATCTGGCACAGGGTTCACCTGGTGCAGGCTTCTAGGGAGTGTGTGAGAGCTCTTCTTGTCATATTGTGTTATATCAGTGAGTGGAGACACATATAACTTGCAGAAAACTGTTGTACTCCCATCCTGGGGCAGACTGATGTTCTCAAAGGAGAGGTTGTCTCTTGAAGCATGGGTGGCTCCCAATGGGGGAGGACAGACTAGAGTGTCAAGCCCTCAGCATTTGTTGTAAGTATTGAAGAAACTTGTCCTTCTAGCAGTGAACCTTGGTTGTCACTGTGGGCCCTGAGGGGAGGGGGAGAGAAGAATAGAATAGATGGAAGTGGGAGTAACTGGGGGGCAATGGAAGTGTTCCACTTTCCTTAGTTTTTATCTGTCCTGTTTTTCTGTTCCAGTATCTCATCCAGAACACCACATTCCATTTCATTTAGTCACCACATCTACTTAGGTTCCTTTTGGCTGTGGCACTTTCTCTGACTTGCCTTGTTTTCAATAACCTTGATAGTTCTGAGGAATACTTGTTAGGCATTTTGTAGAATGTCCCACAACTGGAAATTGTGTAATAATTTTCTTATGATTATAATTGAGAAAGATCTTATATGAAAAGTCCTGTGGTAGTTTAAGACTTATGTACCCCAGAAACTCATGGTATTAAGGATGGTCCATTCCTGTGGGTGTGAACCTATCGTGGATGGGACTGTTTGATTAAGTTACTTCATTCAGTTAAGGACCTTTTGATTAGATTACTTCTGTATGGTGTTGCTTAGGGTGGGTCTTAATCTTTTACTAGAGTCCTTTATAAATTGGGTTACTATGGAGAGGAATATAGAGAAGCAGAGAGAAGGCCAAAGGAATCCAGAAGCTGAAAGCTATGAGACCCAGAAGAGAAAGGAGAGATCAGCAGATGTCACCAAGTGTCTTGCTTTATGAGAGAGGAGGCCAGGATCACCAGGAGCCAGTCTTTGGGGAGAAAGTATAGCCTGATGAATCCTTGATTTGGACATGCTCACAGGCTCAAACTGTAAGCTTATAAGTCAATAAAGCCACATTATTTAAGCCAACCCATTTCTGGTATACTGCATTTTGGTAGCCTAGCACACTAAGACAAGTGCCATTCTCATTACATCACATTAAGAGTACATACCATCAGCATGACTTACCACTATTGATCTTAATCTCAATCACCTGACTTAAGCACTGTTTGTTAGGTTTCTCTACTATAAACTTACTTTTTTTTTTTTTTTCCATTTCCATACTATACTCCCATGTTTCAAAGATACATGCTCAGTTTTATTCTCACCCTCTTCAGGGATATCATTACCTATATTTGTAATACTCTTTCATCAGAGTTTGCATTCATCTTTGGGTCTCATATCTCTTAAGTGATTATTTTATTAAAAAATGTTATCTATTTTGTATCTATTTTGATGAGATGTATGTTATGGCTTTGTAACCTAGTTTTCATGTATTTGACTGGGATTATGAGGAATCTATAGATCACTTTTGAAGGAATTGGCATGGATTTACAATCCTTGAATATGTAATATTTCTCCATTGATTTTGATGTTATTTAATTTTATTCATTAATATTTTATAGTTTTTCACATAGCGCTCCAGTAGATATTTTGTTAGATTTACACCTACACAGTCTCTTATTTTTTGGGGGGGAGGTGCTCTTGTAATTGGCTTTTTTTTTTTTTAATTTCAAATGCCAGTTATTTGTTGTTGATATTTAGGAAAACTATTGACAAATTTTTTTCATTCAATGACATCGTTTGACCTTCCTCTTCCTACCTATTCATTGTAGTTTTGTTTGTTTTTTTTTTTAGATTCTTTGGGATTTTCTATATTGGTAATATGTCAGCTGTGAATAAATATTTTAGGCTTTCTGAATACCTGTAAGTTCTTTTTTTGTGTGTTATTACACTGGTTAACACTTTGAGTTGGAGGCTGAAAAGAAGTAGTGAGAAATAACATATTTGCCTTTTTCCCAGCCATAGAGCCAAACTGTATAGTCTCTCACCACCTGTAGTTGCTTCTGATGTTCATTATCAAGTTGAAAATATCCACTTCTGTTTACATATTTCTGAGCTTATATCATGAATGTTGTATGGTTTTTCAAAATCTTTTTCTTCATTAATTAATATAATTATGTGATTTTTCTTGACACAGATAAGGCTTTAGCAAATTTCTACCCTCACTGGAAACCTGATCTTTCTGTGGAAAAGTCTCTGGGCATGTTTCACAATGATTATTCTTCCCCTCTCCCATCAAAGGCAAGAGGGGATTTATCTTGCATCTGTACTTTCAGAGCCTGATGAAGTTCCTGGAGGTAAAGACCATGAAAATCGGGCCCTGTTCTAAGCCTACGGTCCCCATTGCTTTCCCAATATCAGGCAGCCCATGCTTAACCTCCAGTAATTCATCAAATTTGCATTATGTGTTTCTACTAATTAATAACTCTAGAGATTTATGTTCCAGGCAAGCAAATATTGACTGTATCTCTCTGGATCTGCTTACCTTTCTCTATTTTTGTTTGTCAATTTGGCCTGTAACATCAGTTCTCTGATGAGTCCAAGAAAATCATTGTTTTTCAGTTAATTCAGCCTTTTTTGTTTATTTTTGGTAAGGATGGAAGTAATGACTTCCAAGTTCTTTAAACAGCAGAGCTGAAACAGTAAGTTTTTTTTTTACTTAAGTTTTTATCTTGAAAATAATTTTAGAGTCACACAAATATTTTTAAAGTAGTACAAAGATTCTCCATTTACTATTCATCCAACTTACTCCAATATTAAAATGTTATGCTACATCATCAAAACCAGGATATTTACATTAGTAAAGTATGAACTAAAGACTTCATTCAAATTCACCAGTTTTTATATTCATTTTACATTCATTTATTTTATTTTTCTTCTTCCTTTCTCTCTTGGTAAAACTCTATGAAATGTTATAGCCTATTTTTGTGTGACCATTACCATATTCAGGCTAGAGAATTTCCATCACCACAAAGAAAGACCCTCATGCTACTACATACAGTCACATCCTCCCCACTGTTAAACCTTAGCAACCACTAATCTATTAGTCATCAACTATAAATCTGTCATTTAGGACTATACATAAATGGAATAATTCAATATGTTACTTTTGAGATTACCTTTTTTCACTTAGCATAATTCCCTTGAAACCATCCAAATTGTAACATGTATCAGTAGTAAACCCATTTTTTTGTTCAGTAGTATGGATGCATGGGAATTTTTTTAAACTCTTTTCCTCATCAAAAGAAATTTATGTTGTTTCTAGATCTTTGCTATTGCAAGTAAAACTTCCACAAACATTTGTATAGTTTTTGTGAAAATAACTTTTCATTTTTCCAGATAAATAACCTAAAATGCAAGTAATGAATTGTAAACATAGTATGTGTAATTTTTCAAAAGAAATTGCCAAATGTTTTCTAGAGTGGCTGTAACATTGTGTATTCCCATGATAAATTTGAAAGATTCAGGCACCCTGAATCTTCACTAGTATTTGTTATTTTCCATACTTTTTTAGCCATTCTAATAGATGTGTAGTGACATCTCATCATAGATTTAATTTGCATTTTCAATATATTCTCTATGTCCTTTTTTTTAATCCTCCCCATTTCCCCCTGCTCACTGACTGCTCATCTTCTTTAGGAGGCACTGGGAACCAAATCTGGGGCCTCCATTGTGGGAGGTGAGTAACCGACCACGTGAGCCACTTCCCCTCCCTGCTGGTTGCATTATCTGCTTGTTGTAGCATCTGCTGGTTGCAGTGTCTGCTGGTTGCAGCATTTGCTTATTGTGGCATCTGCTCATTTTCTTTAGGAGGCACCATGAACTGAACCCAGGACCTCCTATGTGGGATGTGAGCACCCAAATACTGGAGCCACATCCACTCCGTCTGTGTTCTTTTGATTAAGTAATTTTCACTCATCTGTATTTAAGCTTATTGATCCTTCTGCCACTCTGTTATTTCAAACATGCTATTCTGTTAGCTTGTTCAGTGAATGTTTATTTTAGTATTTAGTTCTTTTCACCTCTGTAATATTGATTTTGCCTTTTTATTGTTTCCTTGTTGTAATTGATATTTCTGATTGGTTTAGTTTTTGTCATATTCTTCTTTAATTAATTGAACATATTTTCATATGGTTCTTTAAACATATTTAAAATTGCTTCCTTGAGGTATTTTTCTTCTGAAATCTGGACCTACTCAGAGTCAGTTTCTACTGACTACTTTTGTTTTGTTTTGTTTTGATTTTTTGGATATGAGTCATACTTTCCTCTTACTTTTCTTATTATTTTTTATTGGCAACAGGATGTTTTAGATAAAATATTTTAGCAACTATGAATCATATTTTATTTTCCTGAGGGTCTTTTTATTTTGTAACTTGCTTGAACTTGAACTATTTAGTCTGTATTCATCCTTTTATTTATGTATTTGTGCACACATAAATTGTATTCGTGCCTCTGCAATGTTCCTTTCTTCTTTTATTTTTTTCTTTATATTTACTTTTTAAGCTGATTCTTCAGGCAATGCAGATCTGTATGTTTTTGCTTTGCTCTCTGCCCTGAATTAAGTCCAGTCTCTCTGGAAATAAAGTTACTGTTTGTTTTGGCCAGTGCCCAATTGGTAAAGCTACAGTGTACACAGTACTAGGTGTAGGATAGTGGCAGGAATAATAGACCAAAATAAGATGGCACAGACTTCCCCAGTTCTTACCAAAGCTTTAGCAGGATTTCAAGAAAATGATTTTTCATTTTTTTAATGCTTTTGTTTAATTTCCACTTGCTGAAATGGTTGCATTTTAGAATCGTGTGCATTTTTTAAAAGTTTTTTATTTATGGGAGTGAATTGTCAGTCACTATTTCTGTTAGAACTAATATCTTATCCTCAGCACATGAATATACTTTATACTGCACTTCAAATGTTAAAATAACAATTGTTTAGGCAAAATTAGACAGGTGAATAAATTACATGATCATTAATTCCTTTGATTCTCACACAACATTTGAAATGTATAAAATTATCATTATAGTTAATCATATTATAACTGGAAAAATAAATATTTAGGTAGATATTATGACATTTTAGCTGTGATTATGCAATGGTTAAGTTTCAGAGCTCCCACTTAAACCCAGGCAATCCATTTTTGTCCTGCTGTTTATTAGAAATTAAAATTAACTTGATCTGAAGAAACTTTAGGGTAGAGTCTGTGTCCCACCGCAAATTTTAATTTTATGGTTTAGTGCTGTATTCTTAAGAGAAACTAAATTTACATGCATAAGTAGCTATAGATATGATTTTACTTTATTAAGTAATTAGTTCATCTGAAAATTTAGGCCAGGAACAGGTGAAATTTCATCTATTCTGCTCTTTTTATACTCATTTATTTATTGCATTTTCTTATTAAAAGTACATAAAACTTTCCCACAGTTTCAAGCCAAATTCAACTTGAATATAATGCTCACTTCAAATCACCTTCTTACTCTAGGAAACTAGTTAATCCATCTTCCTCTAACAGTTTTCATGTCTTTTTATATTATGTTTTGTACTTGCCTTTTTTTTTTTTAAAGAATTTTTTTTTTCTTTTAAGATTTATTTATTTAATTTCCCCCCTCCCCTGGTTGTCTGTTGTTTGGTGTCTATTTGCTGCGTCTTGTTTCTTTGTCCGCTTCTGTTGTCGTCAGCGGCACGGGAAGTGTGGGCTGCGCCATTCCTGGGCAGGCTGCTCTTTCTTTTCACGCTGGGGGGCTTTCCTCATGGGCGCACTCCTTGCGCGTGGGGCTCCCCCACGCAGGGGACACCCTTGCGTGGCACGGCACTCCGTGCGCACATCAGCACTGCGCATGGCCAGCTCCACACGGGTCAAGGAGGCCCGGGGTTTGAACCGCGGACCTCCCATATGGTAGACGGACGCCCTAACCCCTGGGCCAAAGTCCGTTTCCCTGTACTTGCCTTTTTGACAGTGTACATGTAGATGTAGTAATATACATTATGTTTTCAAATATTTGGTGATCAAATACTATTTTATTAAAAGCAGCTAGATTTCTATAATAGTTTTATAAGCATATTTTTCTTTTAGTTCTTTGGCTGTTTATATGAGCTAAATACTTTAATATATTTGTATATGTGTAACAATATATTCACATTGAACACATCTAAATTGTGAATATGTAACACATACACGTATATATGCCTACATATATAATGCTTTTAAAGCTATAGCTATGAAATTTTAAAGTTGTTTTCCTTTTAAATGCTATATCTTCTTAAAATATCAATATTTTATTGATTGAATTAGTTTCTAAGAACTCTTTTACAACACAAATTGGATATTCTTCTATTTTGGAATTCCAAACACATTTAATCTTGGGCACCTGAAATCTAAAGAATAATAAAATTAAATTACATTATGTTTTGGGTAAGGGAAGAATGAAGATTTTCAGAGCAATAGTCTTGTCATCACGTCAAAACAACTATTTGGAAAATAGAAGACCTTGGGCGCTAGTTCATCTGGATGTTAATGAATATGGTAGTTTGAAAGGGGGAATTAGTGTGTGTTTTGAAGCTAATTAAGGCACATTTGTTAAATGTCACATCTGCTGTTAATAAAACATATGGTTTTAAGATTTAATATTGTAAAGATCTGGCATTTTAACCAATATCTGCTTATTGTAGGATCTGGGATGATTTGATACTCTGGTGATTATTGGAATTCAGTATCCAGAGCTAGATTTCAAGAAGGAAATCTTGAAATGTTTTAAGGGGAAGTTTAAAAGTAAGCTATAGTGGAATAGGTGTAGCTCAAGTGGCTGAACGCCTGCTTCCTATGTATGAGGTCACAGGTTTGATCCCCAGTAACCCCAAAAAACAAACCAAAAAACTCTCTGGGGAGTGGATACAGTGCAGTGGCCGAGAGTCTGCTTCCTATATGTAATGTCTCAGGTTTATTCCCTGCTATCTCCCAAAAAATAAAAATAAAAAAGATAAGTTATAATTAGTAACAAAAATGCTTCCTTATATATATATCTTAAGTTAAAAATCATAATATTAACCAGTGTTTTAAAGATTATAAAACACTTCAACCATAAAATGAATCATTTCTTCCTGGGGCAATACATGATTGACAGCTAAAATAATTTCAGATCATCTTAATTTCAGCATTTTAAGTTTTTTTGAAATATTATTATTTATCTTCACAGACAAGTATTTGAGAATTAATAATATGAACCACAATATGAAAAATAACAGTCAGGTAGAAAATATAAATGCTAAAGAAGTTTTTCTGAACATTTTAACTGAAGGTCCATTTTGTAGGGCAGCACAATTTTGCTTATGTTCCATTAATATTCTTTAAATGTTAGAAGATAATTCATCTTGTTTTCATATCTGCAGTGTAGTAAGGTAAAACAAGAAGGAATATACAATCCTCTCCACTTGATCCTTTTTCACAGCTAATTTGAGAGTGTTGTTTCTGTAGAAATAACAGCCTCCATGGTTACTGATTCCACAGGTTTTTAAATGTTTTGACAACTTTAGGGTGACTTGTATGGCTGTTACTTTGTGTTTTAGCCTATAGGACATTGGTCATCTGAGACTTCAGCTCTGGAATATTAATTCTTAATTAGATGAAGTGATTTATAACATGTATATCACATTAGGGACTTTTAAACATGTATATATGTGTGACTATGAGAGACTTTATACCTAAAATTCTAAGTTGCTAAAGTTCAATATTTGTAAACAGGTGGAAATGGGTGGGAGTGTATGGACAGACCAATATCACTGTGCTGTTCAAATATTAGAGAAAAATCTCTCCAGTGGGGGGACAGTCTTGTTTTCATTGACTATGACAGGAGATATCATGGTTGTGGAGAAAAAGCAGAGGTGTCATTGAAGGAAATCAGACAGTATGTTATAAAGGATAAATATTTACACAAATTTTTAGGAGCCCTACTTAAATGAATAGAAGTTTATTAAGTTTTCTTTTGGTGTTTTATTTTTTTGGAAGCAATGCCTGGGTGCAGGGGGCAGTGAGAGCAGGCCAGGGTAAAGTATTCACTGATACACACTTTAATATTTTGATCCAATTTATCCACCTTACTATTTTTTCCTAGAATGTTTCATTCCTCAAGATACCAATTCTATATTAATATATTTACATACTAAATAAATACATAGAAGTTAACACTACATGTCCATTGTTGGTGAAAGGTCGTGTATTTTTTTCTCAGCTATATTAAATATTTGGTGAGCCTAAAGATTTTAATTGTATAAATCATGCAAATGATTAACATATATACATATACCAATCATTTTCCTTCAGTATATTTGAATTGTGAAATTCTGAACATTTGAAGAAATAATAAACAAACTAGAAACATTGATTTTTTTCAGTTACACATATTTTAGCCAATTCATTTAGAACTAACAACTGACGATATCTGTATTATGATGATAGACAACAGCAAAAAACAGTAAAAGAAACAGAGCATGGAAGTAATCCTCTGGAGTGCTGGTATTTTGTTTGAGAAGATTTATTCTACGCTCTGTTTCATCCATCCTGAGAGTCAGTCATTTAAATTCAAGGGCTTTGTGTCACATACTTTAGAAATGTTTTCCCTATTAAAATTTAGCTACTTTAATTTCAAGGATGTATTCCATCACTTTTTCTTCCCCTAAAATTTACAGTCATATTTTAATATATATTTGTTTAACCTGGAAATATCAGGAAAGCCTATTTAAAACTATTTTACTATAACTATATATTTAATGTGAATGCAAAAACATAGAAGGAAGGAAAAAAATTAACACAATCTCATAAATCACCAAAAACCACTATGTTTTGGCTTGTGTTCTTTTTCCATTCAGACCAGCGATGTGAAAATCTTGTCGCATAAGGATCTGATCTGATTTTATGAAAGTTTAAGTAGCCATTAATAATGATGTTGATAAAATTGCTTATTAAATTAAAAACTTACTTGTAATTATGAATCATAATTCATGTTTCATAACAAAACTATATGTGAATAAAAACCATGAGTGTGCATATGCCCTCTTGCACAAACTTTAAAAGGACTTACACAAAATTTTTCACACTTTTATTACTATGTAATTAGAAGGTGTTGCTTTTTATTTAACACTATGTCATCAGTATAATGAATTTCTGCTAAGAACCTCATAGACAGCAAAAAATAAAATCCATGCTATGTACCATAATTACCATGAAAAAATAAAACCAATTTAGCATTTATCTAAAACTATACACAAAGAGTCACCAGCAATTTAAAGACCATGATCTATTAATGATATCTTATGTTTCACAATCTGTAATGTTACATACATTATTCTAGAAAGGATAAATAGGAATACAAAAAAATTCAAAAGATTTTATTAATTTTATTTCTAAAATATCTATCTTGAGGAAGTTCAGAAATCCATCAATATGTTTGCAATAGCAAAAATTAGAAGACGTCTCAAATGTCCACTTATGTAGCTGTGATATTTTGGTGATAAGTCCTTTGGCTTCTCTCTAAGATGACATGAAACCCAAATGCTAGGAAAAATTTTTTTAAATGTTTTTGGCAACTAGATGCTATATACACATTAGTTGTTACTGTTGCTGTAATTATTAACTTTATTAATATTATCTACAAGCTTTGAGAAGAAGATAGAAAAAATGAGAAGAGAGACAAATATTTCTTTGGAAGAGTAAACCACTGAGTATAGGCAGAAATAATCTCTGCATCATGGAAAAGGGAATTTGTACATACTGAGTATAGACAGCGGCCCAGAAATCGTGCCAGATACTTTAGAATTGTTTTACATGGGTTGCAACCCATTTCTCATATTATCAATTTCTTCATCTTCCCCACATGTATTTTATTTATTTTCCATTCTTTCTATATCCTCTCTCTTTTATTCCCTTCTTTTTACTTATCTGCTCCCTAATCCCTTCCCTTTCCTTTTCTGTATTTTGTAACAGACCATCTGGGGATGGATGTGAGAACTATTTAATTTGTAGTAGAGGGAAACGGACTTTGGCCCAGTGGTTAGGGCGTCCGTCTACCACATGGGAGGTCCGCGGTTCAAACCCGGGGCCTCCTTGACCCGTGTGGAGCTGGCCCATGCGCAGTGCTGATGCGCGCAAGGAGTGCCCTGCCACGCAGGGGTGCCCCCGTGTAGGGGAGCCCCATGCGCAAGGAGTGTGCACCCGTAAGGAGAGCCGCCCAGCGCGAAAGAAAGTGCAGCCTGCCCAGGAATGGCGCCGCCCACACTTCCCGTGCCGCTGACGACAACAGAAGCGGACAAAGAAACAAGAGGCAGCAAAAAGACTCAGGAAACAGACAACCGGGGGAGGGGAGGGGAGGGGAGGGGAATTAAATAAATAAATAAATCTTAAAAAAAAAATTTGTAGTAGAAATCCACGCCACTATTCAGTTTTATTCTAATCTAGCCCCTCTTGTATCCCACATAAATTACTTTAGCATATGTACAAAATGAACGAAGAAGTCCTTCTTAATAAATGAATTTACATCATATGTTACATATATTTATGCTTAAATTAGACATGCATTCATAACATTTCTTACTATAAATATTTTACGGATACATTTTATTTCTTCATTTCTGCTTTTAAGAGGTTGTGACTTTCTACAAAGTCTATCACATCATGCTAAACCTGACTATATTCAATTTTAATATAATAAGATTGAAATAAATGTTTTTTAATAAAAATTCATCTTTTTCACAGTTGTCATTTTCTATGATTCTTATAGAAGATATTTTAGTTTGCCAAAAGGCTGCCAATGCAAAATACCAGAAATTGGTTGACTGTTATAAAGGAGATTTATTTGGGAGTAAAAGTTTACAGTTCCAAGGACAAGAAATATCCAAATGATGGGAACTTCAGAGGTGCTTTCTCACCAAAGTCATCTATTGTTGATCCTGTTGTCCAGCCATATGGCAAATCAAGATGGCTGCCCATCTCTGCCAAGGTCTTTGCCTTCCCCTCCAAGCTCACAATCTCTCAGAGCATAGCTCCTAGAGCTCATCTGTGAGCAACCAGGTATAGGGCTTTTCTCTTTCCAAATCTCCTCTGTCAGTCTCAGCTGCTCCACTTTCTTCCAGAGTGTTGTAGTTTCAAATTATTTTTATGAATCCCAAAAAAGAGAAAGACTATGTTTTTATACTAATCTATTCCTATGGGTGTGATACTCTTTGATTACATTAAATTCAGTTGAGTGTCCTTTGATTTGATTACTTGATAAGACTACTTTGGGATTTTTTGATTGGATTACATCAGTAAGACATGGTTAATGTTAAGCTTCTACCTTCTTGCTGGATCAGATAAAAATGGATACACAGGCAGACAAAGACACACAGGAAAAGGAAGCTGCTATTTTTGACCCTACCGTCTGAGAGAGGACTAGAGGACTATTTAAGCAGGAAATCCCCCAAGAGGCTATGTGCATGAAGCAGGTCATGGACAGAAGGCCCTGAGGCAAAGACAACCTTATGCCAGGTTGCTCTCAGCTGAGCTCAAACCTCAGCAGAGATAGGCAGCCATCTTGCTTTGACATGGTCAAAGCTAAGAAGGCCTGGAAAGAAACAAGCCCTCTGACCTACAGCTGAGATCAGAAGATACTAGGCCCAAGAAGCCTTAAAAGAGAGAGGAAGGCTGAAACCTAGCAGCATTGCCTGCCATCTTGCTCCAATACAAAGGCTGGCAATAGACTTTGGTGAGGAAGTACCTCTTATGGTACATTGAGTTGTATTCTATTGGGCCTTGTAAGTGTAAGTTTTATCCTAAATAAATACCCTTTACCAGATTTTAAAAAATAAATATTTAAATAAATATTTACCAGAAATATTTCTGGTACTTTGCATCAGCACCCCTTTGGCTGACTAATACACATGGCAACTTCTTTTTCCTGTGTATGTGCCTCTCTTTGTATCTCCGTTATATCTGACACAGCAAGAGAGCTGAGACACAACCTGAGTCACACCTCACTCTGGTAGTTCAAATGAAAGAGTCTCAGACCCACAGGAATGGATTAGTTCACGAACATAATCTTCTCTTTTTGGGATTCATAAAATAATTTCAAACTGCCACTGAAGGCATCTATAAATTGAGTCCATTTTCAATGGAGATATCAGGTATTGAGATATAAATTGGTGAATAAAAATTAGATAAAAATATACGATAGAATTGAGGGTTTAGATAAAATTCTTATTCTCTATAATTTACATCCTGACTAGGCAAATTTCACATGTAAACTACAATGCCCATATTTTTCTTTTTTCTACTGTTTTGCACAGTTCTATTAACCACAAATGCATCTATTATGCTTTAGGTAAGATGATGTCTGCTGGGCATATAATGACAAAAATTGATGGTTTATTCATTAATTTGTTCATTCATTCAGAAAATATGTGAGTGTGTACTATTTCCAGACTATTGTGAGGAACTAGCAAGATAGGTCTCCACAGTCATGGAGAGAATTTTATAACATACATAAATAAAATAAAATTTAATAAATATAAAATTGAAATAAACCCTGAAATAAACCCTAAATAATATTGTAAGATGGAGAAAAAGATAGAAAGCTTTTGGAAATAGTTTTTTTGGATATTTCATTTATTTAAAAATTCCATCCAGGTGCCATCAATATCACTACATAAGATGTCCCCTGGAAAAGTTTCCAGAGTACAAAGACATTAGAGAGGTACTCCACAATGGCTGTCAAAGAAAAAAAATAAATATAATCTCCAAAATTAGGCAGGGGATTTTTGTCCTGGTCCCAATAATCTGGACCCCTGCTCCTCACTCTTTTCCACACAATTTAGGAATTGCACCAAGGCAGCATGACCCAGACCCCTTCTGTTTCAGATGCAGAAAATAGAGCAACACACAGCAAGTTAGAATCCAATGCATATCCAGTTTTAGGGACCTAAGTACCTAGAATCCAGGAGAGAATATTAGTGGCTGAGGAGTGCCACATAGAAACATCTACCCAGGGGGGAAATAAAGAAAGAGAGAGACTGTAGCAGAACTTTGGCAAGAGGTGTGCACACTCAAGCCAGTCTCTGCTGAACTATATAAATGCAAAATGTACTTTTCTTGATTGACACTTTTTGGCTCCCAAGAGTATGATATCTTAATGGGGAAGAAATTGGAGATAGAAAAGGCTCACAGAAAATGGGGGGTGGGAGGTGGACATGGTAATTGAACTGCTGTAAGGCAGAATGGGTCCCAAAACTAAAAAGTGTAAGGAAAATGGGACAATAAGTGAAGGAGAGAATTTAAACTGGGGAGAAAAGTCTGCAAAAAAGCATACAGAGCAGATCAAGATTATCAGAGAAGGAACAGAGAAAAGGAAAACTTTCTGATGGAGTAAAACAATTTGACAAAAATTGCAATCTTAAAATTATACTGCTATCAAGGGCAAAAAGCAGGTAAAGAAGAGCTAAGAAAATCTTAACAGTTAAACATAGGCTACTCTAAATGTCCAGAATAAATTGGACCTAATATCAAAGAAGAGTCTTAACATAAAGGTAATCTACAGTAAAACCCAAAGTAAGAAGAAGAAACTGAATTCACCAGACACAAAAGGACAAATATTGTATGATCTCACTAATACAAACTAATTATAACGAGCAAATTCATGGAGTTAGTATCTATCAAAAAGGTTACCAGGAGATAGAATGAGGATAGATAATGGCGAATTAATGCTTAATTTGCATAAAGTTTCAGTAAGGTTGATTGTACATGTTTGGAAATGAATTGAGGTGATGGTAGCATATTATCATGAGTGTAATTTACAGCACTGAATTGTGTATATGATTGTGATTGAAAGGGGAAATTTAGAGTTGTGTTTGTCACTGGAAGAAAACCTAGAGGATGAAACATGGAACTGTGTAACACAGTGAACTCTAACGTGGATGATGAATGTGGTTAATAGTACAAATATAAGAATATTCTTCCATAGAATAGAAAAAATATATATACATTGCTATGCAAGGTGTTAATAATAAGATAGTATATAGGAAAAAGTATACCTAATGCAAACTAAGGACTATAGTCAACAGTAATATTTTAATGTTCTGTCATCAGTTGTAACAAAGTTACCAAACCAATGATAATAGAAAATAATAGGGAGGTATAAAGGGTAAGAGGTGTTTATTTTTGGGGCAATGAAAATGTCCTAAAATTACTTGTGGTGATGAATGCACAACTTTGTGATTAAAGTGAGAGCCACTGATTACACACTTTAAGTGGATTCTATAGTGTATGACAAAAACTGCTTAGAAAAGAAACAACTGAAATAATGGGCACAAAAGACAAAATAATGGAGATTAAAAATACACTAGGATATGGCTAGTGGCTCAAGCAGTTGACTGCCTGCCTCTCACATGGGAGGTTCTGGGTTTGGTTCCCAGTGTCTTCCAAAAAAACAACAAAAAAAGGTAAATGCAAAACCAATAGTATAGTATTTTCAATATACAACTCTACTCTTTAATTCTTCTGTGGGTGAGCATACAAGAGAACAAGAAAAAGGCAGATTGCCTATTAATTGACACACAAAAGATAGAGAGGTAATGTGTGACACAAACATAAAAAGGGAAACAGAGGGTTATAGGATCAATATACTATTGAAGCTAAGATGGTATCTTTTCAGGTTAGTAGGTGATGGGCATAGGTTGTGTAATGCAAACCCCAGGGTAACTACCAAGGATGCATTTTAAAAATATACAAAAACAGAAGGGATCAGTCAGATATATCACAAAGAATCAACTATATGAAAAGGGGGTTTACAATAAAGCAAAAGAGACAAAAAAGCTGTGACATATAAAAAACAAAGGACAAAAATGGCTGAAGTACATACTGCCTTTATAGTAATAAAATTAATTTTATCAATTAAACTCCCCCATCAAAAGAAATGTATTGGCAGAAGGGATAAAAGCATGACCTGACTGTGGTTTTTAAATATACTCACCTTAGACCCAAAGGCACAAATAGGTTCATAATGAAAAGATGGAAAAAGATATTCCAGCAACAAGTAACTAAAAAGAGCTACTACTAATATCAGAAAAAAAATAGACTTTAAGCCAAAAGCTGTTACAAGAAACAAAAAGGGACCCTATATATTGACTAAAGGGGACAAGCCACCTAGAAGAAATTGCAATTATAACTATTTATGTATCTTACAATGTGCCCCAAAATATGTGATGCAATCATAGACAAAATGAAGGGAGAAATAGAAACCTCTACAATAATAGTCAGAGACTTCAATATTCCACTCTTATCAATAGGTCACACATCAAGACAAAAGATGAATAAGGAAACAGAACTTGAGTAATATAATAAATGAACTAGATCTAACAGAAATATAAAAATTTCTGCAACCCCAAAAAGCAGAATATAAATTCTTCTCAAGTGCATTTGTACAGTTCTCCAGGAAAGAGCACAGGCTGGGTCACATGAAAAAAATGGAAAAAAATTAAAAATGATTGAAGTTATACAAAGCATCATCTCTAACCATAATGTAATGAAGCTGAAATAAATAACAGGCAAAGAGCATGAAAATACACAAATATATGGAAGTTTAATAATATACTATTATACAATCAAATGGATGGAAAAAAGAAATTAAAGGGCAATCAATAAATATCTTGAAATAAATGAAAAAGTGAATACAACATATAAAAACATGAGACACCACAAAAGCAGTACTGAGAGGAAAATTTATAGCCCTAAATACTTACATTAAAAATATAGAAAGAGCAAAATCAAAGCCCTAATTGCAAACTTGGCAGAACTTAGAAAAGGAACAGCAAACTAAACTCAAAGCAAACAAAAAGAAAGAAACAAGAAAGATTAGAGCAGAAATAAATGAAATAAAAAATAAAAAAATAAAGAATATTAGCAAAACAAAAGCTGGTTCTTTTCAAAGATCAATAAAAGTGACAAAACTTTAGCTAGACTGATGACAAAAAGAGAGAAGATTCAAATAAATAAAATCAGAATTGAGAAGGGGGTGTTACTGCTGACAACGCAGAAATAAAAGATCATAAGAGGATACCAGGATCAACTGTATGCCAACAAAATGGATAAACTATATTAAATGGAAAAATTACTAGAAACATATAACAACCTACACTGACTTTAGAAGAAATAGGAGATCTTAACAAACCTATTACAAGTAGAGATTAAAATGGTCATCAGAAACCTCTCAGTAAAGAAAAGCCCAGAACAATTGCCTTCACTGGTGAATCATATCAATCATTATAAGGTGAATTAATACCAATTCTGATCAAACTTTTCCAAAAAGTTGAACAGGTGGGAGCACTACCTAAATCATTCTATGAGGCCAACATCATCCTAATACCAAAGCCAGTCAAAGAAAAACAGACCAAATTCTCTTATGAATATAGATGCAAAAATCCTCAAGAAAATATTAGGAAATCAAATCCAACAGTCCGTTAAAATAATTATATATCATGATCAAATAGGGTTTTACCTCCAATTGCAAGCATTTATCAACATAAGAAAATCAAATAATAAAATAGACCACACTAAAATGTGAAGGAAAAAAAAACTTCATAATTATCTTAACTAATGCGGAAAAGTCATTTCACAAAATCCAGGATCATTTCTTGATTAAAAAAATAAAACTTAGAAAATAGGCATAAAAGGAAACTTCTTCAACATGATAAAGGGCATACCTATATATGAAGGACACCTATCTCATACCACATACAAAATTAACTCAGAGGATCAAATACCTAATTTTATGCACCAGGACTATAAAACTCCTAAAATAAAATGTAGGGAAGCATCTTCAGAACTTTGTTTTAGGAAATGTTTTATTAGGTCTTAAACTGAAAACACAAGCAACAAAAGAAAAAATCAATAAATGGCACTTATCGAAATTAAAAAAAAACTGTGCATCAAAGGACAGTCTCATGAAAATGAAAAGAGCACCTTTTCAATGGGAGAAAATATATGGAATCCACATATCTGATAAGTGCTTCATATCCAAAAAAAATTTTTTAAATCCTACAACTCAACAATAAAAGGGCGAATAACCCAATTAAAAAAGACTTGAATAGCCATTTCTCCTAAGAATATATTTGAATGGCTAACAAGAACATGCAAACATGCTAGACATCAATAACTATTAGGAAATGCAGATCAAAAATACAGAAAATTTCAAGTGTTGGAGAGGATGTGAAATGATAGAAACACTCATTGATTGTTGGTGGAAATATAATATGGTGCTGCCTCTGTTGGAGTTAGTTTGGTATTTCCTCAGAAAGCTAAGTATGGAATTACAGAATTACCTCATAACTCAGCATCCCTCTACTAGGTATATGCCCAAAAGAATTGAAAGCAGGGACTTAAATAGATATTTGCACACTGATGTTTACAGCATTATTCACACTAGCCAAATGACAGAGGCCATCCAAGTGTCCAGCAATCAACGAATGGATAAACAAAATGTGATATACACATGCAATGGAACATTATTCAGCATTAAAAAGAAATGAAGTTCTGACTCACATGATAACACGGATAAATGTTGAAGACATTAAGTGAAATAAGCCAGGCACAAAAGGACAAATCCGTGTGGTCTCACTGATATGAAATAGCTATAAAATTAAAATATAGAAAACAGATTAGCAGGTTCTGGGTTGGGGGTAGGGAATGGGGCATTAATGCTTAAATTGTACAGAATTTCTATTTGGATTGACCATAAAGTTTTGGAGATTAAGGGTGGTGATGGTAGTACAAGGTTGTGAGTATAATTAACAGCACAGAATTATACGTGTTAGTTTGGTTTTCAAAGGGAAACTTTAGGTTGTATGTGGGTTACTAAAAGAAAAATTAAAAGAAAAACATAAGCCTGTACAATGCATGAACTCTGTTGTAAATGATGGGTTATAGTTAATAGCACAATTATATAAATGTCCGTTCATGAAATATAAAAAAAAAAATGTACCACAGTAATGCAAGAAGTTAATAATAGGGTGGCACATGGAAAAGAAAATACCCTAATGTAATCTATGGAGTGTAGTTAATACTAAAGTTATAATATTCTTTCATCAATTGTAAAAAAGGTACAAAACTAAAGTAAAGAGTTAGCAATGCAGGATATATGGGAGTGCTGTATTTTCTACATGGTTTTTCTGTAAATCTACAACTTCTCTAATTAAAAAAAAATGGAAAAAAGCTCTGTCAAGTGATGGATATAAATCAATAAAGAGATATGATTACTATCTTGAAAATGGAATAGTCCCAGAGTATCATGGACACTCACAGAATGAAAGGATACGCTGGCACAGTGCTGGGAATTTAATCAAGGAAAGTTTCCTGGAAGAGTTAAGCTAAATTCTGCTGTACGAGTTCATGAGTTCATGTTTACAGGGTAAGGAAGAGGGAGAGGGGAAACATGATTGAAGGCATATAAAAAGATGCTGCAGGAAGTGCATAGAAACAGAATCGTGCTAAGAGATTGATTTTACTAGCGGCTGTCATTATTCATATTTTGGCAAGCATGTGCTTTCTGTCATAAAATGGCATACTACTTCCTTCACTTTTATGTAAATTTACTTTACTTTACAAAAAAGCTTAAGCAAACTGTAAGAACATAGTTTTGTTCTAGTTTTATTTATTAGCAATGTGCCATTTGAATCATGCCTATTTCAAGTTAGCGCTGATAATTCTATTTCTTGGTCAATATCATTCTTTGACTTGGTGAAAGGAATCAGGTAGTCTTTATGTTCCTGATACTGTTTTAATCCAAATCACATATAATTTTTGGCCCAAATTTAGCTTGTCTCAAATGCTTTAGTTATAAATTCTCTTTTAATGTTGTTCTGTCATTAAACATAGGGAGGATATATGCTTTACTGATTCTGTTTTAAATATAACAGAATTTAATGAGTTTTAAATGGGCAGAGGAAAACAAACAAATTTAATTTATTATTAATTTAATTGCAAAAATTTGTCTCTTTATAAATTATTCCCCAAAATGAAAGATCCAAAGTAAGGTAAATGCCAATATAGAAAGACAAATTTTATATTTTACATAAACCACCCATAGTTCACAGGAGGCTTTTTCTATGCCATCAATTAATGATATCAGTCATGTAATCCTGGGTATTTGTGGTGGGTGGAAGCTGTGTGTAAATCAGAAAAACTTGTTCTTAAATGTAACCCATTTCTGTGGGTGTGATCCCATTATAAGTAGGACCTTTGATGAGATTACATCTGTCAATACCTGACCCACCTCTATCTGGATGGGTCTTAATCCTATTACAGGAGCCCTTTTTAAGCAGAGAAAAATTCAGACATGTGGAGGGTAAGCCGCAGGAAGCAAGAAGCTGAACATCAAGTGTACCTAGAATAGAAAGGAGAGCCCGTGTGCCTTGCCATGTGACAAGCTAAGAAGCAATGATCTCCGGCACCCAGTCCCAGAACACAACACTCTGGGAAGAAAGCATTGCCTTGACAATGCCTTGTGGAGTTTTTCCCAGCTTTAAAGAATGAGCAAATAAATTCCCATTGTTGAAGCCAACCCATTTTATGGTATTTGCTTAAGCAGACTAAGAAACTAAAAGAGTATCTGAAGGGCATACAGAAATTAAATGATCACATTTTAAATAAAAAATGATATTTCTAAACGTACGTTGGTGCAGAGCTTCCTGGAGGAGAAAAGACAAGCACTAAATTCTAAAGTATAAGCCCATCCTTGGAGAGTTAATATATTAAGTGTTGACTTAGAATTTCTAAAATTTGTAAAACCGCACTTCCTTCTTCTTACTCTTTTTCACTTTTTTATCTCTATTTCTATTTTTATTTCCACATCAAATATGTGCATATGCTGGTGAAATTTAGGTATGAAAATATAAGTAGTCACTATTACATGTAAATAAAACTTATTTCTATCATTCATTTTAAAAATCTACTTTTTTGCACAACAAATTTAGTAATTTTAATTACACATTTTAATTATAAAGTTTGATATGTTTTGGTAAATATACATACACATCACCACCACCACAATCAATATATTGAATATTTTGTGGTGATGGAAATGTTCTGACACTTATTTTCATTGATTTTATAGTCTAAACACAACAAGTCCCTAGTAAAGTAGCCATAATATTAATATTATATATAATACATATATTACATAAAATGTAATTATTACTAGTTAACATGTAATTAATAAATAATGATAGATAGACATAAGATCCATAAGGACACAAAATTTGTCAGATTTTTTTCAGTACCATAGCTCCTAGTGGAATAAATGAACTAGGAATACATTACTTGAATGAAGAACTGGTTTATTTATTACTGCAATTTGTATTCTCTCAAATTCCTCATTATCAATATCACCATAACAGGGACTGATAAATTTAATCTCATAAACATGCAATTTAACCATTTTATTCAATCAAAAT
The DNA here is from genome assembly GCF_030445035.2 of Dasypus novemcinctus. Classification (NCBI taxonomy): domain Eukaryota; kingdom Metazoa; phylum Chordata; class Mammalia; order Cingulata; family Dasypodidae; genus Dasypus; species Dasypus novemcinctus. Next base: position 34,253,745 of record NC_080676.1, on the reverse strand, counting down.
GTTATTCTTTTAACCTTAGAATCATCTGCTTTTAAAAGTACTGCTTACATAGTTAATCAAAGCTATTTTCATGATAAATTATTAAATTATATATAAACATTTGCTCAGTTTTATAATGGCAATTGTTGTATCAGATGGCACAACTGGTATAAAATCATATTACTTTGTAATATTGAAAATCATAGGACATCAAGAACAATGAGCCAAGTCTTGATTATGAACTAGACTAACTTCCCCATTCATAAAAAAAATGTTTGATTGTTAAGAAAAGCAACCATCCAGATATAAGAAATTGTCTTTGGGGCTGAGAACATATTAAAAAGCAATGTTTCAAACTGTTCTTAATCCTACAAAAAAGATCTTTTCATTCCTGGACAGTTGCAGCTCTCCATGACAACAGAAATTTTCAGTGCCTGGGAAATCTATTTGACACACTCGGGTCAGGAATTGTTATTACCAGTAACAGCAGGTGCTTCTAATTTCATGACAGCAGAAAAGGTCTCGATTATTATTGTTGTAAAATTTTAGACAATAGATATTTTCCTTCTTCAGCACCACCATTCTTCCTATAAAATAACCTATTTCATTCTTTTATAACAATTCCTTTCATGAAATTGCCTACTCTATTTTTCCTCCAGCAAATGTTGTGGATTCACCCTCCCTCCTTTCCTAGCAGGCTTTTCTGACAGCCACGACATTACTCTGTCAACCTCCCTAGGAGGCTGCTTCTCCTCCAGCTTCTCCACCACTTTCATCTGAGTTCAAATGCTCACTGGTGGACCTAGCCATACTTTCATGCCATACTACGCATACATGCCATCCTAGCATATGCCTTGCCAAATTGCTTTGCAAGAAGAAGAAAAATTAAACAAGCATCATTCAGCAAATTTAACAACAGAGCATAAGTGTAGGTAAAACATGCACTCAGTGGATACCCTGCAATGGCAATGAACCACATCATCTTTCTGAAAGAAGAAAAGTAAATAAACAAACTGAACTACAGTAGCACGTGCTTTCATAAATCATGAAGGAAAGTACATTCTTTTGGACTAAAATACAATCCAATGCCGTTAAAAACTGTACCCTGGAGTTTTGGAATAATTTTAGCAGAAGCTTTTTAGAGATCATCAACTAGTCTTCAATCAACTACAAATGAATTTGAAGGCATACAGCAATTGCAGTTAAGCTTCACTGCACTGGGAAATCTCTTTAGGAATGCAGGTGTTTCCAGCATTCACTTCCCGAATATTTTCAAGGAAAAAGACAAGTCATTTAGCTATCCAAAAATTCTGGCCTTAGTTCCCAGTTCCCAACAGAAATGCCATCATGTTGATTAGACTGATGAATAAAGTGAGCATTGATGGTCAGAACAAAGCCTTTTTTGCTCAGCAGCAACAACTACAACTAGTCATGAACAGTCACATGATGTTACACAGGTAAACAATCCTAAAAATGTAAACTCTTAGAAAAGCATGACGGCATTGTTTTATTTTTCTTTAATGCAAATGTCTATATTTGAAAGATCATATTAGAAGAAATATTAAAGAGAGGGAGAGAGATGCTGGTGCTCTATTTCCAAATCTATTCTTCTGGCAATTACTGGTAGTATACAGTTTAAATATATGGTGATGAAAAATAATTAATTTAAAACTACAATATACAAAGGTTTTCTATTAAAGACTAAGGCACTTACCATGATTTATTTTATTTCCATGAAAAAAAATCCCAGGCTTTCTTGGATGGAGAAATGAGAAATCTCAAGATGTAAGAGTAATATACAAACTAGAAGAGTTTATTTCTTGGTATCAAAAAAAAAAAAAAAAGGCAGCCCTTAAGCTAATTACTTTTGGCCAAATGAATAGAGTTGTTTGCATATAAAAAGGAAAATCCCAGCCTATAAGAGTATACAAAAAGCTAAATTTCATTCTTTGAAAGAATCCAATTAAAGCTTTGACCTAAGCAAACATATCTTGTGATAGTCACAGGCAGCCTTTCATTGACAGTTTAATATTCAACAGTTTAACTTATAGATGTTGACATATCAAATATATGCTTATTATAGAGTTTGGAGTTGTTATTATGTAGATTTACATTAAAGGTTTTTAATTTAAACATTATAAAGTTTAAATTTAATGGGGATAAATAAAATTCATGAGTTTAATTTACGAAAACATAAATTACAGAGTGAGTATGGGGGAACATTGACAAACTGAAAATTTTTGTGAAAACCATCAAGAGAAATTTAGTTGGATTATAGACAGATAAGTAACATTACTGTGTGTGTGATCTAAATCTAATGCAAAATTAGGTTTTATTAATACATAATGGCTATAATATGTATATGTCATTATTACATATGTAAAATACATACAATGTTGACCCTTGAGTGTGCATTTGCTCTCTTTGACTTCTATATGACATTCTATACTGAGGCAGTTTGTCATGTACTTTAGATTTCACAGCTGTCTTCTTTAATAAATAAAATGTTTGAAAGATTCAGCTAGATCAAAATGAGTTTCTTTTTTCTAACTATATCTCTAAGTATCTCACATTTTACTTATATAATTAGATAAATTCAAACTCAGACTCACCCAAATAATGGGTAAAATGCAGTAGAACTTTCTTGTAGAATATTTTACTACATTAACACAAATGTTTTACTTTAACTTACTATATGCTGGATGAGTGCTGAATCCTATTTGAGTTTGCCAAAGGGCTGCTGAAGCAAAGTACCAGAAATCTGCTGTTCTTTGTAATGGGGATTTATTTGAAGTAAAAGCTTGTGGTTACAAGACCTTGAAATATCCAAATCAAGTCACAAGCAGAGATGCTTTCTCACCAAATTCAGCTGCTGTTGAGCCTGATGTTGTTTCCATATGGCAAAGGAAGATGGCCACCAATCTCTGTGAAGGTCTTTGTCTTCCCCTCCAAAATCTGCTGTCTCTTGGAACTCAGGTATGGGCAACCAGGTTTAGGGCTCTTTCCCGACCTCCTATATTAGTCTCGGCTGTTCCGCTCTCTTCCCAAGTCCACCTTTAAGCTAACAGGCATACAGCAGGGCTGCTCTCCTCTTGAGCTTCTCTGTGGGCCAAGCCTGCTTGAACTTCTTCAGGCTTCTATTTTCCTGCAGTCCTCTCTCTCACACTGCAGAATCAAATACACCAACTTCCATTTTCTTTTCTCTGAGTGTCTTTGTCTCCCTTTGTAACAGACCCAATAAGAGGGTGGACACTCAACATGAATCATGCCCCACTGACATAATCCAATCAAATAGGCCTCACACTCATAGGAATGGATTAGTTTAGAACATAATATTTCTCTTTTGGGAATTCATGAAATAATTTCAAACTGCCACAAACCATATTTAAGCATTCTTTTTTTTTTCAAACTATTTTCCTGAAGTCAATTCTAGTATTAAAATGATATTCACATTGAACTAATATAGATATAGATATATTGATATACATACATGTGTGTTTGCATAGTCTCCAAATTCTGCATCATGGATATGTTTAGATATAATCCCAGAAGTCAAAAATAAGTTAAAAAAAAAATTAGTCTCCACGTAAATAGATTTTTAAAAAGCAAAATGATTTTTAAGTACTCTAATTTTCTAGAAAAAGTCAATAGCAACAGTTAACATTTGAAAATTAACTAATTATTGGTAAATTCTAAGTTGATTGTTTTTTCATTAATACTGTTTGGTTTTAAGTCTATACATTTCCACAATAGATCATGAATAATTCCACTTTTATTTTTATGTTTGACTTTCCTCCACCACCGTGCAAAATAGGAAATGTATAGGTCCAAGAACTGAGTCCTGGGACACTCCAATATTGAGAATGAGGATAAACTACCAAAGGAAAAATAAAAGCAACTAATAAACTAGAAATTCCACCAGTAGATTATAATATGGTTAGCTGAGAAAAGAGTTTTAAGGCCAGATTGATCTACTACTTAAAATGCTGCTAAATCATGTCAGATGTGTGCTGATCATTAACCACTGGGCTTGGAAAAGTGGAGTTCAATTTTTGTCAACTAACAGGGATAAAGGCTTGATTTTTCAAGAAAGAATGATAGTGTTTTATTGTAAAGATGGTTGGAGAAATGAGGGAGTGTTTTGTTAGGGGAAACAGTTAAACCATGTTTGTATGATGACAATCCTGATAGAGGAAGCAGGGAAAATTGATGCCACAGGAAAGAGAGAATTACTGGGGTGTTGCCTTTAAAAACAAAACGTATTGAATATTGCACATGAATGGAGTAATTGCCTTGAATAGGAACATGGTCGATTTATCCATTTAAAAAGGTGGGAAAAAATTAAAAAATAAAAAGGTAGGAAGTCAAATATTAATTTAGATAGATGTGAATAGTTAGATCTGTGCTAAGTTCTTGAGAAAGCTCTTCTGACCCCTATTTTTCCCACTGTGAAATAAAAAGCAAGAATATCAGCTGAACAAGAGGATGGGAAAAGAGATGATGGAAGTTTGAGAAAAGGAAAAAAGTGGGTATAAAATTGTCTTGAAGTGTAGGGTAGATATGGACTAAGAAAATGTTATATGACTACCAGGCAATATCTATTTAAAGGGTGACCATTTATCATGGATTCCTGTTTATTGCTCCAATTGCAGGAATTTATTATTCAATGACAGGGAATTCAGGAGATAAGTTAAACAACATTAGATTAAACTGGATACGTGTCAGAAGAACATAAGCACAGGATATGTTGAGTTGAATTTAGTTATTAGTCTACATTAATTTTTCCAACTTGGAAAAAATATCTGGATATTAAATAGCTGGGATTAGATTTGTTCTACTTTACTTTATCAGTCAATATAGATTTTACAATATATATAATTAATATGAAAAGAGACAATGCAGTGCAGTGTGGTACAAGGGAAACAGTAGAATATCATTGTTTGTAAGTTTGATATAAAAAGATAATGAAATGTATAACAATATTTTAATGAGATTAAATCACCAATTATTTATATTTTATTAATATGATTATTTTCCCATAAACAATCCTCTTTGTTCTATTCACCAGATATATTTCTTAAACTTTGCCATAAATTCTCTCAAGCAGTCACATCTTTACTAGAGAATTGCCTTGCCTAACATTTCACCCATGACTTCATGATATACCATTTGTTACCCCTTGCTCTTTTGACATTTCTAACTTAATTTATTGCAGGGACATTCCTAATAGAGTAATAAAGTTTAGAGGATTGTTCCCTGACTTAGTCAATCTGAAATACAAAATGTCACTCGAAGAAATTAGTGAAAAAATATATTGAGGATATTTTTTTTTCTGTATACTTTAAATGTAAATATTTTTACACAAGATTTTTCATTTCTCTTAATCTTGCATAGATTTTTCACTCTTGTATATTCTGTAGGAAAATTATGTGCCTAAATTAAAACACCAAAATCACATATAATCATTAATTAAATTTCAAGGTATATGTCAGCAATGTTATCATTAATTTATAAATTAAAATGAATCTACCTACAAGTTAATAAAATGAAAATGAGCTTTTGTGGATGTCGTCAAAATAGATTATATTAACATAAATTAAATATATCATATTGTAGAATATTCTGAATAATTTGAATAACATTTAGTGAATAACTGAATAAAAATTAAATCATTTGATGTTTTAGGAGTTTATTGGGTAAAATATATTTTATTTATTTTTTATTTAACAGAATATCCTAACAAAAGACCTGGTTCCTTGCCATCTTCCCAGGCAATTCTATTAGTTCTGTCCTATGTCAGCATTATATACAAGAGTGCCCTTCAGCATCATTTGTTCCCTGCTAAGTGTCCTGTGACAGAAAGCATGTTATTCACAGATTCTGGTGATTGAAGTATTATCAAAGATCTTTGTTTAGGAAGTGGAAGAAGGAAGGCAATGGGAGGGTGGTAAGAAGAAGACAGATGCCAATTAGAAGTTTCTTCATCAGTAGAGTTGAACACCGCAGAACAGAAGAGGACAGAAAGGCTTTTCGCTCAATCCCCTTAAAAAATCAAAGTAGATTAAAACAAGTATACCTGCATGGTAGGGCATGTCCATTATATCTCAGAGACAATAGGCCCCTTTTTACATTAAAAATATTATTTTCACTGCTGCCAAATGTAATAATTTTTCATAGAAAAATATAAAGCCTTTTTTGTTGTTGTTAAGTCATGTTAGAAATAAGAAACTTAAACCTGAAACTTTCCATCTTTAAAATGTCTCCAATATAATGGGAAGAGAGGGGGGGTATCTATATTGGCCAAAGGGGTGCTTGCTGATGAAAAGTACCAGGAATCTCTTTGCTTTTACAAAGGATTTATTAGGGGTAGAAGCTTAGGACAGTCACAAAGTCCTAAAGAGTCCAACTCAAGGTACCATAAGAGATACTTTCTCACCCAAAGCCATTGGCCACTTGTTGGAGCAAGATGGTGGGTCATGTCTGAGAGGGTTCAGCCTTTCTTTTTCTCTTAAGGCTCTGTGGTCCCAGCTTCTTCCAATATCAGCTGTAGGCAGGGATAAGTCTTAACTCTCGCAGACTCGTTTTTCTCTAGGCTCAGCTGCTCTGATCTCTCCACAAGGTCAGTTGTAAACTATCAGGCTAATGGCTCATCTCTCTTCTCTGCTGTATCTAATGGAGCCTTCTCTCCTTTCTCATGTATCTGCTTCTCTGTGCTCTTCTCCTGTATATTTAATTCTGGGGCTCTAGTATCAAAAACTCCAACTCTCTCCCCTGCCAAGTTGTTTTCTCTGTGGGTGCCCACCAACCAAGGGGGCAGAGACTCAAAGTTCAAATGACATGGTCCAATCAAGCCCTAATCATAATTTAATCAACTAAAAGTGAAACCTCTTAAGTTAATACAATCTAATATGCCCAGAGGAATAGACCAGTTATATCTATTTTTGGAATTCATAAACAATGCCAAAAAGCTATAATCTGTATGTGGAAGATGCTAATATAACAGGAACCTCCAAAGATAATGTGCATGAGAGAGTTAAGCCACCTGGGAAAGGGCTTTGTCAGTGTTACTAGCTTACAGAGATTTTACTTGTCTATGTCATCTGTATGCTGACAAAAAGCATCATGACAGAAGAGTTTTGTGATTTGCCTAGCTGTACTGAGACTCAGCTTCATGAGAGGTCTGTCTATAAGCATCTTTAAAGTATTTAAACTATAATGAAGTCTTATAATTAAAGTGTCACCTTTTGAAAATCTATAATGTTTATAAACTCTGTCAGGAGAGGGTGTTTAAAATGCTTTATTAGTTATACAATTAAGAATGGCAATTCTAAAATGAAGAGACACATGGGACATACTTCAAAAGCATAGGAGATCTTTACTCAGGACATTTTATGAGTTCTTTTAAAACTTTCTTTTCAAAGACTTTTTTTCTTTGAATTGATGTTGGGAATGGTCTTAATCTGTAAATTTTTTATGTGAAAGCTTTTCATAAATTAATTACTGACAATTAACCTAACTTATGTATAAATACAAATAGGTTAAAAATATTATTCTTTTTATGCTTCAAACTAGTCTTTCTCAAACCCCTATGTTGATCAACTTCAGTTTTAACAAAATTTAAAAATATTTATTATTTGGTTGACATTCGACATGATTTACCAATCCATTGGTCTAACATGAAGTTGATCAAAACCTAAAAATGAAAACAGTTATTTTTTTACATAAGAGAAGTTCTTTATTTCTTGAGATAGGATCGACTAACTCTATCCAAAGACAAATATTTTTAATGTCTGTGAAAAATAAAGCATCTTCTCATGGTCTTTTGGGCTATAGTAGGTATGTTTATTTTCTCAGTTTTGCTTCCTTACCTATTTTCTACACAGCTCATTTTATTCTTCTTTGCTTTATTGCAGTTTGAAGATGGTAAGTTTTTGACAAATGGAACATTTGTGGCAACCCTGCAATGAGAAAGTCTACCAGCACCTGCACCATTTTTCCAACCACATGTGCTCATTCTGTGTCTGTGTGTCACATTTTCGGTAATTCTCACAATATTTCAAAAATTTCATTATTATTTTTTGTGATCTGTGGTATTTGATGTTAATATTGTTTTGGGGGTACCATAAACAGTGACCACATAAGAGGATGAACTTAATTGATAAATGTTGTCTGTTCTGACTGATCCATTGACAGGCTACTCTCTGTCTCCCTCTTCTGGGGCATCCCTATTCCCTGAGACACAACAATATTGATATTAGATCAATTAATAACCCTACAAATGGTTTCTAAGTCTTCAAGTGAAAGGACAAGTCGCAAGTCTCTTTAAATCAAAAGCTAGAAATAATTAAGCTTACTGAGTGCATCATGTCGAAAGCCAAGATAGGCCAAAAGCTGGGCCTCTTGCGGTTAGTCAAGTTGTAAATGCAAAGGAAATGTTCTTTAAGAAAATTAAAAAGTGCTGCTTCAGTGAATACACAAACGATAAGAAAGTGACACAGCCTTATTGCTGATATGGAGAAAGCTTTAGTGGTCTGGATAGAAGATCAAATGAGTGACAATATTCCTTTAAGCCAAAGTCTAATCTCTTCAATTTTACAAAGACTGATAGAGGTGAGGAAGCTGCAGAGGAAACGTTTGAAGCTAACAGAGGTTGGTTCATGAGGTTTAAGAAAAGAAGCTCTCTCCATAACATAAAACTGCAAGGTGAAGCAAGAAGTGCTGACATAGAAGCTACAACAAGTTATGCTGAAGATCTATCTAGTGTAGGTGGCCACAATGATCAACAGATTTTCCATGCCTGGCAAAGGAGAAAATTGGGGGAAGCTTCATTGGTCCCTGGTGTGATGAGGACAGCCTGAGCCTCCACAGCTTATAGCACCAACTACATCCTTGTCTCCTACTGCAAAACCAGCAAGGGAGAAAGGGCAGAAAGCCCTAAACTAAAGAGAAAAACTGTGCCCAGAATAAATACTCTAGTATCGAGATGCCAAGACACCAACAAAAAATTACAATCCATACCAAGAAACAGGAAGATATGGCTCAGTTAAAGGAAAAAGATAAACCTCCAGATGACATAAAGGAGTTGAGACAACTAATCATAGATGTTCAAACAAATTTCCTTTATAAAGCCAGTGAGATCACTAAAGAGATCAAGGATATTAAGAAGACACTGGATGAGCACAAAGAAGAATTTGAAAGCATACATAGAAAAATAGCAGATCTTATGGGAATTAAGGGTACAATAACTGAAATTTAAAAAACATTGGAATCATATAATAGCAGATTTGAGAGGCAGAAGAAAGGATTGGTAAGCTTGAAAAAATGGCCTCTGAAAGTGAACATACAAAAGAACAGATGAAGAAAAGACTGGAAAAAAATTGAACAAGGTCTCTGGAAACAAAAATGGCAGCAAAAGGCTTGCAAACATACAAATCATGGGTGTCCCAGAAGGAAAACAGAAGGAAAAAGGGACAGAAAGGATATTTGAAGAAATAATGGTAGAAAATTTCCCAACCCTATTGAAAGACAGAGATATTCATGTCCAAGAAGCACAATGTGCTCCCATCCAAAAAAAATCTGATAGACCAACTCCCAGACACATACTCATCAGAATGTTTAATGCCAAAGGCAAAGAGAATTCTGAGAACAGCAAGAGAAAAGCAATGCATAACATATAAGGGATATCCAATAAGATTAAATGTTGATTTTTCACCAGAAACCATGGATGCAAGAAGACAGTGGTCTGATATATTTAGGATACTACAAGAGAAAAAGACTTCCAGCCAAGAATTTTATATCCAGCAAGACTGTCTTTCAAAAATGAGGTTGAGATTAGAATATTCACAGATAAACAGAAACTGAGAGAATTTCTAAGCAAGAGACCAGATTTTCAGGAAACACTGAAGAGTGTGCTAGAGCCTGAAAAGAAAAGACAGGATAGAGAGGCCTAGAAGAGAATCTAGAAATGAAGATTATATCAGTAAAAGTACTGAAAGTGTCAAGAGTGGTGAAAATAAAATGACAGATAAATCTCAAAGAGTCAGGAATAAAGTTAACCAACGATGTAAAGAACTTGTATTTAGAAAACTGCAACTCAATGTTAAAAGAAATTTTAAAATGCCTATATAACTGAAAGAACATTCCATGCTCATGGATTGGAAGACTAAATATCATTAAGATGTCAATTCTTCTCAAATTGATATACAGATTCAATGCAATCCCGATAAAAATTCCACCAGCATTAAAAAAAAAATTGAAAACACAATTATCAAATTTATTTAGAATTGTAAGGGGTCCTGAATAGCCCAGAAATTTCATAAAAAGGAAAAGCAAACCCTCATCTCCAGACTTTAAATCATATTACCTATTTATAGTAGTAAAAATAGCATGGTACTGGCATAAAGACAGACACATAGATGAATGGAACCAAATTGATGGTTCAGAAACAGACCCTCATATGTATTGTCAAATGATTTTTGACTAGCCTGTCAAAGTCACACAGCTCAGGGAGAACAGTCCATTCAATAAATGGTGCTGAAAGAATTAGATATCCATAGCTGAAAGAAGGAAAGAGGACCCTTATCTCACACCTTATCCAAAAATTAACTCAAAATGGATCAAAAACCTAAAAATAAAAGCAAGAACCATGAAACTTCTAGAACAAATTGTAGGGAAAAATTGGTGGTAGGTGGTAGATTTTTAAAGGAGATAAGAGGAGGACTTAGATGGACTTCTGATGATTAATGTATGTAGAAGTTTTAATTAGCCTTACTGTAAAAGTATGGAAATGTGTAGAGTGGATGGTAACACATAGTGAGTAGCAGCTAGTTTATAAATGGGGATATAGCCGAAATTCCCAGTCTAGGTATGTAAATGCCAATGGCAGAATGCTAAAGAATAATCTAGGACTGAGTAGCACAGTAAACCAAGAGGTGGATGAGAATTGTGGTTGACAGTACAGATGCAAGAGTGTCCTTTGTGAACTAGAACAAATGTACATCACTACTGCAGGGTGTTGGGAATGTGAGAAGCATAGGAAAAATACAGCTGGAGTGGCTTATGCACTGTGGTTACAGTAATAATATAATATTCTTGCATCTATGTAAAAGATGTACTGTGTTGATAATGAGGCAGTATGGAAAATGTGGGCCAAATGTGCACTATGGACACGGTGACAATCAGATGATATTATCTTACCTAGCAAATGTTCTACCACAGTGTGGTATGTTGATGGAGGGGTATTGTTTGGGAATTCTGCTCATGTGCATGATTGTTTTATAAGTTTGCAACTTCTGTCATAAAAAATATATTTAAAAATAATAATAGGGTGGGTTGGGGGAAAAACACACCAAATGTAAGATAAGAACTATGATTAGTAGTAAGATTTTAACAATATTTTTTCATAATTTGTAACAACTGTCTCATGACAATGCTAGCTGTTGGTGGAAGTTTGATGTATGGTACCCCTGTATGTATGATGTTATGCATGTTTGCTTTTTAAGTTCACAACTTTTACTATACACTTATTGTTTAAATGATATAAAGATAATAGGGTTGGTTGGAGGAAAAATACTTTGGTTAGTAATATTTTGACAATACTCTTTAGTCATTCATTAAAAAGGTTTAAAAACAATGCAAGTTATTGGTGGTAGGGTGAGTTATGGGAGTCCTGTATGATGTTATGTATTTGTTTTGTAAGTTCACGCTATTACTATACACTTATTGTTTACGCATGTTTATGTTTGAGTGATACACTTCAATAAATTACTTTTTTTTAAAGTAAGTCTACATACATGATCTAATCTATGTCTTGATGCTAGTTTTGGGTATAATTTAAATGCGTAGCCCTTCTCCCAAGTTTGCAGGGTCTGAAATCATTATATCATATATCGTAATATTTAAAAGTTATAAATCATTGCACCCACACCTAGCCCTCTTTTCTATTTAAGGAACCTTCTTCCTCTGCTTTTTTCCCCTTGCTATCAGCTGAACCCTGGGCATCACCATTTTAAACCAGAGACAAAAGAGAAGATTCTCCCTCAGACTAGACCTTCAAGATGCCAACAGCGTTGTAACAGCTCTGAGGGGACAAGGTAGGTTGAAGCTGAGCACTGGGGCATAGGAATCCCGCTCAGCTGGACAGGATCCCTTGTTAGAAGGGACAGGCAGGCTCCCCTGCCCTTTCCTTACTAGTATAACTTGCCTGTCAGTTCCATACAACTGAGCAGAAAGAAGGAAGGGAGTGCAGGAAGGTGGGAAACTAGTCAGCCTCAATATCTGTTTTGGGTGATTGGAGTGGCCTATTTTAAACAAAGCAGCCCTTCATCCCCCCTCCTTTCCTTCCTTTCTTTTTATTCCAGTTTTGCAGTGCAGAAGTTGTGACTTTCTCCTCCCCTTTCATGCACTAAAGAGCTCTGAGCTCTCCAGCTCTGGTCAAGGGAACCCAGGATTGTTTGGACTTATTAGCACTGTAACATTGGGCAGGAGGGACCCCTGACCTGGTGCTGTGCTCTGGAAGACTCCACTCCAGCCCTTCTCCCCCTACACACCTCCTATGCCATGATAGACTGCAGAACTCGCACCTCCCTTCTAGCCCATATTTTGGATACCTGGCACCTGGAATTTCTGCCCAAAGTGTTCTTAGTTCTTATCTAATATTTACAAGGGGTTCTCCCCAAGCCTGCATCTTGCTGCCAGAGAATGCATCCTGTTTCCAGAATATACATCCTTATGTTTCTCTAACTTTAGATATTATTATTTTTCTTACCCAAATGTTTAGATCAGATTTTCGTTTTTTGTTTTTGCAGAAATGGGATAGTGTTCCAAGGTGAGAATAATATTTTTCATCTGCTTTTGGCAGAAAAACATATGTGTGTGTGTGTATATATTCATCCTATTGTCAATTTTTGTTTATATAGTGATTTCATGCTTATCTTACTTTTTGGCAATGTCATAAAACATATTTGTGAATCGTGAGAGAGATGTTAATAGTATCTCTATTATAAAATAATGTATTTTACTATATATTGAAGTGGCAATGATTCAAACAGTACAGTCTACGAGTGAAATTGGAAGACACATCAAGGAGGAAAAGAAATAACTGTAAGATAGAGAAATTATTATTTTAGAAATGAATTGACATTAAACAGATGAATTCCTTTAAAAATATAAGGGGAAAATCTATTTAGATGTTCACATACACCATTCATATGAATAATATCTGGATGAATCAAAGATATAGTTAACAGTAAATGATAAAATTATAGATGAAAATTCTAATATAGTATTTCAATTTTCATTAACAATTATATGTGCCTTTAGATGCATGTTAATAAGTAAATATCAAGACAAAAAATCTTTTCTATACCTCTTTTTAAATTGTTAAGAATCAAATATACATTGATAAGCATGTGTCTTAGTTTGCCACAGGGCTGCCAATTAAAAGTACCAGAAAGGGGTATGCTTAATGTAGCCTTGAGCTGCTCCATGAGCCCAACCTCTCCGGGGCCTCTTTCTGTATCTCTCTGCTCTGCTAATTCCAGACCAGGGCCTCTCTTAGCCCTTGGGGCTTTTCTATTTTCCTGCAGTCCTCTCTCTCACATGACTGGATTAATATGATGACTTCCTTTCTCTTACATTATACCTAGCAAAAAGGTGGAGACTCAACTGGAGTCATACCTCACTTATGTAGTCCAATCAAAAGGGGCTCATACCAGGAAGTGGTTGTGGGTCAACTGATAGAGCATCTGCCTACCATATGGAGGGTCCAGGGTTTGGTACCCAGGGCCACCTGACCCATGTGGTGAGCTGGCCCACACACAGTGCTGCCATGCACAAGGAGTGCCATGCCACGCAGGGGTGTCCCCCATGTTGGGGTGCCCTATGTGCAAGGACAGCACCCTGCAAGGAGAACTGTCCTGCACAAAAAAATGCAGCTGGCCTAGGAGTGGCGCTGCATACATGGAGAGCTGATGCAGCAAGATGATGCAACAAAAAAAGTGACAGTTTCCTGATGCTGCATGACAAGAAAGCAAGTGGACACAGAAGAACGCAGCAAATGGACATAGAGGGCAGACAATTGGGGGGGGGGGGAGGCAGAGAAATAAATAAAAAATAAACCTTAAAAAAACAAAACAAAAAAAGGGTCTCTTGTCCACAGGAATAGATTAGTTCAAAAACACAATCTTTTTTCTTTTGGGGATTCATAAAAGAACTTCAAACTATCATAGAGGGTTTAATTTTATTTTCATTGGATTGCATTGAATTAATTCTCAAGATCACCATATATTTAAATAGACTAAAAAGCTAAAAAGCAGTCACATTCACTATTTTATTTAATCATTCATTCAACACCACAAATCAGTCTGAAGACTAGAGGTAAATTATCATGTTCAAGAGGACTAGAAATAAGAATTAGAGTAACAATCTGGTAATCTGTTAAAAACAATTTACAGTCACAATGACCAAGGAATATTCAAATTAGTTTCTGTTGATAAATATGTCTGCACATCTCTCTTGTTACAGGTTATGTATCGCATCGGGTGCCAAATAGTTGAGAAATTAAAATTTCTTAATAAGTGAATAGAAAAGCACATTCATTTAGCTACTGTTTCTTTTTTTAGAGTTGGAAAGCCCAAAATCTTAAATAAAGAGCTAAGAATACTCCAGGGTCAGGTGCATGGGATTTAAGAGAAGGTCTGAGAAGATTGCATCAAATAAATGAATGTTTTAGTTTGCTAAAAGCTGCAGGGGTCATTATACCAGAAATGGGTTGACTTTTACAATGGGAATTTATTCTGACACTGTGAAAAATTCTTCAGCTCTGGGTGATCAAGCATATGTCAGGGCTAATGACAGCTATGCCAGGCTCTACCTTCTCTTCCTGGCTTACTTTCTCCCTGAGCTCAGCTGTGGGTAATCAGGCATATGCCTTTCTCTCCCTCTCTTCCAGTCCTCATATCTTTCAGCCTCTCAGAGGTCTCTTTCTATGCCTCTGTGCTCTGCTGATTCCAGCCTCAGACCTCTGGACTTCTCTCCATCTCAGTGTTTCTTTATCTCTACAAATGTTTTATGAGTGTCTCTGCATGTTTCTCCTGTTTATAAAGGACCCCAGTAATGATGTTGCAGGGTCAGATGCTGGATTTTATATATCCTGCCATAACCCACTGAATGTACTAGGGGAGAGTATAAACTGCAGGGTAAACCATTATCTATGTAGTGCAGCAGTGCCCCAAAATGTGTTCACTGAGTTCATTGAGTGTGCCACAATAATAAGGGAGGTTGTTGGTATGGGAGGAGTGGGATGGGGGGGGAGGGGTATACAGGAACCTCATATTTTTTAGTGTAACATTTTTTTGTGTGATGTATGTATCTTCAAAAAAATATACAATTTACAAAAATGTAGTGGGTAGTAGGGAGTTGGTTATATGGGAACCTCTTATGTTTTTTGTTTTACTTATGTTTTTTAATGTAACATTCCTTGTGAACTATTAACTTCAATTTTAAAAAATTTAAAAGAAAGACTCACCCTGGGTCATGCACTACCAAAGTGATCTAATTCAAAAGAAGGTCCTTTGACTGACTCTAATCAAAAGGTCTCATCTACAATAGGTTTACATGCACAGGAATGGATTAGCACTGACATGATCTTCTGGGGTCCAGCCAGCTTCAAATTGTCAAAATGAGTAAGCAAGAAAAGTGAGCTACCTAGGAGATAGAGTACATGTGGTAGATTCAGTGTGAGTTCAGTTTCACTGGTCAGTCAAAGAAAGCAGTCCTGGATTTTTAGATATGTGGCTCTGTGTGACACTGACAGGTAACCTGATCCAGGTTTTATACCTAAGCAATTTGGTGTGAACTAGATGGCTCCCAAAGCACGTTCACTCATTTTGTAATTCATTCAATCAGTAAACATGAACTGCTTAATATAGGCTTCATATTGGACTGGACCCTGCCCTCAACTGCAGAGCTCAAAGTAAGTTTTAGCCAAGAGTTGGAGTAGTTTAATGATAAAGAGCTCTGGAGTCAGACTGCCTGAGTCAAATTCAGGATCCATCATTTACTAGATATGTAATCTTGAGCAATTAATTTTGCTTAAGGCTCTGTATCTTAGTATCCTCACCTGCAAAATGGGAATGAAAACTAGAGCATTTATATCACGGGATTCTCATGAGTATTCAAAGGACTAATATTTGCCAAGTGCTTTGTAATTGGTACAATAACTGAGGCTTCCAGGGATACTGATGTTTCTGGTGGTGGTTTTCCAGGTTATTGGTTACATTGCAAGAAGGAATTCAAAGCCAAGCCAGGTTAATCAGGCAAGAGAAATGACAGAAAGCGAGAGTATGCACTTGAGATTTGATTGTGCATGCACTCCAGGGTGAGATGTGCACTGGGGGTGTGGTGGGGCTTTATTTAAGGCTGACATCCCCAACTCCCCTTCTTTCTTCCATGTAAAAGAAGGTTAGTGAATTATAAAATTCGCATCGGTTCTGAGCATGCAGAAGAAGGTTTGGAAACACAGCGTTTTCTTTGGTTCCAAGTGTCTGCCCCCCTGAGTGGGAGAAAGGGGAGGGGGAAGAATGGGCTTCCCATTATCTGTTGTCTTCAGGTATTCAGTCTTGGGCAGTTGACTCCTCCTTTGTTGTCAGGCAAAGATGGGCACCAGTGAGCAGGAGTTTTACTCTAGTGCTGTTTGTTTTTATTGCTCTAATCCTTTCCTAGGGTACCCTTTTTCCCCTCAGGTCCTTATTCCACCTGCCTCACTAACATGACGAGACAGGATCTGGAAGGGCAGTCTCTCATTCAGTTCCCACAGTCATGTCCTCTCACTTGATTTGCCAGGCTTTGATGGCAAATACTGCACAATGCGTTGACTTAAACAACAAGAATTAACACAGTTTCAGTGGCTAGAGGTTCAAAATCAAGGTATCAGCAAGACCGTGCTTTCTCCTATATGTCTGTAACTTTCTGGTGCTGGCTTGCCACAAGCCTTGAGGTCCTGGCTTGCGTCCCTGCCTCCTGCCACATGGTAACTTCTTGTGTCTGCTCTTCCAGTTGCCTCAGCAGCCAGTGTCTACCTTATCTGACTGACAGAGTCCAGTTATCTTCTTCTTACAAAGAACTCCAGTAGTGAGTGTTTAGTTGAGCCACACCTAAATAGGATTTTAGAAGATCCTTTGTCACCAATGAGAACACGCCCTTCAAATACATCTTCAAAGTCTCCTATTTACAAATTGGGTCATACCCACAGGAGACAAATTTAAGAACATGTCTTATATTACGGGTACATAAGTCAACCTACCACACACGTGCCTAAAAAAAATAAAAAATGAAAACTATATTTTTTCCCTTCTTTTAGAGTTTTTTGTTCATTTGTGGGTTTTTTTGTTTGTGTGTTTGTTTGTTTGTGTTTTTTTTCAGGGATTTCTAGGATTTCAAGGCAGGCCTGAACTCAATCAAGACTTCCTGCTTTCAGGTTCCTAGAAAACTCCATGATCTTAAATTTTTAGAGAAATCATAAATTCCCTGTCTTCTTTTATATGGATGCAGGAGGAGTGACTTCTGTTAGAAACATCATCTCCTGAAATCCTGGACCTTTGGCAATTGACAACCCAAGGCAGTGACTAAACACTTAGGGATCTTGTGAGTTAATACCAAATTCATGAAAATTCAAAGTCAGAACTTATCTAGTTTTCTAGTCATCAGGATTTTTATTTATTTTACTCAATCCTTACACTAGGATGGTCAATGTTCGAAGCAATTTCCATATTTGTAATTCCTTTCTGTCTCCCCTTATTTTCTTTGTATTTGCTTATTTCCTAAAACCTTGAAAAGCACAATTAGTACATACATATTTACTAGAAAAAGTAAGCATACTAAATAGAATTCAGTATTTCTTTACAGTCATTTTTAAGGAAAAGTTACATGTTTTGAATGCATACATCTTAAATGTATAATCTAGTTAATTCTGATGAATACTCACACCTGTGAAACCCCACACTATCAAATCATTTTCCATCACCCTAGAAAGTTTCCCTATTTCCACTTATATTAGTCAGAATTCTGCAGAGAAACAGAACTGACAGGATATATAAACTTACATGCATGCATATATATAGTAAATATTTTAAGAGATTTATTTTAGGAATTGGCTCATGCACGCATGGGTGCTGGCAGGTCCCAATTCCATAAGACTGGCCACAAGCTGTAAATTCTGACAGAGGTGATGTGGAATTCCCTAAGGGAGGCTAGCTTTCTGACTTCTGAAATTCTCAGTTCTGTCCTTTAAGTCCTCCAATTGATTGGGTGATGAGGAGGCCCGGCATTACTGAGGGCAAACTTCTTTTTAAATGTAGATGTAATAAACTGATAAAAGATGCAAATCCATCTACTAAATACTATCAGGTTACAGTTAGGCCAGTGCCTGTTTAACCAAACCCCTGGTACCATAATTTAGCGAAGTTGACCCATGAAATTGACCATCACACTCTTCTTAGTCTCCCATCTCCACCCCAGGCAACCTCTTCTATGAAAATTTTTACCACGGGTTCTTTATATCTGTTTTTAGAATTTCACATGAAAGAAACCATACAATATAATTTTTTTAATGAATTCTTTCCTTCAGTATAATGTCTGTGAGAGTCATAACTGATGGTGTATGTATCAGAAGTCTCTTCCTTTTCTAAATTGATTAGAATTTCATTTGATTGTATGGAAATAACACAATTTGATTGCTCATTTTCCAGTATATAGACATTTGGATTATTTATGTTTTTTGGCTATCTGAATTAAGGTGTTATGGACATTCATTGGCAGGTCTTTTTGTGAAATATATTTTTATTTCTCTGGGGAAAGTCCTAAGAGTGAAATTTTATTTTATATTTATTTTAATTTATATAAACAATACAAAAAGCCCCTATGACAATATTCGTTCTTTTAATTTTTCCATTTCCTCTGAATTATTACTCTTCTTTTCTGCTTTTCTTTTTACCTTGTTGGTACATATGAGTCTGAAGAATGACAGATCAACAATAAAATATAATTTAACATATTATAATTCACTTTGAATAGAGGTACAAGAAAAGAATTCTAAAAACAAAAAGAAAGGGAAATACCCATAATTAATCGGGAAGGATCAGGGAAGACATAGTAGAGTAGGTGGCCATGTGAAATGTCTTGCAGTTAAGTTTTGCAGGAAATGAACTTGAAGAGCCTTCCTGCTGCAATAACAGAATAACAAATGCAGAGGGACATATATGACCATACTACATTTAGAAAGAGTGGGCAGTTCCAGATAGGAATTAAGATTGTAGAAGAATGAAGTCATAGATTGCAATGGAAAAATATACTGAGACAAGGTTTGTATTAACAGGTTTTTGAATATCATTTTTTCCAACTTTCAAGGTTTTTATTCCTATTATTATTTTTGCTGTTTTCTTTTGCCTTGATTTAGTCTCACATTGAAGCAATTCTCCAAAAGAGTTATTAGTGCTCTCACAAATAAAACAAGCTATATTAAGCCATGAAATATTCCTTTTTGGCAGAGGTGAAGAACAGTCCTATATCAATAAATACCTCCAAATTATGTTGCCTATTATTTACATACAGAATCCCTACCTATATTAATTGCATATATCTATTACTCATATGTTCTATTTGCTTAATAAATAAACATGCAATGAGCTTTATTTGTTAGTTGCAGTGTTATGTATAAAATCACATGAAGTCAGTGAATATAATGGACAAAGTTCTTGTCCTTGTTAACTATGAAATCTTAAAACTTTAAAAATGCTATTTTGGAACTTTAACTATGAAAAACACGTCATTTTAGAATGCCTTTACTTTGTGAGGCATATCCTTTTGTTTTCAGTGTTGCCAAGGGAAGTGCTTCATTTCAATGTTATAGCTGAATGCTTTCCTCCAGTATTTAAAAGACCACATGGAAAAATAAGAGCAATTCCCAAACCTGCTCCCCTAAATCTTCACAAATTCATTATTTGTTTATGTTTAATACCTTACTTTTTTGTTTATCTTAAAGCCTTATATTTTTATCACTGCCTATGAAATTGTTCTCAATGCTAATTATGTCAGTGTTCCTCTAAAATATACTACACACATATCAATAGGTAACATTAGTCCAAATATTTTTTCATGCTAAATAGAAATACAAAAAAACAAATACCTTTCTTTCTAAAACATTTCTTAAATCCCACTCTCCTCTCAACATCATAAGATATTATAATGTCATGTATGTATGTGAAACTAGTTAAGTCATTATTTTCTTTTCCAGACACATTTACTTGCAGGGTGGTCATATTTTTAATTAACTACATCCTTTAACCATTTATACTCCAGAAGTGAAAAAAACTGCTGGTCAAATTACTTTACCCAACTTGCCATAGTTCATCCTTCACTGAATTTTTTAAAAAGTAGTGGAGAACACTAAGTAACAATTGATAAACCATTAACTTTAATTCAAATTTTTTAGAATGTTTTGTTTACACAGTCTGTAACAACTGCCTTACCAGTCTTAGATAACCACATTTTATTGTGAAGGTCAGGATATTAAGAATGAAAGTGAAAAATTTAAGTGAAAGTAAGAAACTATCTTTAGCCATTAAGAAGATATATCCACAAGGAATTACTAAACTTTAATTTTAAACACTAGTGAATCTGAAATTGCTGCTTTTATGATAGGCTCCTTGCCGGTTTCTCTTTCTAGTGACAGGTATACCTCAGTAATCATATAACTCTTTGCTACTGCTATAAAACTCTTGCTTAGCCTGATCACATGCTGTTTCAATTTTCCAGCACAAAATCAGATATAATGTTTCTGCGCAGTCATTCACAATACTCTGCTTAAGGACCATAAGGATCAGAAAGTAGATAGGATTTAAAAGGGTGAACTCAAGATATAGCTTTTTTTTATTAAACAAAAATAATTTGAAGCAATTTTATATCCATTTCCTTTATTATTCTGTCTTTTAAAGTTAACTGGTAATATCGCTACATTTTAGAGCATAATTGAAGTAACTACTGAAATATTAAAAGTGATGACATCTGTATAACATTTTCTGTTTATCTGCCATAGTCAATAATCTTACAAATAGCAGCACTAAACACTAGTCATCTTTTATTTGTGAAGGCATTAAACATCTTTGCAAAACTCAATGATATGTATTTTAATGGAAATTAAAATGCATGCATATGTTTTCATTTTGGAAAACTGACTCAAATAAATAAGACAAGTGCAATGAAATAATCTTTAGGAAAACCAGTACTTGAAACAGCATAATTTGAGAAACTGAAACATGAACAATAAGGAGATTTTTACAAATGAAATTGTTAACTCAGTGTTCAAACGATAAGCCATTTGGGTAAGGTATGGCACAAACTTTAATGTAGAGAGAAAGAAAATTCGTGTTAACCCTAGGCTATTGAGGAGAAGGTCCTGTAACCTGGCAGAGCCTCCTCTCTTATCCCAGAACTTGTGCCATGAAAAGACAGAAGGGCACAAACCACGGAGCTATTGGTGCAGGCCAGTCTTTGCTGATTAAAGAGTCTTATTTGGCTTTCCTTGGACTCTTTTTAAGTATATGCTGCTCCTTCTTGCCCTTGTAAGAGGTAAATCTTGGGCTTACTACAAGAGGAAGACATAGAAAAATTCTGGAAATATTAGCAGTGGTTTTGTTTCCCATTGTTTCACAATCTTAATCTGGTTTGGATAATCTCATTACTCTCTATATTTTAAATTATCTACCCATTTTGCATGTCCCCTCCTTTTCTCTTTGGTATTTTTCAAATTAAAAAACACTATTTATTAATGTATGCCTTTGAATTTCTTCAACTCACAGCATGCTAAAGATTATTGATAACTGCAACATCAACTACCTTAATTTATTTATATTCATATTCTGTTATCAAACTGTATGTTATTAGCAAATGAGTATAATTTTACAAACTTTATTTGAAAAATTGTAACATGATCTAAACAAATCAACTCACCTTCTTATATGAAAATATTGTAAAATCCATGAAAACTAAGAGGTGAGAAAATTTCTGGCAGTGATTTGATGAGAAGATCAGGAAAAATTTCATGGAAGAGGAAGAATTGAACTCAGCCTTAAAAAGTAGGCCACAATTTGGCAATAAATCACTTAAATTATTTAGGACTGTTCTAGATAATTGAAATAATGAGTTCAGTCACTTTTTTCAAGGAGTGTGCAGTGATGTGGGAAACAGCTGGTTCAGTTTTACTAAAATCTAAGTCAATGATGGTGATATTGTAAAACTATCAAAAGAAGTTTGGGGAAGAATTTCCAGGCAATTGACCTGTTTTTCCATTAATTAGGATGTACTTAATAAAGAAAATTTAGAAAAAAATTCTGGTGCTTGAAAATGATTTAACAACACTTTGTTAGTAACATAGAGGTGATTAATATGTATAGTGGGGGAAATTTGGAAGAGGTCAGAGGAGCTGTTTCATTTATGTTATGTGACCTGGTCAAGTTATTGACCACTCTACCTCAATTTCTTCAACTGTAAAATGGGATGATAATAAAAACAAGTTCTGATTTCTTCACAGATATGGAGTACTAAGGATCATATATAAATACATATTTTATATTTAAGTTATTTTAAAAAATAAGGCAATTTGTGGAGAAAGGAAAGAGTTTCAATGATCTATATCTTGTATATCGAGACAGAAAATATGAATTATTCCTTAGTCCCAGAAGATAAATATGCAAAGACTTTCCACAAATGAATAAAAGTCAAACAATATAGTTAGATAAATGAATAAAATTATGAACAGGTGATTCAAAGCCATGAAATAAAATTGAGTTTTTATTTATTTATTTATTTTTTAAAAGATTTGTTTATTTAATTTCCCCCCCTCCCCTGGTTGTCTGTTCTTGGTGTCTATTTGCTGCGTCTTGTTTCTTTGTCCGTTTCTGTTGTCTGCCCACACGGGAAGTGTGGGCAGAGCCATTCCTGGGCAGGCTGCACTTCCTTTTCACGCTGGGCGGCTTTCCTCACGGGCGCACTCCTTGCGCGTGGGGCTCCCCTACGCGGGGGACACCCTTGCGTGGCAGGGCACTCCTTGCGTGCATCA
This sequence comes from Dasypus novemcinctus, assembly GCF_030445035.2. Classification (NCBI taxonomy): domain Eukaryota; kingdom Metazoa; phylum Chordata; class Mammalia; order Cingulata; family Dasypodidae; genus Dasypus; species Dasypus novemcinctus. Next base: position 34,230,653 of record NC_080676.1, on the reverse strand, counting down.
GCGCTGCGCATGGCCAGCTCCACACGGGTCAAGGAGGCCCGGGGTTTGAACCGCAGACCTCCCATATGGTAGACGGATGCCCTAACCACTGGGCCAAGTCCATTTCCCAAAATTGAGTTTTTAAATACTAGATATTTACCTTCACTTACCACAAACAAAGGAAAATGAAAGAATGGACTGAATTTTTCATCTGCTAAATTGGCAAAATCCTTGTATTAGTTGCCAAAGTGGTGCTGATGAAAAGCACCAGAAATCTGATGGCTTATATAAAGAGTATTTACTTGGGATAAAAGCTTATACTTACAAGGCCCTAAAGAGAAAAAGTACCATAAGAGGTACTTTTTCACCAGTCAGTTGCCCCATTTTGAAGCTGGTGGGCAGTCTCTGCCTGGTCTCCTCTTCCTCTTAAGGCTCCATGGGCCCAGCTGTATCCTGGCATAGGGCTTGTCTCTCAGGGTTCCCTTATCAATCTGGCATAGGGCTCATTTCTTTCCAGTCTTTCTCAGCTGTTCAGCTGCAAGCTGTCAAGCAAATGGCTCAGCTCTCTTCCCGGAGCCACAGGATTAAAGTTCTCACCTCTTCATTTTCTACGGGAACTCTCTCTTTTCCTGTGTGTTTGTCTTTTCAAGAGCGCACCCATTTATATCATCCCACCAAGGTGGTGGGGACTCAACTCTGAGTCATACCTACTGACAAAGTCTAATCAAGCCCTAATCTTAACAGGTAATTTAACCAAGACATGCCAGGTGAATCTAATGCATTTGAAGGTCATCACACCCAGAGGAACAGACCAGTTTGCAAACAATCTTTTTCTTTTTGGGGATTTATAAATAATATCAAACTGCCACAATCCTTGATAAATGAACATACCAGTAGAGTGTGGAGAAATATGCAATTTCATTGCTTATGAAACTTGTTAAACAATATTTACCCTTTACATAGCAATCCAAAATTATAATGCATGTAGCCTTAAAGCCAGTAATTCTACCATTTCAGCAATTGTGTAAGAAACTTTGGAATATCCTCTGGAATCTGGGTTAGATTCAGAAGTGGGGAGGAGTACATTTTTTTTCTTTTAAGGTGCACAAAATTTTTAATATGTTTATGTGTCTATTTCATAACAAAACATTTTAATTAAAAAAGAAGGATGTTATAAAGATATAGTATCACTGTAATGTAGTTTTGTTCTTAATAGAATTTATGTGGGTCATTCTACTTTTTTAATCTAATTTACTATGTGCCTATTTTCTCTGTAAGACCAGACCCATTAAATTGATCTTTCTAGACAAACACCTCTGTTTGTTTTTACTGACGGTTATTTTTGCCTCAATGTTGATTTATTTTTGAGGTGCCTGGACTGGTGATTGAACCCAGCACCTCGCATTTGTAAAGTCAGCACTTAACTACTGAGCCATGTTGGCTCCCTGAGTTGGGTTTTTTCATTTGTTTGCTTGTTGTTGTTTTTTGTTGTTGTTGTTTTTAGGATCAACTGGGAATTGAACCCAGGAATTCCCATGTGACTCAACCACTTGAACCACATCCACTATCCTCAATGTTGATTTTGATGAATTCTGCTTAAGGGGAGAAAAATTCTATTGCTAAGTTTAATTACCCACCCAACACTCCCCAGCTAAAGTGGGAAATAAAATTTCTGACAAGAAGCAATCATAAAATGATATGATCAGTTAGTTTAATTATCATGACTGCTGCATGCTGTGATGTGTATTAGAGAAACCAATATTAGCAACATGCTGAGTCTATCTTTGGTGATTCTTTAAATCTTAAGATGTATTCAAACACCAAAATACACATAGTTCAACTAAGAAATAATTTATCACAAACATTTAATGTGTTATTTAAAAATCATTCATAATTTTGAAATTAATTCTAGTGATAATCCTTTAATAGCTTCCCTATAGACATTCTAAAATCACAATTAAATAGTTGCACAGTAATTTGCTTTCTATTTAGTTATTGGGTGCTTTACTTGCTTTCTTAAAAATGCTTAATATAAATAATCTTTTTTATATTTCCTTTTTCTTTTAATTAAAAAAGATTATATACATTTTATTACTTGAGTCTCACATCCAACCAATGAGAAAAACAAGGCAGCCATTCCAATTTGAAGGGAGAAGTTGAGGATAAATGGGGAGTAAATAACTTTTGCTTATGTTGTTAATGCAGAACTTTAACTCAATTTTGTATTTCCATGTCACTCTTTTTTCTGATGCAAAACAGTTATCTCTATACCTTGAAAATAAGCTAGAAATCAAAATTATCTTTAATGTTTTTGCTTAGAAATTTGAAGGTATGTTATAATGGCAAGTGTCTATTTTAAGCACAGGTAGTACATGCTGTCAGTTTCCAGCGTGTAGTAACCCTCCCATTCTTATGATTTCTTAGAACATAGCTTAGAATTCCACCTGGCAGTAGCTGCAGCCTTTTCTTTTGTTGTTTGTTTGTTTGTTTTTAGGAGATACAGAAGATTGGACCCAGGAACTCATAGTGTACTGCTTGAGGTACATCCGCTCCTCAGGTTGCATCCTTTTGCTCAAAGGCTTTTCTTTTTTTGGCAGGTGGAATGCAATTTTGGAAGAAATTTGGCAAGCTGTAATTGGTGTGGAATGTTTAATACCCTCTTACTCAATTTAGGAGCATCCCTCAACCTATGACTGACAAGAACTAGGAAATAAATACTTAATGTTTACAGTGGCTACCCAAATCCCTAGTCAGATTAAAATTCTGCTGCCCACAGTGATGGCTTGCTTAGTATTTCAACCATTTTTAACTACATTCCCTCCCTTGTATCATAATCTTACTCTTCTTCAGAGTCTCCTGGGATTGTCTCTGAATTAAATTACTTACATTTCTTATTTTAAAAAGAGAAGAAGCATGCATCAAGTTAAAAATTAACATGATTCAAGAAGACCAAGGATTCTATAAGTATAATGTTAGCAAAGAGCAAAGACTGACAAAATTAGAACTGGTGGGGATAAAATGATAGATTCACATCAGTCCAGTCTTTAATTTATTTTAAATTTATTAATCATCAGTCTGCTTAAACGGATAGGGACCAGCAATTGTGTGGCTTAACTCAGGAACTACTGTTGTTAATGACTTGCAAATACTTTTTCACAGACATAAGTATAGGATAGAATATAATTTTAGATTACAGGGCTGTTAAGATTATCTATTTGCTCACTGTAAAATACCTCCTGTATTTCAGTTATAGTTCCAGGACTGTGCCTGCTGGAACACAAACTGTGAATAAAGTGAACAAAATAGTCCTGCCCTAATAGAACATACATCCCAGTGAGGGTTTTGGGGGATGGAGACAGACCTTAAAGAAATGTAACAAAGAATATTGTTTTTGTATTTTATGAAGTAATTAAGTGTTATGTAAAAATGAAAGAAAAATAGAGCTGAGTAACAGGGATGGGAGTGGGAAGATAGGTATTTTTAGTAAGGTGATCATGAAAGTCCTCCATGAAAAGTGAACACTAAACCAAAGTGGTGTGAAGGGGGTGAAGAAGTTAACCATGATAGCAGAAGAAGTGCAGTTCAGGTAGAGAAATGACCAGGGCAGTTTGCATAAGGCTGTAAAGGGCCTGAAAAGTTCAAGAAACTCGTCAAGAGCTGCAATGTGTCTGGAACAGAGTCAGAATCTGTGATTAATGAGGTTCAATTATTTGTTCAGATCATGGTCTTATGAGAGAAAAGCCCATTGTTTTCATTTTCATTTCAAGATAATTAACACTGCTCAATAATTCTTTCATGTTTCCCTTTTGAAGCCATGCACAGGATGACTAACAAAACCTTTAGTGGTTACTGGAAAAAATGGAGAATAAGAGAATGTGGGCTTACCAAGAAAGGGGTAGCTGGTATTTGCAGTATTCTAACCTAAATATTGGCTCTAGATGGCTTTTTGTAAGGGGAGATTTCATTTGAACTGTATTAAAATGTCATTTTTCATATCTGAATAATTCTCAATATTAAAGCTGATATTTCCTAGATGGGGCTGTTTGTTATTATTTATGATTTCCAAAAATGATATTTGATTATATTTGTAAACTGGTCTATTTCTCTGGGTGTGATACCCTTTGATTGTATTAGTTTCAGCTGCAATGTCTTTGATTAAATTGCATTAAGATTTGGGCTTTGATTCAACCACATTATTATGGCATACAGGGTTGAGTCTCCACCCCATTGGTGGGCTGATAAAACTGACTCTTACACTGGAATTAGACACACAGTGAGGCAGATATGTGAGGAAAGAGAGAAGGCTCCATTAGACATGCAGAGATCCCAGGAAGAAAGATGAACCCGATAGTCTACAGCTGACTATGAAGAAAGCAAAACAGCTGAGCCCAGAAAGAAGCAAGCCTGGAGGAGAGAAATGAGCCTAATGTCATCCTATAGTTGAGACTGGAAAAAGCTGATACCATGGAACCTGAAGAGGAAGAAGGAAGGTGAACCTTCATAGACATCACCCACCATCTTGTTTCAACATGTGCCCAAAGACTTTGGATGAGAAAGTACCTCTTATGGTACCTTGACCTTGTGACTATAAGCTTCTACACCAAATACCCTTTATTAAAAGCCAACAGAATTCTGGTACTTTGCATCAGCATCCCTTTGGCTGACTAATAATACACTAGAAAAGATAGTTTTAGGTGATTAGTACTGGATTATGTTCATGGTACAGGATTTTACCCCCTGCTATCTACTCCATTTCTTAAGCTTAGTTCATCCAGAACTTGTCACTGAGTTTTGAATAAAAGGGTGGGTATAATTTTAACTATTACACTGCCCTTATATTCATACACATGTCCACTTATTTAAACTTCTGAACTTTAGTTTAGTTAAACATTTAACTGTTTAAGGAAGAAAGAATAGTATTCAATTGAGATAATTTATAAAGAGAAAGACAACACAAGTTGACATTCAAGAATCTGAAATAGGGAAGCAGACTTAGCCTAATGGATAGGGCATCTGCCTACCACATGGGAGGTCCTTGGTTCAAACCCTGGACCTCCTTGACCCGTGTGGAGCTGGCCCATGCACCGTGCTGACGCATGTAAGGAGTGCAGTGCCATGCAAGGCTGTCCCCCACGTAGGGGAGTCCCACACGCAAGAAGTGTGCCCAGTAAGGAAAACTGCCCAGCGTGAAAGAAAGTGCAGCCTGCCCAAGAATGGCACCACACACATGGAGAGCTGACACAGCAAGATGATGCAACAAAAAGAAACACAGATTCCCAGGGCCGTTGATAAGGATAGAAGTGGTCACAGAAGAACACACAGTGAATGGACACAGAGAGCAGACAACTTTGGGAGGGCAGGGGAGAGGAATAAATAAATAAATAAAAATTAAAATAAAAAGAATCTGGAATAATGTGATGATATTTCAGTTGCAGAACTAAGTTTGAGAACAACTGAATTCTATGAAGAGGCATTGAAGATTCTTCTAGGCAACTTTATTTCCTCCACAAGACTGAAATTGAAATAGTCTGAGATTGTTTTGCAATTTCCTATTCAGAGTTCATTTGGTCCATTTCTACACAGAGCTTCTTACATTTCTTTCCAGAGATGTAATGTAAAATTGTGTGTAATAGTGGTTTCAGTATTCTATAAAACAAATTGTTTTCTTAAGTGCTACAGTAGGTAGGTCCAGTATGCTGCTCCATAATCTTTCAGATCGTCAAACTCTTTTTTTTAAGACTCAAGAACATTGTTTTAGTTTGATCCCTTACCCTTTCTGATGGGCAAAATATGCAAACCAAAAAGCCCTTCAATGAAAAATTACTGAACCATATCAAATTGCCTAGAAAATTATTTTGTAAATTAAAATTACCAATAACATGTCAGGAAAAAAAAAGTCATCCTGAGTAGTACAGTCATGTAGCCAAATGGATATCCCAAAAAATGACTATCTTTACCATCTTTAGTTTATGACAAGAGGTCACCTAGGAAACCGATATTCTGAGTAAATCAGGTTCAGCCAGCCTCCAAAAATGTGTTTGTGGTGCCATTGATTTAGTAGCATGCCACTCTTTCATTTCTTCAAATTTTAAACCATAAGAATTGATTTATGGATATATAGATCTTAGTAAAGCAGTAAACAAATGACTAATGATTAAAATAAGAGAATAAAAGGTTTTTCTATATAAATCAATACAGAAAATATTCAAACTAGAGGTGGAAAGACAACCTGATGCAATATAAAGGGAACAAAACTAAGAATGGGTAAGAAATAATTTAAAAACTTATTATTTTACAGAATATGTCAAAATTCCACAGTTGCTCAATGTACCCATATTACTGAAAAGAGAAAGTAGAGTCTGGTAATAACATTACTTATCTCTGCAGGCATATAAGACACACTTGAGCAAACTCTGTGATAATTTTCTTTAGCTCATTAGAGAAACATAATGTATCAATGTGTCTTAGTTTCCTACAGGGCTGCCAATGCAAAGTACCAGAAATGGGTTGGCTTTTATATTGGGAATTTTGTTAGGGGAAAATCAGTCCCAAGGCCATGAAGTGTCCAAATCAAAGCACCATCAGACATACTTCCTCACCAAACTCAGCAATTGGTGATCCTGCATTCCTGCCATACGGTGAGGCAAGATGACAGACTGTCTCTGCCAAAGTCTCTGTCTTCCCCTCCAGAATCTACCGTCTCCATGAGCTCAACTGTGAGTGACCAGGCATAGAGCTTTTCTCTTTCTTGGAAGCCTTTCTCAGTCTTGGTTGCTGTTTTCTTCTGGAGTTTAGCTGTGGGCTATGAGGCATATTGTTTGTCTCTTCAGCCATGAGCTGCTCCATGGGCCCAGCGTCTTGGGGGAATTGTGCTTCAGTTTCAGATGCTAGGGATCCTTGAGTCCTCTCTCTCGCAGAGCCAAGTCAAAATGGCTGCTTCCCTTCCCTGTGTCTCTCTCTGTTTCTCCATTTTTATCAGAACCAGCAAGAGAGTGAAGACTCAATCTGAGTCACAGCTCACTAACAGTCCAGTCAAACGTGATCTAATCAAGTGATCTAAGCAATGTCCCTTAACAGAATCTCATAGAATCAATGAATCTCAATCCACAGGAATGGATTAGTTAAAACAATGATAATAATATATTTTGGGGATTCACCAAATTCAAACTGTCACACCATGCAAGATAACAAAGATATCAAATATTCATATTTCTCTATATTCAGGGGAAATATTTAATATGAATTTAAAGAATGCCATGCTATTATTCTTCAATATTTGATACTTTTATTCACTTTCAAGGCATTATTGGAACTTATTCCTCATAATTTAGTGTTTTCAACAATACTAATTAAGATTTCAAGGGAAATAAATAACTTCAGGAAAGTGAAGGAAACATCCTCAACTGAAGCAATAGAAGTAACTGATATTATAGCATATTACGTATTTAGCAAATCATATCTATTCTTCTATCTGATCATGCAATGAATTCACATTTTTAATTCCTTCACAATAAATTTGATAGCCTCTTATGTATTTAAATGAGAAATACTACTTCCATCAAGAACCCTGAAAGTGAAAAATCTGTTTTACTTCTCCTTGCTCACTCCACTCTAGCAACACAGACCGTCTTCACCAAACATACCAACCTCATTCCTGACATAGGGCAGTTCCATTTCTTTTTCCCTTTTCCTGGATTCCTTTTTTTCTAAGATATTGTTATGGCTCTTTTTCTCACATCAGTTTTCTTTTTATTTATTTATTTATTTATTTATTTATTTATTTATTTATTTATTTAATTTCCCTCCCCTTCCCTGGTTGTCTGTTCTCTGTGTCTATTTGCTGCATCTTGTTTCTTTGTCCGCTTCTGTTGTCGTCAGCGGCACGGGAAGTGTGGGCGGCGCCATTCCTCGGCAGGCTGCTCCCTCCTTCGCGCTGGGCGGCTCTCCTTATGGGTGCACTCCTTGCGCGTGGGGCTCCCCTATGCGGGGGACACCCTTGCGTGGCACGGCACTCCTTGCGCACATCAGCACTGCACATGGGCCAGCTCCACACGGGTCAAGGAGGCCCAGGGCTTGAACCGTGGGCCTCCCATGTGGTAGACTGGCGCCCTAACCACTGGGCCAAAGTCCGTTTCCCTCATATCAGTTTTCTGATCAAATTTCACCTTAACCGAAGAACCCTTGCATAATACTTCATGTAAAATAGGGCACATCTCTTCTTTAACCCTTTGCCTTGCTCTATTTTTCTTTTTGTTAACATTTTGTTAGTTACTTATACTCAGCAAGCTGTGGTTTGCAAGACAAATTCAGTCTGCCATCTGTTTTGGTAAACTCTGCTTTATTAAACTCCACTGTTTATTCATTTAGGTACTGTCTCTTACTGCTATCATGCTACAACACAAAACGAAGATTGCAACAGAGAAGACATGAATATCAAAACCTAAAATATTTACTATCTGTCACTTTACAGGAAATGTTTGCTGACCCTATTGTCTATATTATGAAAAACTGAAAGGTAGAGACTTTGCTATTTGTAAACACTGCTGTTTCCCCAGGGCATTTAATAGGATGCAGTACTTAGTAGGTGCTAAAACAATATTGAATAAATAAATTAATTAACCAATAAATGAAAGAACAAATGATTGAATAGGTCTAGAAAGTTGTCTGGCTTTCTAGAAATAATGAAATGAAAGCTGTTCACAGTATTTGAAATAAGCAATTTATAAAATAGTAGGTACAATAAAATAGCATTTATCTATCTATCTATCTATCTATCTAATTTTTTCATGTGCATATACCAATGTATAACAGTGATTTCCTCTGTGTGTTTTTTTCTGAGTTATTTTCCCTATTTAAAAAAAAACCTTTAATGGTCAAAATTCTTTTAGTAATGTAGGAAAAGGAAACCATAATTTTACCTTATAATTTTTGTGTTTGTATATGTTTAACCTGTATGGCTATCCATTTTAGGTATTTGGAAACATTTTAATTTCTCTTTTAACTTTTTATGGCTTAGTTCTAAAATTAGAGATATTGGTATAACCTCTGCAAATAGAACTTTGTTATATACTTTTGTAAAGAGAATCTCTTCTATTTGGGCTTAATCTAAAAGTCTGAATTTTCAAAACCAAAATCCTCCAATTTTATATGATTTAATAAGAGTAGTATATAATAGATGCTATTACATATCTTGATGGGACATAAAGTTTGCATATTTTTATGGCTTTTCATGAATATTTCATATTGTTTTCTACAATAGTTTTGGCAATTTCTACTGTGTAACATTGATAAGTTCTAGTACTATATTTCAGAAAAGTCTTGGAGAAGGGACTGAGAAATATGTTCTTCACTGGGCTAAATATATGAGATAGCTGGTATCATTTATTCATCTATTCACTCATTCAGTCATTCAAACTTAATCACTCAATACATATTTATGTTCACCTCCAATTTGCCAGTGCTGTACTGTGCCCAGAAGGCACTCCTGTATGCTGCTGCTAAGAGTGGAATGGAAAAGAAAGTCATGGAAGAAAAAATATACACTCTGTGATAACTCCTACATCTACCAAATGGGAGAAGGACAGATGGAAATTGTTTTGTGTGTATGAGAGATGTCAGGGTTCCAGGCAAGAAAAGTTACAAAGAGGCAGATTGTGAAGAAATTTGAATTACATGCCCAGAGGTTTTTCTTCATTTGTGGGCAATAAAGAGGAGTAGAAGGTATTTAAGTAGGATGACAATACAATTAGATTTGTGTTTTATACCAGAGCAAAATGTATGGATTAGAGCAGGAGAAACCAGAGCCAAGGGAATTCAAATAATTTATGCAGGTTGATCAGGGCTCTATTTTGATTAAAATATATATATATATGTTTGATGGAAAATGTAAGAAATGGTTTTCAGGAAACTTAAATGCTACCCATCACCTTATTTTTAAGTGCACACACACAAATTGATACACAAACTAACACCACCAAAAAGGAGCAAAAGTAAAGGTGGAGGTGGGAGAGTTGGAAAGATTCCCCTATTCACAGAACATGTTTTGTTTCTTCTCTTTTCCCTCTCCCTTCTAGGTGAGGAGTCAGGTTCCTGGTTAAAAATCCCACCTACAATTTTTTAGTTCTGATCACAAGCAATTACAAAAACTTCACCTGACAGAACTCATGGGGAGCAACTTCTCTCCCCACACAGGCTTTGTGCATAAGGGGCACATTGCAGTCTCTGGAAGGAGACGCAGTCAAGGACTCAGACACCCCTGGCTGGTCCTGCTTTGACTCAGATCCTCATTCCTCACCCAAGGTCTTTGTCAGGCACCTGCGCTGAGACCTCCCTGGGAAAGGAAGGAGGGGAGAGCTTGAAGTCATTTCCTTCACTCTGACTTAGTACTCAGTATTTCTTCTTCCCTAGACCCTTTTTCTTCCCTTCCACCCTCCAGACTCACTCTGGGAACATAAACTGCAGAAGCATTTAGCTCAGGGTTCCCTTGGCAGGGAGATAGTCCCACAGCTACCTGAATGGAAGAGGGGTTGTTGATACTTTTTCTCTTGGTTAACCTCTTTTTTAAACAATTTTTTAATCATCACAGTAAGTGATTAAAGACTTTATTGTTCCTTCCACTTTGATTTTGTTTTACTCAGCTACCTCAGACACATGGCACTTCTGCTCAGCTTCCTCAGTTCAGCTCAGCTCTTGGCAAATCATATACCATTTTTCTTGCACTCCACACTTCTCTCCTCCCTCCCTTCCTTCCTTACCTCCCTCCTTCTTTCTCTCCTTCCTTCCTCCCTCTCTCTCTCCCTCTCTCCCTTTCTCTCTTTTTCTTTCTCTCTTTCTCTTTCCCTCCCTGCCTCCCTTCATTCCTTCCTCCCTTTGTTGCTTTTTCACTCTCTCTTTCTCTCTCTCTCTTTCTGACTCCCTTCAGAGTTGAAATGGGAAAATCGGAGCTTGAGTATCTGATACCTTTAAAAATGCCAATATTAAATGTGCTTGCAATTGACAAAATCTGGAATCACTTTCAATTCAAACTTTCTATTGAGAGAAAAATAAATTTTGTTTGGTTTCGAAAATGTCCAGTTATGCTTTTTCTTCTGGTGGAAATAAGGGTCAAAATTTTTTAATTCATGTTGCTATATGTTTCTTTTGTGCATGTGTTTTCTCGGAATGTGTAGTACCTCAGCGATAAACACAAGAACAAGTATCATAAATTTAAAATATGATTCAAAATTCTGTAGGGTGTACTTTGCATAAATAAATAACAGAAAATCTGAATGAAGGACAAGTTCTTTTGTAAATTTGATAAGGAATTCAAAAGGGAACTTAGAAGTGATTTTACTGTTATAGTAGTCTAATACTGTATTATCTTCTGAACTTTAAATAAAAAGCTCTAGAAAAGACATTGGGACTCTCATTTTGTTTCTCCCTTTTCTCAGGAATCTCTGTTCTGTTCAGTCTCATAAATTTTAGCTGTTTACGGAGGAAAGATCAGTTTGGTTCCCTTTGCTCCACCACAGCTGGCAGTACAGTTTCTAATGTGTATTTGCTCACACTATTTTAAATTTTTAAAATGTTTCCTCATCCTGCATAACTTAATATTTAAGTTTGATTTCAGATTCACTATAAGTTACATGTTTTCCAATGAGCTTTTTTCGAATAATGATAGGATACACAAATGAGCATCACATACATATCACACATATATTACACACACATATATATTGTATGATAGATATTTATATGGGTAGTGTGAGAAAGATAAATGAAAACTTAAGAAAGAGCAAAATAACTAATATAGGAGCTATATGACATTCCATTGTGTGTATGTGAAACAGGGAAGGCAGAAAGTCAATCTAAGGGCAAATATCTCTGTAGGAAAATGGGATTCAGCCTTACTAGGGGTAATCTGTGGAGCCTTTCAGCATGCATTTCAGAATTGTACATCTGAGAAACAAATGAGGTGAATATGTACCCACTGGTTTTTGTGACTCAGTGATTAGATATTGCCAAAGAGTTGTTACACACTTTCTACTTCTAGGTTTCTATGTGTAAGTATTTCCCTAGGTTGGACATTTGAAAGGATTCAATAAATACTATAGTGCATACTCAAGTAATACTTTTATTTAAAAGCAAAGCATAGGGTGAAGCAAGAAAAAGATGCCACAGGCAAATATTCCCGGTCCTAGAGATATTTCCTTTTTCATGCTAGGACAAGACTCTCTCTTCAGCTTGAACCACCAATATCTATGCAAAGAATCTTGGCTAGAGGAGAGTTCAAAGCTTAGGTTCTTAGTGGGCATTTTAAATATCCCTCTAGCCACTTAATCAAGCAAAAGTGGCTTAATTGTTAAGCTAGTTGCAAACCATCTGTAAAGAAACTGAACTTGGGAGTCACCAGGAGAGTTTCAACTTTAAACCCCACAGCATAAATATAGCTTCTATTTTAGGCAAGACTCAAAACCTAGACATCCAGCCCATCCCCAGAGATAGTGGTAAAGCTTTTTCAGCCCAGCTGTAAATCAACTCTATCTCCATAGTGCATGTTCCAGAATAGTTGATCAGGTTCCTGCAGGCATTCACAGAGCAGAGAGAAAGTGTCTCCAAGGCATAAAGCAAAATATATGAGATGTAGCTGGGCAAGTTGTTGTCTGGATATACTTTCAACTACTATTTGTCACAGCAGTGGTGAGCACTATAAAGTGGGAGATATTATGTGAGATAAGGCATGAAAGAAATCCAACACATAGAAAAAGGTGACAGTGCCATTTGTTGGATAAGACTTTGTTTATATTACTTGTAAATAATACCTAGAAACTTACTAATACTTAATATCCAGCCTCTCAGTTTCCTTGCAGGAAGAGACTTAAAGGTGGTAATATGTCATATTCCAATATCACTGTACCATTTCCAAATTATTTAGAGAAATTTGTTATTTTTCTTTCTGGAGAGTCTCATACCTCCCTTCTATACCAAAATAGTATTAATAATAATAAAGAGAAATTTTGTGTTTTTTAATGACAAACTTATAATTAAAATGAATAAGCAATTACTGATTATAACATATTTATAAAATTAAGTGCAAAAAATTTTAAAAACAATGCAAGTTATTAGTGGTAGGGTGAGATGTTATATATGTTTGTTTGATGTTATTATATATGTTTGTTTTGTAAGTTCACAACTATTATACATTTATTGTTTATGTATGTTTATTTATTGTTTATGTATGTTTATGTATGAGTGATATATTTCAAAAATTTTAAAACAAAGTAAAAAAAAAAAATTAAGTGCCGTCCAAACATGAATATGTGACTATTAAATACGGTAAATAGAAGTATATCTTCAAACAAAAATCACAATTAATAGTTTATCATTTTCTTGGGAACTTAATTCTATTAATATTTAGCATTTGTAGGTATACAGGATTCTTTTAAATAATACAACAAGGGAAGGATGAGGAGTAATTTTTTAAAAGACAAAAACAGGTTTTAATATTTTCATAAACTTATACTTGATAAAAGAAATTGAAGATTATTGTAAGATTCCTAGCAGCACTGATGATTCTGTGTAGAAAAAATCCAGGGACTCCAAAACACTTTTTTTTTTTTTCTATTTATTTCTCTCCCCCTCCCCTCGCCCCACCCCGCCAGTTGTCTGATCTCTGTGTCCATTTGCTGTGCTGTGTGTTCTTTTTGTTGCATCATCTTGCTGTGTCAACTCTCTATGTGTGCAGCACCATTCTTGAGCAGGCTGCACTTTCTTTCCTGCTGGGCGGCTCTCCTTATGGGAGACACTCCTTGTGCATGGGGCTCCCCTATGCGGGGACACCCCTGCGTGGCACGGCATTTCTTGCGCCTATCAGCAACTTGCGTGGGCCAGCTCCACATGAGTCAAGGAAGCCAGGGGTTTGAACCGTGGACCTCCCATGTAGTAGGTGGATGCCCTATCCATTGGGCCAAGTCCGTTTCCCTCCGAAACACTTGACAAATTTTACCATAGTGATTTGGAATGACTTGGATAAATTTGCATAAATTAGAAATAGTAGAAATTTTTAAGAAAAAAAATGATGCTTTTTTATGTAGAAATGATTGTGGGATTAACATAAACTTCACTTTTAAATATAGTATAAATAGTTTATTTGTTAATTTGTATAATATTCCCAACCCACCTAGAAAAAGCAAATATTCTTGTTCTTGAAGTACACGATTGACTGGGAATATATCTTATTTCTCCTTTTGGGAAAAATTATATGGAAGAAGTAATGATTATATTACTAGAATCATCCAAGTTAAAATAAGAATATAATTACTCCCACATTAAGCAAATTATTATGTAAGTGAGTTTATTAAGAAAACAGAACTATACTCACATGTAGTGGTTTTAGATCTCCCTTATAATCAGCCCATTCCTTTATATAGACGAGATTTGGAGAGCTGTAACATAATATAAATGTGAAAATAAATACATTAAGAAAGGGAATGATCTGAATTTATATATTTAAGAATAGAAAATGTTAGATAATAACATAAAGATATGATGAATAACTGCTTTGAAAAAAATACATGGAATACTATTTGTTGATGTTTTCATTGAATATTAGAGGGAATAGGTTGCAGTATGTACCAGTTAGTGTCTGATCAGGAGACTAAATCACACAGTAATTTGAACAAGAGTGTTTAATATCAACAATTATTAACTATAGCAGGAGGTTAACTCCAAAAGTGTTAGGTGAACTCTAAAGAATACCATTCTTGGCCTGAGGAAGAATATCCAAGGAAATGATAAATTTGGAGGCACACCACCCTGCCCCCAACACACATAACAAAGTGGGCATTCAGACCTGGTAGGAAAAAGTGTGGTTATAATTCATTGGATGGTGAAGAAGTTTGTTGTTATTCTCACCAGAGCTGGTCCACAGTCAATAGGCTAAGACAGGCAAGCAAGAAATGGCAGACTATGTCAGACAAGTTAGAAACTTCTCACCTGTCAGCATAGGTTGATGTGCAAGGACCCTTAGACAGATACGCAAGCAGAAAACACCTGAGGTACAGGTGGGCAGAGACTGGGAAAAAGATTGCTGGAACAATGTGAGACACATTGAACTTTCATCAGAGAGATGCTAATGAGGGCAAGAGCCACTGGATGCCTGTGGGTTAATGTGTCTGGGTTAGGGTATGGATTGTTTGGTCAAGCACTGGGCACAAGACTGGATTTGCATCTATAATCTGTTCATTGCATCTATGGTCAACAAAAGAGATGGCCTTCAGCAAATGTGAGCAATCTCATCCAAACAATTGGAGGTCTTAAAAACCAGAACTGAAAATTTCAAAGGTGAGAAGAGGAATTTAGACTCAACTTCAGCATTTTCTCTACTTAAACAGCTTCCATTGTGGAATTCAAACTAATGATTTCAGCATCATCTATCAGTTTCCTGCTGCAGGCTGCTTTAGGGAGTTCTGACTTGCCAACCCCTATGGTCCTGAGAGTCAAATCCTTATAATAAATCTCCTATGTATCCTGTTGGTTGTGTTTCTCTGGAGAACTCTAATACAATGTCCCACAGAAGTCCTGCTCACTGCCGTACAACAGGAGCAAGCAGAAAGAACCTATGAAAGACGCACTTCCTTCTTCAGTGTCCCTCTACTGCCCTCTTTTGACAAAATTTAACCTCATGCTTGCTACAAAGGAGAAATGTTTAAAGTCCAGTTCTATTTTGGCAAAGTAGAAAAGAAAGACTGGCTTTGGAGTTGAGAATTAATAAAGTGATAACTGGAACACAGTAATATTTTTATTCTGATTTTATATAAAAAACTATAAATGATAAATAAATTAGATTGACTTCTTGTTTATTCCTGGGAAGAAACTTTTAATATCATTGAAAATAATTAAAATTTTGGTTCCATCAGAGTTAATTGAGTTTTTGAGTAATAATTACTATGTTTACCTCTATATTAGGAATATGAATTTGTATATATTCTTTGCATAATTTCCCCAATACATAATTGGCAGCACAAACTATATGAAAGTATGCTTTCTTAATCATTATAACAAGAGATAGTATTAGATCATGCAGAAAAAAAAAAAGAGAATGACATTTAAATAAAAAGATTATGTAATATGGAGTCTGATTTATAAATAAACAAATGTACAAATATATATAAAGTAGGCTAACATGTGTCTATGATCCTATGTATAGATATTTCCCTTTATAGCCATTTGTAACTATATTAAGCTAACCATGAGTTCATACTGATATCTCCAAATCTAACTCTTTTTTGTGTGGTACATTCCATAATTCTCCCCATGCTTGTTTATAACCTCCCACTCCAATCTGGCCCTTATGATTAACCACCTGTTTATTTGATTTTCAATTCCAGTGTACATGTGTAGTGGCTTCAGAATTGTTAATCTATATTCCAGTAAAAAGCAACATACAGTGCTTATGTGCAGATTCTTTTCCCTTTACAACTCCACTCATTTACAGAAACAGAGGTCAGCACCTTTTCCCTCCTTCCACTCCATTGAGGGAGGTTGTTCTATATATTTGTAATAGAATTAGATTGTTTTCTCACAGTCTGCATTCAACCTTAGGATCCCAGAAGCTCTTAAATGATTTTTGTATTATTGGATATATTAAGGTTAATTCTTTGTCCTATAAAGTTTTATGAGTGCCAAGTATCCACCATTACTGTGTTATACAAAAAAGTTCTACTGTATTAAAAAAATCCCTGTAATTTACCTATTCAATAGGCCCCTCCCCACTGAACACTGGCGATCACTGATTTATTTAAATTTACTGTCTTTATAGATTTCCCTTCTCCAAAATGTTATATAAAAGGAATCATATATTATATAGCCATTTCAGACTGGGTTCTTTAATTTAGTATGTGTATTTCAGGTTAACCTGTCTTTTCATGGTCTGATAGCTCATTCCTTTTTATCCCTGAATGGTATTTAATTTTATGGATGTATCACAGTTTGTTTATCCATTCACATACTGCAGGACACCTTGGTTGTTGCTAGTTTGGGCAATTATGAATAAAGCCTCTGGAAACATTTATGTGCAAGGTTTTTGTGGATATAAGCTTTCAAATAAGTTGTGTAAATACTTAGGACTGTAACTGCAGGTTCTTGTGTTATTACTTTGATTACCTTTGTGAGAAACTGTCAAAAGGTCTTCCAAATAGGTTGTGTGATTTAGCCTAACTACCAGCAATGAATGAAAGTTCCTGTTGTTCCACATCTTTGCCAGTTATCAGTTTATTCAGTTATCGTTTGTTTGTTTGTTTTACTCATTCTAATAGGTGTGTAGTAGTACCTCATTTGCATTTTCCTCAAGGCAAGTCTCCTTGAGCATCTTTTCATAGGCTTATTTTTCATGTGTGTTCCTTTTTGGGGTGGTGTCTGTCAGATCTTTTGAATATTTTTTAATTGGGTTGTTTGTTTTCTTATTGTTGAATTTTAAGAGCACTTTGTATATTTTGGGCACAAGTCCTCAATCAGATACATATTTCCCAACCATTTTCTCCTACTCTGTGACTTGTCTTTTCATTCCATTAACAGAACATTCATTTCACAGAACAAAATTTTATTTTGAAAAGTAGTCCAAATTATCAATTGCTTTCTTTCATTGATTATGCTTTTGGTGTTGTATCCAAAAATGTATCAATAATCACAATATCATATAGATTTTCTCCTTTGTTTTATATATTGCCCTTATACCCTGCTACTTTTTGATACTCACTTCTAGTTCTAGGAGACTTTTAGGAGATTGTTCTGGGTTTTCTACATAAACAATCAATATCTGAGAAAAAGAGAGTTTTCTTTTATCTTCTTCCTTTCCAATGTATATACATATTAGCTCTTTACCTTATCTTACTGAACTAGCTAGAACTTACAGTAAGAATTTAAATAGTTGTGCTGAGAAGGAATTTCCTATCCTGCTTTTGACCTTAAGAGAAAAATATCCAGTCTCTTACCATGAAGTCCTAGTTCACTGAAGTATTTTTGTAGATGTTCTTTATCAAGTTGAGGAAGTTTTCCTAGTCTATTCCTAGTTTACTGAGAGTGTAGGTCATGCATTAGGTTGAATTTTGCCAAATGCTTTTTCTGCATCACTTGATATGATCATATATTTTTTATTTAGTCTAATTAAGTAATTAAATTGATTGATTTTCACATGTTGAACCAGCCTTGCCTAGCTGGAATAAATGTCATCTGGTTGTAGTGGGAAATTAATTTTCAATATTTTTTGACTATGTTTACATTTATGTTGAGAGGTATTATGCTATATTTTTCTTTTCTTGAAATGTCTTTTTCTGATTTTGGTATTAGGAAATGCCAACTACATAGAATTATGAATTGTTCCCTTCACTTCTATTTTCTGAAAGAGATTATGGAAAAATTGCATTATTTCTTAAGCATTTGGTAGAATTTGGCATTGAAAACATCTTGGCCTGGTACTTTCTTTTTTAATTATTTATTAAATTTTGTGACTAGATGTAAACCTACATGGTATTTTCTTGATCACTTTACTTTTAACTTATCAATATATTTTATATGGATTTCTTGTTAACAGGACATATTTAGGGATTGCTTTTTACAATTTCTTTTGCTGGTATGTCAGACCATTTACTTTATAAAGAGATCATTGGCATGTTTTTATTTTTTTCCATAATTTGTAATTATTTTCTACTTATTCAATTTATTCTTTGTTTATCTTTTTCTATTTTCTGCCTTATTTAAGTTTATTGATCAGTTTTTATTAATCTATTTTAACTCTTGTATTTAGTTATTGTTTATACCTCTTTTTATAAAGTATTTTCTGGTTGCCTTATGATTTATATGTTTTAAATTATCTGAGGTTATTTTGAAATAATATTAAACTGATTCACAAAAAATTTAAATACTGTATATTTCCTTATTCTGTTGTTCATCCCTCATGGATGGTTGCTTTAGTTTCTTGGGGATATCATTATAAAGTACCACAAACTAGGTGGCCTAAAACAAAAGAAACTTATTGTCTCACAATTCTGGAACCTCAAAATCCAAGCTCAGGGTTAGTCATAGTCTGCCAGAGCAGTTATCACAAATACCACACAGTGAGTTGCCTTAAAGAACAGGAATTATGGCATTCTTTCCTCAGTCTGTCTGTCTGTGTCCAAATGTAAAGTCACCTATCATATTGGATTAAGGGCCTGCTCCACTTCAATATGACCTAATTCCAACCTATTTCCAATAAGGTCACATTCTGAGGTACTGGGGATCAGTACTTCAACATACCTTTTGGTGAGACCAAGTTCAATCTAAAGTAGTTGACTTACATTGTCCCTTTGTATATGCTATAAATACATCTTATCCTATTAGTTTATATTCCTCTACTCTACACATTTCTTTCTCCCCATTGGGCCTGGAGACTTATTTCTGTACTACTCCCAATGGAATTTTGTCATTTACCACATTTCTAGCTATATTCCTCTGTTATTTTTATTAAACCTTTATTAGTTTTGTGTTGCATGACAGAGATTTGAAATTTCTTTAATTAGCCCTTAGTCTTCTCAGGCACTGTACTGTGAGCCTGGTTACAAAGGATGTGTTTTCACAAGTGTTACTATCTCTGACGGTTAATTTCATCTGGCAACATACTTGGTTATGAGGTCCAAGTGTTTGATCTAGCAAACACTGGCCTAACATTTTATGACTGTATTTTGTAGATATGCATATACATCACTAGTAACTTGTTCTCATCTGATTTCAGATGGAAGGCAGAACCTGTAAGCAATGACCTTGAATATTTAGGTGAGGATATTTCCAATCTATATATGGAAGGTATAGCCTTGTTACTCCTTGCAGCCTATAGTATAATGAGAGGAAAGAGATAAACTAAGAATTGAACTATTAATCACAAAGAAACCAGCAATGATGATTTGGAATTCTCAGCCTGCTCTAAAACTAGAGTCAGAAGTGACTCTATCAGGGATCTCCCGGAGCTCTGGGACGGTGAATCCTTAGACAATGGGACTCTACTAAAGGATGTAGCTAAAGCACCCTTTGCTAAGGAAATTATGTGTATTCAGAAGAATCGCCAACTTAAACTGAAAGGAACAGAGAAGACGTAAATTGAAGGAAGGATAACTTTATGGAAAGGATCATGGAATCAAGGTCTGGTCCTAAGTGATCTCTTTGGGCAAAGAGTGTGGGAAAGAGCATGTGGAAAGAGCAAGGTCCATCTAAGAGCTTTAAGAGGGAAAGGCATTTGCTCTGGTGCTTTGAGTTGGCTGTCCCATTGGGAAGAGTGAGGCTCCAATCTATGCTTAGTGAGAGTGGGGCCTAAATTCCAGCATTCAGGGAAAGACTGGCCACCTCTCCAATGCTTGAAGAGGGCAGAGCCTAGGTCCTAGAGTTCTGGGGGAGCATGGCCACCCTATATACATTTGGAAAATGTGAGACTGCTATTCCAGCAGGCCTAGAGGATAAAACATCAATCCAGAGATGATTCTCAGACCTTGCAATCTAATGAAGTTTTCCCTGCCAGGTCTTGACCTTGTTTAGGACCTGTGACCTGGTTTATCTTCCAATTTCTTCATTCTTGAATTGGAATGTCTATCGTATGCCTATTTTCCCATTGTGTTTTAGAAACAGCTAACTTGTTTCTATATTTCAAATGACCACATGTGGAAAGGACTTTAGCTCTAGGATGGACCACGTCTACAACTGATTTTGATGAGAGTTTGAACTCTGTGATGGAATAAATGTATTTTGCCTGTAGGAAGAGCATGCCTTTTTTGAATTCCAAAGGGTGAATATTGGTAGATTGAAATATGTGCCCTTGTTTAGGCATGTTCTTAATCTTAATCCACATTCCTATGGGTATAAACACACTGTAAATAGGAACTGTTGAAAATATATCTCTTAGTTTAGTTGTAGCAAACTGAAGGAGGCTAATTCTTAACTGTCACTATAGGCCTTAAAAAGAGAAAGCCACAGGAGGAAACTAGATGCAGAAAGTCAGGGGAAAAATTGGAAAAGCAGAAGATAGGATATAGGACACTGCCATATTTTGGGAAGGCCAAGAGACCCCAAGGATCATAGGCAGTCACTAACTGAAGGTCACCAAGCCCAGGGGAAAGCAAGCTTTTTCAGCAAACCTTCTCACCTAGGAAACTGTGGCCCAATAAATATCCATTGTTTAATACATTCCATTGTGTGGTATTTCTCACAGCACCCTGCCAACCTAAGACACTGCTCTTCATCTCCATGTAATGCTGTGGCCTGCATAAATTTCTGACTATCCCCAAGCTGCAATGGGCCTAATTGTTTTTTCACCCTTCCATCTCAGATTGATATTTTCTTCTAAAAACTAGATGGGGATATATGTCTGATAGAGTTTCTTCTGGTAATATTATTTCAGAACATTCATAATGGAAAAAAATTTAATATGCAGCAAATAGATGCTCTCTAGCAATTAGATAAAAAGTGTATTTTGTAATATTAAGTACAAGGGCTATTTTATGAAACTATAAATCTAGGAATTAATAAATAAGATAATGTTCACTACTAATGGTCAATTAGCATATTATTTTCTCCAACCATTCAAATGCAATTCAGCTTGTTTCTTTTTGTTCTTATAAAACAGTAATTTTATCTAAAGATGGAATGTAGTTAAAATATAAAATTTATGAATTTTTCAGTTTTCATGGCATTTTGATTTCAAATTAGGAAGTAATATATAGATTGTCTTTTTATGAGAAAAAAATGTTCCCTCATATTCTAGTTAAAGAGGTACAGTGATGACCCTTAACACATATGTAAAATGCATCTTGAGATATAACTTTTTAAATTATTTGAAATAATTCATACATATTACTAACTTTACAGAGATAACAAAGAAATTTTAAAAATTCCTAAATGTTGATTCAATAAGAATGACTATATCATTTAATCTATTCTATAAATCAGCTACCATTATAAGCAATATACTACTTAGGATATAGAGGAAGAAAAACAAATAAGTGGCAACAAAATGACAAGTTATGTCAAAAGATGCCATTTATTTTCAATATTGAATTGAAATAACTAGGTAAAAATATTTGACAGCCTAAGGGGCCAATTGTATAAAGCACTTTTTAGAGGGTTTTTTCTTTTCTTTTCTTTTTTTTTTAGGGGAGGGGGTGTTGTACCAACAATGAATTTTATCAAAGTCCTGAAAAATGAGAGTGGATTTTTTTGGTCTCTTCATTTTGGGAGGAATAAACACTGATTTTTCTTAAACACATTAAAGTTAATGAAAATTACATTTTAAAGGTTCAACTTATATAATTATTCAAATGCTCCTAGCAAATTCCCTCACACATTTGGGCGATCTTTCATGACTTTTGGTGATTTTATTAAGGCTTTTCCACAACCTGCAATTTCAAAGAGAAGGAAGAAACAGAAATAAAAAATGTGTAGACTATCAATGAAATACTCTAAATGGTAAAATAAAAAAAAGGAGATTTTGTCTTGTCTAGTAAGATTACATATGTATTTCACAATTGAGAATTGGGCGAAAAAGTACAATTGTGTTTCTATTTTTCTCTGGTAAATTCAGCAATCCTTATATAATAAAAGCTTGTTTTCAAAAAGCAAACTACTGTTGCCTTGGGTATTATAAGACAGATGTTTATACTAAAGAATTTACAATGTTTTGCAAAACAACACATTAAGTGGATTTGATTCCTAGAGCAACTCATTTCCATAAGTGACAGGCAGGGATCAGCATATATTAAACTTTCTCTTACAGAAAGTTCTCCATTCTGCTCTTTACAATTTTCTGCATTGTGTACTTTAGTAGAAAATTAATAACTAGTTGTTGTTGTTTTTTTTTAGTTATTACCATGTAATGGCAAATGAACAGCTACTATTCTTATGCATCCTCAAGTGAAGGTAGTTTAGAAATGGAATAGATGACTTTTATATACTTAAAATAAGGTTAAAAAATTTCACTGGAATAAAGAGGCAATATTAATATGTTAAGTTCTTATTGATTTTGAGAGCACATGAGATAATCAACATATATTAATCCTCAAGCAAACTTCATAGACTTCTTCCATTACTTCTTTGGAATTCCTTTCTTTTTAAACATAATCAAGATATTTTTCCAAAGAAATGATTTTAATACCAAAAAGAATTCACACGAAAAAGGAATTTGATATTAATTTTTTAGTTATCAGGTCTCTTTTACTGACCCTAATATTTTTCATAGCTATATTGAATATATAACGTGGCTAAATTTCTCTCCATTTAAAATAATGGAAAGATAAAAAACTCGAACAATAAAAAATCATGAAAAGTTATTTTCACCAGTAAAAATTCTTTTTTTGTGAGAAAATCAGAATTCACCATGCTCAATAAACCTCCGAACCTGATTACAAATAGAGCTATAGGGTCATTTCAATAGAATTACATTCAATAAGCCTGGATGTGGGAAATTGATGACTAGGACTTCGTGTGACATGACAGCTTGAGCTTATGCAGAATGGATCCTTGCTGGCTTGTTAAAAATACATAGAAATTCTGAGTAAAATGTTTTTCAAGTAAGCCATAATGACAACAACAACAAAAACTGGAAAATCATCGACTGTAGAATTGAAGAGAAAACACAAAAACTGTGAGTTAAGTTTGAACAATATCATAACAGGCCAGGATATCAAATATATTTTAGGTTTTCAGGACAATTTCTTAAACTGAGATGGTGACTTATCAACAATTACAGAAATCAGTTTAGTGGGTTGTGTCAGGAAAATTATCTGAACCATAGAAATTAGGCAAAATTAATTGCATAAATTTCTCTTAGGGAGTGCCTGAGTATCTCTACTGAACTTTTGTTGAATCTTTGCTGACTGCTCATTATCTGTACTATTTTTTAATGGCATATGTTCAGAAGATAATGAATGGGATTTTGTCTGGGAAAGAAGGAAAAAACTGATTACTACTGGCTCTAATAACCCCAAATGTTAGTTTGTTGCCATGTATTTCTTAAACAGTTTTGTATTTTATGAGGCAAAAGTCCTAATAGTCTTTATACAATTGTCTCAACATAGCTAGTTCCTCAAATTATCATTCTAATCTGTTTTAGCATCTTACCTGTCAGATAATGATGTAGGTATATGGAATTTTATACTTTTATTGTGTTTCCTGTGAAAAGTAAGATATTCTTAAGAATTTTGTTCATTAGAACACTCAAATTCACTGGAAGAGGATTAAGCTTTAGTAAATAAAGATAACAAACTTTAATGTATTTATAAATAAATTTATGAATACTAACGTCTCCTAGCATAAGATAAATAAAATTTCTTTAGCCTTTCCATTTTCAGTATATGTTATTTCCTTTGAAGAACAAAAATAAAAACTATAACTAATATGGTACCTGAGAAAGAATAATGTGAAGTTTAATATTTTTACTTTAAGAATTCCAATTGCATTTGTTATTAAAATTTGAAGTTTTTGATAGTTGTGGGAAGCCATGATTTAAAAAAACAAGATTGGATTCATTATGCAATATTGAGGCATTATTTTATAGTAATGCCTTGAAGTCAAATGATACTACTCTGCTTGCCTTGCATCATCTTTGGTGCAATCAGGATCCTTTAGCAAATATTCTTTCTTAAATTATAGGTAAATGAAAATCCATGTTACACTAGCACTTTCACA
This sequence comes from Dasypus novemcinctus, assembly GCF_030445035.2. Classification (NCBI taxonomy): domain Eukaryota; kingdom Metazoa; phylum Chordata; class Mammalia; order Cingulata; family Dasypodidae; genus Dasypus; species Dasypus novemcinctus. Next base: position 34,205,993 of record NC_080676.1, on the reverse strand, counting down.
ATTGCTAAAGCGCTTAAGAGCTAATGGTATATTTGCACTAACTTGCTTGAACCACAAAAAAGCATTTTCAAAATGATGATCTGTAGAGTAAGCATATGTGAATATAAAATGGTGAGTTTATTATTGCATTTAAAAGAACATTTTCCTCGACAATGAGATTATTTGGACTTTACAATATAAAATGACTGAAATATATTCCCTTGAGATGGACATTCACTTTCTCTGTATGAGATATTTGGTACTCTCATGTTATATTTCTCAACTCACACTAATTCATTGAAAAATACATTTTTATTCAAAATAATATAGGTTTTATTGGAAGATATAGCAAATTAATGTAAATTATTTTCATATTTCTTCAACAATTTTTCATTATTATTTTAAAAATAAGAATAGTAAGATAAAGTTTCTCAGTTTTGTACTCAGATCTTGGTGTGATAATGACTAGTATTTGCATAAAAGTATGGAATGAATAAATTAGGATTTTAAGACAAAACATAATTATGCAAATGTTAATTATAATATCAGAAGTCTTTTCTGCATTTCATTGCTTTTAAATATACATTGAAATGAGTTTTCCATGCATGTCCAATGGCTGCTTAATCTGAATTTTCTATGTGTCTCTATGACTAAAATTACAAGAACTTTCCTGCTTTGCTTTTTAAAAAATAGAATGTAGTTTTGTTTATAGAATCTTACAAATAAAACATTTATAGTCCACATCACATAAGTTATTTTCTTTACTAATTTCTTCTTATAACACCTGAGTTTAAAAAAACTACTGTGATGGAATTGTAGTACTCTAAAGGGAAATATGAACAATAAAAACTTAACCTCTCTTACAAAAATCAAACAACTTTCTTTTTCTTTCTGACACAGTTCTAGTAAATTCCTCCTGAAGAAAGTAAATCACCATAAACAACTATATTATGAAGCAATACTTTTGCAGATATCCTGAAGAAAAAATTATTTAAGAAGGTGACATCATCAACATGGTGATTTAAAATATCCTCTGAAAAATCACCTATTATATCTACTAAGAAAAGGACAAATGCTACTTGCTTAGATCACTGGAGGATGCTAGAGATTGAGACGTACTCAACAACACTGAATTGAAGTGAAAGAAAAATAATCTTCAAAATCAAGTAGGATATTTCCATTCTGGATTCATCAAATTAAACCCTCTCCCTCACTTGGTCCAGCACAACTTGGGTATCACAGGGAGGCACCTAACTGCAGACATGTGAACCAGCTCACTGAGCTAACTGAGCCAAGACCAGAACAGCAAGACTGCCCAACCAACACAGAGCATCATTGTATGCTCTCGAGGCTTTGTGGTTGTTTTTTCATTCAGTTTTATTGTGGCATTAAATCATTGCTACATTGATCTTCCAACTTGCCAGGCAGGGCAGAAAGTTTGCTATGTGACTTATGCCCATATTAAGCAGAACTCTAGGTTTAAAGGGACATAAATCCTAATCAGACTTTTTAAGACATGAATGGGAATTTATTAGCTTATGTTAGTAAAAAGTCCAAACATGGACATCACTGGATCTAGCCAACCAAAATTTGTTATGAGGAACTTGGTCTTCTCTCATCTCCTGGTTCTACAGTTTGTCTGTGTCTTAGCTTCAATCTCAGACAAGTCTCCACTTGTGGGCAAGATGGCCACTAGTAGCCTCAGGCTTATGCTGCCATATTAGCCACCCAGTGGAAAGAGTAGTTTCTGTTTCCCAACAGTTCAAGTAAAAATCCTGGAGCCAACTTTGATGAACTGACTAGGATCCTGCACATATCCTTGAACCAATGACTTCTTTTTTTCAAAAGGATACCGTGCTCTCACTGGCTGGGCAATAGAAGATGTACAGATGCTGGACATTATATATCCTGCCATAACCCACTGAATGGACTGGAGGAGAATGTAAACTACAATGTAAACTAATGTATTCACCAAATTCAGTGAATGTGCCACAATGATGAAAGAGATTGTTGATGTGGGAGGAGTGGGCTGGGGTGTGTGTGTGGGGTATATGGAAACTTCTTATATTTTTTAATGTAACATTTTTTTGTGATCTATGTATCTTCAAAAAAATGCAATTAAAAAAAAAAGTAAATGAAAAACAAAACAAATAAAAACCCCAAAACTGAGAATGAAGGAAGGTGGAGATTGCTCGCCCCCCCAAAAAAAAATTGAGGTAGTGCTACCAAAAGAAGAGGAATAGATGAAACAACATATGTCCACTATAATCCACTGTATTACTAATGAATTGAAGGAATAAAAGGGTAAAATGATGGCTGTTCAATACTGATTTTTCTACAAAAAAGCAGAGGTTTCACTCCTGCCTGTTTTATAGTTTGTTCTGCACAATATGTAGGTATTGCCCGAAAGTGGGCAGCTGCAGTACTGCAGCCCCTTTATGGGATGCCTGAAGGACAGTGGTGAAGGCAAATCCTCTCAGGTAGGCAGAACTTTGAGCAATGCACTTGGTTGTTCATTTTGCTTGGATGGAGAAATGGCCAGAGGTGCACTTATACACTGTTTTATAGGCTGTTGCCAAAGGTTTGGCTGGATGGTCAGGAACTTGGAAAAAACATGATTTGAAAATTGGTGTATGTGGATAGACATTTCTGAGTGAGCAAAAAATATGAAACATTTGTGTCCCACATTAATGCTCACCAGAGGGTGATGTCAGCAGAGGAAGACTTTAATAATCACAGAGATAAGATGACTCACTATGTGGCTAATACTCAGCCTCTTTCCCCAGCCACTCTTGTCTTTGCTCAATGGGCTTATGGATAAAGTGGCCATGGAGGTAGAAACGGAAGTTATGCATGGGCTCAGCAATACAGACTTCCCCTTACCAAGACTGACTTGACTACTGCCATTGCTGAGTGCCCAATCTGCCACTAGCTGAGACCCACACTCAGCCTCTAATATAGCATCATAATCCATGGTAGTCAGCCTGTTACCTGGTGGCAAGTTGATTACATTGGACCACTTCCATCATGAAAGGGGCAGCAATTTGTTTTATCTGGAATAGACACATACTCCACCTTTGGTTTTGCCTTCTCTGCATGCAATGCTTCTTCCAAAACTACCGTCCATAGACTTACCAAATGTCTTATCAACTGCCATCACATTTAACAAAGCATTGCTTCTGACTGAAAATCCCATTTCACAGCAAATTATGTGTGAGAATGTGCACCGGCCCAAATAATTCACTGGACTTACCATGTTCCCTATCACCCTGAAGGAACTCATTTATAGAATATTGGAATGACATTTTGAAGACTCAGTGAGTGCCAACTAAGTGACAGTACTTTGCATGGCTGAGGCAAAGTTCACCAGGAGGCTTTGTATGCTCTAAATCAGTTCCCACTCTATGGTGCTGTTTCTCCCATAACCAAGATTCACAGGTCCAGGAAACAAGGGGAGGAAATGGGAGAGGCCCCACTCCCTATTACCCCTAGTGGTCCACTAGGAAAATTGTTGTTTCCTGTCCCTGTGACCTTACTCTGCTGGAGTACAAGATTTAGTTCCAAAAGAAGGAAAGCTTCTACCAAGGAGCACAACAATTATTCCACTGAATTGTGAGTTAAGACAGCCACCAGACTACTCTGGGCTCCTTGTGTCTCTGAATCAACAGGCAAAGAAGGTAGTCATAAATATAAACATTGACCACTTGACCAATAACAAGAAACAAGGATTGTAATGGTCATAATTATGTCTTTCTTATTTTATTATCAGTATGATTGTATATGTACATGAAATGATTATCTTTGTTTTCTTTCCTTAACTTTTTCCCTTATCCTATGAAGTAAGTTGTATTAGTTTCTCATCATAATTATTTAAGATTGTCAAGTTTAAGAGTAAATATTACCCAAGGACTTGCATCCTATTCTGTAAGTAATTAGTGCATTTCTGCTTGTATGCAGGACAGTTGAATATTGTTAGGTGGAAATTTACATGTATGTATATATCTGCTATTGATTTTATTTAGAGACTAAGTGTGGTTAATGTGACATGTATGGTCGCCAAATTGAAAGGAATAGACTGTTAGAGTTAATCTAATATGTGAACTTGGCCAGGTAATGGTGCCCAGTTGTATTATCAAGCAAGCACTGGGTTAATTGAAATATAAGGAAATTTCTTGGAATTTAATTATCAGTGAGTTGATGGCATGGATGGCTGATTGTTGATACAATCAAACAAGGAGATTGCTGTCAGTAATGAGTGATATTTTATCCAATCAGTTGAATGTCTAAAAGGGAAAGTGATTTCAGCATTCAGAGAGCCAATATCTGCTGAGAACTTATCGAGGATCCTCAGGAGAGCCCCTGGTTTGCAGTCTGCCTGCAGAATTTGAATTTATGCATCCTCATGTTTGCATAAGAGAGAATTTTATAAAATCTCATAGTATTCACGGATATCTCCAGTTCTGTTTCCCTAGAAAGCCTTAACTAATACAATAGTCAATGATCTCTTATATTTTACACCCAAAGAACAAAAAATTTAAAAACATCCATGCGTCAAAGGACCATCAAGACAGTGAAAAGACAACCTACATAATGGGTGAAAATATTGGGAAACCACATATCCAATAAGGGTTTAATATCCAGAATATATTAAAAAATCTTACAACTTAATAAAATACCAAACAATCCAAATAATAATGGGTGAAGACTTTAAAGGACATTTCTCTAAAAAAGAAATACAGATGGCTGAAAAGCACATGAAAGGATGTTCAACATCACTAGCTATTAGGGAAATGCAAGTCATAGACACAATAGATATCACTTCACACCTAATAGAATGACCCATATCAAAAACAACAACAGCAACAGAAAACTACCAGTGTTGGGGAAGATGTGGAGAAATTGGAACATACATTCTTTGCTTGTGGAAATGCAAAATGGTGGAGACTTTAGAGAAGACAGTTTGACAGTTCTTCAGTAAATGAAGTGTTGCTATACAATCCAGCAATCCTGCTTCTGGATATATACCCAGAAGTGCTGGAAGCAAGGCCTCAAATGGATATTTGAAAACTGAGGTTCATAGCAATATTATTCATAATTGCCAAAAGATGGAAACAACCCAAGTATCCATCAACCAATGAATGGATAAAAAAAATGTGGCATATACATACAATAGAATATTATTAAGTTGTAAAAGAGAATGCAGTCCTGATGCATGCAATGACATGGATGACCTTGATGACATTATGTTACGTGAATGAAGCCAGACACACAAGGAGAAATATTTTATTATTTCACTATTATAATCTAATTATATTAAGCAAACAGAGTTGGAATATAGAATAAAGGCTACTAGGAGTTAGACTGGGGTTAGAGAATAGGGAATAATTGATGCTTAACTTTTACAGAATTTCTAAATAGGTGTGATAGTAAATGTTTGCAAGTGGATAGTTGTGATGATGTCACATTACTGTTAGTGTAATCAACAGCACTGAGCTATAAAGTTTAATGTGGTCAAAAGAGGAAACTTTAGTATGCATGTATTACTATGATAAAAATTAAAAGATAAAACATAGACTGTACAACAAAGTGAACCCTACAGTATAATAGATAATGGTCTAGAGTTAATCACAAGTATAAGAACATTCTTTCATAAATTATGGCAAAGGTAAGATACTAATACAAGGTGGTAATCATAGGTTGGTAATGAGAAAAATTCACCTAATGTAAATATAACAAGTGTTCAACACCAATGCAAAGCATTGGTGTTGGGGTGGTGTAGACAAATCCTGTATTTTATACCTGATTATTTTGTTAACTCACAACTTCTCTAATAAAAAATAAAAGAGGGAGAGTTAAATATATTCACAAATAAACAGAAACTGAAAGAATTCATCAAGAAAAGATCTGCCCTACAAGAATTACTAATGGGAGTACTATAGTTTTAAGAGAAAAGACAAGAGAGATTGGGTTGGAGTAGTATGAGAAATGAAATCTTCAGCAAAGTTAAATAAAATGCAATACCCAATAATAGTGTATCCTCAATATACAACTGTCATCTTTAATTTCTATAACAATCAGAGTATAATTACACTTATTTTGTGGCCCAACATGTGGTCTGCCCTGGAGAATGACCCATGTACATCCTGCTCTTTGGGGGTGCAATATTTTGTACATGTCTGTTAGATCTACTTCATTATTCATAATATTCACATTCCCCATTTCCTTGCTGATCTTCCATCTAGGAGTTCTATCTATTGATGAGAGTGGTGGATTGACAAAACAAAGGGATAAAAATGATCATCTCAGTTGACATAGAAAAGGTATCTGAGAAAAGTCAGCATCCTTCCTTGATATGAACTCTTAGAAAAATAAGAACAGAAAGAACCTTCCTCAAAATGACAAAAGGTATAAATGAAAAATCCACAGCTAACATTCAACTCAATGGTGAAAGACTAAAACTTTCACTCTAAGATCTGGAACAAGACCAGAATGCCCACTGACATGACTGTGATTCAGCATTGTACTCAAAGTTCTAGCCAGAACAGTTAGGCAAGAAAAAGAAATAAAAGTCATCCAAAATGGAAAGGAAGAATTAAAACTTTTGGTATTTTCAGATGACATTATCCTAAACTTAGAAAGTCCCAGAAAAGCTACACCAATGCTACTAGAGCTAATAAAGCATATTCAGCAAAGTGGCAGAGTATAAGATAAGCATGCAAAAATCAGCAGTGTTTCCAAACACTAGTAATGAGCAATCTGAGGAATAAATTAAAAATTCTAACCTCAATACCAACTGTAATAATCAGATATCTAGGAATCATGTTAACCAATTACATAAAGGACTTATACATGGAAAACTACAAAACTTTGCCAAAAGAAATCAAAGATCTAAATAAATGAAAAGATATTTGTGTTCATTAGTTGGAAGACTAAATATCATTAAAATGTCAAATCCTGAATTTACAGATACATTGCAATACCAATCAAAATTACAACAGCTTACTTTGCATAAATGGAAAAACCAATTATCAAATTTATTTGGAAGAGTAAGGGGTCCCAGATGTCCAAAACCATTTTGTGCAAGAAAAACCGAGTTGGAGGACTCAAACTTCTTGACATGAAAGCTTTTCACAAAGCTACAGTGGTAAAAAACAAAGCAAAACAAAAAAACTCAACATGGTATTTGCATGAGAATTAATATAGACCAATGGAATTGAATTGAGAGTTCATAAGTAGACCCTCACATCTATGGCCAATAGATTTTTGACAAGGCTGACAATTCCATTAACTGGGGAAATAAAATTCTCATCCAAAAATAGTGCTGGGAGGACCAGAAATCCATATGGAAAAGAATGAAAGAAGAACCGTAGCTCATACCAGATATAAAAATTAACTCCAAAGGATCAAAGACTTGAACATAAGAAAGAAGACTATAAAACTCCTCTAAGAAAATGTGGGGAAGCATCTTCAGGATCTTGCATTAGGCAATGGTTTTCAGACTGAACAACCAAAGCACAATAAATAAAATAAAAAATAGATAAATGGGTTCTCATAAAAATGAAAAATGTGTACATCAAAGGACTTTATCATGAATGTGAAAAGACAACCTACTCTATGGGAGGAAATGTTTGGAAAGTTTGTGTTTCGTTTCCTAGGCTGCTTAAAGGAAATACCATGAAATGGATTGAGTTAAACAATGGGAATTTATTAGCTTACAGTTTTGAGGCCGAGAAAGAAAATGTCCGAATTAAGGCATCGCCAAGGTAATGGTTTCTTCCCAAAAACTGGCTGCCAGTAATTCTTGACTCCTCTGCCACATGGCACATGATGGCAACTGCTGGTTTCTCCCTTCTCTTCTGGGTGTTGTTGATCTCCATTTTTTACTTTCATTGCTTTTACACTCTCTTTCTGTATTCATTACATTTTTCAAGTTTTCCAGTAAGAATATTAAGCCCCATCTTGAATGAAATGCGTCACAGCTAAACTGAAATAGTCTCAAAAAAAAAAAAAAAGGTCCTACTTTCAATGGTTTTAAATCCACAGGAAGGGTTTACATTTAAGAATATGTTTTTCTATGGTACATACAGCTTCAGTCCACCACAGCATATATCAGATAATGGTTTAATCCTACAACTCAACAATAAAAAATCAAACAACCCAATTAAAAATGGGCAAAAGATGTTAATAGACATTTCTTCAAAAAAAGATATAAATGGCTAAAAAGCCCATGAAAAATGCTCAAAATCATTAGCTGTTAGGAAAATATAAATCAAAGTCACAATGAGATAACATTTTATACCAACTAGAAGGGCTACTATTAAAAATAACAGAAAATTATCAGTGTTGGAGAGGATGTGGAGAAGACGGAACACTCATTACATTGCTTTGGGAATGTAAAATGGTGTTGCCATTATGGAAGACAGTTTTGCAGTTCCTCAGAAAGCTATAGAATTACCACATGACTCAGCAATCACTTTTCTAGGTATATACCCAAAAGAATTGCAAGCAGGGACTTGAAAAACTATTGCAAACTGATGTTCATAGCAGTATTATTTACAACTGACAAAAGATGGAAGAAACCCAAATGTCCATCAACCATAAATGGATAAACAAAATGTGTTACATACAGGCAATGGAATATTATTCAGTATTAAGAAGGAATGAAGTTCTAGCTTGTGAGATAATATGGGTCAGCTTTAAAGATCATGTTGAGTGAAACAAGCCAGGCAAAATCTGACAAATATTGTATGATCTCACTGATATGAAATAATAAGAAAAAGCAAATTTATAGAGTTTAGCATCCAGAATATCACTTATTATGGGCTTGTTTGGGTATAGAGAATGGCAAGTTAATGTTTCAGTCATACATAATTTGTATGTATGACTGATTTTAAAGTTTGGAAATGGATGGTGGTGATGGTACTACAACAATGTGTGTACAATTAACAGCCTGAAATATATATGCGAATATGGTTGAAAGGGGAAATTTTAGGTCATGTAAATGTTACTAGAATAAAAATTAAAAGATAAGTCATAGGACTGTACAAAATTGGGAACCCTATTGTAAATGATGGACTATAGTTAATAGTACAATTATAAATATGTCTTTCATGAATTTTAACAAAAATTTCATGTTAATGAAATGTGTTAATAACTGGGTGGTATATGGGAAAAATTACCCCCAATGTAAACTATGGACTATAATTAATAGTACAATTATAATATTATTTCACCATTTATAACAAAGGTACCACACTAATCACACTAATCCAAAGTGTTAATATTGGGGATAGGGTATACGGGAATGTTGTATTTTTTTCGTGATTTTTCTGTAAATCTTCAACTTCTCTAATTAAAAAAATAATAATAAAAATAATTAAAAATAACTCTTGACTATTAAATGTTAGAATCTGATCTCACCAAATCCCCATCAATTATTGGATTGAAGGCCTTGAGGTTTATTGTCCTATTTTTACTACCTAGGAGGTGGTGACATTTTGGGGCATATAACTAGGAGCTGGTACCAGGCTTTAGCAGGAGTCATAATCTCAAGGATTACATCCAGTACAGCAATTCCCACCTGAGAAACTAGGTGAAGAAAAGGATCCTATAGCAATCTTAAAATCAGCCTTAAATTCTCTTGAGTAGGAACAACAGGAATCAAATTCACATGAAAAAAATGGAAAGTCAGGAGCCAGGTCAAATAAGAAAATATGTAAATAACCGTACAATAACTAAAGGCCACTGTCTCTTTTGGTGTGTTTGAAAAATCCCATCTTTTACCTCAACTGTCACTATCTTGATGCTGCTCTAGCACTGATTAATAAATAGGTAATTAATAAAAATAAATGTTTATATATCTTTATTCAGAGAATGCATTATATGTGGAATTAAAAGCTTACTTGATTCTTGAAGGAATAAAAATACAGATTAAGAGCAAAATGAGAATAATGAGTCACTAGAAAGTATTGATTATTGATAAAACTATATAAGATGCATATGGAGCTTAATTCATTGCAGAACATGATGTAAATAAATAATTGATGTGATTTCAGCCATCCATAAAAAGTTATATGCCCAAGCATAATCCTTTATTTATTTGTCCAATTAATATTTATTGAGAATCTACATTGTGTCAAAGACAAAGACAGGACCCAGTTACACCGTGATCTAAAAGATTAGTGGAAGAGCTCTACCCGGGCACCTATATTCAGGGCCTTTAATAGATGAATTTTCCATTAAAATAATACTGTGTGGAAATATCAAGAGTTAATTGTGCTATATATAAATAATAACTAAAATCAGAAGGAAGCAAAAATAATTCTGGAGTAGTTTGTAAATTTTTATTTTTAAAGAGAAGCAAGACTAAACTTTTCACTGAGTACAGTTTTATTTGATCTGAAAGCTACCCATAAAAGTTAGCTCTCTAAAAATGTCATACTTACCAGGGACTTTTAGGTAAGAAATACAGGTTTTACTGGCAAGTTATATGTAGGTATATAACATATCTTTTAAAATTGAAAATTCAAAAACAGTAGAGAAACATATTAATGTGGAGTTATGGGGAAATTTTAGTTATATGAATAGATTATCAAAAGTATGACTCATTTCATCTGTACTTTGTTATTTGGATGTTTTTATAATTATGTCATTTCCTCCCTGTAACAATAGTCCAGTTTAACAGAAGATAATATGTTTTAGCTAATTTCACCAATAAAGTCACTAAAAGTCTTAAAATGAATTATTTACACTGATATAGCTATACCACCAAAATAATGAGAACTTAAATATTACATTTAACTTTGAAATTTTACCACATATATGGTAAAGAAAATAATACCTATCTTGTTTCTCTATTAGGTAGTTCTGAATACCAAAGGGTATTTTTACATGGCAGAATTTAAAATATCGAAATTAAGAGAATGTTACTTAAATTATTTTAGTATTATACTTATTATTCTGCTTTTTGTAACACAAGACATGTACCAAATAATTTTCCAAACATTCAACAATAAAGGGTAATAGTCAACCTTCTGACCCTACATACATTCCTCCTTATTTTATAATACAGCCTGTGCATAAATTCAAAATTGTTTCCAAGTGTACCTAGTCTTTGGATTTCTAGGCCCTACAGTCTTTGAATGTTCAGAAAGGATGTAAGACTGAGTGTGTATTCAAGGTTGTATCCAGACGAACTGTGGAGGATATGCTAAATTCAGGCTGGCTTGGAATGTGGGGAATATGTGTTAAATCAAGCTTACCCGGAGGAAATAACCTATCTAATACTCAGATAAAAACACTTGAAGAAACTAACAAAAAGTCTTTTTGCATACAAGCACTATTTGTCTCCCTACTCTTATTTCCTCTGTATAAAAGGGATCGAAAAATTCTATTTGGGGCTCAGTTTTTATTAGGACAGGAGTCCGCTGAGTCCAGCTGGTCTAAATAAATCAACTTCCTTCTCAGAGTTCTCGTGTCCTGGCCTTTGATACTGTGTACACCCGACTTCTCTACAACAATCTCAGATAGGAATTAAAATTATAGTAAGATGACCATCAATTTTCATGTTTTCTTGATCATATGGATTAGGGTGCAATTATAATCTATCTCTTTGACAGGGCAATTAACATAAATTAATCTCTATGCATTCTTTGTAATATATGTATAATATACATATACATATATACATATACACACATAAGTTGGCAGAGCATTGTTGGAAAAAATATATGTAGAATGATGTAGTAATAAGTTCAGAATAAGTCTATATGTTATTGTTCAGTTGAGGCATGAGTTAAAAAGCAATAAAACAAACATAAACTCTGCATTTGCTTAGGTGAAATATTCATGAAATAATTAAGTTACTTTTGAAGTGAAATATCAATCTTTTTTCTGTATTTAAAAAAGAAATGTAATTATAAGTGTCACAGTGTGCGCTCTTTTTGAAGACCAACAGTCTTAGCATTATAAATAAGTTCTCTCTTAGCTCTGCATGCATATTTATACACCCACTTATGAATATTTTAATTGAATTTCTCTCCTTAGAATAATCACTAAAATTTAACTTGTGCTAATGAAATAAATAGATTTTAAATCAGTTATTTTCCAGAACCACTGTATATTAATTATAGAAACCAATAATTTTGACTGTTAAAGGAAGCATTGGTATCAGTTCATTTAGTTATCATTGAGTGAAATACACTTCATGCTAATAAAAATCTTAACTATAAAGCATCTCATAAAATTTCTTAGCATATGCTATTTTTAAAGAAGAAAAACATTTTTTAAATTACTGACAGAAAATCAAATAAGTAGAAAAATCTATAATGCCATACTTTTCTAAATACTCATTTGAATTTATTTGCAGTAGTGGTCAGAGTCTTTACTTGAAAAGATAATAGAGGATATTTGATCTAAACTTACTGAATGATTTTGATCAAGTGATTTAAGAAAATAAAAAATACTTCTCCAATGCTTGTAATAAGAAACTTTTGTTTTAGTGAATGAGAAATAGAATGGCCAAAACATGCTATTATTATACTGAATCTAATTTTTTACAAACTTTCTAATATTAAGGAAGATTCAGGTAAGAAAACCTTATATCAATTATATCCTTAATATTAATGATTTTTAAAATGTCAGTAATGATTCTTCAATGTAATAAAAATAGTGCTCATATGATAAAACAGCTATGTAATGAAAAATGTTTTGGTCACATTTATGTGGTCGAACTCTTGTTACATAATTTGTTAAAAAAGCTGTTTGAGAAAAAATGCAATCTTTTACTACAATATAAGACCAAAAAATTGCATATAATTTTCTCCTTACTACCAGATTTAGACCCTGAAAGTATAGTTCTTAAAAACATTATCAGTAACAAAGAATAAAGTAGTCATTTGCAAAATATCCTTGCATAAATTAACGCTATTTTCACACTAGGCCTTCCCTAAATAACATTCCTCAAATTTGGTTAAGTCCTACTATAATCCCTTCTGATTAATATGATTGACTTTTCTGTCGAGATGTTATATTTGTAATTAATTCACCATGTGGCAAAATGACTATCACATTATAGATGTTCGATATATATGAAAAATCTATAAAGATAGACAGTAAAAATAAATTAATGGGAATCCTTCATGTCATAAGAGAATGGAATTTTGAGGTCATCTAGGTTTGTTTCCAAAGTAATTTGCCTAACTTTCAGAAATACATAACTTCATAATATTCTTATTTCTAAGGGAAAAAATCTATCAGCAAAGAGCAAATGAAACCTTCATTTCATTGAAGTATTCTTTAATAATTATTTGATTAGATTTTTATCTTTAAGGAACCGGGACTTCCTTTTGGGCGTGGAGGGATAAACAATGAAATGGGTTTATTTTGTGGCCCTTTTGCTAACTTTATATTGGAGTTCAGCAGGCTTTCTCTCATTCCCAGAAAGAGTCTGAAAGCTGTGAAAATTGATATTTCTAAGAAAATTATTAAAATTTATGGTTGCATGGTAATTTTAAGAAATGTATTATCTTTTAAAATAATAAATTTGAGTTACTCAGTGGTTCATCACTGTCCAGGTTTTCATTTGTCTGAATCCAGTCATATGAAAATTCTTCAGAAGTTCTCTCTAGAAACAGGCATGGAGACTGTAGGCTGTATTCTTCAATGGGTAAGAAAATTCTTAGTAGACAGAAAATTGTTTGCAAAGTATGTTTCTATTTGCAAAGTGCCTGTAATCGTATTAACTTTTCAATGCATTTCAAGAAGGTTGTAAAAGTAGCTTAGGTGGAAGCAAACATATATATCAATCTTGGCATGAAATAGAGAAAAGATATTTCCATTTGATACTGTTTTGACCTGGCATTTCAATTGATATAAATCCTTAGTATATAAAACATCAGGAGAGCCATCTGCTGGTAAATACAGGATCTGTGCTCATGACTTTATTTCTCCTGTTATTTAAGGAATCATAATTTATTAACGAAAAAGTCAGATTATTCAAAACCATACCCTGTCACACTGGTCAAGCAAATAATACTGCGAATAATAAAGTAGAGTATACTGTTGGAGATTTGGACCTGAAGGGTATTGGGAATGAAAGAGAGAAAAAGGAGAGTGAAAAAAAGAGAAGAAAGAAAGAAAAAAAGAGAAGAAAGAAAGAAGGGAGGGAAGGAGGGAGGGAGGGAGGGAGGGAGGGAGGGAGGGAGGGAGGGAGGGAGGGAGGGAGGGAGGGAGGGAGGGAGGAAGGAAGGAAGGAAGGAAGGAAGGAAGGAAGGAAGGAAGGAAGGAAGGAAGGAAGGAAGGAAGGAAGGAAGGAAGGAAGGAAGGAAGGAAGGAAGGAAGGAAGGAAGGAAGGAAGGAAGGAAGGAAGGAAGGAAGGAAGGAAGGAAGGAAGGAAGGAAGGAAGGAAGGAAGGAAGGAAGGAAGGAAGGAAGGAAGGAAGGAAAGAAAGAGAAGGCTGGGATCAGGGGGTCTGTGAGTAGAGACTCATCAGACAACTTTATTGTTTACAAGCGGCTCTTTATATACCCCAGTCTATGTGACAACAAGCAGCAACAGGTAGTTAACTTAGCATTACTAAGGAACTCTAAGGAACTCAAAAAATCTTATCTCAAGGTACAAAGTCTAAGTGTTCTATTTACTACAAAAGGAATGTGCTCATCTTTTCTTTCAGCCTTTAACAGCTTCATCCTGTTTGCTGGGAACTCTTAATTACCGCATTCCTTAGGGTGCAAGCATAGCCATGGAAACAGCATGTCTCTCCTTGTGAGACCACTGAGCCTCAGTTTCCAACAGTGTACGAAGTAAATATTGTTTTTTTCCCTTTGATTTTTAAGGACATTGAAGGTTTCACATTTTCTTTCCAGACCATATATCTCCATTAATATCTTCACATTTATGTGTCATTGTGGCTCCATAACACTAAATAGGTAAGTGTTCCTTCAATTGAAAATATTACTAATTCCGTGAAAATATTGGTAAGTTATATATCAATACTTCCAGCTTTCATGTTCAAATTTTCAAGTTGCCATCTCAACCTGGATTTCAGTAACTTAAATTTTTATAAGAAGTTTTTGAAATTTTTATTTCTCCAATGGAATATTAAATTAAATGTTCACTGTTGAATATGTTTATTTTTGTCAATTTAAGACCAGCACTCCCAAATGATAAAACAACAACAACAACAACACTATTATCTTTGGCGAAGTCTTTGCAATACCATTATTTCAGAAGAAAGGAATAGCAAGATTTGTTATATTGATATTTGTTTATTTTATAAACAGTTACTGTTGGCAGGAATGTTTTTTCTTTTGAATATTCCATACCTAGAATAATAGTTCTCTTTCAAATGTTTTTTTTTTAATCCCAATTATTGTCTGTTGAAATTAATAAAGCATACTGAAATAAGGGAATGATGTGTAGACATATTTTGCTTCTTGGAAGGAAAATATGTAAGAGAAAAAATGAACCATAATATTAGTAGACTCCCCTATATTAAATCAGAATATTAAATGAAATGAATGAATTAGATTGATAGAACAGCGCATTTGAAATTTTTTGAGAAAATGAACTTTATCTCAGCTTGACAATTAGATTATATAGAGAAAATGTGAAAAAGTAGTATCAATTAATTTTAATTACTTCTCATTCATGTATTTATTTTTCTTGAAGAATTACCAAGTAATTAGTAAAACAATGTAAACAGTTGGTGATTGTATGTTGGATATCTACCTTAATATTCATTGAAGTGTGATTGATTTTCATAAAACTAATGCTTTTATGTAATCAAAACAGAATCCATTTTTAATATTAATTATAAGATCATTCTAGAGCCATGTAAAATTTTATATACAAAAGAAAACTGAACTAATTAATCATCATAAAACTTTAATATAAATATTTGCAACAAGAATGGAGAAATATACTTTTTAAATATTTATAAAAAAGTAGAAGGAGAGCAAAAAATTCATATTGCTAAGAGAAACCACTGTTGTTGAAAGCATCAGACTGTGTACTAGAAAATGCCTGCAAGCAGCAATTCTGGATGCTCATATTAGGAGAGTTACTGCAAGTGACATCTATTCCACACTCAAATGTCATAAAGAGAATGGTGCAAAGGGAGAGTCAGCACTGGGTCAGCAGATACTGAGAAGTAGATTTGGAAGATGTCAGCATAAATGTAGTGGTAAAACTCATGAGCATGAATGATGGTGCCCTCAAGAGGCATATAAATATATACACATTCAAGTGGGTTTTTGAATGATCCTGGTGTAATTCCCTGAACAATCTAGGCAATGCTAGTTGAATAGTAACATATAACCTATCGTGAAAGCTAAACTTCATTACAGGCTATAGTGGTATGAAATTTTATATGTAAAAAACAAATAATTTCAATTCAAACAGCCAGTAGAAATAATTTGTACTCACAGCTTCTGGTAGCAAATTAACTACTGAATTTAAAAACAAAAAAAATTGTATGTGTTTTCATTTTGCTTATTTAACCAATATTTTGTAGCATTTATTATGTGACAAGCACTGTTCTAAGTGTTTTATTGAAATTAACTCATTTAAAACATACAAAGCAGATATAATCACTTATAAGTTACTAATGAAGAAATGAGGGATTTTGTAATTTTTCCAAATGCATTTAACTGGTCAGTGAAAGTGCTAATATGAAAAAGTCAAAGTCTTGCTATACTTTGCAGAAGACATAAATAATTATGAAATTAATAGTATCTGTGAGTAAATCAGTAGTTAAAAAATGAGTAAAAGTTTATCTCAAAATAATATCTTTAATGTTCTTTATGGAAAGAAGAAAGTACTAAGGCTGAATCTGCCACAAATTTGAATATAATTTTTTTACTAGCAGTTACAGTACTTTTCCATTATGCTTTTGTTGTTCTGTCACATGACATTGATGTGCCATAGAACAGGTACTCTACCACATTTGGAGTCCCATGCTTTTCCCATTCTAAAAAGCAATATGTAAGTAATCTCTAACGTTAGGGTAACCAACTCTTCAGGACTTGACTGGGACAATACTAGAAAAGATCCCAAGAGAAATTATGAAAACTACATTGAAAAACTGATTTAAAATCATCAGTGAAATATTGGTGCCCTCAGGCAGGAGGGGCAAAGTTTCTGGTGGGGGAATTAGGCCAGAGAGCTGAACTGACATTCTGAAGCAACTTTTTTTCCAAAGGGGCTCTTGTTGATCTGTACCTAAGACAAAAGACAGAATTCAGATTTTGCCTGGACATAGGGCCTCTCCCGGGCACAGAGAAACCAACAGAGCTATGAGCAGTCTTCTGGGGGCTGAAGTACAAATTTGGAGAATAAGAGTCAAAATTCCCAAAGAGTAGAAACGAGGTGGAAAGCTTGGTCTGACAGGCTTTTATCCACCTAAAAATATATATGAAATCTAAAGTTACAAGGATAGGGCTAAAAAGCTGAGAAGAAAGGCCCTGGGGAAAGAGCAAAAGCTGAGAAGAAAGGCCCTGGGGAAAGAACAAAAAAGTGTATACTCAGTGCTGAGTGGAAAAGGATTAGAGGTCAGTGTTCTGTACTTCAAAGGTCTGGAAAGATATAACCTACAATTGGACTCACCAAGATAGACACAGCCTAACCAAATGTGAGAGACCATAGAGTATGTCTCCCCAAAAAACATTTTTGGAATATAGCAACAAATACTGTATGCTTTATCTATGGAGAGGTTGTTCAGCTTATGTATGGGTCCAATAAATATTCCTAAGCAATTTATAATTTAGTGGATGGGAAAAACATATAATGAGAATGCTACAGAAGTTTTATACAGCTGAGGTATACTTCTTTCCTTGGCTAGAATTCAAATGACAACCTAATTTATACTACTTATTTGCATAGGTTGATGCAAATTGGCCATACTGAATCCTAGTATAAAAACCTCTACAGCATCATAAACGTTAGAATAATCTATATATGGAAGAACCTGTTATTGTTGTACTTCCTGTTACAGAGGGCATTAATTTTCTTTCAAGGTAAGGCTATGTGATATTTATGATTGGATTGAAAAGTTTGCTTTGAGTAAGTATTGAGTCTACACTGAGAAAATATTCATCAGACCTTAGATCATGGCCCATCATCTTATATACAATTACTTGCTGCGTTTTAAGAATAGAAAAAAAAAATTGTGTATTTTAAGATAAGTCAGTTATTACAAGTAGTATAACTAGTCCCTGGTTGCCTAAAATATTTTTAATGTGCTTCTTGTAGTATTTTTTGAAATTGTGTTTTGTTTTTCCTCTCTCTCTCTGTTTCTGGGAACATGTCTCTTCTTCAAGGTTATTGACATCCAGTTCCATGATTTCCTCCCCAAAACAATGTAGCTATTAAAACAAAGCTATGATGAGATACATTGCTGCATTGTGAAAGACAATCAGAAAACAGGCAGATACAATTGGATCATATAGGAAAAAAATGGTCTAAAAACAAAAGTGAATCAAACCGCTTGCTACTCTATTATTCCCTGATAAAATGGGCTTTTGTTTCAATGTTTTTCCCCCAGTAGTTCATTATCTTTCAAAGATATTTTTCAGCATAGATAGAATTAGAACTCAGATTTGAAATTGTAAGGTTGCATGGTGAGTGAGAATTTGAGCAAATGCATATGGGCTCATATTTACTAGTGATCCTTAATGATGCTTTTCTGTTAAAATATTTGTGACAATCTAACTACAAGAAATCAATTACTGGAGTCTTTTCTTAGGGGAATGGATACACAGAGAGAGATAGAAGGTGAAAGCCACAGAAACAAGAAGCAGAGAACAATGAAACCTGGAAGAGAAGGGAGAGATCAGCAGATACCACCATGTGCCCTGCCATGTGACAAAGGAGCCAAGGATTTCCAGAATACAGTCTTTGGGAAGAAAGCATTGCCTTGACAATGCCATTGGAAACCAGAAGAAAGGTGATCCTTGTCTTAAAGTGACAAGTAAATTGGCAAAATTTAGTTTTTATGTTAAATGGAAGGCAGAAATTGAGAATGATGAACTTGGGTATTTAGCTGAGAAGATTTCCAAGTTAAATATGGAACTTGCAGTCTGGCTTCTCCTTGAAACATATTATAGTAAAATGTGACAGGAAAGGGACAGGTGAGAATTGAACTCCTGGATACAAAGAAACAAGAAAAAAGATAGTTTATAAAATTCTGAGCTTCTGGAAAGTGAGACCCTAGAGAACAGTGCTTCATGTGAGTGTTTAACAGAACATGGAGCCAGTCAGCCATTTCAGTGTAAGTCAGGACTGGAATTGCAGGTATCCAAGAAGGATTTGTGGAAAGTCCTACTTTTGATGGTTTGAAAACCTGTGTACTACTTGCAAAACTGGCAAGCTTTTTGGGAGACCTGTGTGAATAGAACCTCTGCCAACTTGGAATAAAAAGGACAGAAAATGGAAAGATTGAAGGAAAAATCACTTCAAAGGCAGAACTACGGCAGTTGAGGTCTGGTCTTAAGACATCTTCTCAGACCAAGAGCCTTCCACATCATTGATCAGGAAGAGTGCTACTATCCCAGTGTTTTCAGAGTTTGGAGTCTATTTCCTGGGGATTACAGAGAGAATGGCCACCATGCCAGGTTTCTCAGAGGGTGGAGTCTATGGCCTTGGTATTGTGGAGAGTCTGGCCATCATCCCAGTGTGTTATCAGAGTGTGGAGCCTTCACCCCAGTGTCAGAGAAGAGCATGACCACTGTGCAAGCACTTGGAAGAAGTGTGACTGATACTCTATCATACCCCAAGTACAAAACATTTTTCTATAGATTACTTGAAATCTAAAGGAGGATGCCCTGAAGGATTTCAGAATTGTTTGGGCTCCTTGACCTTTGTTTTCCTTCTACAGCTGTACAGGCTACAGTTACCCACTCTACCAACTGAGCTATGGAAGGGCACACTGTTTTCCTTCTATTTTTTTCCCCATGGAAATTAGAATATTTATCTTATAACTGTTCTGTTTGTATATTGGAAGCAAAAAACGTGTTCTCTAGGTATCGTAAGACCACAGATGGAGGGAACTTTTGCCTCAGGGAAAACCACACACATAACCAAATTTGATGAGACTTTGTACTTGTTGTAGAATTTGAGAGAAGTTCAATTATTTGAGTATAGAGAGGCCAGGACTCAGGAATGATTTTGAGAAGGAAAAATGGTTTATTGACAGCCGGCGGGACTCAGGAACTTCTGTTTGAATCCCGAGCCCCGAACAAGATTTTCAAACGTCTTTTATACAGAGAGGAAAGGCCAAATGGTCCCTTTGTTTCAGTTCTCAATAGTCTTCAATTAGCATATATATCTTCCACATCTTAGGTAAACTTTTAGCATGGACTCCAGATATTCTAGATAAGCTTTTAGCATATTTACTTTTTGCATTTCCCCTAAATACTTAAAGTTTATGGCCCTTGCATTGTTAAACTGTTTCCTGGGACTGGAGCCTGTTGCCATTGTTCCTAAGGGCAGGACTGCAGCCTCTTACCGTTCCACACCCACAGCCTTCAGCTTAGGTTATCTCTGAAGAGACAAAGAGCCTTCCACCCATAGCCCACATCATACTTAGTAGTATTACTGAAATGAATTAAGATGTTGGGGATATTTTGATGGAATGAATGCATTTTGCATATGGAAGTAATAACAGGTCTTTTGAGGGTTCTAAGGAGATAGTGTGGTGGTTTGAAATTGTATGAATAACAGAAAAACATGCCCTTAAATCCAGTCATTCTTGTGAATGTAAACCATTTTAAGTAAGAACCTTTGATGAGACCACTTCAGTTAAGATATGACCCACCTCATTGAGAATGTCTTAATCCTAATACTGGAGTCCCTTATAAATGGAATGAATATAGAATGAAAGAGAGAGAGAGAGAGAGAGAGAGAGAGAGAGAGAGAGAGAGAGAGAGAGAGAGAGAGAGAGAGAGAGAGAGCAAGCTAGCCATAGAAGCAAGATGCAGAGATCAATGAAACATAGAAACCAAGGAAGAGACCAGTAGATGCCACCATGTTCCTTACCATGTGGCAGAGGAACCAAAGACTACTGGCAGCCAGTCTTTGGGGAAAAAACATCACCTTGACTGAACATTTTCTAAAATATAAAATTGAAAGCTAATAGAAGTCTCATTGTACAAACTAAACTATTTCTTTGTATCTGCTTTCATCAGCATATGAAACTAAAATGCTCTCTAAATTTCAAGTCATTCTCTATCATAATCTGACTCCAAAAATCCTTTTACCCTACTGGAACATTTACCCACTGATTTTCCTAGCTTTTTAGTGTTATTAATGGTGACAGTTTACTATAATTTATGAATTCCAAAATAGAGATATTGATTGTGTTTGTAAACTGGTCTGTTCCTCTGGATGTGATACCCTTAGATTGTATTAGATTAGGCTGAGATGCCTTTGATTAAATTATGGTAAGATTAGGGCTTTGATTCAACCACATTATTAGGCATGCAGGGTTGAGTCCCCAACTCCTTGGGGGGCTGATAAAATAGACTCTCACACAGAAGTAGACACATAGAGAAGATACACAGAGGATCCTGCAACCCCAGGAAGAGAGATGAGCCTGACCTTGTGAAGAGAACAGAGCAGCTGACCCCAGAAAGAAATGAGCCCTGGGAAGAGGATGAGTGTTATGCTGCCTACAGCTGAGATTGGAAGAAGCTGGATCCACAAAGCTTTAAGAGGAAAAGGTTGAATCCTCATAAACATCACATACCATCTTATTTCAACACATAGGAATAGTTTCATAAGGAAGTAACCTTGAGTTGAACTCTTTAGGGCCTTGTGACTGTAAGATTTTACCCCAAATAAATACCCTTTATAAAGCCAATATATTTCTGGTACTTTGCATCAGCAGCCTTTTTTAAAAGTTTTACTCACAAGAATGTTATGAATTAAATAAGTAATTAAAATGAATTCAGAAATAATATAGAACTAAACAATAATGAAAATAGAATATGTTAAAATATATAGGATGCATATAATTCTGTCTAGACTTGAGAGAGAAATTAAAAATTTTACATCTAAGACTCTATCTCAAGAAGTTAGTAAAAGAAACCCAGGAAAAAAGCAAGGTAAAGGAAGGAAAACAAATTAAATAAAAGAAGAAATTAATAAAATAGAAAAAAACAAATGAATGGGTCAAATTCTGTGAAACTTTTTTTAAAGATTTATTTATTTCTTCCCACCCCCTTATTGTATTTCACTTGCTATGTCTGTTCTTCCTTGTTTCTTTAAGAAGCAATGGAAGCTGAGCCTGGGAAACATGATGTGGGAGGGAGGTGCCTAATCACTTGAGCCACCTCCGCTCCCTGCTTTGTTGTGTCTCTCATTCTGTTTTTCCTCCCTGACAGGATTAGACCCCATCCCTAGCCCCCATAACAGCCACAACTTGCAGAAGCTGCAAGTTTGTTATTAACCTGTTCCATTGTGGAAGGGAGACCAGCCATTAGCTCAGAAGGAGCCAAGTCCCACGTCATAGAACAGACCCTATCCAGGACCTATGTGTCCAGATACAGTTCATTTACTCACAAGAATAGACAAAGAAGCCACATGACCCCACGAACCCCTCCCACACCCCTAGAATTCACTGCCTCTAGCCCACTGCCCCTTAGCTATCCCTGTAGGCCTTTGAATCTTACCCAAGCCCCAACCCACTCCCAATGACTAGGCATTTTCCTGCCTATAGATGTGCTGTATAAATTCATGACTGCCTCTGCTAGAAGTGGGCTGAAGTTTCTCTTCAGACCCCAGCCAGCATGGGGTATAACTTTATACTTAAACCTTTAAAATAAGTTTATTCTTCAAAACCCCTCTGTTGGGAGAGCTTCCCAATAAATTGCCTGCAATTGCTGGTCTCCATGTCCCAGTTGTGTCACCCTGACAACTAACACTCTTCACGTCTGTAGTTGAGTCGTCATCTTGTGTCAGCTCGACATGCCTGCCCATCATATCAGATTGCTCTCTTCTTTAGGAGGCACCGGGAATGTCTGTTCCTTGCTTTGTTTTGTCTCATATTTTTTCTTCTAGTGTCTCTTGTTATGTCAACTTGCTATGTCTGCCTATCACAACAGCTTACTGTCTTTTGGGGAGGCATCAGGATCTGCACAAGCGACCTTCCATGTGGTAGGCATGAGCCCAGTCACCTGAGCCACATCTGCTTCCCTGAAACATTTAATAAAAGTATATCTGAAAGACTATCAAGAATGCAACAGAAAAAGCAATTAAATATTATATAATTTGAAAAACTGTACATTGTGAAATGATAAAATATTAAAAACTTAGAAGTTCACTGTTTGTTTTTTATCTAAAATTTATCATTTTTTGTTTTGAGAAGTAGAATTTATGTATACAAAGGATAAGGAAATGCTGGCATAAAACTAGGGATAATTATTTATTAGAGAAAATAAGGTAGCTATTGATAAGGTAGAGATTAAAAATTAAGTCAGGAATATAAACAATATTTGCCAACATATTCTTGGGAAGAAATCTAGATATTCATATAATATTACAGCTTCCAAGATTAACTTAAAAAAACTGAAGATGTATTTGACTTGTAATTTAAAGAAATTGAACAAGTGTTCAAGAATTTACCAATTCAAAATGATCTTTTTTCCAAGTAAAAACATAACTCAAATCTTATACAAGGTCTTCTAGAAAAGGGGATTGATCCTGTAAACTACTTGCTGTTGACTCAAAGAAAAACAGTATAAGGAAAAATAATTTAAGCTATTCTCAAGTCTGCCAAACCTTGAAATTGTAGATACAACAATCCTATATGAGCAGAAATTATGAGAAATGTGTTATAAAAGAGGCACCATAATGAAGTCATGCTTATCACAAAAATACATGCATTGTTTACAAAACCTATTAATATAATTTAGTAGATTAAAGGAGAAACTCTTAGATCATATCAATTGATATAGAAAATGCTACTCTAGTGCTGATAGATTTAGAAAGAATAAATATATTATTTCTTTAAATGTTTAATTTGCATAAATACAACTCAACAAATATATATTTAGATATATAACCTAGAAAAATTTTTTACCTATATGTATAAAGAGATGCATAGAAGAATATTCTTTGAAGTACTATTTGCAATTATGATGAATTAAAACTCTTTAAACATACATGCAGAAAAGAATTCATTAATTAATGTGCCACATTCATGCAGTGGATTCTTAATGAATATTACAGTAAATTAAACTTATATACACAACACTGATTAACATAAAATCAGTAAAATGTAAAAAATATAGAATGAATTGAGTTTATACAGAGTTCAAAATGAGGTATTGAAATGATAAATGTCAATTTCAATATTTCATGTAATTTATCATTGAAGAAGGATGAGAATGGGATTCAGGAGTATTATTTTGAGGACTTCCATTGTTATCAGTGAAAAATTAATTTTTTCCTCATAAATATATCTTTTACCATTTTATTTCTTAATGATATTTGAAGTAAATATCACAAAACATTAAAACTTTACAAAATTAGATTTTATTGTTAGATAATATGATACTTTTTGGTGTGCTTGGAGTATTTAATAATTAAAAATAATGAATTTTGTAGTAGATTTATTATTATCATATATGTGCATTAATATTTGTGCATTGATTGAATCTGCCAATTTTTCTCTAAATAAATGGCATTGTTAAATACCATTAAATATACATTTTAATGGGAAAATTAATCTAAATTAATACAATTTTTAAATCAAATATTAAAATACTTTTGGTTCAAACTAGATTAAAGCAAGTTGAATGAGGAAATATTCATGTTTAAAAGGAACAAACACAAAGGTATCATTTCAGAAAAATGATACACATTATAAAATAGTGTTCAAATTTCTTTAGAGTATTGGTGGGAACCAAACTGGCAAAATTTCATTTTTTTTTTAATGTACAGGTGGCTATTATGTTAACTCTCCTATACACCCTTTTCTTTGTTAACAGATTCCATTTCCTTGACCATAGGGATAGCCTCTTAACAACTGCTGTTATTAACACAACCTTTGCCAGAGCTTGGTCCAGAATGGGCAATGAGTCTAAATTGGGAAAGTCTATGTTTTTCCCAAAATTTATTTTTTTGTTTGTTGTTTGTCTTTTTGCTGGAGAGAAAATCTCTATTTTGTTTCTCTTCATGGTTCTTTTTTGAATATACATATGATCTTGCCACATGGAGTGGACTGAGAGAATGAAGTTAAATTTTAAAGACATAAAAATGAAAATGACTGATAGCATTAAATTTTAGTTTTTACCCTGAGTTCTTGAGAATTGTCCTAATTCCCAAGATTTTAATTTCTTTTTTTCAGTTTTATGAACTATAACATTATTTATTCAATACATTTGCCAACCCTCCAGTAATATTTTTTTAATATAAGCTGGTACTTCTTGTGCTTGTATCACATGTAATCAGGAGGGGCCAAGCCAATAAAATCATAATATGTTCAAAATCAATGGAGCTTGGCCCACTGGGTGGACTGTGGGGGAGTGTGGGCTATGATGTGGACGATTGACCATGAGGTGCAGTGGTGCTCAGAGATGGATTCACTAAATGCAATGCATGTCTCATGATGACTGAGGAGGCTGTTTTGGGGGGAAGAGTGGGGTAAGGGGGGTGGGGGGTATATTGGGACCTCATATTTTTTGGATGTAACATTAAAAAAATAAAGACAAAAAAAAACAAATGAAAAAAATTAAAAAAACAAGAATTAATGGAGCTCATGCATCTATTCAATATATCATTAAAGAAAAACTACTATATTCTACTTGTCTTGCTAGATACAAGTCAGAATAAGACATAATTTTCTGTTCTCATGGAGTCAACAATTTAGAAAGAATACTATCCTTGGAGAACAAGATCTATAGTAAAAACAAGAATGTGATTAAGGCTCTGAGATCATGTATTTAAAGTTCTTAAAGAGTCTTGTTACAATAAAGATCAGAGAAAATATTGAGGGATAGCGAGTTTTTTAAATTGGCTTTGAAAAACATATAGTATATAGACAGAGAAATTGAGGAAAAATATCCAGGCAGGTATTCAAAAAGAAAAGTGAAGAAACATATAAGAAGGGGTACAAAATGAAAAATAAGATTCCAATATGTAACTTCCGAAGGACTATAAAAGGCTTTTGAGTAGAGCAGTATCATCACATTATCTGCACTTTTAGCAGTAGTGTTTAAAGATTATAAGAAATATAATCATATATTTCTTAAGATCAAAGGAAGTGAAACCAACTAGAAAGTCTATTCCTATAATTTATAAAATAAAGACAAAATAATAAATGGAAAAATGAGATAGCAAAGAAAAATATCAAAAGAATTCATTAAGATGTAACTATGAAGGAGAATGAATGGGAAGAAGTAAATGAAAAACAATACATATATATATTTTCAAATCTGGCTAATAAAATGATTGCTGTACTATTGAAAAGAAAATAATGGGTGGGGGGAAGACATGAGAAAGCCAGATTTGGAAATATCAAATAATGGAAATATCAAACTGAGTTCAGTAAAGTGGTAAATGGATTTGACCTTTTTTTTAGATACAGGGGCAAGGGATTGAACCCGGGACCTTGTATGTGGAAGTCAGTGTTCAACCACTGAACCACATGGCTTCTCTGAGTTGTCTTTTTGTTTGTTTTGCTTGTTTTTGGTTTTTTTTTTGTTTTTTTCAGGAGGCACCAGGAACAGAACTGGGACCTACCACGTGAAAGCCAGTCCCTTAACGTCTTGAGCCACATCTACTCCCATGAATTGTATCTATTAACTAAAAGATAGGGGGATATAACTTCCTGATATCTTCCTGGATTACAGGGTCAAATGTCCAAAGATTTCACCAATTATCTGGCTTTCTCCATTAATCAACTCAAATTTCTCCTGTGTAGTTTCATTCTCAGAGAGTGTTGTTTCTATGACTTCAGTTATTGTGTATCTATCCTTTTACAAGCTTAGTAATTCTGGGAAAAATGCCAGTTTCTTTTTTCCCCAATAAATCTAACTAAATTTTGGAAGAGTCTCTTATAGTCTTGCTTCAGTCACATGACAATCTCTGATATTAGGTACAAGGGAAGGGATATTTTGGTTAATCAAGAAATTTGTCAAATTTGGCTCTTTTATTTGTGGTTGGACCTACTTGAAACTCATAGATTGAAAGGGTGAGGTTATTTATAAATATTATTATTCTCTTCACTTGGGACAATGTATGTACATTGGAAGGTATATAGCTATTTGAGAAGGACAAAAGTCACCCACTGACAAGGAGAATGGGTTCCATTTCTTAAATCTTAAGTTTGAGATATCAGAAAAAACATCCCATGAGAGAAGTACAAAAGCACACAGAATAGTAGCTTTGGGTGCTACTGTGGAATATAGAGAAAAATTTTGATATCTTGGGCATAGTAATAATAGAATAAGGAGTATATAAGGAGATTACAATTTTTAAAAGTTAGAGATTAGATGATTAAGCACACATATTTAGCATATGCATGATTTGAGCAGAATGAAAGAAAAATATTAAAAGTAGGGAGAAATGTAATTTAAAAAATCATGAGACTTCTGCTTCTAACCAAAGTTAAATAACAGAGCCTAGATTTAACTTCCAGCTTGATAAAATGAAAAATATTTGAAACAAATATTTTCAAGGCATTAGATGTAAGGTACAGAAAGACAGTAATCATTGAGAAATGGAGACAAAACAAGAGAAGCCCTATAAGTACCCCAGTTTACTTCCTGGAGATTATGACAGAGAAAATCACCAAGAAAAATGAAGACGTCACACTATTACTCAATTTGATCTAATTGGCACTTATACAGCATTACACCCAATAACAGCAGAAAGCATATTCTTTTCATTTGCATAGAAAATCCATCAATATGAATCATATTCTTTGTCATAAAATATGTAACAATAAATTTAAAATTGTTAATGTCATACAAACTGTGCTCTCTACCAAGTAGAATTAGATTTATTTAAGAACTATAACAGGAAAACCCACAAATATATGAAAACTAAACAACACACTTGTAAATAGACCTTGACTATAAGGAGGAATCAAAACAAAAGCGGAAATTATTCTGAAAGGAAATCAAAGCTTATCAAAATTTGTGCAATGCAAATGAAATGCTTACAAGAATATTTATTGCATTAATTTCCTATATTATAAAAGAAGAAAAGTTACATATTCATGTCATCCTCTTACATCTTAAAAGGAAGAAAAATGAGAGTAATGAAAAATATAATTATCAGAAGAAAAGAAAGAATAAATTTTGGAAAGAAAATGATACAGAAAAGCAAAACAATAGAGAAAATTAATGAAACCAAAAGTCAACAATTTGAGATCAATGATCTTAATAAACTTCTAGCCAAAGTGGTATTCATATCAGCAATGAGAAATATATCATTACAGATTCTCCAGATATAAAAATATTGATAAGGGAATATCAAAATCAGATCATCATTGTGATGATAAATTTGACAACTTAGATGCAACTGACAAAATCCCCAGAAGATACAATCAAAGTTCACTAAGGGTGAAATAGATAACAAATATCTTCATATCTATTAAATAAATTGAATTTGCAGTTAATATCCTTCTCACAAAGAAGACTTCAGATCCAGATGTTTGTGCTGGTGAATTTTATCAAATATTTAAGGACAAGAATACTATCAATTCTGCAAAATGTTTCCATAAAATTGAAGAATAGGGAATAGGTCCCAGTTTAGTCTATGAGGTAATATTACTCTGACACCAAAACCAGACAAAATTTACAAGACAAGAAAATTACAGAGCAGTATCCCTCTTGCGCATAGATACAAATGCTCTTAACCCAATTTGGTTGGATTTTCCAACCAACAATACATAAAAGAAAAAATGCATCGTGGGAAAATGAGATTTAGCCCAGGAATGCAATGTTTGATTTGCTTTAAAAAATGAATCATTGTATTTCTCCATATTAACAGGCATGTTAATATCTATCTCAATAGAATCAGAAAAATGTTTGACATAAAGCAATCTTCATTAGTATATATTAAATGGGCACACACACAGGTGTATTTGTTGGGAGACTCATTTTTAAGCTATCAATTCCCTCATTCATAATATAGATTAAATGCAATTCCAATAAAAATCTAAACCACATTTTTTTTTAATTTGACAAGCTAATTCTAATATTTATAAAATTTCAGAGCATTTAGAATAGGAAAAACAGATTTGAAGGACAAGTTTAGAAGACTAACATACCTGATTTCAAGATGTATTTTTAAATTATACTAAATAAGTTAGTGTGGTATTTTGACAAAGATAGGTAGATCAATAGAATAGAATGGAGGGTTCAGAAATAGACTCACAAACATATACGGTCAAAATATTTTGGCCATGGTGCAAAGACCATTCAGATGTAAAAAGGATAGGCTTTCCAAATAAAGGAGATTGAACAAGTGGATATATATATGCCAAAAAATTACTTTGATCCAAACCTCATAGCAGCTACAAGATTAACCCCAAATGTATCATATATGCAAATGCAAAACCTAAAATTATAAACTTCCACAAGAAAATCTATGTGAAAACATTTTCGTCTTGAGTCAGGCATACTTTATAGACACAAACTTAAATCAAGATCCTTAAAGGAAAAATAAAATATCACTTGGACTTAAGAAAATAAGGAATTCATGCACTTCAAAACACATGGCTAAATAAATTAGGAAACATGTTGCAGACTGTAAAATATTGCAGACCACATATATGTAAAGGATTTGCATTCAGATATCTAAAGAATTTTCAAAATTCATAATAGGAAACTAAATAAATCCAATTTACAAATTGGGCAAAGATTTTTTATGGATCTTTCACCAAAGAAGATTTACAAATGAGAAATAATAAGAGAGTATATTCAACATCATTATTCTTTAGGAGATGAAAGTTTTAACAGAAAAGAGATACCGCTACACATCTATTAGAATGTCTAATATTAAAAAACAAAAAACAAACAACTGACAATATGTAGTTTGGGCAATTATGTGGATGAGCCGGAACTTTCAAATACTGCTTGTGGGGATGCAAAATGGTACAATCACTTTGGAAAGCAGTTTGGGCATAAGTGTTCATCAGTTTAACAAATGTACCACACCACTGAAAGATGTTAATGTTGGAAAGTGGGGGGGAAGTGAGGTATATGGGAATTCCCTATATTTTTGATGTAACATCTATGTAATCTAAAACTTCTTTAAAAATGAAAAATAAAAGGTTAAAGAAGTTAATCATACAATTTCCTTGACCCAGCCATTCCATTTCTATGTTTTATCAAAAAAAAAAAAAAAAATCAAGGCTTAATCCAAAGACATGTGCAATGATATGAATAGATAATCAAATTGTATTCATCCAAAAAAAGGAATATTACTATGCAATACAAAGGAACAAACAAAGAGTAAATGCAACAGCATAGATAACTCAGAATAACTATGTTAGTTTAAAGGCACCCAAAAAATAAAGGAAAAATATATACTTTCTTATGCTATTTATGTAAAGTTCTCAAAAATGCAACTAATCCATAATTACAAGAGGAATCATTGATTTCCTAGGGATTGGTGGGAATTTGAGAGGATGGAAAGGAAAGATTAATAGTGGGTCAAAAGGAAATTTGAGAGATTGATATATTTTGATTGTGGTAATTGTTCACAGGTTTATTGTGTGTATGTGTGCATGCTTGTCAACATTTATCAAATTATATGCTACAAATATGTCCATTTTATTATATATCATTATATTTAATAAAGCTTTTTAAAACTAGCATAGGCAAATGCTGTGATGAACACAGTAAAAAAGATTTTAAAAATATTTTTTGTTATACCTCTCATAAATAGATTATTATCCAGTTTATTCCTTAGTCAGAATTTCTTACTTTTACATAACGTCCTTTTGCTGTTCAGGATCCAGTCCAGGATAGCACATTTCATTTAGACTTAACTTTTCCTTAAGTATGGTGGCTTGGCTTTGACTTTTGTTGTTTTTGATGACCTGGAATGTTTTGAGGAATACTGGCTAAGTATTTTGAAGACTGAACCTCAGTTCTGATTTGTCTGATGGTTTTCTGATGATTAGACTAGACTTTTATATTTTGGAGAGAATGACAGAGATAAAATACCATTTTTGTCATATTATATTGAAGTTACATATTGTCAAATGACTTATCATTGCTGATATTAACAATGATTACATAACTGATACAGTGTTTATCAGATTTCTAAACTCTGAAATAACCTTTTTATTCCCCCTTTCCATTTTGTATTCTTTGGAAGAAAATCACCATGCTCAACCCTGCCTGACACCCTGATTTTGGACTTCTAGCTTCCATAAGCATGAGCTAAAAAATTTCTGTTGATTAAGCCAACTAGTTTGTGGTTCTTTGTTACAGCAGCCTTAGAAAACTAACACATTTGCCAAGATCTAAGGGTTAGGTTTACTTGTTGCTACTGATGTATCTTACTTCTAAGCTGTCTGGGTTAAAAATGCAAGGGAGTATATGTGCATATACTAAACAATGTACATATGCATATTTTAAAAATATTTCTGCATGTAATCTGTTTTATGAAGCTAAATATAAGTTCATTCTGATATTTTCCACTCATCCATTACTCATTATCCCAGCAGGGGATAGGCTCCTTTTTTATCTGTAACCTCACCCTCCAATGACCAGGAATTTGGCTCCCACAATCTGGCATTCATTTACTAAACTGTTCAATTTCAATATACTTATATACTGGTGTCAGATTTGTTAACTCAAACCTTCATGGAAAACAAATTTATCATGCAGAATACTGTACTCATGTACAGTTTATTTGGTCTTTAGTGTTATACACTTTATTAATTTTCAATATTACCTAAGCTTTCCACCCACCCCCTTCAGTAAGTTTGCTTCATATATTTGTAATATAATTACATTATTTTTTCACAGTCTAATCACAGTCCTGGAATCACCTGACCTCCCATATTATATATATAATTTTGCATACAAAGTTTACTTTTAGTGCTGTAAAATTATGGGTTTGATAAATGAATAATATCATATATCCACCACTATAATAATATATAGAATAATTACATTGTTCTAAAGCTTTCCTGTGTTCACCTATTCAACTTTTCCTTCCTCTCCCCTGAATCCTTGGTGACCACTGATATTTTTACTGTCTCTTTGTATTTATCTTTTCCAGAATGTCCTAACGTCTGAATCATACAGTATGTAACCTTTTCTGACATGTTCTTTAATTTAGCATTATGCCCTTAAGTTTCCTCCATGTCTTTTGTGGTGTAACCATTTCTTTTTATCACTGAATAACATTTCTTTTTATGATTGTACCACATTTTGTTTATATACTCACCTGTTGAGGTACATTTCGGTTTTCTTCAGTTTTTGAAAATTATAAATAAAGCTGCTATAAACACTCAGGTACACATTAGGTGTACATAAAATATTCAAAACTCCGAGGAGTACAATTTCTGAATTGTATGGTAGGACTCTGCTTAACTTTGAACCAAACAAGCAATGAATGAGAATTCCTTTTGCTCCATGGAGTCACCAACAATTTAGACATTAAATTTTTTTTCATGACACTAGTAAGTCTGTGGTGGTATCTCATTGCTGTTTTAATTTGCAATTCTCTACTGAAAAGTATTGTTGCACATCTTTTCATATGATTATCTGCTTTTAGTGTATCTTCGGTGAGCTGTCTGTTCCGAATATTCCCCCTTTTCTAAATTGGTTTGTTGGCTTTCTTACTGTTTCACTTATGGGTTCTTTGTATAATTTTATTACAAGTTCCTTGACAGATAGAGGAAAAATGGAGCTGGAATATTTGATTCAGGAGTGTGAGAGAAAGGAATGCTTAAGTAGAAGCCCCCAAGAGGCTGGGCCCATGTAGCAGTTCAATAGGGCATCAGCCCTGCTATATGCCTGATAACTTACAGCTAAACTTGGGAAGAGAGAGAATCCAAGACTGATATAGGAGACAAGCCCTATGCCTTATTGCTCCAAGTAAGCTCCAAGAGATAGTAGATCCTGGGCGGATGGCAGAGACATCTGCAAATATTTGCAGCCATCTTGCTTCAACAAATGGCATCTGACTTGGGTGAAAAAGCACCTTTATGGTTCCCTGGGTAAGACTTGGCATGATCTTGAGCTGTGAGCTTTTATCCCAAATATACAGTTTATAAAAGCAAACACATTTTTGGTCCTTTGCATTGGCACCCCTTTGGCAAACTAAAACAATTCCCTAATCTATTCCAGTGATCCATGAGTCTATTTTTTAAAAGTATTATGTTATCTTACAAAATCTAATTTTATAGTATGACATAATCAGGAAGTATGATTCCTCCAATTTTGTTTTTGTTGTATTGTGTTAGCTATTCTAGGTCTTTTGATCTTCGATATAATCTTAAGAATAAATTTGCCAGTATCTACATAATCACTTGCTTATTTTTTTATTGGGTCTGCATTGAATCTATGGACTAAGTAGTGAAAAAATTAATATCTTCATATTTCTGAGTACCTCGTTATAGTAACTCTGCATATCTTTTTTATTTATATCTTTTAAAAATTTCTTTCATTAGAAGTTTTTTTTCTATACATACAGATCTTATATATATTCTGTGAGCTTTGTAACTGAAATTTTACTTTTGTTTGCTATCATAGATATTTTTAATCCAATTATTCATTGCTAGTATTAAGAAAGCAATTGATATTTTTTATATTAATCTTGTATTCTTTGACCTTGCTATAATCCTCTATGTTTCAGATATTTCTCTATTTATTCTTTGGGATTTTCTACAAAAGCAATCATGTCATCTTTGAATATAAGCAATTTTATTTCTACCGTTCCAACATGTACATATTTCATTTCTTTTTTTTTTTTCATACTTCACTAAGTAAATCTTCCAATATAATTTTGGATGGAAGTTGCTCTTATGGGGAAATCATCCATTTGCTAATTATTTTATATGATATAAGATTTATGTTTTTGGTAGATATTTTTATCAAATGAAGAAGTTCCTCCCTATTCTTACTTGTTTAGAGTTTTTATCATAAATGATTTTGGGGTTTAGACAAAGAGTTTTTCTCTGTAGATTACTATTATAAAATGTTTTTTCTTCTTTGCTTGTTTATGTTTGGTATACATTTAACAATTTTTGAATGTTAAGCCAGATTTGCTTACCTGAAATAAATCCCACATGGTAGTAATGTGTAATTCTTTTACACATTGTCGGATACAATTTTCTAATATTTTGTTAAGGAGCTCTATACCTATCATAATGTGATCTATTGTTCTGCAGTTTTTCTCTCTTGTAGTATTTTTCTTTGTGTTTGGAATTAGAGTAATGCTAGACTTGGAATGAGTGAAAATAACTCCTCTTTTATTTTCTGGAATAGATTGGGCAAATTGCAATCATTTCTTTCTTAAAATTTTGGCAGAATTCACTGATGAAACTACATGAGTTTCATGTTTTCTTTTCTGAAAGGTTAGTAATTATGGACTCCATTTCTTAATAGGCATAGGCTATTCAGATTGTATCTCTCCTTGGATGAGTTTGGGTAGTTTAACTTTTTAAATGAAGTGTTGAATTTCAAGAAATTAATTGAATTTGTGGGTAAAGGGTTGCTTACTATATTCCTTTTATCTTTTTAATGTCCCTAGAATTAATAGTGATGATTCCTCTTTCTTTTCACATGTTGGTAGTTTGTGTCTTCTGTATTTTCATTGGTTGGTCTGGCCTGGTTTTTCTTTTCTTTTCTTTTCTTTTTTTAAGTTCCATTAGTCTTTTTAAAGAACCAGTGTTGTTTATTTTGTTTTTCTTTACTGTTTCCTCTTTATATTTTCATTGGGTTTCTTCCCACTTATATTTTTTGGAAGGGTTCATGAGGATTTGTCATTAACTCATCTTTAAATTTTGTCAAATTCAAAAGTGAAGCCATCTTTGCCTGAGGTTATCTCTGTAGATAGTTTCTCGATTACTAAATCAACCTCTTTAATTTTTATAGTTCTATTCAGACTATTTCTTTTTGAGCCAATTTTGGTACTTTGTGGCTTTCAAAGAACCTGTCCATTTCATCTAAACTATGTAATTTATTTGCATGCAATTTTTCATGTTAAATTTTATTAACATTCTTTAATAAACAACTTCAGCAGAGTTGAAGGATATAACATCGGTACAGCAAAATCAATTTTATTTCTATACACTTACAATGAGCCGTCTAAACTTGAAATTAAGAAAATAAATGCATTTACCAAAAGTCATAAGGAAAAAAATACTTAGGAATGAATTTAACAAAAGGAACACAAACCTTATACTCTGAAAAATACGAAACATTGTATATAGAAATGAAGGAAAGTTTATGTGAATGGATCCATTATCCCATTTTCATGTACTGGAACACTTTGCATTGTTAAGATGTCAGTATTCCCAAAATTGATTTATAGGTTCACTACAATCATAATCAGAATCCCTACTAGCTTTTTCATAGATATTTGCAAGCTGGTTCTAAAATTGCTGTGTAATTACAAGGCACAGAGAATAAAATGTTATTGAAAAGGTAAACCAAAATAGGACTCACAATTACCAGCTTCAAAGGTTACTACAAAGAAAAAGTAATAGAGTATAGTAATCAAAAGAGTATAGTATGAGGACAGACATACAGATGAATTAAATAGAAACAATAGTCCACAAATAAGTCAATCTGTTTATGGTCAAATGATTTTTGCCAGGGGTGCCAAAACCATTCAATAAATATTGAATATTCTTTTTTAACAAATGATGCTAGATGATTGGATAGCCACATGCAAAAGAATGAAGTTAAACTCTTACCACACATATACAGAATTTAACTCAAAATGATCAGACTGACATGTACCTACTAAGAATATAAAAGTCTTACACAAAAGGATAAAGCTACATGAAATTGATTTTGGTATAGAGCTATAGCTATTGTTGAGGATTGAATCATATCCTCCAGAAAAGACATGTTCAAATCCTAACTCCCAGTTCTGTGAGTGTGAACCCATTTGTATATAATAACTTTAAAGACAGTATTATTGTTAACATATGGCTCATTTATGAATAAGATCCTATTTGGATGAGAGTAAACTGAATTAAGGTGGGCTTTACCCATAAGCAAAGGAAATTGGGACACAATCAGTAAAAGCAAGAAGTCAGTAGTTGTCCTAAGTCAGTGGAAATCAGAGGAAGAGACTCAAGAAGAGAGAGATAACCATGAAATGGAGGATTGCTGGAGCACTACAGAGTCTGGAAAAGAAAGCCCTACCAATAGCTTGATGTTGGGCTTCTGGTCTCCAAAATCATTTAAGACAATAATTTCCTTTGTTTAAACCAGTGTGTTGTATAATATTTGTCAGATTAGCTCTTACAAACAAAGATAGATATGACACCAAAAACAACCCACAAAATAGGAGAAAATAATTATACAACATATAAGATATGGGATTTGTACCTAGAATATACAAAGACATCATAGAACTCAATTTTGAAAAGACAAATCACCCACTTAAAAAATGCCCAGGACATCAAAAAAGGCATTTCTGAAAAAGAGATATACAAACAGCACATGAAAAGATATTTGGTGCTATTAGCCATCAGGAAAATAAAATCAAAATTACAATGAGATACTGTTTCACAACCACTGGGCAATAGTTTCACTTTTTATGCATGTTCCTCTATAGCTCAGATGATCCCCTCTGTCTTTTCTCAAGATTTTCTCTTAATCTCTGTTTTCTGCACTTTGGAAGTCATAAAATTGATGATAGAACATTTTGATCTTTATCCTGCTTGGAGTATTTTGAGCTTCCTGGATAGGTGGTTTTGTGACTGTCATTAATTTTCAAAATTTCTCGTGTGTTATTACCTCGAATTTTTTTCTGTTCCTTTTTTTTTTCTTTTGGTGCTCCAATTTTACATATATTATAGTTTTTTTAAATTAACCCATGCTCCTTGGATGTTTTAGTGTATTTGTTTCAAATCCTGTTTTTCTCTTTTATTTCAGTTTATAAATTTCTTATTGATCTATGTTCAAGTTTGCTGATATTTTTCCTCTGCCTTGTCCAGTCTACTTATTAGCCCACCAAAGTCATTATTCATTTCTGTTACGGTAAGTTTTTTTAAAAAAAATTACAGCATTTTCTTCTAAGTCTTTCTTATACTCCTCTTAAATAATGCATCTGATCTGACATGTTACCTACTTTTTCCATTAGCATCCTTAAAGTTTTTAATCATAGTTATTTTAAATTCCTTGAATGATACTTCCAACACATGTGCCATGTGAGTCTGGTTTTGTTGCTTGCCTTGTTCTTTCATACTTGATATTTTCTTCCCTTTGGAAATGACTTTTAATTATTTTGTTGACAGACATATCAGGTAAGGAGAACTGAGGTAAATGGGTCTTCAGTGTGATAGTTTCTGTTAGTCTGGCTAGGAGAATATGTTTAATATTTGCTGTAGCTGTAGGTAACAAAGGCTCCAAATTCCCTAGCATCATTGTTTTGTCTCCCCTCTTGGCTTTGTGCCTAAGTACTCTTTCTCAAAGAGAGGCTGTGCCTTTCAAATGTTTTAAATGTAAGCCATTGTTATTATTTTGGAACTCTGTTGCTGCAGTGATAAGTTGTTGGAGAAGGAATGCTCTGTTATCTTCTGGCTTTCTCAAATCTTTACTCACAGTATTTTGTGGTGATCTTAAAGCTAAAACCACCAAAAGGTGCCACACAAGATGGAGTACCCCAAGATTTTCTTATTTTCTTTGTAGTTCATACTCAGCCTCTAGCAATTCATCTAAATTACCACATTAGCATTCCTCTGAGATTATGGTTCCAGTGACATCTGCTCTATCTAAGCAGATTTCAGCTGTGACTATCTGGATTTGCCTATCTCACCATATTTAAAGAGCTGGAGGAATTTGCCATGCTTCTCACTTCTATAGTGGATCCTATAAAAATCATTGTATATCAGTTATTCCAGGTTCGGTGGTTGTTTTGTTGTTGATAGGACAGGAATAATGGTTTCCAAGTCCTTCATATGTCTATGTTGAAACTGAAATCTTTATTATTTTAAGGCCACTTTTATTTCTTCCTCCTCTAGTAGTTATAGTACAATCATACTTTTAGTACAATTAAGAGTTAATGGGTTGCCTTGTCTTGTTCTCAATATCCAGGGAATAATGTTCACTCTTTCAGCAGTATATATTATTGTTGTTGTATAATTTTTTTATGATTCCTTTTATAAGAATAAGGGATTTCCTTCTATTCCCAGTTTTCATGATCAGATATCAAATGTTATCCAATGCATTTATGACACATATTTAGATGATCAAATGTTTTGTTTTCTACTTCTTTTGTCAATATAGTGAATTAAATTGACTTTCAATTTTCTAGTAAGACATTAAATTTCAATTTGTTGTGACATATTTTGCTTTTTATGTACCATTGAATTTGTTTTGGTAGTATTATTAGTATTTTTAAAATATATGTTAATGAGAGATATTCATTTGCAATTATTCTTTCTTATAATATCCTTATCAGCTTTTGTTATATAGGAAAGAATGGCATCATAAAATGAGATGAAAAGTGTTCCCACATTATATTTTTGGGAATATTGCAAAAATATATCTATTTATTCTTTGAATATTTTGTATAATTCATAAATTAAGCCACCTATCCTAGAGTATACTTCTTGAAAACATTTTAATTTACATATCAGTTTCTTTAATACATATAGGACTATTCATAATTTCTATTTCTATTGTTGTTCAACTTTTTGCTTTCAATGTTTCACTGAAGTTTGCCTTGTCTAATAAGTTGTCAAACTGCCAAGGAATTATTTTTGTGATCGCCTTACCTCTATGTGCATCTAGAATTTGTACACAGATATTATAAATTTCTGATATCATAAATTTTTGTTTCTATTTTTTTCTGGTAGAATATTTAAGGGTTTTATTTAGTTCTATTTATCTTTAAAAAGAGTTTCATTTTGATTTGCACCATTATTTTAGTTTGCTAAAAACTGCTGGGAGCAATATACTAGAAATGGGTTGGCTTTTATAATAAGAATTTATTAGGTTAAAAACTTACAGTTCTGAGGCATGGACGTCTCCACACCAAGGCATCGAGATATGCTGTC
Source organism: Dasypus novemcinctus (assembly GCF_030445035.2). Lineage (NCBI taxonomy): Eukaryota > Metazoa > Chordata > Mammalia > Cingulata > Dasypodidae > Dasypus > Dasypus novemcinctus. Next base: position 34,166,806 of record NC_080676.1, on the reverse strand, counting down.
TCAACAAATTGCAGCTGTGAGTGATCAGGCACATAGCAGAGCATAATGGCACCTCTGCCAGTCTCTGCCTTCTCTTATAGGCTACTTTCTCCCTGAGCTCAGCTGTGGGTGATCAGGCAGATAACTCACCTGGGCTTCATCTCTTTCAGCCTCTTGAAGACACCTTTCCATACATCTATGCTCTGCTGATTCCAGCCTCTGGCCTCCAGGACCACTGTTTCAGCTGCTTGGTGTTTCTCTGTCCTGTAGCTTTTCCCTGTGTCTGAAGTTTTTATTCCTCTGTTTATTAGGGACTCCAGTAAAAGAATTAAGACTCACCCTGGGTCATGCCATACTGAAATGGTCTAATCAAAATTTAGATCCCTTAACTGAATCTAATCAGAAGGTCCCATCTACAATAGATTTACATGCACAGAAATGGGTTAGTTCTGAGGATATAATCTTCTTGGGTCCATCCAGCTTCAACCTGCTACAATCACTGTATATTTTTCCCTATTTATTGATTTTCCCTTATCTTCAATATTTTCTGTATTCTAATTTATTTGCATAGAACCTACTGTTCTTTTTGTAGCTTCTTAATTTGAAAGCTTATGTCATTACTTTCCAAACTTTGGGATGGTAATATATTACTTTAATGATATTTAACAAGCTATTACCTTTGCTTTTATTGAATTCTATAAATTTTATGTTATTTTGACTTTCAATTTGCTAAATATTTTCTAATATCACTTTTATTTGTCCTCTAACCTATTATTGAATGTCACTTAATTTCTAAACTTATGGAGATTTTTCTATTTTTTAATGTTATTGAGATCTGATATAATTTTACAGGTATCTGGGGAATATAGTCATTATTTCTTATAAATTTATTGTAAATCTTTATGACTCATGATATAATCTATTTTGGTGAATGACACATGGACTTTAAAAAGACTTTGCATGTAATATGCCATATACTTTAATGAAATTCTTTTTATTTTATATACATGTTCTAATTTTCTTCTGCTTTTGTCTCACTTAAAGAGAGAGTAGTGAAAAATATTAAAATATATTTGTCAGGAAGTGTGTGTGTCTCAAGTGATTGTGCTCCTGCCTAACACATGGGAGGTCCTAGGTTTGGTGTCTGGTGCCTCCTAAAGAAGATGAGCAAGACAGCAAGCTGATGAGATGGGTGGGCACTGAGAGCTGATGCAGCAGGATGGTGCAACAAAAGACATGAGGAAAATACAATGAGAGACACAACAAGGCAGAGAGTGAAGGTAGCTCAGGAGACTAGGTGCCTCCCTCCCACATTGGAGGTCCTAGGTTCGGTTCACAGTGCCTCCTAAAAAAGAAGACTAGCACACAACAAGCAGATGTATCAAATGCAAACAACAAGAAGGTGGGGAGAAATAAATAAAATAAATCTTAAATATATATATATATATATATATAAAATTGTCAATGTTTCTACTTTCAATTATAATGTCATTTCTTTTTACATCTCATTTATCCTTTCAATCATTGCTTTCCCCCAAGTCTGGGGACAAGACATTGAAATTGGGTAAAATTTACACTTCTATTTTGAAGTCCCTTTCTCCAATGTGATAGTTGCTAGTAGAAACATTACCAAGCACTAGAGCCCATTACCTCATGTCCATTTAGTCTCTGAATCCACTCTCTGTGGCCCCTGTCTATGGCAAGAGGGAAAATCAAAGCCATGTGAAAATAATTGCTGGCCTATAATTCTCTGTGTTTTTGTTTGAAGTAGGTACTTCAATCACGATCTATTTAGCTATCACATTGATGACACAAGCCTTTATTACTGGTTATATAGTCATCACTTCTGACTTAGTCTCCTTTTATTGGTCAAGGTGAACACTTTTTCCCCCAATTCTTTGCTAAGCTAAGTAGTTCAGAGAATAAGAGATAAGGTTTAATTTTTATCACAGTGAACTTGGAGGAAAGGATAGGTTTCAAATTTGCCCCTTTACATACTGTCCAAAATTAGCTTTATCCACTCTTTTTATTGCATATACTTTCAACAACAATAGTGTTTTATAACCAAACTATACGGAAACAGCATGTACTATGTGATTCCATTCTCCAGGACAAAGCCTAATTTATTTTAAAATTTACTTTAAAATATTACCCAAAAAAACACCATCTGTGTTTCCTCTTTTCTCTTTATTCTACTGGAAGCCATCTTAGAAATATATTCATAGAATGTACTAAATTGTGAATAGACCACTTGACTTTGTCCCATGGCTATGTTAATAGTAATGTGGTGTATTTAGTTTTCTTTAATTACATTTTTATTTTACATAAAAATGAACTGAGAGTTAAATTTAAATACCAAATATTTGGAAATTTACAATAGTTTTCTTTATTTAAATTGTAAAGACTGATCTATTTTTAACATGTTGCGGCTATGACTAGCTCTTCCATCTGAGATAATATATATAATTTAGAATGCTGTCTGCTGCAATTAACAGAAAATGCTGACTCAAATACACTTTAATAATAATTGTACATGTCATATCACATAATCTACACTCAAAAGATCTGTACAATGGGTGGTTCAATTGGTTGATGTTGCTCTCCTGTGTGCGGTGCCATTCCTGGGCAGGCTGCATTTTCTTTCATGCTGGGCGTCTCTCCTTGTGCATGGGGCTCCCCTATGTGGGGGACACCCCTGTGTGGCATGGCACTCCTTGTGTGCATCAGCACTGCACATGGGCCAGCTCCACACGGGTCAAGGAGGCCCAGGGTTTGAACCACGGACCTCCCATGTGGTAGGCGGATGCCCTATCCATTGGGCCAAATCCACTTCCCTTGAGCATTTTCTGATACATTATGACAGCTACAAAATTATTAATGAACATGTTCTTTGATTTAGCTAGGAAATAAACAACTACCTGAAGGTATCTACTAGAACAGTGAGTGTAACAGAAAATGAGATAGTCATAATATTAAGAATTAAGCGTCTGTTAATTTTCAAACAGCACATTTCTAAAGATTAAATATTTCTTTAACAAGATTATCTATCACATGATTCATCCATTTTTATGAAAAAAATGAAATGTTATCAAAATAACAATACAATTAGTGTAAGATGCATAAAGAATTTTGGGATGCAGTTTTCCAATTTATAATGCCTACCTTAGCTTGTGAAATATTAGATTTTAAAATTTTGGTAAAATATAAATACTCAAAAAGTGAAAAAAATATAAATGTGTGTTGCAATTATCAAAAAGAAATGTCTGTGAAGTAACAATCAAATTAAGAAGTAGATTATTGTGTTCATCTTCTCACTGTTTTCCAAAGAAACCATTACTCTGGCTAAAGAACTATAGATTACTTTGACTTATTTATTTATTTTTAATCTCTATTATAAATAAAACCAAGCACAAATATATTATGTCTGTTTTATTTCACTTTATATTATGTTTATGACCTTTATCCATATTTTTGCATTTATTTGTATTTTGTGAATTTTATTTTTGTAAAACATTTTGTTGTAAATCTACCACAAATTGAACATTCTATGTTAAACTTGTTTCATTTTGTTTGGCTATTACAAGTACTGTTTTTATATCTCTTGATATACATGTGCTTTTTTCTCCTTGGCATATGCCTAGGAATGGAATGGCTTATCCCTAGATTATGGATATATTAAACACATATATGAAAAACATTTTCCTAAGTTGTTTGACCAATTTGCACAAAACTCTGACACTGTCTTTACACCATATGAGCATTTCAGCTGTTCCTCACCCTCACCAACATTGGTATAGTGCTTTTATTTAGCATGCTTATAGACTTCTCAGGGTCTTTTGAAACCCTGGTTTATTTCCTTTGTCCATTTTAGAAAATCTCAGGCATTTTAATTTTAAATATAATGTTTTCTCTATTTTTACTTTAGTTTCTTTAGAGATTCCAGTTAGAGATATTTATTCCCTATATTTCTAATCCTCACCTATATTTTCCTTATTTTGTCTCTATAATATTTATAAATATTTCTTATATATTTCCCGTTCATTAACCCTATCTTCAGTTATGTCTAATCTGCTAATAAATTCATCCATTAAGTCCTTAATACTTGATGTCACAATTTTCTATTCTATTTTTACTTGTTTTTGTTATTGTTTTCAATTTACTGTTGGATTTGCTCATCTTGTGTTTCATATATCTCTATTATAATAAGCTAAGTTATTTTAAAATCTCATTATTTCTCTCTATATTATACCCATGGACTTCTTTGTATGATTTGTTGTTCTCAGTTTTCTTTTATGTCACGTTGTCAGCTTGAATGCCTAGTTATATATTTGACTGAGTACTAAAAGTCATGCATGAGGAATTAGACAAAAATTATAACTCAGTATGATATTATCTTCTATTTAGGAGGTTTGATTTTAGAGTAGGAATCTAAGACAAATAGCATACTTTAAGTAGTCTATTACAATTTTTAGGTATTGAATTAATTAAAAACTGGGCTTTCATTCAGGGGAATAGTTTCTCCAATGATTGTTTGCTCTTATTCTTAAAGGAGATTTCTTATTATCCTCTCTTAGTAAAAGTGCTGAACTCCAATTTTGTTCCACTCATCCCCAAAAGCCCAATATAGGATTTGATCAGATTCTTAGACAATAAGACGTATATTCTGGTATTCAACGATGCTTCTTACATTAATTTCCTATTGCTACTATAACAAGTTACTACACATTCAATGACTTGAAAATAATTTATTATCTTACACTTCTGTAGGTCAAAAGTCTAGATCTTCAGGCATAAGGACACAACTAGGTTGAAAGTGAAAAGTTGGAAAAAGAAATTCCATGCAAAGAGTAATCAATGAAGAATTGGAGTGGTGATACTAATATTAGATAAAAGACTTTTTAAGTAGAAAACTTTATAAGAGTTGAAGAAAGTTATTATAAATTAATAAAAGGAGTGATTCAATAAGAAGAAATAACTTTAATAAATATTTATGTATATAACCTAGGTGCCCCAAGATACATGAGGCACACCCTGGCAAAGCTGAAGGGAGAAATAGATGTCTTTATAATAATGGTCAGTGACTTCAATACAACATTCTCAGTATTGGATAGAACATCTGGACAGAGGATAAATAGAGAGCTTGAATAATACAATAAATGAACTAGATCTAACACACATTTATAGAGCATTACAGAACAAAATAGGAGGATATACATTTTTTTCAAGTGCTCATGGATCCTTCTCCAGGATAGACCATACATGGGACAGAAGACTCATCTCAGTAAATGTTTAAAGATTGAAATTATAGAAACACTTTCTCTAATCACAATGAAAAGAACCTGGAAATCAATAATAGATGGAAAAGAGAAAATACAAATTTTATGGAAATTAAATAACACAGTATAAAATAATCAGTTGGTCAAAGAAGAAATTGCAAAAGAAATAAGTAAATATCTTAAGACCAATTAAAATTTGACAAATAGCAAAACTATGGGAGAAAGCAAAGGGAGTGCTGAGAGGGAAGTTTATAGCCTCAATGGTTATACTAGAAAAGAACAAAGAGCTAAAAGGAAGATCTAACTCTATACTTGGAAGAACTAGGAAAAGAATAGCAAACTAATTCCTAACTAAGTCAAAGGAAATTAATAAAGATTCAGTGGAAATAAATTAAGTTGAGGACAAAAACAACAACAACAAAACAAATAGACTCAATGTAACCAAGTGTTCTTTGAGAAGATAAAAAAATTGATAAGCATTTAGCTAGATTAACAAAGAAAAAAGAGAGAGAATACACATAAATAAAATTAGAAATGAAGGGTGGTATTATCACTTATCCTGTGGAAATAAGAGTGATCAGGAAAGCAGACTTGGTTCAACTGATAGAACATCCAGCTACCACATGGGAGGCCTAGGGTTCAAACCCAGGTCTCCTGACCCATGTGGTGAGCTGGTTCATGCACAGTGCTGCCAAGTGCAAGGTGTACCATGCCATGTAGAGGTGTCCCCCGTGTAGGGGAGTCCCATGCACAATGAATGCATCCCATAAGGAGAAAAAAAGTGCAGCCTGCCAAGGAGTGGTGCTGAACACACAGAGAGCTAACACAGCAAGATGATGCAACAAAATGAGACACAGATTCCTGGTGACACTGACAAGAATACAAGCAGACACAGAAGAACACACAGCAGATGGACACAGAGAGCAGACAACTGGGGGCTGGGGGGAAGGGGAGAAAAAATAAAAAATAATAAATAAATCTGGAAAAAAAGGAGTGATTATAAGAGGATACTAAGAACAATGGTACGTCAACAAACCAGACAACATAGATGAAATGGACAGATTCCTAAAACACATAAACAGCCTACACACTAGAAGAAATAGTGTATCTCAGTAAGTCAATCACAAGAAAAGAGATTGAATCAATAAACAAAACCTCCCAAAGATGAAAACCGCACAATCAGATGGCTTCACAGGTGAATTCTACCAATCACTCAAAGACAATCTAATGCCAATCTTGCTCAAACTCTTCCAAAATATTGAATAGGAAGGAACACTGCCAAACTCACTATGAAGCCAATATCATCCTTATATCAAAACCAGATAAAAATACTATGGAAAATAAAATTACAGATCAGTTTCTCTAATGTATATAGATATAAAAATCCTAAAAAAATAATTGAAACCTGAATCCCAAAAGCGTGTTAAAGGAATTATACACCATGATTAAGTGGGCTATATCCCATGTACACAAGGGTGATTCAGCATAAGAAATTCAATTAATGTAATAAACTACATTAATAAATTGAAGAAGAAAAATCACATGATCCTTTCAATTTATGCAGAAAAGACATTTGACAATACACAGCATACTTTCTTGATTTAAAAAATCCAAAAGATACAACTAGGGGAAATAATCTCAACATGGTAAAAGGCATATATAAAAAACATTACTAACATTGTACTCAATGATGTAAGAATGAAAGCTTTCCTGTTGAGATCAAGAACAAGACAATAATGCCTACTGTCACCACTGTTAGTCAGTATTGTGCTAGAAGTTCTAGCAAGATCAATTATGCAAAATAAGGAAATAAAAGGCACCCAAAAAAGCAAGGAATAAGTAAAACTGTTGCTATTCACAGATAATATGATCCTATATCTAGAAAATCTCCCCAAATCCACAACTAACCTATTAAAACTAATAGACAGTTTCAGTAAAGTAGGGGTTACAATATTAGTATGAAAAAGTCTGTAGCATTTCTATATACTACACATGATCAATCTGAGGATGAGGTCAGAAAAAATTTTCCAGTTATAATAGTGGCTAAAAGAATCAAACACTTAGAAATAAACTTAACCAAGGACATAAAGGACCTGTATTCAGAAAATTACAAATCCTTGTGAAAAGAAACCAAAGAAGACCTAATTACATGGAAGAATATTCCATGTTCATGGATTGGAAGACTAAATACAATTAAGATGTCAATTTTACTAAAACTGATTTACAGATTCAATGTAATCTCAATAAAAATCCCAAAATCCTTTTTCATAGAAAAGGAAAAGCCAATTATCAAATTTATTTGGAAGGGTAAGGGGACCTGAATAGCCAAAAATGTCTTTAAAAAGAAGAATGAAGCTGTTGGACACTCACTTCCTGACTTTAAAGCATACTACTTACCTTAGTCATAAAAATTGCATGGTAGTGGCTTAAATATAGACATACTGATCAATGGAGGCTAACTGAGGACTCAGAAATAGACTCTCATATATATGGACAAGTGATTTTTGACCAGGTTTTCATTAACAGTCTATTTACATATGGTGCTGGGAGAACTGGGTATCCATATCCAAAAGAGAGAAATAGAATTCCTATCTTATACATTATACAATAATTAACTCAAAATGGATCAAGGACATAAATATAAGAGCTACAACCATATTATTTCTAGAGGAAATATAGGGAAATATCCCCAAGAATTTGTGGCAGGAATTAGCTTCTTATACCTTACATGAAAAACAGAAGCAATGAAAAAAAAATAATAGGACCTCCTGAAAATCAAACATTTTGTTTCTTTGAAGACTTTGTCAAGAAATTAAAAAGGCAGTCTACTCAATGGGAGAAAATATACGGAAACCACATATATGATAAGAACTTGATATCCATGTTATAGACAGAGATCAAACAACTCAAATCTTAACAAGGCAAACAACCCAGTTAAAAAATGGGCAAAAGACTTGAATAGATATTTCTCCAAAGAGAAAATATAAATGACCAAAAAAGCACATGAAAAAATGTTCAACATCACTAGCTATTAGGGAAATGCAAGTCAAAACTACAATGAGATATCATTTCTTACCTTATAGTAGGGCAATCATCAAAAAAAAGAAAAAGAAAAGAAAACTACAAGTGATGTATAGAAGAAGATTCTATACAAGAAGATGTATAGAAATAGGAACAATCCTTCACTGTTAATGAGAATGTAGAATGGTGCATCCTCTGTGTTAGACAGTCTGGCAGTACCTCAAGAAGATGAATATAGATTTTCCATATGATCTGGCAATCCGTCTGCAAGGAATATATTCATAACTGAAAGCAAGGCTGCAAACTGATATTTTCACACTCATGTTCATAGCAGCATTATTCACCATTGCTAAAACCAATGGTGATGAATGGCTAAACAAATGGGTGATGAATGGCTAAACAAAATGTGGTAGATACATATAATGGAATATCGTTCAACTGTCAGAAGAAATGAAATCAGGATGCATATAACAAAAAGGATGAAACTTGAACATAATATATTGAGTGAAATAGTCCAGACACAAAAGGACGAGTATTGTATATTCTCACTAATATGAGCTAAATACGATAAGTAAGCTCATAGAGGTGAACTTTAGAGTGTAGGGTACTAGGAAATAGAATATGGTTTGAGAATAGGAGCTGATGCTCAATATATGTAGAATTTTTAATAAAGTTTGTTGTAAAAGTGATTTATAAATGTGATTGTGGCTGAAAGGGGTAGTCTGTGGATGGAAGTGTCAGTTGAAAGGAAACTAGAGGATAATCTAGGATATGTATAACATAGTAATGTCGGTGGTGGAGATGATTTTGGTTACTAATGTAAATACAAGAAAATTCTTCTTTGAAAATGTTAAGAATATGGTAAGACACAGGAAAATTACAACTAATGTATCCTAAGAGAATAGTTAACAGTACTATTGTAAATGTTTTTCAGCAATAGCAAAGAAGATATATTAATTCCGTGACATAACTATAGGGGTTGTAAGGGGTATGGGAATTTTCCTTTTGGAGTAATGAAAACATTTTAAAAATGACTGAGACAATGACAGCACAACTCTGATGAAAATGAGAGCCACTGAGTGTGTACCTTCAATGGATTGTACAAAACTTGGGCCATATAATTCATGGAATCCAGTGCTGGAAGATGGATTATGGATTACAGGACAAATATAAGAATGTTCTTTCATGAACTGTAACAAATGCATAATTCATTTAAAAAAATTTTTAATTAAAAAAAATTTAAACTTTATTTTGTACATTTAATAATTGGATATATAAACAATTAAAAACTAAAAAAGAAAACACAGTTGAATAAAAACATACATTTCTCAGTTAAATGTACTGTATATATATAAGTTTTTTTAAAATCATGTAATATGTTAAACAATATATTTGGTTCATAGTAACACACTCATACAGTATTTGTCCCTTTGTGTCTGGCATGCTTTGCTCAACCTAATGTTCTTCAGGTTCATCCATTTTGTCATATGATTTATGACTTCATTTATTCTTATGGCCAAATGCATAATTCTAATACAGGTGTTTATAATCAGATGAATTTGGGGAAAAATACACCAAATGTAAGATATCGGGTATAGGTAGTAGTAATATTTTGATGAGGCTATTACATAGTTTGTAGCAAATGTTTCACAACACTGCAAGGTGTTGTTGGTCGGATGATGTATGGGAGCCCTGTATGATGATAACATGTTTGTTTTGTAAGTTCACAACTTTCACTATACAATTAATTTTTATGTATGTTCATGCATGAATGATATTTTTCAGTACAATTTTATTTAAAAAAATAGATTTTCCTCAGTATTTCAATTAAAGAAGGAAAGAATATGAATGTATCCACTTTTAATAAAAAGGTATTTAATGTAAGTTTAACCTTTGCAATGCCTATATATATCTTTTGAATAAATTAGTGATACATATTTGTTCATTTTTAGTATTATACTATGTTTTGCTATTAATATATGCATAGATAAATTAACTTATGGATTTTATTATCTGTTTTTAATAAAATCTTTTGAGATATAATTTACATATAGTAAAAGGCATCCATTTTAAGAGTGCCATTTGATGAATCTTGATAAATGTTTATAGCCCTTTCATCATTACCATGATTAAGGTATGGAATATTTCTATTACCTCAATATGCACCTTAAAGATTCTTTTGTATTTTAGCAGTAACTTCTCCTGCTTTCCTAACTACAATATATGATCTTTATCTCTATACTAGAATTCCATATTCATGTAGTCATAATACATCATATAATCTTTTGTTTCTGACTTTGTTGGTGCTATAGAATTGATGTGATTTCATTCTAAGTTGTTGGATCTCTTCATTTTTATTGATGAGTTGCATTCAATTTTTTGCATTCAGCATTATTTGTTTTCTATTTGCTGTAGAAGAACATGAAGAGTGTTTCAATTTTTTAGCTAATATGAATACGTATTGCATGGATATTCTTAGGCAAGTCATTTTTGTATGCATGCTTCACTCTTTTTAGGGTAAACACCTAAGAATGCTGGGTTATATGGTGTATTAGTCAGGGTTCTATAGGGAAACAGAATCAAAAAGGGATATCTGTCAACAGTAAGAGATTTATCAGATTCTCTCATGCAACTGTGGGGATGCACAAGTCCAGGTTCTGCAGGCAGGCTGCAACCAGGACCTTGGATGAAATTCCAATGAAGATCCTTGATGAGTTCTGGGAGATGTTGGCTGTCCAAAGATAAGCTGGGAAATTCTTTCTCAATGCTGGAATCACTTCCCCTTATAGGGATTCAACTGACTGGGTTAAGCATGACTCATTGGTGATGGCAATCTTCCTGATTGATGTAATTATAACGAGCTGTCTATGGTTTACCACTGCAGTAAACCCAATGGTGACTAAAGTCCATAAAAGCCCTTGTATTACAGTTAGCATTACAGTTAGTTGTATTACAGTGCTTGCTTAACCCAAAACTGGGCACCATTAACCTGGATGAATTGACACAATAGCCTAACCTTCACATATGGCAAAGAGGAGTTTGATTTTATAAGAAGCTGCCAACTCTTTTTTACATTTGCTTTAACCATTTTACATCCTCAACAGCAATGTCTGAGTCACTCAGGTTTCCCTTATCCTTGCCAACAGTTGTTATTCTGAGTCTTTAGAGCAAGAGTTCTTAATGTTTTTTCTTTCTGCCATTCAGGTGAAAACCACAGACCACTTCCTAAGTCCACACTATACTGTGTATTATTTAATAAATATATCGCACTCACACCAAAATGTCCCCACAATAACAAAGCTTTTTTGAATTTCGATTCAAGCTCATGGGTACCTGGTTAAGAACACCTGCTCCAGGGCTTTACTTACTCTATTGTAGTTGAATCTCATTTGGGCTTACTATCCATTTTCTTAATGATTGAAGATGTTTTTCATCTTTGCATGGCCTTATTGTCCATTCATATATGTTCTCTAATGAATTATTTTTTTCAAACTTTTCCTACTATTGCTTTTTATTATTTATAATCTTATATTCAGCACATATGTCCTTCACAAGAAATGTACTGTATATATTTTTTCTCCTAGTCTGTTTCTTATTTATTTTACTAGTCTTGCAAAAGCACCTTTTATAACAAATTATTGTTCCTAATTTTTGCATCCTATCTATATTAGTCAGCCAAAAGGGTGCTGATGCAAAATACCAGAAATCTGCTGGGTGTTTTAAAGGGTATTTATTTCAGATAGGAGCTTACAATTACCAGGCCGTAAAGCATAAGTTATTTCCCTCACCAAAGTATATTTCCACATGTTGGAGCAAGATGGCTGCTGATATCTTTGAGGGTTCAGGCTTCTGGAGTTCACTGGGCTCAGCTTCTGTTTCTTCCACAAGGTCAGCTGTAGGCTATTGGGCAAAGGGCTCTGTCTCTTTCCCTGGGGCTCCAGCTTAAAACTTCAGCATCAAACACCAACATAAAAACTCCAACTTCAGAAACCCTCAACTCTGTTCTTTGCCATGCAATGCTCTAATCATAACTCAATCATGCCCAGGTACAGATCAGATTACAAACATAATCCAGTATCTATTTTTGGAATTCATAACCATATCAAACTGCTACACTATCTGAGAAATCTTTGCTTATTCCAATGTCATAAGATTTTTTATCGTATTTTTCTAAAGGTTTTAGTAGTGTTAGGTTTATGTTTAGATTCTAAATATGTTCATTTAACATTTTGCATGTACTTAATGTAAAATAATAGTAAGGCTTTATTTTAAAAATATGGTCCCATTTTTCCTTCATCTTCATTTTCCTATTGAAATTTTCTGTCCACTTTGTTGAAAATAACTACATATATTAATAGGTATATTTTTAACGGTCTATATTGCATTAATCTCTATGTTTGTCCTTATTCCAATATCAAATTACTAAAATTTCTGTAGCTTATAGGTAGTCTTCAAATCTTATGATTTTTTTCTTATTATAAATCACTTATATTAAAGTCCTTTGCATACTCTACTACACTGAGATTCAGCTTGTCAATTTCAGTAAGTGTCAATCAGAATTTTTATTGATATTAATTGAATGCAGAGATCAATTGGAGGGAAACTGACATTAACAATATTAATTCTTCCAAACATGAATCTGGTATATCCCTGCTTAACTACTCCTAGGCATGTTTTTTTACCCTTAAAAGTAAAGGTATAATGGGAGAGAGATTGTGGAAAGATAGTGGTGTAGGTAGCTCCATGAGCCAGTCATTTCACCAGAAAAAAAGTTAAACAGGCATGAATTGTGTGAAACAACCCATAATTCTGAAACCCTGGAGGCCAATAGAATGCAATACAGTATACAGGGAAGAACAAGAGAAAAGACTGGCAAATTATGGTAAAAACTAGTAAATTGTTCTCTCCATAGGGCAGTTATAGCCAGTCATCCCCCACTCTTATGGCAGGACACCATGGAGTTCAACCCCTGGCCAGCTCACTGATGACAGAAAGCGACAGAAAGTCCTCTTTCCCATAACCAGTGGTGGACATGGCCAATTGCTGATCGTATCTATTGATTAGCGACTTCAGATTCCTGGGGATCCCAGCTGTGAGGGTGTTCATTGTTCCAACCCACCTTGTGGATTGGCAGCAGAGGAGACTTAAAGACAGTACACTTCTTCAAAGTTACAAGGGACAAGTTCGAGGGATGCATATGCTGGGCAGGTCAAGAAACCTCACGTTTAGGGAGCATGGAAGAAACTGTGGAACTCTTCCTGATCCCCTCCCCAGGGTATTTTGGAATGAGTATGTTCTCCATTTATGGATCTGTAGCCTGGTTTCAGCTGAGAAAGACTGACTTGGGAAACTCCTCTCTGGCATACCTCCCATCCCACAATTTGCCTTTCAGGGTAAAGAAGCTTGAGACAACAAAAGAAACTTCAGAGGCTGACAGACTGGTCAAAGACTTGACTGCTTTAAACACCCAGAAAAGGGAGGTCTATCTCCTGGGAAAAAGAAGGAAATTAAATTCCTATAAAAAGAGTAACTCCAAAACAACTAATAATGATAAGCCCAGGACAAAACAAAAGCCAAGAAAAGACCACAAAAACCTGCACACTGCATTCACCTTGAGCAGATCTTCCTGAAAAGAGAGCTTAAGCTTGAGAAAATCTGTCCTATCACCAGATGGTTGAAATATAATAATAATAATAACAATAATAACCAGATATAACAAGGAATAAATTCCAATGTTAATGTTCTAAAATATTAAAACTTCAACCAGACTGTGGGCATACAGAACAAAGACTTCATGCTTAAGGATATGAAGGAAAATAGAAAGATCTAAAGGGGATTGGGAAAAAGAACAATATGACATTCTTAGTGAACAGATAGAAATTTTAATAAAGAAACAAACAGAATTACTGGAGTTGAAGACCACAATAACTGATATGAAAAATTCCCATCAGGGTTTCAGCAAGCATTTCCAAGTATTATCTTATTATACCCAAAATTGCATATATTTTGGTATTAGAAAAAACATGAAACCCCTAAAGAATATTTACCTATCTTTGGTAGAGAATGAGAAATTTGACAGGAGAGTCAAAAATGGAGAAATGAATGGTACTTCATTTAGTATTGTTGTTTTGGGCATGTACTATTTGTTCCAGGATACATTATAATTCATATGATGATAAACAGATCTAATAAGATAATACTATTTATTAAAATCAATAGTTTTATTATTTATATATAAATATTTGTAACAAAAATATGAAGGAAAACTAAGAATCTGATGACATAATTATGGTACAATGGCTGTTCAATGAAAATGATTTATTTACTTTGAGTTAAAAATTTGTATATGTACATATGTTGTCAGAATAAAAGGAATTTGCCATTCAAATTTTAATAAAAAGTAATACATCTTATTACATAAATATTACATTTTAGAAAAAGATTATCCTTTGGTAACCAATTATTATCTAACTAAGGAAGACTATACCCTGTTCTGTGAACACTCAGCTCTTTTCAAATCACTTAACTCCCATGACTGCCAATTTTGGGCTGAAGTAATCTCTTAAGTCATCTCACAAGATGATTTCATTCATCAAAAGTAACTTTGCTACTGATATCACTGAGGGTTTACTTGTGTGGTAATTCCTTTCTTGACTTTTTTTAGACTTTTCTGCCTAATTTCTGCCATCCAGCCCTTAGGACCACTGCTGCAATAATTTTTAATTTGTTTCCCAGCTTTTGAGGTTCTCCTTTTTGTTGATTTATCTATCAACCCAGAACCCATATTTCTCCATTCTTTGGGTGCCATTTTTGTCCATGGCCATCCAAGGTCTTCAGGCTTACTCATGGATCCCAGCCTCCACATTTCTAACGTTTATTATCCTTCTGCTTCTCCTCTCCTCCTTGGGAATACAGGATGCTAAAATCCCACTAGCGTGGTAGTTATGGGATCTGAGTATTAGGCATGTGCCACTCCTAGGCTGAAATGTTAAACAGCATTTTGTTATTCTTATGCCTTCCTTCTCTTTAGAAGGGAACCCTCGTGGCTTATTGTTTCAGTTTGACAAAATGTTGCTGATGCAAAGTACCAGAAATGGGTCGGCTTTTATAAACTGTGCATATTCAGGGTAAAAGCTTACAGTTCCAAGGCCATGAAAAGTCTAACTTAAGGCATCGTAAGAGGTTGGTTTCTCACCCACCCAAGTCAGCTGCCACATGATGAGGTAAGATGACACGTGATCTCTGACTAGTCTCTGTGATCCTCTCAGGCTTCCTCAATCAGGCTCAGCTGCTCTGCTTTTTTCCGGGTTGCAGCTGCAAGCTTGCATAGGGCTTGTCTCTTTCCAGACCTCCTATATCTGTCTCAGCTGTTCTGTGCTCTTCCAAAATTCAGCTATAAATGATCAGGCAAATGGCTCTTCTCTCCCTGGGGCCTTAGCTCTTTGAGCCTCTCCTTTTTGTCACATGACAGGATTAAAAATGGCAGAGATCTCTTTTTTCCTCTGTCTGTCCATTTGTGTATCCATTTACATCAGATCCAGCAAGGGGGCAGAGACTCAACCTGAGTTATGCCTCACTGACATAGTTCAATCAAAAACCCTAAGGTGATCTTATCAAGTAATGTAATCAAGTACCCGAAACTGAATTTAATACAATCAAAGGGTATCATACCCAGAGGAATAGTTCAGTTTACAAACATAATCTTTCTCTTTTTTGGATTCATAAAATAATCCCTATCTACCACACTTAGGTTGATCTGTCACTGGAGTTAAATTATGAACATCCTTTCAGCCTGGGTTCCCTGAGTATCTTCCGGAACAAATTCCAATTGCTAAACCATGTAGCACAAGGAATGAAAAGCTTTGGTGTTTTGGAAAGCATGGTACTTTTCCTGGAGGAGGGGGGGAGGATCTCTTGTTTTTCTTTTCTCTACTGTATCATAACCAGATAATTACAGGGTTTCCATTAAATTTTAATTTCCAAATATACCATACTGAGACCTTGGTATCAAGTATAAAATAAATGTTTCTACTTGCTATTTAGTCACTTCTGCCTTCACCCTTCCCTAGTACCATTCCTCAGCTTTCTTCTTTCTCTGGTAATCATATTTTCATTGTTGTGCTCCATTCTTCAAGCTTGTTTGTTGACCTTGCCAATAACAGAATCTATATTGTAAATCCAAGTAACTTCATTCCAGCCAAAAGCTAAAAAGTAAAATCACAACTCTACTAGTTCTCCATTTTCAAATCCTCAGCTATGAAAATACATGCACTGTTTAAAAAGTTTCAGTAAGATCCACTTGAAAAATAAGAATACTCCAGGAATGTTGTACCACTGGAAAAAAAACTACTACTATTGAATATGTCGAATCAATAAAATGCTTTTAAACTCAGTATGGAACACACATATCTTATTTGTGGAGTTTCACTGTCTGCTAGAGAAAGAAAGGCTACATTCCTAGGGAGTTTTGAAGTATGCTTTAGTCTGGGAGAAAAGCCTTGCAGAATTTTGAGTAGGGAGTTCCCTCTCAGGAAAAATTTCTCATGCCTCATTTACTTAAAAAGCACAGAAATATCCCCTGAAGTTTTCTTTTATGGGGGAAAAATGATTAAAAAATAGAGTATACCTATAAAATTTGGTCTTCACCACTACAAACTTATGATCCTTCATTCTGCAATATGAAATGAAATAAATTTGCCACCAGGTAGCAGGCTGGTCACTTCAAGGAATGGTGCCATATCAGGGGCTGAGTGTGGGTCTCTGCTGCTGGCAGATTAGGCACTCAGCAGTGGCTGTAGCCAAGTCATTCTTGGTAAAGGGAAGTCCATGTTGCTGAGCCCATGCTTAATCTCCATCCCTACTTCCATGGCCACTTTGTTCATGAGCCTACTGGGCAATGATGGGAGTGGGTGGGGAAAGAGGCTGAGCATTAGCCACAGAGTGGGTCATCTTATCCACTTGATTATTAAAGTCTTCCTCCACTGTAGTTACCCTCTGGTGGGCATTCATGTGGGACACAAATTTTTTTATGTCTTTTGCCCACTCAAAAAGGTTAATCCACATACCTCTTCCCCAGACCTCCTTGTCATTAATTTTACAATCATGTTTCTTCCAAGTCCCTGAACATCCAGCCAAACCATTGGCAACTGCCCATGAATCAGTGTATAAATGTAACTCTGGCCATTTCTTCTTCCAAGCAAAATGAACAACCAGGCATGCTATTTGAAGTTCTGCACAATGGGAGGACTTGCCCTCACCACTGTCCATCAGGGATGTCCCAGTAAGGGGCTGCAGTGCTGCAGCTGTCCACTTTTCGGTCGTACCTGCATATTGTGCAGAACAATCTGTAAACCAGGCCCGAGTTTTCTCTTCCTCAGTCAACTGATTGTAAGGGACTCCGCAAGAGGCCAAAGCTGTGGGCTGGGAAAGAGAAGGTAATATGGCAGCAATGGTGACCATAGGCATTTGGACTACTTCCTCATGTGCCTTACTCATGCCTTCAGGACCTGCTTGAGCCCTATTTTGCATATATCACTTCCACTTTATTATAGAGTGCTGCTGTACCTGCCCACCTTTATGATTTGGTGGGTCAGACAATACCCAGCTCATGATAGGCAACTCAGATCTCATGGTAATTTGATGGCCCATGGTTAAGCATTCATTCTCTACTAAGGGCCAGTAGTAGGCCAAACGCTATTTCTCAAAAGAAGAGTGGTTATCTGTAAAGGATGGCAGTGCTTTGCTCCAAAATCCTAAGGGTCTGTGTTGTGATTTTCCTATAGGGACCTGCCAAAGGCTCCAGACAGCATTTCTGTTTGCCACAGAAACTTCCAGCATCATTGGGTCTGCTGGGTCATAGGGCCCAAGTGGTAATGGAGCTTCCACAGCATCCTGGACCTGATGCAGAGCCTCTTCTTTTTCTAGTCCCCAATCAAAACTAGCAGCTTTTCTGGCTGCCCGGTAAATGGGGCAGAGTAGCACACCCAAATTAGGAATGTGTTGTCTCCAAAATCCAAAGAGGCCAACTAAGCATTATACCTCTTTTTTGGCCATAGGAGGAGCCAGATCAACAGCTTATCCTTCACTTTAGAAGGAATATCTTGACATGACCCACACCCCTGCATGCCTAGAAATTTCACTGAGGTAGAAGGACCTTGTATTTTAGTTGGGTTTATATCCTCTCTCATGCAAATATCTTACTAGTAAGTCTAGTGTCTTTGCTACTTCTTGTTCAATAGGTACAATCAACATGATATCATGAATATAATGGACCAGTGTGATGTTGTGTGGGAGGGAGAGATAATCAAGATCACTGTGGACAATATTATGACATAGGGCTGGAGAGTTGATATAGCCCTGAGGCAGGACAGTGAAGGTATACTGCTGGTCTTACCAGATGAAATCAAACTGTTTCTGGTGGTCCTTATCAATAGCAATTGAGAAAAAGACATTTGCCAAATCAACACCTGCATACCAGGAACCAGCAATGATACCATATCTGGGACAGTAGCTGCAATTGGAGTCACCACCTGGTTAAGTTTACAATAATTTACTGTCATCCTCCAAGATCCATCTGTTTTCTTTACAGACTAAATAGGAGAATTGTTGTGGTGGGAATCACCACCCCTGTATCCTTCAAGTCCTTGATGAGGGCACTAATTTCTGCAATCCCTCCAGGAATCCGGTATTGCTTTTGGTTTACTACTTTGTTAGGCAGAGGCAGTTCTAGTGGCTTCCACTTGGCCTTTCCAACTATAATAACCCTCACTCCACAAGTCAGGGATCCATTGTGGGGATTCTGCCAGCTACTGAGTATGTCTATTGTAATTTTGCATTATGGAACTGGGGAAATAACCACAAAATGGGTTCAGGTACCCACTGGACCGACTGTGAGATGGACCTGAGCTAAAACTCCATTAATCACCTGACCTCCATAAGCCCGTACTCTGGGGGACCACCGTGACATTTTGGGTCTCCTGGAATTAATGTCACTTCTGAGCCAATGTCTAATAATCCCTGAAATGTCTAATCATTTCCTTTTCCCCAATGCACAGTTATTCTGGTAAAAGACCATAGAACTCCTTGGGGAAAGGTGGGAGGAAAATTAAGAGTATAAATTTTGGGCAGTTTAACAGGATCCTTCCCCAAGGAGACCTGGTGTGCTCCTCATTCAAGGGATTCTGGGTCTGTAACCTGTCTCAGGTCTGGGAACTAATTAAGGGGCCATGATTCTCCACATCTGTAATTTGAATTAGGATTCTGTTCACTCCACCCAGAACCCTTCTGTTTATACAGATCCTGAAGAAATTTAGTAGACCGCCTGTCTATTTCACTGCTAGGTACCCCATGATGTATTAGCCAATGCCATAATTCTACATGATTCAGGCTATTTTGAGTGTTTTTCTGAATCTGCCTTTCATTGTGGTAGCCACATCCACCTTGACTTTGGTGATTAACTGCTAATACTTGAATTTGCCAGACCAACATCCAATCATCCCCACAATGTTTAAGGATTTTAATTCCATCACAGCACTCCCTACAGTAATATCTGGACTACAAAGAAGAACAACCACAGAACTCTTCAGAGAAGATGGGCTTAGTCTTACAAATTTATTCCTCACAGTCCTCGTTAAAGGTGTGTCCTCTGGACTTTCCTGGGGTGGGTGAGCAGCTCTCAAATAGTAAATCCATTCTAGCATTCCAATCTCCCTAAGCCTTTGAATTCCCTCTTCTACTGTGTACCAGGGCAAATCAAGCATCTCAACCTCAGACTAGGCCATCTTTTGACCCATGTTTCAATCAGCCACCCAAACAGTTAGAGTCCTTTCTAACCCTTTGAGATACAGTGTTAAATCCAGAATTTCTGCTTAGTGGGCACATATCAATAAATTCAGCCTGAAACAACTTTATACTCCTTCCACCATTATCCTATACCCTTAGTATCCATTCCCACACATATTCTCCTGATTTCTGTCTATATAAGTTGGAAAACTCATGCAGTTCTTTCTGAGTATGCCTTACTTCCTCATGGGTCACAGTTTGTATTTCACCTTTGGAGACTATTTTATGGAGATGGAAACAGAAAGAGACAATTGCATGAATTAGAATCTCAGTTCCAGCATTTCCTAGTTGTGTGACTTAAACCAAATAATTCATATAGATTTTCTCAACTCTGTAACTACTGATATTTTCCTCTGAAGAATTTTGTTTTGTTTTGTTTTGTTTTGGGGGACAGCTTAGTACATCACATGTTGTTTAGCAGCATCCCTCGCCATTATCTACTAGATACCAGCAGCATGATCCCAGTAGTGAAAACCAAAATTGGCTTCATACATTGGTAGATATTCTCTAGGGGACAAAATCACCCACTGTTGAGAATCACTGATTTAGTATTTTTCTGTCTCATTTTCCTTATTTGTAAAATGGAGATAATAATAGTCACTTCTATAATGTGAGCTGCTTTAGTCCCTGAAAATTTTGCCCCAAAGAAATGTCATGAAATATACATTATATCTTATACTATTAAAGGAATATTAAATCTAATAAGTAAGGATACAAGTTTTATGCTGATACCATGAATAGATGCAAATTTGGAGAGAGGCAGCTGCAAGTAGTCTTCTCCTTTATCATCCTATTAGAAAACACTAATAATAAAAAGAAGATAGAAAAATTAAAGGTGAAATGGTATTGCTTTCAATAGTGTATGCAAGAAGTTGCTAACAGGGCCCTTTTTGGATGAAGATATCTCATAGCAGAAACATATTCACTTTACACTCAAATAATTATGTTTAAACATTTATTTTTTGTTTCAAAGGTAGAAAATTAAAACCTGTTATAGATGGACAACATGATTTTTTTCCAATTGCCAGCCAACTACAGTGGGAATTGATCTAGAAATGTAAGACAAATGCAACTTTTAAGCTTTTTATGCATAAGCCAAAATCATATTTAAAATATAATCAAATATGAGAATGATTAAAATCACTGTACCTTTGTATGAGGAGGATGATTTTTCTTTTATATATATAGTATCAAATATAACCTGTATTACTCTGGTATGTTTTATCAAAAAACAGGAACTGCAGTGATACTTGATTCTCTAACACAGTTGCAAGTCACCAGATAATCCAGGAAAATTAATGACTGTTGAAACAACTCTCGAAATTTTTAATGTAAGATTTCACTTGCTGAAGCTTGACAGACTAGATGTCATATGTGTATATTTGTATTTCTGAAAAATTTTAAATTTCCTTTTTAATAAATATACATATTTTCAGAAATTTTGTATTTAATATAATCATAAACTCAGCTTATAAAAATGAACTCTATTACCTGGGGCTTATTTTCAGTGAAACGCCAGACATTTTTATTCAACAAGATTCCTTTATTGTCCTACTTTTCTGAAAATTATGTATTATTGTTTCAGTATTAGGAATGCTATTCTTCATATATTGCATTTGCAATAAATTTAGATAAAATTTCAATTTTATGAAACTATGCAGAAATAATCGCTAAAGTGAATATTTTTTTTAATTTAAGAAAAGTCATAATCTTTTACTAACAACAAAAAATTCAACTTTTTTCATATGATTCTTGAATTTTAGATTGAGTACTTTCACTTTATATTCATACAGTATTTTGGTATCAGAGATCTCAGAATGGACCCTTGTATTTTAATTTAAGGATAGATACAGAACTAAAGATATTTCTGCATGTGTATGTATTGATTTGCCCATACACTTGTTAGTGATTGAATCATGTCCTTCTCAAAAGATGTGTTCATGAGCCCAGTTGTATATAGGACATATGAATACATTATTAATTAAGGTGTGTTCAAATTGATTGAGAGTGAGTCTCAATTCAATATGTCTACAGTCCTTTTAAGCAAAGAAAATTGGACACAGAAGGGGAAGCCACACAGACCAGATAGAGACTGAAAGTCAAGGAAACCCAGAAGAGAAAGAAGATGCAGCCACCTGAATTACCATTTCATTCCTTGTGACAGAAAAACCATAGAGTCATAGAGATTTCTGTCAGCCAGAAGATACCAACCCTGGTATGAAGCAAGCCTTCTCAGTTCTGAAATCATGAGTCAATAGATTCCTATTGTTAAGCCAGTCAATTGTATGCTATTTGCTTTTTTAAAACAATTCAATTGTATTGATATATATTAATAAAGCATAAAATCCATCAAAAGTGTACAATGGTATTTGGTATAATCGCATAGTTGTGCACTCATCACTTCAGTCATTATTAGAGCATTTTCATTATTCCAATAATAATAATAATAAACAAAAACTCATCATTTCTCAATCTCTTTATGCTTCCCCTGCCATAAATAACTGTTATTCTGTTTCTTTCTGTCTAGTTTATTTGTATCTATATTTCATAAAAATTCTCATATAGGCAATATTATCCATTTCATATTTCACATGTGCTTTCACTATATTATATGGTCCCATGTTACATTCTTTAGCTTTCCTTCTAGTAAAACACGTCCTTAGACTACCCAACCTCTGACAAATCCATTTAATAGCACTGCTAGTTACAAACACTATGATGTATTTTCAAAATTTCTATTCATTTCCAAAGATTTACAAACAACCTTTTACCAATTCTGTACAAAGCAACCCTCAACTTCTATTCTCTAACATCATTCTATTTTCTGGTGACCCATAGTGTAGTTATTAGGTCCATGAGTTTACAAAATATATTTAGTTCATAACAGCTCAATCATATGAGTTGTCATTTTTTGTCTGGTTTACTTCACTCAGCATAATGTCCTCCAGTTTCGCCCATGTTGTTATATGCTTCGCAATTTCAATTTCTTTTTGCAGCTACATAATATTCCATCCTGTGTATACACTACAATTTGTTTATGCATCCTTCAGTTGATGGGCACCTGGGTTGTTTCCATCTTTTGGCAATTGTGAATAATTTCACTATGAACATCAGTGTCCAGATATCTGCTCATGTCACTGCTCTCAGTTCTTCTGGGTATTTACCTAGCAATGGTATGGCTGGGTCATATGGCAAGTCTGTATTCAACTTCTGTAGGAACTGCCAATCAGTTCTCCACAGTGGCTGTACCATTCTACTTTCCCACCAACAGTGAATAATCATTCCTATCTCTTCAAATCCTCTCCAACACTTGCAGTTTTCTGACTTTTTAATAGTGGCCATTCTAATAGGTAAAAATGACATGTCATTGTCATTTTTATTTTCATCTCCCAATTCCTAGTGATGTTGATCATTTTTTCATGTGTTTTTTTCAACTTTTGTATTTCTTCTTCAGCCAAATGTCTATGCAAGTCTTTTGTCCATTTTTTAAATTGGGTAGTGTTTGTCTTTTTTATTGTTAAGTTGTAGTATCTCTCTATATCTAGGATATTAAACCTTTACCTGAGATGTGATGTCCAAACATTTTCTCCCATTAAGTTGGCTGCCTTTTTACTCTTTGAGGTACATAAGTGTTTAATATTGAGGAGGTCCCACTTGTATATGTTTTCTTTTGTTGCTCATGCTTCGGGTGAAAGGTTAAAGAAACTACTGCCTAGTGCAAGATCTTGAAGATGGTTTCCTATATTTTATTCAAGGAGTTTTATGGTTATCACTTTTATATTTAGATCCTTGATCCATGCTGAGTTAATTTTTGTATAAAGTGTGAGATATGGGACCTCTGTGTCCACATTTATATTAGACCCAGAAAGGGGGTGGAGATTCAACCTGAGTCATGAATCACTGAAGTAATACAATCAAAAGCCCTAAAGATAGCTTATTGAATTGAATTTAATGCAATCAAAGTGCATTATACCCATAGGAGTAGATTAGTTCAAAACATAATGTTATGTTTTTGGGATTCATGAAATCATTTCATATTGTCATATATGATAACAGTGAAACCTTTAAAAAAATCAGTGGCACTACAGTGGACCTAAGTTAAAGCATTTATGACAGGTAATAATACAATTATACAATGTCTTAGCATCAATTTTAACAAATGTTCCACACCAGTGCAAGTTGTTAATAATAGGATGGTATGTATTTTATGCATGATTATTCTGTGAACCCAAACTTCTCTAATAAAGAAAATAATTAAAAAATAAAATAAATTGCAAAAAAACTAATTACTAAGCTTTCTGTAGAGATATAGACTTGTAAATGAATTATATCAAAGTTTAAGGAAACAATTAAATGGGACCCTTAAAATACTTACTATTGATTACCAATATCAGAAATAAAAACATTTTTTCACCACAGATCCTGTAGACATTAAAAGGATGAGTATACTATTAAAAATTAGATTATATATAAAAATTAACTACACAGAAATTTTTTCTGAGTTTAAATTTTAAAGTAAGTAGTAAGTCTTATTACTATTCTCAAGAATTAAATACTTTGAAGTCAGTGTGCATGCTTTTCCATGCTATGCATGAATGCATATGTAAGAGAAAGAGGAAAAGAGATTTCCTGATATAATACAGAGTATTAAAAACAGAATAATTAAATTTTGTGTTTGTTTCTAGGAAATTTCAAATGCCTAGGATAAGTAGATGCATGGTACTGATGATATTAATAATACTAATAATCTGAAACTAGAACCCTTATTTAAAAATACTTTAAATACAGAAATCTGATCTTATCATGAATCCATTTGCGATATTGGTGCATTTAGAAAAATACATTAAAGTCTAAATCTTCCATTATTCTCTTTGGAATGTTCTGAAATTCAATTCCAGTGTGACTAATAGATTTATAACTACACAGTAAATTTTATAATTGACATAAATGTTCATGTTGGATACTGACACTGAGTTTAGTTTTGTGTCCAGGTTACTTTTCTATTTGGTTTTTGGGAAGTCATCAACTATCACTGTTCATTTACACATCTCTCAACTAAGGTTCTCTAAAACAGATCATATATCATTTAATATAAAGGATATATTTATGATAGAAGAGCTTTCCCTTTTCTAAATCCTCTTTATGCAGTAACTGATGGATTTCAGTCTCATACTCTTACAAAGCCTTATGACTACACAAAATTAACTTCTGGAATAGTTAACTTGGTGATAAATTTAACTTCATGTGCAACTTATGTTACAAAGAATATTTACTTAGTAATTTCTCAAGAACCTCTCACTGCTTTGAATACCAGAAAAACAGCAGTGTATAAATAGAGAAATTACCTCTCTTCAGAGAGCCTTCACTTTAGTGAAGAACAAAATGCTGATACAGAAAACTGTATTAGTTATTCTATGAGATAATATCATCTGAAATGTTATCTATGTCATAAATTCTGGACAGTGCTTAGACTTGCTATTCTACAAGTCTTTACATGACTCTGGACCATGATTTTTATTTTTTAATTTCTTATTATCAGTTTAGGATTTGCGATTTCCCCCTAAACTATTCATAATTATGCTTTAACATTCAGCAATGTTAAAAACCTAATACATACTCATAATAGAAATGCATTGTATAAAATCAATTGGAACTATAAATTTTAAGGCATATCATTTATTTCATCAGTTTCTTGGGTGTCAATCTACATAAATAACAACTTGGAGAAGTGTCCATTTAAAACTGATTTTTAATTCTTATTATATATTATATAAAAAGCAGTGATACATGAGTAACGGCATAATCTTCCAAATAACATTTGTTATTGCAGTCCATTCTTTTCATAGAAATTCTTGTGGATGTGTAGTTGTATACTATTACACCATTAATTTGCATTTCCCTAATGACTAATTCTGTTGGGCATTGTTTCATATGTTTATTAGGCATTGACATATGTTTGGTAGAATTCCTCAGTGAAGCCATCAATGCCTGACATTTTGTTGTTGTTAGAAGATTTTTAATTACTAATTCAATTTTGTTACCTTTTATAGGTCTCTTCAGAGCAGCTACTTCATCTTAAGCCAGTCTTGCTAATTTGTGACTTTCTAGGAATTTGTCCATTTCATCTATGTTATTAAATTTGTTAGTACACAGTTGTTTATGACATCCCCTTAGACTTCTTGATTTGTATAAGGTTGAGTGGTGATATTGTCTCTTTTATTCTTGATATTACTAATTAGATTTTCCATCTTTTTTTTTTCTTGGTTTTTCTTGATAATTTTTTTTTTTTAATTTTTTATTGGTCTTTTCCCAAAACAAACTTTTGGTATTTATCAATTTTCTTGTTCATTTCTCCATTTTCTATATTATTAATTTTACTCTAATCTTTACTATTTCTGTCCTTCTGTTTAATTTGGATACAATTTGCTTTTCTTTTTCTATTTCCTTGAAGTGGAAAGTTATTAATGCATTTCCTAATGATGTTTTCTAATTGTGTTTTTGACTTCTTTATTTGAGCCAAAGGATATTTGGAAACTTGTTTAATTTCCATTTATTTGCTTATTTCCCAAATATCTTTCTGTTATTTATTTCTAATCTTGGCTTATGATAACATACTCATTGAAATTTCAATCCTTTTATATTTATTGAGATTTTTATTGCCAGCATATATTCTACTTTGTTTGATGTTCCATTTGAACTTTAATGTGTTTTATTTCTCCTGTTTGCTGTTACTGTTTCCTGGAGGAGTGATCCATATCTGCTAATTTGGAAAATGTGATTGACCGAGTGGATAGGTAAACTATAAACTCACTATTTTTTTTTTTAATTACTGCAACAGGAGACTGTAATTCTAAACTAAAATTGTTGAATTATTTATTTCTAATTTTGGACAGTTCTTTGTTCCATCTACTTTGTGCCTTTGCTTTTAGGACATGTACATTTTCAATAATTTTATCTTTGTAATTAATTGTTCCTATTATGAAAATGAAATTATCTTTTTATTCTGCATCAATATTTATTGTTTTAGTGTTCACATATATATTCACAATAAGTTTATTGTCAACCTATTTGTGGACAACATAGTAATAAGAATATATTTCACCTAGCATGAAAATTGCTGCCTTTTAATCTGAATGTTTTGTTCATTTATGTTTAGTGTAATTAATGAAGTATTTAGCTTTACAGCTCCTATTTTGGTATTTATTTTCCATATATGATGTGTGTTTTGTTTATATTTTCCCTTTACTACTTTCTTTTTATTACACCTATTTTCCTGGTGTTCCTCTGTCACATGGCAAGGAGCATAGCAGCAACTGCTGGTCTCTCCTTTTTCTTCTTGGCTTTATAGCTATCACCTTCTTGCTTCCATGGTTTTCTCCCTCTTTGTCTCAATTTCACTCTCTTATAAATGACTCCAGGAAGAGAAGTAAGACCCACACTGAATGAAGTGGGTCATAACTTAAGATCCTACTCACAAAAATTCTACTTACAATGGATCCACACTCACAGGAATGGAATATCTTTAAGAAAATATTTTCTGGGGTACATATAGCTTCAAACCACCATATATGGTAATCTTTTTTGCTTTGTAAGAAACCTCCAAACTGTCTTCCAAAGTGGCTACATAATTTTGCATTCTGATAAACAATGAATAAGATTTTCTGTTACTCCACATACTTCTCAGCATTTCCTGTTGTGTTTGTATAACTCGTTTATATTTTAGCCTTTTTGATCAATGTGTAGTGGCATATCATTGTTGTTTTAATTTCCAGTGGAAATGATGTGAAACATCTTTTCATATGAATATTTGCTTATTTGTATATTTTCCCTTCCTATATTAATATCTTCTTTGATTTATTTATTGGAATAATGTAAATTTTCTAGTATAGAACTTATACACATTTTGTTAGTTTTCCAGTAATTATTTCTCTCTTTTTTTGTGCTGTTGTAAATGTTGTGGAATTTTTAAATTTCAAATTCCAGTTTTTCATTGCTGGTATATAGGAAAGCAGTTGACTTTAGCATGTCGTGCAACATTGTTATAATTGCTTTTTAGTTCCAGGAGTTTTTTGAAGACTTTTCATGATTTTCTACAGAGTCAATGGTATCATCTGTAATAAAGGTTTTTATTTTTGATTCCCAAACTGTATCCCTTTTTTGTCTTATTGTGATAGGTGATAGGTACAATCTCTAGTATGATACTGAATAGGAGTAACGAGATGAGTCAGACTTGCCTTGGTGCCAGTCATGGAAAGGAAAGAATCTAGTTTCTCACCATTATGTGTGGTGCTGGCTGTCAATTTTTTGTAAATGTTCATTATTATGTTGAAGAATTTTCCCTCTATTTGTAGTTTGCTGAGAATTTTCATCATAAACTTGTATTGGATTTTGCTAATTTTTTTCTCCATCTATTGATACGATTTTATTATTTTTCTTCTTTAAGCCACTGATGTAATAAATTACATTAATTGATTTTCAAATTCTGAACCAGCTTTGCATACCTGGAATAAATACCAATTGGCTGTAGTGTATAATCCCTTTTATACATTGCTGGATATGATTTGCTATTATTTTGTTGAGAATTTTTGCTTTTATATTCATGAGAGATATTGGTCTGTAATTTTCCTTCCCAGTAATGTGTTTGTCTGGTTTCTGTACTAGGGTAATGCTGTCCTCATAGAGTTCATAAGGAAATTGTCCTTCTGTTCTTTTTTCTAGAAGATACTACAGAGAGCTGGCATCATTTCTTCTATGAATGTTTGGGAAAATTCACCAGTGATTCCATCTGGGAATTTTGTTTTCTGTTTTGGAAGTTGTTAATTGGTGATTCAAAAAATTTTAAATTGATATAGGCCTATTCAGATTATCTATGTACTTTTTGGTTAGTTAATTTTTTCACAGCTCTTGAATATTGTGTTCCTTTTTTCTGTCTTCTATTGCTTTTCAGTTTTAGAAGTTTCTATTGACATAGCATCAGGTTCTCTGATTCTTCCGTCAATGAGCCCTTTTAAGGTACTTATTTGTTATAGTGTGTTTCTTTTTAGTATTTCTTTTTTATTTTAGTATTTCAATCTTTCTACTTATATTATCCATCTGTTCTTTCATTTATCCACTTTACCCATTAGAGCCCTTAGCATATAGCTATTTTAAATTTTTGGTCTGATGATCCATCATAGCTAATGTATCTGATTCTCATAGTAATGCTCGTTCTGTCTCTTTAGATATTTTTTATTTGAAAGTCAGGCATGTTGTACTGGGTAATAAGAAACCATAGTAAATAGGCTTTGTGTGGGGCTTTATGTTTTTCTGGCAGTCTTTAGACTACATCTACTGTTTGCTGTAGCTGTCGGTGTCAGAGGAAAATTTCTTTGTTGTCCTTGTTTTAGTCTTCCATGTTGTCTTTGTGTTTCCTTTGAAACTTCATAGTGTCTGAGTCAGTTCTTTACAGCAATAATTTTCTGTTAATATATATGGGAGCCATACTTATGTGGTGCTAACATGTGGAAGAGGGGAAGTGTTCTATAATCCAATATTCAGTGTCAGTCTTTTAGTGAGCCTGTGCACCAGAGCTATGGCCTTCATATAAGCTTATCAGGCCACCCTCTCCTTACCTGACGCAGGAAAGCTAGAAGGCTGCTGATTTGGATATTTATCTTCCCTCAGATTGGTTAGACTCTTGGAGAATTGAAGTTGGTTTGACTCTGGTAAAATAATTTCCCTTGAGGGCAGGCATTCTTTAAGGAGAACAGAAAACTTTAGGTACTTCAAAATGGTGACTTTTCCCCTTCCCCTGACAGGACTGGGAAGAGATTTTCCCTGATCTTCAGAGTGGGAATCTGATGACAGCCTGGGAGGTAAAACTCACAGAAATGTGGGTACCCCTGTTAGCTGAACCTCCTGGGATTTTTCTCTCTCAAACTAGCCCAAGGTCAGTCTCCAGAGATTAGTTAATTACACATTCCTACCCTATGTTGGCTTAAACTGTGGTTTCTTTTCTCCTTAAGCTATGATTCTCTGTATCTATTTCTCCAAGA
Source organism: Dasypus novemcinctus (assembly GCF_030445035.2). Classification (NCBI taxonomy): domain Eukaryota; kingdom Metazoa; phylum Chordata; class Mammalia; order Cingulata; family Dasypodidae; genus Dasypus; species Dasypus novemcinctus. The sequence goes on along the minus strand of NC_080676.1, from coordinate 34,136,655 downwards.
GTCAATAGTTTTCCCTCAATCTCAATTTTCTGATGGATCTAAGAAGAGTGCTGATTTTCAACCTTTTCTTCTATTTTTGTTGTTGTTGTGAGATGGGAGTAATGACTTCCAAGCTCTTTAAATGCATTTCTTCATGTGGAATTGAGTTTCTACCTATTTTCCTCTTGTTGCTTTCAAAGTTTTCTCTTTTTCTTTAGTTGTTTCACCAGTATTTTCGATATGGAAAAGTCTGTTTGCTTTATCCAACTTTGAGGTTTGTCTCATTAAATCTTGAAAGTTTTGTGCCATTATTTCTTAAAATAGTCCCCTATTTTTTTGGTTTTCTCCTTTCCTCCTGAGCTGTCTTTACAGTTCTATATAATTATATTCGTGGTTTTGATTTTATTCCACAGTTATATGTCACTCTTCACTTTTCTTCAATCTTATTTTCTTTGTTAAACAGATTAAATGCCTATTTTTATATTCAAGGTAACTAACCTCAAATATTCTCTTGAGAATTTAAGTATATTTTGTTTTTTTAAAAATTTCAGTTATTATACTTTTTAAATCTAGAATTTCTATTTGCTTTTCTTTTAAAAATATCTATATCTCTATTGATATTCTCTATTTGCTGAAACATTGTCATCATATTTTCTTGAATTATTTAGGCATGTTTTAAAGAGCTGTTTTGATGTCTTTATCTTCTAAATCCAACATCCATCTGAACCCTTCAGACATGATATCTATTAACTGCTACTTTTTTTCTGGAATATCACAGACATTTCCTGTGTGGACATTTTCAATAATGTATTACAGTAACTCCAGATTTTGTTCTTTTCTTTGTCCTCCCCTTTGGTAACTCATTTGGAGTTAAAGTGAGGAATCTTTTCTATGGTCTCTGACTTCTGATGTCTCAGCTTTTATTTTATTTTTTTATTTTTTTATTTTTAGCCAGGATTTCCCTCTGCATCTGCATAGCTTGGTGTTTAGCCAATGATTTTAGCAGATGTTGTGCCTCAAACACCTTAAAACCATAAGGCTTCTAACTTCTGACAACTGATTTTTGTGGTTTTGGAAAATACACTCAAATTTAAGCTAGTTTTCATTTCTGCCTTGGCTTTTACTCTTTTGCTGTTTTCTCTCTTGCCTCCACTGTTAATGTGTATGATATCCTATATAGCCAAGGATCTGTGGCAACTTTATCTACCTCTTCTGTGACTCTGTTTCCAAAACAATCTTGATAAACTTCTGGATTGTTCCCTGGCCAACCTAAGCTAACCACAACCGCAGTCAAACCTGCAAGTTCCTCACTCACTTTCCCTACATTTACCATATTTACATAATTAAGCCATGTGTTTTCCTGTCCCTCTCCACCTTAAAACATATCCACTCTCAGAAGCTGCAAAGCTGCTGGTTTTCACAGTCATTCTCACAAGTTAAACTACATTTAAGTATAGCTAGAGATGTAGTCGGGAAACAGCACTTGAAAGGAGGGCTAGAAATTTCTACTGATTTTATGTGAAGATTTAAATGGATTTAAAAAAACTCTACTTCTTGCTGTCTTTATCAGTTTTCACTGTCCTAATATAATTGCTTTGACACTTTTATCAGTTTTACTTGTTTTATTGCAAAGGGGTTTGGCAAAGTTTTGCTAGCAAGTAATTCTAACATAAGGTTCTCTAGTATGTGTGTATTGGTATTTCATTTCTTAACTCTCTGCTAATTGGGATGTTGCATTTGTTCCATATGTCATCCATATGTCTTCTTCTGAGTAGTATAACACCTTCTTAATGAATTGATCCTTTATGCCATCATGAAGCACCTTCCTTATTTCTTTTGATATTCCTTATTGTATATCACTTAGGTTAATAGTATTGATCTAGCCACTTCACTTTTCTTTTACTTTTTTTTGCTTTGTATTATTATATGTCATTTTCATTGTTTTACTTTTAACTTGCCTTACTCTTTATATTTAAATTGCACTTATAAAGTGCTGATGGTTAGACTATGTTTTTGTGGGTTTTTAATACAATCTGATATTCTTTGTGTTGTGATTGGAGAGGTTATAACAATTTCAAACATTTCAATCAATGTGATATTTGCCGTGGAGGGGTTTAAATGCATTGCATTGCTTTTCATCTCTTTTTCTTCTTCTCATTCCTTATTTTGCATTAAATTTTTATGATTTATCTCTATTTTATACATACTTTATTATTCTTGATTTTCTTATAGTGGTCACTCAAGAAATCAATAATTTTTAAAATTTATCAGTGTGAAGCCTGTTTCCATATAATATATCACTTATTAGGAACGTTGCAAGAGTAAAATTCTAATTCCCTCCCATATTTTCTGGACTATTTTTGTTATATATTTAATTTTTATATATTCTATACATTCAAAAGATGTTTCTCTATATAGTCCATTCATTTATACGTGCAGATAAATATCTTAATACGGTATCATTATCCCTTTGTCTTATGAATTCTTTATTTTTCTTAGTACAAGGTTGCTAACCATGAATTCTTTCAGCTGTTGTTCAACTGGAAAGGTCTCTACTTATTATTTTAGTTGGACATTCTTATTTTCATTCTATACTTTAAAGGTGTCACTCCATTATCTTCTGTCTTGTTTTCTCTCAAGTTAACTTTCCTTTTTTTTTTTTAAATGTCTAACCTGCTTTTAATTTTATCTGGTGCCTTTATCATTCCTGACATAATTTTTTTCACCTTTTGCATTGACAGTATTTATATCTTCCATTTTTCTTCATCTCAATGATATTTTCCTCTACCTTCCCAAATACATGCAGCAAATATATAATAGTTGATTTTAGAAATGTAATGTCTTTTTACATCACTTATGTCAGTTATTTCTCTATTAGTTGGTTTTTCTCCTGGCAATGCATAAAAAAATCTTCACTTTTGGCCTGACGATTTTTTATTTGGCTCCAAAAATTGTGAATTTTATGTTATTGGTAACTTGATTTTGTTGTATTCTTTTAAACATTAGAATAGACTACATTTGGGCACACATTTGAGTTATTAGACTTCAACTGAATCTTTTTGTTAAGATTTTCAGTGTAAGTCAAGCAGGACATTTAGTCCAGACCAGTGTTTTAAAGTGTGACACTATAGACATTTTTCACTGAATAATTATGTGGGAGGTGAAGAGCTATCCTGTGTATTGTAGAACATTCCTGGCCTCTACCAATCAGGGGCTAGCAGTACCATCTGCAGTCATGACAAAAATTTTTCCAGATATTGTGAAATGTATACGGGAGAGAAAACACTCACCTTTTTTTGTGGAACACTAGTCTAAACTAATAAGGTCACATGATATGACACTTTTGTGAAGTAGGAGATATTTCCATCCCAACTGGTAAAAATAAGCTATTCCCAGTCCTGAGTGAGCTCTGAGAATTGCTTGGTCTACTGTCTGCCATTGGTTCTTCCTCCATTTTTCAGTAGTTTGCTCTCACATATTAGTTCTCATTCAAGGGCAGAGAAGGAGCCTCTTCAGATCTCCAGAATTCTTTGTGCAGAATTTTTTTCTCTAATAGAGAAATTGTGGTTTTACAGAACAATCATGCCTGAAATACAGGGGTCCCATACTCCACCCACCAACAGCAAATTTCACTGGTATGGAACATCTTACTATTGGTGACAGCATATTTTTATAATTGCAATATTAAATAAAGTACATGGTTTAATTTAGGGTTCACAATTTGTGTAGTGTATTTCCATCAGTTTTCTAAAAATATATTGCTACTATATATATAATCTAACATTTCTCCTTTAAATCACATTCAAATGTGTATTTCAGTGCTGTTAATCACGTTAACATTGTTGTACTACCATCACCACCATCCATTACCAAAACATTTCATCATTCCAAATAAGAACACTGTACATTTTAAGATTTAGCTTTCAATTCCCTATGCCCACTCCATCCTCTGGTAATTTATATTCTAGATTCTGACTTTATGAGTTTGTTTATTCTAATTGTTTCAAATCAGTGAGATTATACAGAGTTTGTCCTTTTGTGTCTGGCTTATTTCACTCAACATAATGTCTTTAAGGTTGACCAATATTGTTGCATGTATCAGGACTTCATTCCTTTTAAAGGTTTTGAATAATATTTAATTGTGTGTGTATACCACATTTTATTTATCCATTGATGGATAATTGGGTTGCTTCCATCTTTTGGCAACTGTGAATAATGAAGCTATGAAATTGGTGTGCAAATATCTGTTTGATCTCTGGTCTCAATTCTTTTGGATATATACTTCGTAGAGAGATTTCTGGGTCATGTAATAGTTCTATACTTAGGTTCTGAGGAACTGCCAAACTGTCTTCCACAGTGGTTGCACATTTTTCATTGCCACTAGCAATGAATGAATGTTCCTATTTCTCCACATCCTCTTAAAATTTTTTTTCAAAATTTTTATCTTTAATATTTCTTATAAATATTATCTGGGAAAAGCAATCAATTATTTATCTTAAGAAAAAAATCTATGTGATATATGTTTAAAATAATTTTTCAAGAACAAGCTCACATAGATATATTTGAAAATAAATTGTTTGGGGCTAAGTGTATTTATGTTAAAATAGGCTGTATTGCAGATACTAAGAAGGTCATCACCTCGTTTTTGAACTGTTGAATTTCAAAAATTAATAAATAATAAAATTACTTTAAAGAAGCTTATTTATGAACTTAAAAATGATGCCTTATTCAGGAACACTTGAAAGTTATATATATATTTAAATGTATTCCAATATTTGTGAAAAATATAGGTTAAAATTGTCATACTCCATCTGATTCTCATATAATAAAGTTCATGAATGAATAAAGAATTGTTTCTATTAACATTGAACTGACACTAAAATAATGAAAATTTAAACTCAGATGCAGTTGAAAATGCCTCCAAAGAATATCAATCAAACTTTTAAAATATAATGCCTTTACATGTTTATTGTTAATTACAACCACAAAATATACAGAAATATGATGACCTCCTAGGATGAAACTTTGAAATTTACTGAATTTAACTGGAAATTAATTTGTTAAATAATGTGCTATCTTGATATTTCTTTGTATTAATATTGAATCAAAATAAAAATTTTATTGAAGAAGAGTTATATTTGTACCACAAATGTTTGCATTATTATTATTTTTTTTACAATGATCATGTTATGATTGATTAACTCTTCTGGAAGATATTTAGAAGCCAAACTTTTGATTTTTCACTTTCAGCTCTGCTGCTCTTCACACTTATAAGCTTGTTATTATATTATTTCAAAACCTATTTGCCTCTGAATTCTAAAATATCCAACTGTCAGAAAGCAAAGACATTTGGTAATTAATTTAATACTAAACCAGACATCTGCCATGGCAATGGGCAGAGATAATTAGATATGCATTTTCTATTATTCATTACAGTTCAAGCACAAGATTAATGTTTTTTTTCCTCAAAAAAATTGATAATTTTAAAGACAGATACTCAATTTATCATGTATGACAGTCAATAGACTTTATTTTATTGATTTTTATTGTAATGGCTTATTATCTTTCCTTACATTCAATAATTTAGTCTGTGTTATACTAACAAGTAAGGGGTTAACATTTTTAAATTCTTGTGATTCTCTATTTTTGGAATTCACAAAATTTGTTCCATGTGCATTGTCATTTGTGTACTCAAATTATCTGAAAGTGATTATGTACATATTTATTTGAAAGAGAATTGAATAAATAAGCTTTGTTCATGTTATAATTTTGTTATTCTAATTAGAAATGAAGTTATCTTACAGGTTTTCACAATCATTTGATTGATAATATTCAAGTTCAGGAATGCCAGACACTGAAGCAATCATGCAATGCAGCCTCTAAACACTGATGCTGACACAAATTATCATGAAATTCGGTGTCTCTAAATAGTTACCATTCATTCTCATTTTTGCATTGACACAATGAGCAGGTGAGCTTATCTGGCCTTGTTTCCAAACTGAAGATTGCTGATCTGCTCCATCTGCCTCCCATCCTCCTAGTCCAAAGTCATAGGGCCAGAAAACATGTTCTGTCTTCAGTGGAAGACAATGCAGTTACATAGCAAAGGACATGGATCCATAAAGGTGAGATAAATTTGTGACAATAATGCAATCTACTATACGTTATACATATCTTTTGCTATGTACTCATGAAATACAATAAGCATTTCCTGAACTTTCCATAAAGCTTCATACTTAATTTCATTTTGCTCATGCTTTTTCCTCAGTTTGAAGTGGCTTCTCTATCTCCTATCTGTTTCTCTTTTGTTCTCTCTTTCTGTCTCTGCTTCTCTCTTTTCCTCTTATCCTTTGAATATAAAGTATTTCTTCTTAAGTAAATTGCTATTGAAGTCAACCCATCACACCCACATTGGGTATGGTTATTCTTCAGTATTAAATGAGCATTTCTTTTACTTCACTTGTAGCCCTTCGTTTCATTCTCTAGTTGTTACTTCTGCACATGAAAGGCAATATATAATTTCATTGCATAAATTAAGGAAAAGCAAGATCAAGAAAATTAAAGCCTGTATTTTCACACATACAAAAAGAACGACTTAAAAATCCCAAATGATTATTTACAGGCAATTTTCAAAAGGATTACTTAAAATTTAAAATAAAAATATACATATGATTGCACTAATGTGATTTTAGAAATGTATCCATTCAATAATATTGAGGATGTTTTAACGCTTATTTATAATGTCCGTCCTAATATTAAGCAGGAAAGAAAGAACTACAGGTTCTTCTCCTGCATTTTCAGTTGCTTGGCCTTCATCCTTTGTGAGATTGAAAAGTTTTCAGATACCTGTCGTAGGCTGTGTAGGTAGAGAGAGCAAAGTCTTAATTTGCTTTAATGTCTCTTTGTGAGCCCAATATAGCCCCGGATATTGGCACCATTAGAAAGACTAGTTGTCTTAGTATTTGGTAGTTTTGAATACCTTAGCCCTTTTAGGTCTACCTTCTGAATTCTGTCTTTCCCCTCTTTGGCCCCCAGGGACCATTGTCAAATAAAACAGACTATTCACTAAAAAAATGCTGGTTGAGTGATTGAATATAACCAAACAGTACCAAAGTCTTTTTCCAAGTCTTACATATACTAAACCTGAAATAGAAATAGCAGAGTCTACTATATTTTGCTGAGATTATGAGAATAAATTGTTAGCTTTTATTGATATCTTTATATAGAAACTACTTTTAATAAAATAATTGTTGGCTTATAATTATCATGTTTACTTTTTTTTTCTAAATTCATTTATTTATTTTTTATCCCCTCCCCTCTCCCTGTGGCTTTTTGCATGCTGTCTTCTCTGTGTCCATTCGCTGTGCGTTCTTCTGCGTCTGTATTTATTTCTATTTCCCCTCCCCCTTGCATCTTGCTTGCTGCCTGCTCTCTGTGTCCATTTGCTGCACACCCTTCTGTGTTCTCGCTTGTCTCCCTCTTTTTTGTGTGTGTGTCACCTTGCTGAGTCAGCATTCTGTAGCGCTTACAGACCAGGCGGCACTCTAAGCGACATTCCGCAGTGCTTGAGGGCCAGGTGGCGCTCTACAGTGTGTGGGAGATCCTGCCTTCACAAGGAGGCCCCGGGATGCGAACCCAATGTGTATATGTGTATATGAATATTGCATTATATATAATAGTAATAAGTAATGTTTTAGATATGAATTCATATATATATGTATTCTGACTATAACATATATAATTGTAATCTATAAGGGAAGCATTTAAAGACTCAACCTCTCCCTTCCATTTTTACTTGTGTAAGCAGCTAAATGGTGAACCAGATTATAGCACAGACTACCTCTAGCTGCCTGGATGTGAAGGGTTAAGTTCAGCAGCCCAATTGTGTTGTATTGAGAAGTCCACAGGGTTTTGCCAATTCCCCTGTTCTTCCTTTGAATGTGGAAGACAGATTGATCCTCAGGACAGATTGCCTGGCTTCTTGTAAAAGACAGAGTAAGATGCAAACTTCAAGAGAAAATTACTGAATTTCTCGTTTATTAAGCAATCAAAGATTTTTGCAATATATTAAAATACAGGAAGGTAGTGCACAATACTTGCAAGTATGTGTGTGGAAAAGATCATAACGAGTTATTTTGTTTTTCATTTCTTAGTTTATCTTAGGACTTTAACAATGTGAGAAATCCTGAGTAGGCTCTTCTTAGGGCCTTATCTGGGTCCCCTTAGCAAGCTATATTTAGTGCCTTAACTTCATGAATTTCCCTAACTCCCTAACTTTACCATTTGAACATCCTTCTGATTTTAACCTCTGTGGTAAAACTGGAATGTGTTGTCCATATCTTCCTTCAAGAGTGACAGACTTATTCTCCCAGATTCTGGGAATATTTTCATAAAACTGCTCTCAGCAATCAGTAATCTTTGGTGAATACTTAGGAAAAAAAATTTAAGAAATCTGAAAGGATCCTTGTCATACTTCAGTTTAAAGACAAAATAAAACAAAAACTGCCTCTGTTAGAGGCATATTTCCTTTCAGAGTAAGCTCATAAGCCATGGTTTGTCAAAGTGTTGACGTGAATAGATAAAGGTCTGGTCTCCTCCACACAATTTCAGGCAATTCAGAAGGCCTCTCTGCTCCAGGGCTCATGGTGTCAGCTGAGGGTATTTTTAGGGACTTCATTGCAGCTCAACTTCCTTTCCTGCTCAATATTGTTTTCTTCCGCTCTCTTTACGTTGTGGATTTAAAGAGTACGGGGGGGTACTGGGTTCCCGGCCAGTGGTGCTCTGTCGTGGTCCCTAGGGGAGCAGCGACAGTCTCCCAGGTACAGTGGTGGGGACCGGGAGGGAGTGAGGGTTCAACAGTGAGCCCCTGATACTAATGACTATGCTTGTGAGCTGATAAACCCAAAATAATAACAAGGCCTAGAGCAACTTTGTGCCTGGGAATTCCCTTCTGTCAGCCTTCATGTTACTCAAATGTGGCCAGTCTCGAAGCCAAACTCAGCATGTAAATGCAATGCCTTCCCCCCAGCGTGGGACATGACACCCGGGGATGAGCCTCCCTGGCAACGAGGGACCACTATCAACTACCAACTGATGATGCAACTGGAAAATGACCTTATATGGAAGGTTCAATGCGGATCAGCAGAATATCCATGTCTACATAAAATACCATGACTTTAAAATGCTGTTTGACCTAAAGTAAGGGGGAAATGGAAAGGAGAAATGAGTTTATATGGCTACGAGTTTCTAAAAAAGAGTCTGGAGGCTGGCAGAAGGTTTGCCCTCATGCACAACTGAGCAGAGTCAGAGAGACAGATAAAGCAGATACAACCCCCAGATATTGGTTCCTTTGAGGGCTAAAGAGACCCATGGGAGTTATGGTCATGGCCGATGGGGTTAACTACCAGGGCAGATGGCCCCTCTTTGGAAATGGTGTTTATGTGTGATGAATCTGGACTCAGATGGGATCTCCCTTCATAAGACTTTCATGCTAATGTGCTGGAGGTGCAGTTAATGTTGGGGTTTAAGATATATTTAGGGGATTTGAATCTCTGGACTGACAATGTGATAGCCAGATCCTGAGCCTCAACAGACTCCAGCACCTACAATCTGATTTATTGGACTTACCACACTCAGCTAAGATGGAGGTGAAGAAGGACAACCACCACACCATGGAGCCTAGAGTGATTACAACTGAAAATGGGAGGATTGCATCCAGCATCCAGGTGGAATCTGAGCCTCCTCTTGACATAAAGGTGCAATGGACACAACCAATCCAGTGTCCACATAGAAGAGGTGGCATTGGATTGGGAAAAGTGGACATAATGGACAAAGGGTATGGGGAAAGGCAGGAAGAGATGAGAGGTGGAGGCGTCTTAGGGACATGGAGCTGCCCTGGATGGTGCTTCAGAGGTAATCACCGGACATTGTAAATCCTCACAGGGCCTACATGATGGAATAGAGGAGAGTATGGGCCATGATGTGAACCAATGTATATGAGGTGCAGAGGTGCCCAAAGATGTACTTACCAAATCCAATGGATGTGTCATGATGATGGGAACGAGTGTTGTTGGGGGGGGGGAGAGGGGGGGTGGGGGGGTGGGGTTGAATGGGACCTCACATATATATTTTTAATGTAATATTATTACAAATTCAATAAAAAATAAAAAAATTAAAAAAAAAAAAAATAAAGAGTACTCCCTAATAAATATTCTGCATACAATTCACCATTTAGCAGTCTGATTCCAAGGAACCTAATTGTGACATTGTAGACCAATTAATTTGCTTCTCCTGCTTTAAAACTCTACATGAATATTTCCTCTTCTCTAAAGTGGTCTCTGAGTGTTTTTAAAATTCCCTTTCTTTTTCATACATCATATCACATTTTATACAACTTTGTTCAGAGATCACATAGTAGGGTATTGTACATTTTCATGGTCATGTCCATTTTCCACATTAGACAAACAAAGCCTTTGCTTCTTCTGGAATGTGTTTTGTCTTATTCAGCTTTCTGTAGCATTGTGTCCGTTCCATTGTATAGCGGTACAATAATATTGCTTGGATTAATATTCAAATTATACTAAATTGTTGGTCTTATAAAAAGGTCAAAAAGAAAATCAAAGATAAAAACCAAAACAAATATAGTAAGGTAAATTAAAAATTTTATTGAAATATTTTTGGAGAAATTTTGAAACATAATGGCTTAACATCAAATGTCTTTTAGAAAAGCAATTCAGCAGAAAACTTGTAAAATTCTTGTTGAAGATACACATGAGTACAGAAAAATAGAGCATCTCCTCAATCAAAACAAAATAATTTAGAATAAAAAAGAACAGTAAATATTTCAGTTAATAACAATTTTATTAAATATTTAAATAGAATAAAAGTAGAATTGGACAACAAAATTCAATCATAAGACCTATACTTCAAATCAGAATATTTTAATCCTATTTTTATCACTAGAGCTCATTACAAGGCCGAGTTCAGGAACGTGAAAAGAAAATTCATGGAATGGATGAAGTTGAAATCTGTTCCATAAAATGACAATGGTAACCCTTAATTTTATTAATTTAAGCTAAATGTCTCTCTATTTCTGAGTTATAGTCTGTGCCTTTCCATTCCCTTGTCTTTGTAGTAAAGCAACTTCATGCTCAGTTAAAAAAAAATTCTGCTTTATATATTTATATTTTCAATCCTAGATATCGATTTAATCATGTCAGGAGATTCTGTTATAAATTAAATGTGGATTGCCATTTCATTTGTTTTATTACCTTTAGTAAATGATTTATTTTTATAGTAATTCCTTCCTAGTTATAAATTTGCTACACATAAATTCTAGAATCTACAGTCATGCTAAAGTTTTGAGTTGTAAAAAATGTCTGGGAGACTCCAAGTCATGAAATTAAAAAGGCATTTTATACTAAATTAAATACTTGTAAACATATGTCTTTGCACTTAAGGGGAGACAACTGCTCAAAATTTTTGAAAACTTCTGAGAAATTGTAGATATCTGTACAATATTAATATATGTGTGCCTGTGTATGATATAACTTCATTGATGTTCTCTTCATTAGTATGCTGATTTCACAGTTTATTTAATGGAAATAAGTGTATCAATTAGGACTTTTACATGTTATCTAATCCAATTCCTATTTCCCACATAAGATCTTAAATGATCAATTGTGTAATTTAAATATGCATGGCGCATAAGAAACAGATTCAAGTTTATTTTTATTACATTTTATTCACATTTTAAGCTATTTGTTTAAAATCTATGCCAATTGAGCAATTGAATAGTCACCATTACCTTTCTTTTCAGTGCCACTAGATGATGAGATGTTTGTTTTTTTAAATAAAAAAAAGCCCCTTAATAAAGTTTAACATAACAAGATCCTTGATTCCTGACCCATGGAACTTCCTTAAAGGAAAGCTTATTTCTTAACAGTGCCAGGAAAAGCAATAACATCAGCCACAACAATAATAATAAATGCGAATGAAATTTAGTATTAATCCTACAATCCCTAGTAGTTGAAACTCTATCTCTATAGCTTTAAAAAAAAGCATACACTTATATGTACTCTTTGTTTTAGCAAATATCAACATGATAATATAACAACAATATAGTGAAGTATAAAGAATATTTTTTTAAAACATCCAATTCCTTTACCATTATATAGTCATTACATATTCAATATTATTATTTCTTACATATCTAGAAAGATGAAAGGAAGAAACAAAACACAAATGGAAGAAGGGAACTAAAAGTAATATAATTTAAAATAAAAACAGGATCAATCCACGTGTTTTGTTTGCTTTATTTATTTGCATACTACATGTGGTGATTTGGAGCTACATGACCCAGAAAACTATGTTCTTAAACTTTGTCCAATGCTATGGATATGGACTTTTGAAAATAGGAGCTTTTTATGAGCTTAATTCAGTGAATGTGTGAAACAGCTGAATCAGGTTGAGCCTTAATCCTTGTACTGAAGGATTATAGAGAAAGTCACAGGGAAAGAGAAAATTGCAGAGAGCAGCTAGAAGGTAAACGTCAGAGGAACCCAGAAGAGAAGGAAGAAGCAGAAGAGTCTGCCACATGAATTGCCATGTGACAGAAAAGTCGAGGACCAAGGATCCCTGGCAGCCACTCCCACCTTGATGACACCTTGATTTTGGACCTCTTCTAGCCTCAAAACTGCAAGCCAATAATTACATTGTATTTGCTTTAGCAATAAGGAAACTGAAGGCTGTAAAATTAACTTTTTGTGTATGTGTGTATCTTTGGTTTTAATACAGGCATACATTTGGAAACCACTACCACAGTCAAGACACAGAATAGTTCCATGACTTAGAAAATTTTGAGGAAGTCTAATACATTAAATTTTCTTTTATGATTTGTGCTTTTGCTGTTGTGTATAAGAGATTGTTTCTCAACACAAAGGAACAAAATTTTCTCTTCAAAAAGCACTATCAAATTCACAGATCAGTTGGTGACATTTGAAATATATATGTATAATATAGTTTCATATCCAGAATAAAGAATTCTCAAACCTCAGTAAAAAATAAATTAAAAATGGGTAAAACATGTTGAACAACCAATTCACCAATTAAAATATATGTATGAAAAGTAAACACATGAAAAGTTACTCATCACCATAAGAAATTAAAATGCTCATATAAGTTTTGTTTGTCAGCCTAAAACTTGAAATGGCCCAAATGTTCATCTTTATTTTAGCAAATATAACTCACTCTGCTATAATCATACAATGCAATACTATTCACCAATTGAAATGCTTGTAAGTATAATAACATGGGTGAATCTCAAATTAGCTTTGTTAAGTGAAAGAAGTGAGATGAATGCAAAGAAGTACATAGAGTATAATTCAATTTATATATTATGCTAGGAAATGAAAACTAATCTATAGCAAAATACCTATAGAAAGCATATCAGTGGTTACACAGGGCTGGCAAGGGTTAGGAGAGGAGGATTATAAAGGGATATGAAGAAACCTTTGGAGGCAATGAATATGTTGATAGTGGAGATGGTTTCATGGGTGTATGAATATGTCAAAATGTACCAAACAGTACTCTCTTTTTATACCTCAATAAAGCTCTTCAGAAAAAATAATAATAATAAACTTGCCGTAAGTCACAGAATTATATTATTTTCTCAGGAACAATATATAGTATAAAGAGGCAAATAATAAAAGATATGTGCTGTCATCATCATGTTTTTGTTGTTTTGAAAAGCATTTTTCACACATAGTGCATATAATTTGAGCACATGTAGAGAAAAATAACTCTGCCCCTTCTGGTTTATATTTCAGTTTGAGGCAGAAAACAAACAGAACAGAAAAAAATGTGAAATTGGTTAAGATAATTCAGGAGAAAACATAATCTCACAAGGAGAGAGTGAAGAAACTTAATCTTGGCTATCTGATCCCCATAGTAGGCAAGTGATTTGTGAGACCAGGTGTGCAAGGCTACCCACTAGCCAGATGCCATCTGACTGCACATGTGTAACTCTAGCGAGATTATCTGCATTGATACTCTCCATCAGTGCCACTAAAAAAAAATGCATTATGATTATTATACAATATCTACCCCCTAGAGCTGCTGAGAGTCTAATTAAGTAATTCCTGAAAATTACTTTCAGATGTCTGAAGGAAAAGAGTTTTATGAAAGAAAATTGTTTTGAGGAATTTTCTGCTAATTAATGCCTTCGAATAAAGGAATGTTTCCGTCTTTGTATAATATGTTAACTATTTTCCCTAGTTATATAATTTTCCCCATCCCAGAGAAATAAATAAAAATTTGTACAAATAAATTATGCACATAGAATTTTGTCATAGAAGTAAATGAAAAATGTATTAAAAGAAATTAAAAGTAATTCAATATAAAAACAAATCTCACATGATTTTATATAATAAAAACAATTATAATATACACATATTCTAATGAAAATATTGAGGAAATAAAGTTTTGCAAGCCATTAATCACCAAACACCTGTGCTTCAAAAATCCAAATAATTCTAGTAATAAGCTTATTTTGAAATTATTTTTTTGTAAAGACATACCAGTGATGCATTAGGTAGTCAAAAAATAAAAATATACAGACATGCTAGATACAAAAATCACAGATATATAACTTGTTTCAAAAGCTGAAAATTCAGTATAATGAGGTGAAGTTATTTTTTTTTTTCATTTACAAAACAAAGATAATAGTATGTACTGTAGAAAGGGGTTTAATACCTATCTTTTTATTATAGTGGGGGATATTATAGAAGTTTCCATATATTTTAATGAAATGAGAAAATGAAAATGAAAATGACTATGATAATTATGGCAGGCCAAATATGAGTTAATCAAAGTCTGAGAATAGTTCTAAAATAAAAAAATTTCTACTTTAAATTTAGAAAATCATAGGGGATTAGTTTATTTAAACAAACTTCAATAAAAAATTGTGTCTCCTGTCATAATGATTACATTTTAGTATGCAGTATGTTTAAAGAAAAGTTCCAAGTATTTCAATGTTGGAGATTGTAATTCATGCAGGAATTTATTTCTGAATTATGAATATTAAAAAACATATCAGCATATTTAATGTGTCCTTCTCTCTAGATATAGTCATAATACAATATAATAAAATACAGCACTATACTGTATTATATTAATTTCTTTTTATATTTTTCTACTTATATATTTCTATTTATATTTACCTAGATTTATATAGATTTATTTTAATAGTTTCTTCAGAATACAGTATTAATATAATTATAAGGGTGAATAACTGAGTGCTATGCTTGAAGACATAAAATTTTAATGAGTTATTTTAATTATATTTTACACAAAACCTATATAAGCAGGCTAAAAGCAAAAAAGAACATGCATTCATGACATATTTTGCATTGACCAATGAAAATTTTAAAACAGGTTGCATTCTATGGTCAAACATGAATGAACCTTAATTGAAATATTGACTTTATGTCCTAAATCCAACTAATAGTCACTCTTAGAATGCACTCTATTTTTCCCCAGGATTACAAAAGCTGTGAGAGGAAACAGCATATATAAAACCTAAATTTCATAAAATAAGTATTCAAATTATATTAGTAAGAAAATGAATGGAAGAATGATTGTATTAAAAAATCTCAGATTTCCCTAATTACAACCACGTATATAGGCTAGCATAGCTATATACCTACATATTCCTAAATTGTGATTTTAATTGGC
This sequence comes from Dasypus novemcinctus, assembly GCF_030445035.2. Classification (NCBI taxonomy): domain Eukaryota; kingdom Metazoa; phylum Chordata; class Mammalia; order Cingulata; family Dasypodidae; genus Dasypus; species Dasypus novemcinctus. The sequence continues at coordinate 34,120,944 of NC_080676.1, read as the reverse complement.
AAAAGAAACAATGTAAATAATGGAAAATGTTGGGCAAATAAGAAACCTAGGTTTTGGTTCTCTCTCTGAGCTTAATAGCAAATGGCAAGTTACCTTGGCAAATCATTTAACCTTTCTGAACCTCAGTTCCCTCAACTGTAAAATGAATGGCTATACTAAATGAACTTTACACTCACTTTCATCTGTGTGATTTTCTGTACCTCTGAAAAGTTCCTCTGAATAGTAGGATGTAAAAAGCTATGATTAACTGCTAAATCTGAGTTTTCTCTTTATTTGGTAATATGTTTATTTCCCAGAAATATGAAACTTGATTTGTACATTTCTATAATGCTTGTTAGTAGAAACTTCAGGATTAAATATCCTAAAAAGACATTTGTAGCATATGTATCTCCCTAGAACTTGAAAAATTTCTCTCTACTTCACCTTCATCTGACTCACTGTTGCAAATAATTAAATGTCTCAACGTGTCAAAGCTAATTTGTTCACAGTAAGATGTGACTTGGTTTTCAGTATCCTGGAAAGGAAAGGGCTAGAAGGGTTGCAAAATGGATTGCACTGTGAAAAAGTAAGGAAATCATAGTATTGAATTGGATATATTAAAAAATTTCTTGATAAAAAGAAGTTATCTATTCTTTGTACTTTACTATGTGATGTTACATCTATGAGGATGCAGAAATAATAATCACATTATCTTAGGAAAATAAAGCAAACTATTTTCACATTTTCCATTACAATCTAGATCCTTCATCCTATGCGATTAAAAACAAAGTAACAGAGAATGTATTAATTAAGGGTTCAGTTATTTCAATTTTTTATAATTGAAACAACACAATGATTCACACGGAAAAGCTAGTTTCATTAAATAATTGGCATTATATTACATGTCAAAAGGCAATTATTATATATACAAAAATTAATCACTTAGAGATAAACATGCTCAAATGTAAATACAGGGCTATAGCCATTTAAAAAAAAATCTATGGCTTTGGCTTACAATAGGTCAAATAATTAAATTATTGAAAATTGGAAATATTCTACTTTACTTATTTGCAATTTTCACATCTTGTATCCAAATTTTTAAAATCTTATACTCTCACATATTTTTTCACTATGAACTTTATTTTTAGAAATGCTTCAGATTGCAAAACATTTACATCAAAATTAAAGGATATTCCCATGTAACTCCAACCCAACCACATCCACATTTTCCCCTATTATTCACAACTTAGTAGGGAGGAATATTTGTTACAACTGATTAACCAAATTGAAGTATTGCCACTAATCAAGGTCTTTAGTTTATGATTTACATTTCATGCTATACAGATTTATAGGCTTGGCAAATATATGTCATGTATCCATCATTGCAGTATCATATAGAATAATTCTAATGCCCTACAGTGCCCTTTGTTCTACCTATTCATCTCTCTTTTCCCTCTCTGAACCTCTGATAACCACTATCTTTATGTCAATGTTACAAGTTCTTCTACTACTGTTGTGGAATTTAAGAGAAGTTCAATTATTTGAGTATAGAGAGGCCAGGACTCAGGAATGATTTTGAGAAGGAAAAATGGTTTATTGACGGCCGGCCGGACTCGGGAGCTTTCAGTTTGAATCCCGAGCCCTGAACAAGATTTTCAAACGTCTTTTATACAGAGAGGAAAGGCCAAATGGTCCCTTTGTTTCAGTTCTCAATAGGCTTCAATTAGCATATATATCTTCCACATCTTAGGTAAGCTTTTAGCATGGACTCCAGACATTCTAGATAAGCCTTTATCGTATTTGGTTTTTGCATTTCCCCTAAATACTTAAAGTTTATAGCCCTTGCATTGTTAAACATTTCCTGGGACTGGAGCTGCTGCCAGTCCCTAAGGGCAGGACTGCAGCCTCTTACCGTTCCACACCCACAAGTCAAACAACTTAGTTATCTCTGAAGAGACAAAGAGCCTTCCACCCATAGCCCACATCACTACCACATGATAATACATATAATAAATCTATATAAGTCCATGATTATCTTCCCTCTCCCCTTATATTTGTTCGTTCTTCAGTTTTAAGGAATTTGGGGTGATGTCTGCTCTGACTACTTTGGATTGAGGGGGGCTTAGATATTATTGGGCCATCTGCCCAATAATAATAATAATAATAATAATAATGTTTTCCTTGCAGTTGTAGATTCTCCCTGTTTTTTAGTATGGGACTTATCCATCATCATTATTTTGTTAGTTGTCAGGGCAAGTCTGAAGAACTGTGAAGTAGTAGGATGTAGGAGATAATAATAAGAGGATGTATTTGCAACATGGGTATGCTACACATGTGATGGCTGAAATTTGTAATCCTCACAACCTTCCAAGTTAGGTATTTTTTTCTTTTCATTTTTTATTTGAAAGTAAATAAAGAACTTACTTAAAGTTGCACAATTAATGGTTGAACCAATATTAGAAGTAATGTTATTTCCAATTTCTAAGACTCATTCTATTACCTTACTATATGTACCAATACAAAACAACTAAAAATAAAACTATCGTCTTGCTTCCTTAAAGAAATATTAATAGAGCCTCTTTAACATTATCCAAAATATCCTGGTGATAAATTATATGGTTAATCTAAATAAAAATGGATTTGTACTTTAAGATCTAGTCCTTCTTCAATAAGGAACATTTAAATTTAAAAAATATATAATGTCCAGCATCTGTCCTTGTAATATCATTTAGGACAACTCCAAGTCCTGAAAATGCCCCCACATCACATCTCTTCTTCCATCTCCCTGCCTTCAGCAACTACCGTGGCCACTTTTTCCACATGAATGCTACAATTTCTTACATTACTAGTCACAATAGTTCTAGTCCATATTTTATATAATCCATATTTTATTCCTCCATCCTGTGGATCCTGAGATGGTGATGTCCACTCCACCTCCAAATCGAAAGGGGGCTTAGATCCCACATGGCTGATGGATGTGATTCTCTTGCTTGCAGGTGTAGGTACTCTTCGTTCCCTGGTGTGATGATTTACCATCTTCACCTCCTGTTAGCTGACCTGGGTAAGTTCAATGAACTGCAGAGTAGGGTTTGCAACTCTGCTGAGGCTCAGGACCCAGCAGGCACATGAACAGTCCAGAGATTCAAATCTCCTGAGTATACACCAACTCCAGTGCCAACCACAGGTTCAGGAAAAGTGACAGAAGATGCATGTGTAGAAAGGTCACATCTGAGTCCAACTCCATCACACTCAGCAACATAAATTCCAAAGTAGGGCCCACTGACAGGGACAGATCCTGGACATTATATATTCTGCCATAACCCATTGTATGTACTGGGCAAGAGTGTAAAGTACAATGTAAACTATTATCCATGTAGTGCAGGAGTGCTCCAAAATATATTCACCAAATGCAATGAATGTGCTACAATGATGAAAGAGGTTGTTGAGTTGGGAAGAGTGGGGTGGGGTGGGATGTGGGGTACATGGGAACCTCTTATATATATAAAGATTTATTTTTTTTAATTTCTCCCCTCCCCCACCCCCAGTTGTCTGCTCTCTGTGTCCATTCACTCTGTGTTCTTCTGTGACCACTTCTATCCTTATCAACAGCACCTGGAATCTGTGTTTCTTTTTGTTGAGTCAGCTCTCTGTGTGTGCAGTGTCATTCTTGGGCAGGCTACACTTTCTTTCGCCCTGGGCGGCTCTCCTTACAGGGCACACTCCTTGTGTGTGGGGCTCCCCTACACAGGGGAACCCCTGCGTGGCAGGGCACTCCTTGCGCGCATCAGCACTGCGCATGAGCCAGCTCCACATGGGTCAAGGAGGCCTGGGGTTTGAACCCTGGGCCTCCCATGTGGTAGGCAGATGCCCTATCCATTGGGCCAAGCCCACTTCCCTCATATTTTATAATGTAACATTTTTTATGATCTATTTATCTTCAAAATAATACAATTAAAAATAAATTAAAAAACCATTGATAAAGGTAAATAATAATTCTAATAAAATAGAAATTAATTATAAAAAATGTGATTACACCAAATACCATTGATGTAATTTTGATGAATTTGTGTTTGATTAATATGTATCATTAAAATTGATTTGTTAAAAAAATTAAAATAAAGGAAAAGAAGATTAGAAAAAAATATCAATTCATTTATTATAGTCTCTCTTTGGGTACAGTCTGGTTCCATTTCTGTAGTTCCTTGATTGTTAGTTTTTCATTTTATCTGCTAAAGAATGCCAGTCCTTTGTATCAGAAAATTTATTACTGATCTCATGGTTCTTTATTATCCTGCTCAGTGCATAGTTCTTTAAGTACCAAATTGTCCATTGATTTCTAGGAAAGTTTTTGCAAACTGCAGGCTGTCTGCTCTTTTTTTCAGGAGTTGGGGTAAAATTCAGATCTCTTTAATCAAGCAGCCTCTTTTATGGTTGTTGTACTTATTTATTTATGGTTTCTTGATTGTACTCTCTGATTGGATCTGGTTGGGTCATAGTTCAACACATTGGGGGATGGGAGGTTTTAAATTTTCCTTGTAGTGTCAGTTGAAAAATGGATCTTTCATCTCAGAGTGCCATAACAGTTCCTGAAAAAGACCATTAAACATCACCAGGCACAGCAGCTAAGGAGTAATACTGATTGATCACTCAATGACGTGTTCAGTACAGGTTATTATACCTAAACATCCATTTCTTGGAAGAAGAACTCTGGAGGTCAGTTTTCTAGACCCTATAGACTAGAATAAAATTTATATCTCCACATTTCTTCTTTAAATGCTTAAGACAGAGTATTTGTCTACCTAAAAGGAAAAGGAGAATGTAGGGCTCGAAGAGTAGGTTGTGAATCAGACCAATGTAGTTGTTAACTCATTTATTAGGAAGGTGACCTTGTATAAATATTTTAATCTGCGTAAGTCTCTGAGTTTTTACTCTAAAAATTTTAATACATAATTTACAGTGTTGTCTTAAGGAAGGTATGGAATGAGGGCTATAAGCATTTTAGCCCAATATCTAGAACATAATACATGCTCAATAAAGTTTAACTATTATGGTATGATTGTTAACACACCCAGTTTTGAAGTTTGCAGCTCACCAGAAATGTGAACTTGTGGAAATCACAACACAACATCTACAAACTAGCTAGATGGTCTCTAATGTAAGGTGTAAATTTAAAAAAAATTAATTTTATCATATGAGAATGTGTTTAAAATTTAAATTTGTCATAGCATTATCTTTGAGAGGTTTCCAGTACAAAACTATTTTCTCTATTTCCTTAAAGATAGATTATCAAATAAGTTTCAAATAAAGGAATGGCTTAAATAAAAATTAGGAGGCTCTTCCTTCTTGCACCTAACTCTCAAAATATATTCCATGGAAAAACATTATTTTTAAATATTTATTCATAAAAGGCAAGCATCTAAAAAAGTTTGTCTACAATGGTTAAAATAAGACTTCTGTAAGTCTTTAGAAAGATTTGTGGTTTTTAAATTTATAATTTCTAAATTTCTAAATTACTCAAGGGGAAAAATATCTGTAAATGTTCAACAGTTTTATAAATACTTATTTGTTCACTAAAGTGAAATATATACAGTGGAATATTTAAAACCTAAAATCATTAACATTTCTGTTTATATTATTTTAGGACTAACATGCCATTGTGGAAGAGTTTATCTTATCATTTCCAAATCTCTAGAAATTTTTAGATACTTCACTTTCAAAAAGCTGATTTTAAATGTTTTTCATTTATGGTGCATTTTAAAAATAGCAATTGCCATTCTAATCACAATAAGTAGAGTTTATGATACCCTTATCAATACTGCTATTGTATTTCCAAATACATGGAATTACTATCATGTTTGAAAAATATTTTTCGATTTTGGTCTGAGTAAAGAGTTTTCAAACTTTGTATTCATTGTGTAATCTTCATCCATTCATGAAACCTTCAAAACAAAGCCCACATCCTATTCTAAATAATTAAGCCTCTATCCTTTATTGCTCAAGAACAAATACCTCTTTTTGTTCTTGTTTACACTAATTCATTCTTTTAAAACTAAATATTAATTTCCCCTTCCTTTTTATTTTCCAAATTTGTCAAATGGAAATGGTCCTTTACATGTAATATGAGAAAAGTTTATATTGGTTTTCAGGGGGAAAATAGTTGCTATAACATTTAGTTCCACAGAGTATGTTGTCTATGTAAAAGTTAAATTCTGTTAGACTCATAAATCGGTTCACTGTAATCTTTAAAAATCCTCAGTGTATTTCAGACAGCCTAGCTTTCTTTAGTTTGGTAATAATCAGGACAATTAACATCATGAGAAATCATTTTATGCAATTTGCATAAAAACCGGAATTTCTATTGTAAACAAAAGCCTATTCCACAATAATATTCTGTCATTCACAGACATGACTGAAGAATACTAGAGGCGAGGTCAAGGGAAATAAAATTATGTGTGAAGATGTCTTACAAAGTAAGGCTTAACTCAGCAGAGGAGCCTAAATATCACTTTTGGATTTTGCTTGTACAGTTTCAATCCTTGCACCACATTTCATTGCCTGTGTTTTCTTATGAGGAGAGGGATTAAGTTGAATTAGGGAAACATTTTCTAAAGAGAGCAACAGTATTGCTTTGGAAACTTGGCAATACTTTTGAAAGCATGTTATAGGAAGAGGAGCACAGAGAGGAGCAACGTAAGTAGTGAGGTCAGAGGCAATTAGCAGCAGTTTTGACAACAGCTTATGGAAGCAAAATAATAATATTTGAATGGCGTACATTCAAATAACAGTTTCTATTAATAAATGAAGGGACCTCACATTTATTGAATTCTGAATATGAGCTATGGGTTCTTTGAAGAACTTACCTCTCAATTTTTAATATTTTATCCTTATCCCTATCTAAAGGCAAGTAAAATAGTTAACACTTTTTCAAATGAAGAGCTAAGTCTTTTCTTGTGTCACACAATGCATGGTATGTAGAACCAGTAGTTAAATATTTTTATATAATACCAAAATACAAAATTCGTCATTCTTTGAAATATTCTCATGGCATATTTTAATACAAAATATTTCCTTATCAAATGGAAAAATAAATTAGGCTTATATAATTTATTTTTAATTTTAATTTTTTAGGAGATGCTGGAGATTAAACCTGGGGCCTTGCACATGCAACGTGATGGCTCAGCCACTGAGCTACACCCACTCCCCCCTTGTAATTTAAACGTCAGATGAAAAATGCAAAATTTGTTTCTAAACATAAAATACTATTCTAGGGAATTTTGAGTCAGAAACTAATAAAGGGGGAAATAGGCTAAATGCAGTGGAGAGAATACCTGCTGTATTTTAATATTTGTCTTTATTAATTTAATTTTGAATATAGTATACATGCTATCATGGATCAGAGACACATTTCTTATCAAATACCTCACAGTAAAGAATAAGCATATGGGACCCCTTTGTCCTGGTCCTTACTCCTAGGACAACTCAGTGAGAGCTACTTACCTATGTAAATACCTGGTCACACCATACCAGCTACTTGCATAGGTAAGTAGCTCTCATTGAGTTGTCCTAGGATAAGGGAAAAATGACTTGTTTCTGTTCATAAGGAGAAGGAAACATCTTTATCTCTCCTTCTGAGAGGGGGATATATGATCTGTCTCCTTGAGCAAACGTAGGTGCCTATCCTGTGATGCATGTATTTGGTAAGCATTTGGGGAAATAAGAGAAGTTTTAGACAAATGGATATACATGTAATCCTTACGGTACTTGAAAATGTAGAGGTGAAAGCAAATATTCTCTAACTTACAGCTTTATAACTTATAGCCATAACTTAGAATATGTTTCTAGGGCTTTTACAGAAACATTGAGACACACAGGGAAGTCCCCACACTACCTTAACTGGATTAAGAAAAATATAAGGGGCAAAGTGTTGGGAGAAAAAGTGTCATTTGGAAACTTATGGCAAAGCACAGTTTGTTATAAAATCTGGGGAAATTTTAATTGGTAATAACATTCTCCTCTGTTCTTAACAATTCTTGTGAAATATACTCGTTAGCTGGATCTGGCATGGTTTAACATTTTCAGGTGAAAAAGCATATTTTCTTCTTTTCAATGCACAATGAGCACAAAACTAGCATGTCCATTCTCTCCTCTCCCCAGTTTAGAGGTACAAACAAAATGTCTCAGTGCATCTTCTGTTTATGAGTAATCGAGGTTTATTAGTCAGTCAAAAGGGGTGCTGATGCAAAGTACCAGAAATCTGCTGGCTTTTATAAAGAGTATTCATTTAGGGTAGAAGCTTACATTCATGAAACCCTTAAAGAGTCCAACTCAAGGTACCATAAGAAGTTCTTGCTCACCCAAAGTCATTTGCCATGTTTTGAAACAAGATGACGGGCAATGTCTGTGAGGGTTCAGACTTCCTTCTTCTTCTGAAGGCTCTGTGGTCCCACATTCTTCCAATCTCAACTGTAGACTGTCATAGCCTCATCTCTCTCCCTGGGGCTCATATCTTTCTGGACTCAACTGTTCTCTCCTCTTCACAAGGGCAGCTGTATACTATCAGGCACATCTCTCTTCCCTGGCATCTCTGCCATGTCTAATGAGCTCTCTATATTCCTCTGTATTCTTCTTCTCTGCGTATCTACTTCCATGTGGGAGTCTGTTTCATCAGTTCAAGGGGATTGGAACTTAACTCTGAGCTGCACTTTAATGAAGTGGTTGACTCAAAGTCTGATCTTAACATAATTAAATCAGAATTCTCAGCTGAATCTAATACAATCAAAGGGTATTGCACCCAGAGAAACAGATTAGTTTACGGACAATCAATATCTCTTTTGGAATTCATAAATAATATCAAACTGCCACACAAGGCTACTAATTTTGAGTTTACTGAACATTATTCTAAAATGTATACAGTGTATAAAGTTCCAATTTTTGGGTGGATATGAGTAATTCAGGCATTTCATTTCCACAGACCATAAAGTGAAGGGTGTTGAGAGGATAGCAGAAGGTATGCATAAGTTGAACCAGAATGATGTATGAGGGACAGGTTGTCATGGTGTCCTCTTCTGCAGGTCATATCCACAGCCAGCTGTGGTCTCAAGACCATCTGAATTGCTGGGTCAGGCATCTACCCCATTATAGGTCCAGAGATCTATGCACCGGCTCTTAAACTAGTCACCTTTTAAGAGTCTGAAATACTTTTTTTTTAATTTCTCTCCCCTTCCCCCACAGTTGTCTGCTCTCTGTGTCCATTCTCTGTGTTCTTCTGTGACTGCTTCTATCCTTATCAGCAGCATTGGGGATCTGTGTTTTCTTATTGTTGCGTCATCTTGTTGTGTAAGCTCTCCTTGTGTGCAGCGCCATTCTTCGGCAGTCTGCACTTTCTTTCACGGTGGGCGGCTCTCCTTATGGTGCGTGCTTCTTTCTCATGGGACTCCCCAACACGGGGAACACCACTGTGTGGCACGGCACTCCTTGTGCACATCAGCACTGTGCATGGGCCAGCTGCACATGGGTCAAGGAAGCCCAGGATTTGAACGATGGACCTCCCATGTGGTAGGTGGATGCCCTATCCATTGGGCCAAGTCCACTTCCCTAAAAGCTTCTTATTCTAGAGCTTCATATATTGTACAGAAAACATCTGATATAAGATAAATCAGTTGATGTTCTTTTGTTCAAATCAAATCTGGTTCAATTCATATATATTTATCTAGGGAAAATCCTACATCTGGCATTTTGTAGGAAAGTCATAACCCAGGATTTTGGCAAAATTAATTTACTTGTGCCTGTTATGTCTCACAAAATTTTCCAGCTTGTAAAATTAATTTAGCATCAGAAATAGGGGACTTTATCATCATTTCCTTGAAAATGGAGAAAAATACTGTTCTTATCAGGAACCTCTAAAAAACCATTATTAATCCTTTTATCTAACCAAAATCCACTTTCATTTAATTTTCCTTTGCACTGTAAGAAATTCTGCAGGATCATTTCTTATTCTTCATAAACTAGCAGCATGCCGCAAATCAACACTGACTTTTAGGGATTGCTCATCTCACTATGTCAGTTTGCTGAAAGAGTTAGAAATGATTTGTTATAAATCAATTGAGTATACCTGCAGAGACTGAAATTAATCCTTCATTAAGTGAATTTCAGTATGAATATTTCTAACATTACTGGTTTCACTTGCAAATTTTAACTAGTGAAAATTGCTCCTCAATTTTCAGGAACAAATGACAGTACAGTAATTATTGTATAGGGGAGTAATCTCATTCAACCCAGCCCCTCTAGAACAGGAGTAAATTTAATGACAGTCATATTCTTTTCCTGTCCCTTCCCTATCCAACTGATATTCAGGATTTTGTGCTTAACCAAACTGGAACATTATGATAGGGCATCTTATTTTTATTACATCATTCAATAGAGTGGGACCCATTCAAAGAAAGATATTTTTTCCTGTGGACCTTCTATATTCTATCTAAAAGACACAAAGTATTTGAGAATTTAACAATATTCTTCTAAGTAAGCAATAAATCAAAAATGAAATCATTAAAGAAATAAGAATAATTTTCAAGTGGAATAATGGTGATAATATAATATAACAAAGAGAGTTGAAAACAGACAAGTGCTTGGAGAGTAATATATATAACCTTATATGATAAGCTAGAGAAGATATGATCTAAAATGAATGGTCGATGTTCTTACTTTAAGAAATGAAAAAAAACAGCAGGTTAAATACAAAGTAAGCAGAAGGGATAAAGTAATAAACAAAAAGTAGAAATCAGTGAAATAAGAAACAGAAAAACAATAAAGTAAATTAATAAAAACAAAGGAAGATTATTTGAAAATATAATAAAATTTTAAGCTTTAACTACTCTGATGAAGGAAATAAGAGAAAAATAAGAGAAAAATGAACAGTATCAAGAATGAAAGGGTAAGTGCAATTTCAGGACTTGGAATTGTCCTGAGTGACATTGCAAAGACTATATGGCCATAACCTACAGAATAGAGTGGGAGAGAGTGTAAACTACAAAGTAAACTATAATCCATGATTAGTGGCAATGTTCCAAAATGTGTTCATCAATTGCAATGAATGTACCACACTAATGAAAGAAGTTGTTAATGTGGGGATGGGTGGTAGGTGTGGGGAGTGGAGTATATAGGTAACACATTTTTTTTAAGTAACGTTTTATGCAATCTAAGTATCTTTTATAAATTAAAATATATTTTAAAAAATACAGTTAGGCCAAGAAGGACATAAAAAAAAAAAGAGAGAGAGAGAGCAATGACAATGGGTATCCTTGTCTTGTTCCAGATCTTTGAGCAAAAGCCTTTAGTATTTCACCGTTGAGTATGATATTAGCTTTGGGTTTTTCACATATACCCTTTATTATGTTGAGGAAGTTTCTCTCTATTCCTAATATTTTGAAGTTTTTTTTTTTCCAGAAAGGATGCTGTATCTTGTCAGATGTTTTTTCTGCATTAATAGAAATGATCATATGAGTTTTTCTTTTGATCTGCTAATGTGGTGTCTTACACTGATTAATTTTCTTATATTGAATCATCCTTGCATACCTGGGATAAAGCCCACTTGATCATGGTGTATAATTCATTTGATGTGTTGCTGAACATGATTTGCAAGTATTTTGTTGAGGATTTTAACATCTAAGTTTGTTAGAGAAATTGGTTTGTAGTTTAATTTTCTTGAGGCATATACATGTGACTTTGGTATTAGGGTAATATTGACATCATAAGATGTGTTGTTAGAAGTATTTGCTTTAGCACTTAGGCAGAAAAAGGAAATAAAAGGAATCCAAATTGGAAAGGGGAAGTAAAACTTTCAGTATTTGCAGATCACATAACCCTATAAGTAGAAAGGCCTGAAAAATCTTCAGTAAAGCTTCTAGAGCTGATAAATGAGTTCAGTAAAGTGGCAGGATATAAGATTAACATGCAAAAATCATAGCATTTATGTACATTAATAATGAGCAATCTGAGGAGGTAATCAAGAAAAAATTCCATTTAAAACAGCAACTAAAGGAATCAAATACCCAGGAATAAACTTAACTAAGGATATAAAGGACTTGTACACAGAAAACTACATAACATTGTTAAAGGAAATCAAAGAAGACCAAAGAAATGGAAGAATATTCTAAGTTCATGGATTGGAAGACTAAATATCATAAAGGTGTCTATCCTACCAATTGATTTTCAGACTTAATACAATCCCCCCAAAATCACAATAACATTTCTTATTGAAATGGAAAAGCCAATTATGAAATTTATTCCGAAGAACAAGGGGCCCTGAATAGCCAAAATCATATTGAAATAGAAAAATGAAATTCAAGAAAACATGCTACTTGACTTAAGTATACTATAAAGTTAGTGTGGTCAAAACTGCATGGTATTGGTACAAGGATAGACACAGATCAATGGAATGGAATTTAGAGTTCTGATATAGACCCTTGCATATGCAACCAACTGATATTAGACAAGGTCATCAAGCGCACTCACCTGGGACAGAATAGTCTCATCAAAAATGATATTGGGAGAATTGGGTATACATAACCAAAAGAATAACTGAGCATCACCATCTCACACACTATACAAAAATTAACTCAAGATGGACTAAAGACCTAAATAGAAACCAAGACCATAAAGCCCTAGAAGATAATGTAGGGAAACATCTATGATATCTTGTATTAGGAAATTTCTCCATAAACACGAAAGTGAAAGCAATGAAAGAAAAAATAGATAAATGGGACCTCCTTAAAATTAAAAACTTTTGTGCCTCAAGGGGTTTGTCAAGAAAGTGAAAAAGCAGCCTACTCAATGGGGGAAAATACTTAGGAAACACCTGATAAAAATCTAATATCCAGCTTATACAAAGAAATCCTACATCTCAAAAATAAAAAGACTGACAACCCACTTAAAAATGGGCAAGAATAATAAAGAGAATACACCCAGTTCAACTTTCTAGCTCTGTGATTTGGCAAAATTATTTAGTCACTCTGTATCTCAGATTCTTATGAAATGGGGTAATAATAGTGCTTTTGTCAGAGGACTACTGAGAGGATTTTTTTAAAAGTAAAATAAATGTTAATTATCATTGCAATTACTATTAGAAAATGAGTTTATCTTTGTAAATGAAGTTTCTAGATATGTAACCTTATGATAGAATTTAAAAATTTTAATCAATGACTCAGCATTATAATTATGGACATCAATATTATGATGAACGTTATGATCCCCTCATCTGAATACCTGAATACCACACATCCTCAATCTGCTTTGCATGTTTGTTTCTCAAGTCTTTTATTTGACTTTCTTTTGTTCTGCAAAAGATGGTGGAACAGTTTTATAACATTTATGAATTCCAAAAATAGATATTGGGTTATGTTTGTGAACTCTTCTGCTCCTCTGGGCATATTAGACCATCAGAGGTTTCACTTTTAATTGATTAAATTATTATTAAGGCTTTGATTTGATTGAGCCACATCAGGATGTTGAGTCCCTGTCACCTTGGGTGGGGACTTACAGAAAAAATAAAGCAAATAAGTTAGTTAGAGTTTAATACTGGAGTCACAGGAGGTAAATACACAGAGAAGCAGATATGTGAGGAAAGGGAGAATGCACCGTTAGACATGGTAGAAGCTCAGAAAGAGAGATGAGCTGTTTGCCTTATAGTTTATTGTCCAAAACCGGTGGGGGCGAGTCCAGGAACCTGTGGGAAGAAGCGGGGGTAGGGGCAGGGGACGAGAAAGAATGGAGACAAGACAGGGTTCTGATCAAGTCTCATTTATTAAGGGTAGGGTAGGGGTATTTATAACTAGGAAGGAAGAATGTAGTACATACTGACGACAGCGCATGTGTTGGTAAATGATTAAGTAACTAGAGTTTCGGTTTTCGGTTTTCACGCCACACACATGCGCAGATGATTGTTTGGCAATGTCCGTGAAAAAACTTTCGTGTGCTTTAGGGAGTGCCCAATTGGAGCCCGGGTGAGTGGCGTAAAGAGAAATAGAAACTTAACTTACTTCAGTGAGGATGGGGGAATAGAAACCTAACTGGGTTGGGGGAATAGAAAACTAACTGGGTTAGTATCTAAGATGGCGTTTGGTAACAAGATGGCCGACACAATACTAGTGCCAGAGGCAGCTTCCCACAGTTTATAGCTGGCCTTGTGGAGAGAGAACAGCAGCTGAGCCAAGAGAGAAATAACCCCTGGGAGAGGGATGGGACTTATCCCAGCCTATAGCTGATATTGAAAGAAGCTGGAACCACAGAGCCTTATGAGGAAGAAGAAATCTGAACCCTTGCAGACATCAGCAGCTTTCTTGCTCCAACATGTGGCAACAGCCAACAGATTTCTGATATTTTATATCAGCACCCCTTTAACTGATTAATAGAGAATTTGGTACTGGGAGTGGAATAGTGCTTTTGTAATTACCAAAATGCTGGAACCGTGTTATAAATGTGTAAGTGGTATTTTTTGGAGGAATTGTGAGATATTTGATGGAAAAAAGCCTAAATTTCAATGAAGAGACTGTTGATAGGAATATAAATGCTAAAGGGACTTTTTATGAGACCTTAGAAGTAAATGATGAAACTATTATTGGAAACTGGAAGAAAGGTGATCTATGTTTTAAAGTTGCTGAGAACTTAGCAAGATTAACTCCTGGTGTTTATGGAAGACAGAATTTAAAAATGGTGAGTCTAGGCATTTAGCTGAAGAACTTTCCAAAGTAAATTTGGAGAATGCGGCTTGGCTTCTCCTTGTAGCTTATGTAAAATACTAGATGAGAGAGAAATTGAGGACTGAATTATTTGGCACAAAGAAACCAGAAACTGATTCTGGAAATTCCAAGCCTCTGGAAATCAAGTCCCCAGATAATAGTGCCCCATTTGAGGAATTTACTAAACTTGGAACTTGTAAATCAGGATTGAAAATGCAGTTATCTAGGAAGGGCTTGTGAAAAGACCTACAGTCTAATGGCTTGGTCCCCTACTTCCTGCATGCTAAAACCACCAAGCTTTCTGAGAGAGCTGTATGTGCAAAACCTCTGTCAGCTTGCACTAAAAAGGACTTCCTGGGAAAGATGGAATGGGAAAGGACCTTAAGGGGAAAACCATGGAAGATGAAATCTGGAATTATGACATCTACTTGGGCCAAGATAGGAGCCCCACCGATGTGTAAAGAGAGGGTGAGTTTGCCCTAGCAGTTGAAGAGGGTAAGTGTTCCTGCCCAATGTTCAGGGAGAGTTTTGCCACCTCAGGTTTCAGAGAGGGTGGAGCACATTTCCCAAGGATTAAGGAGGTTAAAGTCACCACACCATAGGTCTGAGAGGAGTGGACATGTCCCCATGGATTAGGGAAAGCCTGGCAGCAAACTTGTTTTTGTGAGAGGGATGGGCCTATATGCCAATGTTTATGGAAGATGTTGTCTTTGCATCATTGTACTAGAGGTTTAAGACTCTAACTTAAAGATTGGGTGAAGTGTGGCCATTTTCCCAGTGCTGGAGATCTGGATCTTGGTTACCACCCAGATGCTTGATGAGGGTGGAACCAAGAAAATGGCCCTTGGGCAACCCTGTGGAAAGGGTGGGTCCTCATGAGGCCCCAAGGTAAAGAAACCATTATTTTAAGAATGACTTTCAGAATTTGACATCTAATTAAGTATGCCCTGCAGGTTTACTGAATTGCAGCTGACCCATGACTCATATTTACCTCCCAGTTTCTCCTTACGGTAATTAAAATGTTTTTCCTTTGTCTGTCCATTTGTGTATTGGAAGCAGATAAATTATTTTATACGTTTCAGAGTTCTACAGCCAGGTGGGACTTTGCCTCAAGACAAACTTTATTTCTTTAAACTGATTGATATGATATTGTATTTAGCATTGACTGATTTAAGGGTTTTGCTTTTTTGAATACTGTAATGTCTTTTTGGAATTCAGATGGTGAAGTGTAGAAGTTTGATATTATTTATGCATTCCAAAAATACATATTGGATTTTGTTTGTGAACCGGTCTTTTCCTCTGGGCATTTTAGATTATATTGGATTCAGAGGTTTCACTTTTATTTAATTAAATCATGATTAAGGTTTTGTTTGAGCCACATCAGTAGGATGTTGAGTTCTCATCCCCTTGGTGGCTAGGGACTCACAGAGAAACTGCACCACAGAGAAGGGAGGCTGGAATTCTTGAGCTGAAGGCCAGGAATTAAACACATGGGAGAGAACAGAGCTGCTGAGCTTAGAGAGAATTGAGCCCTGGGAGAGAGACAAACCCTAGAAAGCCTCACAGTCTATAGCTGACCTTGTGGAAACAAAAGAGCTGCTGAGCCTAGAGAGAAATGAGCCCCAAGAGAAAGACAAGACTTAACCCACACTACAGCTCATATTGGAAGAAGTTGGGACCACAGAGCCTTATGAAAAGAGGAAGACTGAACATTGGCAGCCATCTTGCTCCAACACATGGCAACAGACTTTGGTAAGGGAAATAAGTTATGCTTTATGGCCTGGTAACTGTAAGCTTCTACCCCAAATAAATATCCTTTTATAAAAGTCAACAGATTTCTGGTATTTTGCATCAGCATTCCTTTGGCTGACTAATACAGAGCCCTTAACAAATTTATTTTAAATTTCCTCCTTGATAATATCAATATATATGTCATATCTTAGTCTGGTTCTGAGGTCTGCTTTGCCTCTTTAGATGGTGTTTCTTCTGACTTTTTAGCAAATTTTTCAATTTTTGTTGTTGAAAACCAGACATAATGTATCATGTAATAAGAATAACAAATAGGATTTTAGGGTGATGTTTTATATATTTCTGGGTAGGAGTTGGACTGTGCTGATGTTTGCTGTACTTTTAAGTGCTGGAGGATTCTAAGTTTTCAGAAGTCCTTGGTTTGTCTCTACTTTTGGCTTTGGTCTTCCCTAAATACTTCTCAGAGAGTGTTAGCATTTTGCAGCTCCTTCAGCTACATCCACTTTTTCATACTGGAGCCTTATGTGAGCCTTCTTAAAGTATTGGGGAAAGAATGGCTTCTCTAATTTTACGGTTAAATCTCAATCTTTTAATGGACCTATGTCTAGGTTGTGGGTTTCTTGGCTCTCCCCTTCTTTAAATGAGGAAGGCTAGAAGGAGAAATATCCTTCCACATATCAAAAAGGGCTCTGGTAAAGTCTTTTCTCCTGGGAAGTAGGCCTTTGTCATGGAGAATACTCTTATATTATTTCAAAATGATTACTTGACCAAAACTCAACAAGGGAATCTTTCTTGGATTTTCACTCTGAAAATCTGATGAACTTTCTTAAGGTAAGACCCCTGAGTGTGTGATAGCCCTTTTTAAAACTGAAGCCCTCAGGAGTTTCCTTACCTATGCCAGCATACACTCAGGCTCCTGCAATTCATCCAAATTACCACTTAAGTGTTCCTACAAGTTTATGGTTTTAGTGACGTCTGCTTCAGGTAAGCAGATCTTAACTGTGACTCCTCTAATTCATCTGGTTCTTCAGATTTGAGGTGACTTATCCACAACCTAAATTATCTGATGTATCAAGAAAATTCAGTAATTTTCAGTTTGCTTATTTTTTTATTGATGCAATAAAAAGGGTGGTAACTTTTCAGGTTTTTACAGGTTTAGGCTGAAATTGAAAGTCTCAATTGTGTTTTAAATTTTATTTTCTAAAACATACACCTTTAGAATCTTTGATTCACTGTTAAATGATGTCTTGCCAGTGGAATAAAAATGGCCAATATACAATCCTAAAAGGCTGACTCTATAGCCATCAGAAGACAAACAAAAAATGTGAAGAAGGATTGTTACATTCACAGTGAATAAACCATGGGGATAATGTCATCCGAATAAAATCAAAAATAATAATTCAGATTTGAAATTACTGGACATAATGATTATGTCAAGTTACTTCTTGAAATTTTCATATTATTAAAGATATTAACTATTAGATTGATTCCAAAAAATAATTTGAAACAAACATCTAATCGAATAATATTGAAATCTTGAAATTAAACCATTACTGAAGTGGTTAAAAAGAAAAAAAAAATGAAGAAACAGTGGAAAATCAATATGAGCAAAACCTTGGTTCAGGTATAAAGGTTAAACAAAGAGCCATATAATTATGTGCTAATACTAATGCTAATATACATATTGAATTTTAAAAAACACACAAAACAAGACAATACACATTGGAGACAAATAAAATCATTATAGGGAAGCGAACTTTGTCCAGTGGTTAGGGCGTCCATCTACCACATGGGGGATCCATGGTTCAAACCCCGGGCCTCCCTGACCTGTATGGAGCTGGCCCAAATGCAGTGCTGATGCATGCAAGGAGTGCCCTGCCACGCAGGGATGCCCTTGCATAGGGGAGCCCCATGCACAAGGAGTGCACCCCGTAAGGAGAGCTGCCCAGCATGAAAGAAAGGGCAGCCTACCCAAGAATGGCGCCACACACCCAGAGAGTTTACGCAGCAAGATGATGCAACAAAAAGAAACACAGATTCCCGTGCTGCTGACAGCAACAGAAGTGGACAAAAAAGAACACATAGCAAATGGACACAGAGAGCAGACAACTGGGGGCAGGGGCAGTGAAGGGGAGAGAAATAAATAAATCTTTTAAAAAATTTAAAAATGTTATAAAATTTAATTTAATTTAAAGTAAATAAAAATAATAATTAAAAGTACAGGGACTTATACAATGTCTGAGGGCATTGCTTTTTATAAATTTTTAGAATTTATTTAATTCTATAGATCCTTTTATGAAATTCTTAGAAGAGTCTTCATGTTTCTTCTACTAATTTACTGCTTTCTTTTCAAGAGTATTATCCATTTCTTTTTTATAATGAACCTTTTTATTATTAAAGTGACCCATAGAAACTACAATTTTTATATTTCATCTTTGAGAGGATACCTTTAAAATTTAGGAAATTATTCCTTCTTATAATTAGCACTGTTAAATTCTCTTTCCTCACAGTCCTTTGCTGTGTTCTATAGCTTTATTCTAGAATAGAGTTAACCTTTATGCAGAATAATCTATATTGAACATAACCTATAATTTCTTACAAACTCATGAATCAGAAATGAGAGTACAAGGAATAGGCAGGCATGTTTAGCAGATATTGTTTTCACAGATTGCCCACTGATAGCCTGACTTTTCTTTATTAGAACGAGAATACCCTCTTGGGGTTATATGGTCTGTTCTGTTAAAATATAGATGTTCTTTTAAGCTTCTCTGAAACCACATGCTATCCAGGGAGAATATTGA
Source organism: Dasypus novemcinctus (assembly GCF_030445035.2). Lineage (NCBI taxonomy): Eukaryota > Metazoa > Chordata > Mammalia > Cingulata > Dasypodidae > Dasypus > Dasypus novemcinctus. The sequence goes on along the minus strand of NC_080676.1, from coordinate 34,101,683 downwards.
CCTTTCAGTTTATTTTTATTTCTGCCTGAGTTTTTAAATAGCTACATCAGATCTCTAACATTGGTACCAGCTATAATAACTAGTAAGGTTAGACCATATTCAGACTCTTTTTTTCCCCACAATAACAGAATTATAGATATTGATGATCTTGGAATACTTTCCATCCTACTTTGATTTCCTCTCTATGACATCAGTATTGGATCATCCAGTGGTTAAGGTGATTAATTATGTTTATCTCCGATCTACATTCTTTCATACTGGCGCTTGAGTCCTTTCATTTTACTTAGTCATATTCATGTCTCTTGGGCTGTAGAAGATTGTATTTTCCAAAGACCATCACACTATCTCCCAAAGATTTCTTCTGCACTGTGACTTTGTCCTGCACGCATAAAGAGTTCGTGTCAACTTCCATTCCCACTCAATCAGAGGGAAACAAACAAATAAAATCAACAAATGTACTAAGTACATAAAGGTGATTAATGCAACAAAGAAAATAAAAAGGCAGGGTATTGTGTTATAAAGTCCCAGGTGAAGATCTTTAGGCAACATATTCAGAGGTGGTAGGGAAGCCTTCACTAAGAAGATGATATTTAAATAAGAGCTTAAAGGAAAGGAGAGAGATACCTGGAGAGAGAGAGGTTCGTGTCAGAGAGCACAGACAATGCAGAAGTCTCAAAGTGGTGTGTATTTTCTTTGTATAGGTAATAGCAAGAGGACAGGTATCACGAGCTTAATTAGGAGAAATAAGAGTATTTTTAAAGTGAGATCAAAAGGTAACAGTGGGGGCCATTGTCAGCAATTTGCCATTAGTATGGGAGCTATGGAGGATTTTGGAAAAGTGGAGTGACATGATTTAGCCTACTTTTTAATAGAATCTCTCTGAATTTTGTCTTGAGATTACATTATATGGGAAGACAAGGAAAGAAGCAAGGAGCAGAGTTTGATGAATATTGCAATAATAAAGGCAAGGGAGGTGGTGTCATCATCAAGGGCATTCACAATTGAGTGATGAGAAATAGTAAGATTCTAGATGTATTTTAAAGTTAGAGACAAAAGAATTGAATGTTTATGTAGATACAAGAAGTGCAAAAGAATAAAATGAGGCAAGGATGACTGACTCCAGGGACTTTTTGTGAAGAACGGGAAGCATAGAGTTTTCATCAAATGAGATGGAGACTTCTGCAGGAAATAATGCTATATTAGACAACATTTAATAATGTGCTTCTACTCTAGTAATAGAGAGATCATCACCTTTTTCTGCTAAATCCATTTATCAAAGCTAATTAAGTTTAGTGTAAAAATGAAGAATCAATGCAAGAAAACTTAAAAACTTCATTTGCAAAGCTTACCCTATTTTCCCATATTATTGCCTCCTCCCTCTACTTAAATCTTAAGTTTCTGACAAAAGAATGTATGTAGACTTCTTATCCACATTGTTAAATCAACTAATTAATCTGTCCACTCATTCACTAATTTAAGCAATGTTAATGAGTGTCTTCTATGGGTTAGTATTTTATGTACTAGCAGTGCATAATTCACACGAAATTCTAGTAAGGATAGGAATATGTTAAGTATATAATTTTAAATAGATAAACATGTAGTGACTTGTTATCCTTATGTTAATTTTAGAGTACTGCCTTAACTATTCATATGCATGTAAATATGAAATTGAGATATTTGGATGGTTCAATTTTTTAGAAATTACTAGTTATTTTGGAAAACAATAGAAAGGAAAACTGATAAAATTTGAGCACCTAGAGGAATATCATTCTCCAGAAATAGATCTTATCATGAAAAGGGCGAGGAGAACTAAAGAGGTAAACACAAAAGATTGAAATGCATAAATTTATGTTTAAAATTATTTCACATGATAGCATGAAAAATGGAATGGTAGCATTGTATCAAGACATAAAACAGGAGCTCTGCTATAAAAAAACTATGTTTTGGAGGTACATATTGACTTAGTGATTATGGTAGTTGTGGAGGAGATAGTACAATAGGGAAGGATATCGTGCAGTAATTGAAAGGGTATTTTCTTTAGCAAAATGTGGGCAATGAAGCTTTGTGGGTGATTCCTATATGTCTGGCATAAATGGAGGCACCCACGTAAAGAATAAAGATAGAAGAACAGAGTTTTGAAAAAAATGGAGAGTAAAGGCAATGTCTTATATCATTCCCTTTGTCCTAACTTTCACCTCTTGATCCAAGCACTGAAACCCATCTGCTGTATGGAGAGTGAAAAATATCTCAAGGTGCTATAATTAGTCTCAACAACAGGTTTTAATACCTGCTTTCTGGGAGGATAAATGAAATGAGAGAAGGACCTTGAATTTGAATGCTGAATCCTTCATGTGAAAAGACTGGCTGCCCTCCTTATAAGGTATCAAGCATTTCTGCACATGTAATAATATGCAGTCTGGCTTCTACCATGTGGAGAATGAAAGATTTTTCTAGAGTGTGAAGTGTTTGTTAATGTTAGAAAACTTCAAAATGGTAGAACCAAATAGTATGTTATGTCAAACCCATGGTTTGTTGCAATTACCACTCAGATCATACCTGTAGTGTTTCAATGAGAGTGAACAGAACCTTTAGATTATGGTTACATATGTAGTGCTACATGCATAATGGCTTCAACAAATAATTTTTAAACTCTCCATTTAAAATAGAATGAAAATCTGATCTTAAAGGGGTTGATGCTTTAATGACAAAACTCTTTTAAAAATTTATCATTTCGAATGTTATTATAGATTATGTATTCTGTTAAGGTTTTTAAAATCTGGCTGGGAATAACTACACACAAATAAATGAAAAAAAAAGCAATTAAGGATGGATATGTACTGTTCTACAATCACTGATTTTCATCACAAGAATTCAGTTTGTTGACATATTTTTCAGAAGCTTTCTATAAATTATGGTTTTTAATTTTGTAAACAGCATCTATGTTGTAATAAGAAGTGGTTGGCAAAATCATAAAAAGTTGTTTATTAACTTGCTTTCTCCTTTTGAAAATGTCTCGATATTCCCTCTCAGTGTTCTCAGAACTGTTGACAAATTGCAAGCATTCTACTGGAATTCTTGAAAACTTATCCTGTATAAGTTAAAGGATAATAATTTCCCTATCTTGAATTTCATTTTCTAGTTATAAGAGTTCTGTTTTTTCAAAGCATATAAAAGTACATGTTATTTTTCCTAATTTCAATGTATGTTTATAATTACACAGTAACTGATACATGTTGAAACTGACAGGAATAAAAACAAAATATTCCCCATTCATTAACTGAACTGTTATTTTTGGTTTAGTTTTAGAGGTGAGAATTACCTTAGAAAAATTACCTATATTAGAGCAAACTCAGATATTGATAAAAATTCTCACAAGTAAATGCAAAATCTCAGATGGGGTAAGTGCCCTGAAATATAGAAGCATTTATATGACCTAAGGAATTCCTTCTAGAAATCCCTAAGGAAGTAGAAATTGATCTGAGAAAAGGACAATGAGTGAAGATGTGAGAGAAAAGATCTCCCAGGATGCTGGATTTGCAAAGGTCCATGGAAGGAAGGAACATAGACTAGAGCTGAAAGGAGGCCAATATGTCTTGAGTTCATATAGTGAAGAAGAATATGATACAAGATGACACAGTTAGGGCAGTGAACAGCCAGAATTTTGCCATTTTTGATGGCCATGATTTTTTAAAAATCACACAAATAATAGACAAATGAGTTTATATGGCTAAGAGACTTCAAAAGGAGTCAGGAGATCATCAGAGGGGTCATGCTTAGCACATCTCAGCAGGATCTCAGAGACAGTCAAATACACAGACAGTAGATACAATCCCAGGTAGTGGTGCTCCTGAGGGCTACAAAGATACCCAGGTCCTATGGTCATGGCAGATGGCTCTGGAGTTCAGTAACTTGCCAGTGGGAACTATTTTGAAAGTTTGTGCTTCTGAATGTTATGGAGTTGGACTCAGATATGACTTTTCTACACATGCCTCCTCTGTCACTTTTACTGAATCGAATCTGTGTTTGGTCCTGGGATTGGTGTATGCTCAGGAGACATGAATCTCTGGACTGTCCATGTGCCAGCTGGACCCTGAGCCTCAGAAGAGTTGCAGCACCTACTCTCCAGTTTGTTGGACTTACCCAGGTCAGCTAACAAGATGCCGAGGATGGTCAACCACCACACCAAGGAACTGAGAGAGTCTACAACTGCGAGCAGGAGAATTGCATCCATTAGCCATGTGGGAACTAAGCCCCTTCTCAATCTAGAGGTGGAGTGGGCATCACCATCCCATGGTCCTCAGGATGGAGGAATAAAATATGGGTTGTAGTACCCTTACTGGTATTCTATTATAGAATTATTGTGACTCTAGCAATGGAAGAAATTATATCATCGATGTGGAGACAGTGTCCACAGTAGTTGCTGAAGGCAGGGAGATGGAAAAGATGTGTGATATGGGGGCATTTTCAGGACTTGGAGTTGTCCTGAATGATATTGTAGGAACAGATGCAAGACATTATATATCCTGCCACAACCCACTGAATGGACTGGGAGAGAGTATAAAATACAATGTAAACTATAATCCATGCTGGGTAACAGTGCTCCAAAATGTTTCATCAAATGCAATGAATGTATCACAGTAATTAAAGAAGTTGTGAATGTGGGAGGATTGGGGCGTGTGGGGAGTGGGGTATATGGGAACCTCTTATTTTTTTAATGTAACATTTTGTGTAATCTATGTATTCTTTAAAAAAGATAATAATAAAAGAAAAGAAAAGAAAAAATATAGTTATGATAAACAAAAAGTTAAAAATTCCTGGGAAATGATTACTTTTGCCTTATTACTACAAGACAAAATATAATATGGGGATTTTACAAGTTTTGAAGTATATTTAAGTAAAAAATCAGTTTTAAAATGCTCCTACTTCATCAGACTCAGATATTACAAATCTTAGAATTTTTTTAGTAATTTTATCACCTTCAGCACCATTAAAATAGATTAAATTATTCAAATAATTATTTTGATGATAACAATTTCATTTAGAAATAAGAGAAACCAGAGGAAATTTATGCTTCTAGTTTAGGAAATTAGTGAATATCTAAAATTATAGACATCATTTCATAGAAAATCAGAGATTCTTTTGTTTCAAGATACTAGAGATTACATTTCAGTGATTGAAAACCTAGATGTTCAACATAAATGATAGCATGACATAGAAATGAATAGATGTCCAAAGAATACACTATTTTGCATCAAACTGTAGGGGTGGTGCAGGATGAAGAAAGATGTGATTCCCACAGTTATGTGCCAGTCTTAGCCATGGCTGAATGAAAGAGTGAGGTTGTATTCTTTTGATTACAGATTATACATAGTCAGGAGGGTATCATTTTCCTGGAAGAGTGAGAATTCCTTCTAGACCTGAGAAAGAGAAACTATATGAAAAACTTAAGGGTGGTCTTTGCATAGGGTAAAATTATCTGACTGGCCAAAAGAAAAGGAAATACTCTTGTGGCAGAGAGGTAATATTTATGATGGAAGAAAAGCAGTAATATCACTAACAGTTACTTAATAAAATTTACAGATCATTTGCTCATGTGTTATTTTAGTTGACCCTCAAAACAAGAATATGAATACATGACTTTTGTGGTCTCCGTCTATTAACTTACTATCAGTTATGTGCTTTTGTATATGCATTCTGATAATAGATGTATTCCCCTGGCAAAAAAACTCCTTAAAATGAATGCTGTACTATATAAAATAAATCACTGAGGGAGAGTATTTGGATTGTCATTTCAAAGAGAAAAATGCAATCTCTCTAGATAATTTGTCTGGCATAAAATTCTACTTATTGCCTGGAGAACCATTTCTTATTAAACATAAAGCTAGTTTACAAAACCACTGTAATTACATGCTATCAAACAATTTCAAAAGTTTGTTCAAATAGTTCTCCACTAGAAAACATTTAATAAATTGATTGTATGAATAATTAATTAATTTAGGTCAATAAAAGACATCTCGTTTTATAATTCTTTTTTTTTTGGTAAAGATTTATTTATTTATTTAATTTCCCCCCCTCCCCTGGTTGTCTGTTCTTGGTGTCTATTTGCTGCGTCTTGTTTCTTTGTCCGCTTCTGTTGTCGTCAGCGGCACGGGAAGTGTGGGCGGTGCCATTCCTGGGCAGGCTGCACTTTCTTTCACGCTGGGCGGCTTTCCTCACGGGTGCACTCCTTGCACGTGGGGCTCCCCCACGCGGGGGACACCCTTGCGTGGCAGGGCACTCCTTGCGCGCATCAGCGCTGCGCATGGCCAGCTCCACACGGGTCAAGGAGGCCCAGGGATTGAACCGTGGACCTCCCATATGGTAGACGGATGCCCTAACCACTGGGCCAAAGTCCGTTTCCCTATAATTCTTGAGGTAATGAAATTTCCAGGTGCTTTTCACCTGCAACCAGAATGATTTGTTTTCTCAGTATTATTACTACTTATGTGATTTAGTATCAATCATCTCTACTCCTATTTCAAACTCAATGTTTTCCTACCTGTGATTCCTTCCCCTTATCAAATAAGTAAAGTCAAAATTTAACTATGCCAAAACATCGTCCCCATCTTCTCATCTAGTGATTACATTATTTAAAGTCCTTTTAAACCCTTTCCAATCTGTTTCTTCTACCTTCTCTTATGTGTGTTGCATGTCTGCAGCATTGACTAAGCCTGGCTAGTCCTTAGATGTATCCTGAATTCTAACTCATTCCATACAATTTTGGTATCCTTTCTGTGGGACATATTTTCCCTTTTCCCTTCTTCCCATATTGGTCCTCAATCTTTCTGTAACTAAGCACCGTTTAATGTTTACCTATGTAATGATTTTAATTGCACAATTTCATAAAACATAAAACCCAATGATTTCAAAGGTGGGATATTTTCCTGACAAACTTGAAACTGGGATCTTCCTCACACTTTGACAAATAAGTCTGGAACCCACTCAGATGTAGTCTAGAGTGGAGCCTCCACAGATGAGCACAAGAGCTTGCTCTTGGCTACTGTCTTACCCAGAATGGTCAATATTCTGTGTTCCAGGTACATTTTTCTTGACTGACCTTAAATGTACCTTAGTCTTCTTTATTGACTATAGTGTTAGAGTCAAACACTACGATTGATGCCTCTTCAAATAAAAATCATCAATTAAGGATCACCAGGTATTCTCAGCAAGTATCAGTAGTTGGCCTCTCTAAATTCATCACCTTTTTGTTTCTTTGTCATGAAGCATTATCCTGGCATTGTTTTTAGGGTTGCAGTCATTTGTGTTTGATATACTACAGGGCAGAAATTCTCCCTTGGTGATCCTTATGTGAACCTAATTACCAAGTCAGAACTTTGCCCTTAACTGCTGCCTAGCAAGAACTTGCAATTGTAGCAGTTTCATACGAGTTATGAGAGAACATTCAAGGGTGATTCTTTATGTGTCTTGTATTCAGTAGCCAACTGTTCTTGAATCTGGTCATGAGCCAGATATACTACAATTCTGATATTTAAAGAATAGATAATGTTTTAAATCTTGAAACCAAGACACCGTGGCTTTCCAATGTTAAGTATTTTGATAGGTTATTCACCTAACAATATTCACCTGGTATTTTATTGAGCACAGTTCAAAAATACTAATGATTTTCTATCTATAGAGCCATTGCTACATTGACATGTGTTCTGAAATGATTACCATAATTATTACACTTCAATGTATTTTTTCTACATGTGTTTCCAATGCTTCATTTACTTCTTTTATAATCTCGCTAATCATTAACGTGGGATATGTAAAGGGAAATTTTATATAGTTTGCTGTGTAAATATCTAGATGCCCTGTATAAAAATGGTTGGGAGGTATATTCCTAGACTAAAATTACTTGTGAATCAGCCTGACTTTTCAAACACGTTTCAAATTTCTGCTTGTCCATACAGTTTGAAGATTTCTCGTATTTTTTCTTCTCTATATCCTTTAATTGTATTTACATATTTGGTTTATGTGGTTTTAAAGGAATTTATTTTGAATTTTAATTCCTATTCTAATCCTAATTTATAAGAACATATGATCTCATATTCATAAATTCAAGCAAACACCATATGTCAAAAATATTGTAATTTGAACAAAACAGTTTTTGATTGTACAATTTGTTTTTCTTAAGTAATGGATAGAGAAAACTTGATATGGCAGATGGTGGGTGGGTGGGCACCTTTTAGGCATAAACGACTGTGGAAAGCTAAAAGCCATGGAGAGTGATTTTGAATAAATTGGCAAAGAATTGTATGATCTGTACACAAAGAGGCCAGTATGGAATCAAGTGTTTGAGTTCAATATTGATGAAAATAATATATTATTTCTTAACACTGAATTATTTTTTATTTAAGCAAGATCATTGAAATGTATGCTTTGTTATATCTTGATATTAATTTTTAATGAATAGTTAAAGAGATAGTTATCTATCATATGTTTTTTTATGTAACCTCTTGTTAACAAGAGGTGCTTTATAAAAGGCAATATGTATATATATATATATATTTGTTGTGTACAAAGAAATGCTTTCAGTGTTCCCAATGTTTAAATATATTAGGAAAAGTGCAGAGTTGACAAAATTCATATAGCTTGTATGTATGTATATATGTATTTGAACAGACACATATTTGAAATTAAATAAAATATAGCAAAGTTCTTGTGAGGTACATGGTTTTTAATCTTGATCTAATTACTTATTTTTTTACTATCTTGCATATAATACAGAAAGAAAAAAAATTTCTAGCTATATAGCTGAATGTGAATGTACAATATTTTAATGTTAATTCTGAACACACATATTAAATGTTATAGCATAAAACAGCTCTGTAAATTTTCAGCTATTAATATGTCTTCAAAGGAATTTGGAACAAAATATTTTTATTATTAAGAGTACTGACTCTGGGATCATGGGGCCTTGGTTCAGATATTTGCTTTATCACTACTTTGTAACCTTGTAACACTTGACAAATTATTATTACTTTTTAGAATCCACAAGTCCTTTATTTTATTTTTTACTCCTCTTAAGCCATGAATTTGTATGGCATAGTTTCAGTAGCTCAGGCTCTATTTCATTGGTTCTCACAAAATTTGCTTGTCTGAGTGCAGCAGGCTGGCACTTCAGTTGGATTCAGACATCTTTCTCTTCGGCTTCCTTCTTTATCTGATCATTTTCCTTCACATGTGTTAGGAAGCTATCTAGTCTCTTAGAGTGCTTAACATGCTCAATACATGCATTAATTCTGCTAGCAAGAATGTTCCCCTTAGCCTGCTTGCTTACCATAATACCAACAACATGCTGGGTAACATTGTAGACCTTTCTGTTTTGCCATGGTAACATTTGTGGGGCATTCCTTTTTGAAGAGTGCCCATTCTCTTTATGTCTACAATTTCATCTTTCTTGTAGATTCACATATATGTGGCTGTGGCAATTTGAGATTATTTATGTATTTGAAAAAGAGATTATGTTTGTAAACTGACCTGTTCTTCTGGTCATACTGCCCTTTGATTGTATTAGATTCAGCTGAGATGTTTTTGATTAAATTATGTTGCAATTATGGCTTTGATTGACCATGTCAGTAGGATATAACTCAGTTTAAGTCCTCAGCCCCTTAGTTGAAGACTATAGAAACAGACACTCACTCAATAAGACACACAGAAGAAGGTTCATGGAAGAAGAGAGAGAGAACTTTGTTAGTTTTGATCCTGGGGTCCCAGAGAGAGCTGAGTCATTTGCCTGACAGTTTACAGCAGTCTTTGTGAAGACTGGAGCAGCTGAAAAGCCCTGATATATGAGCCTTCCAGCCTACAGCTGATTTCAGAAGAAGCTGGGCCCATGAAGCCTTAAGAGGAAGGGGAAAGCTGAACCCACACAGAGATGGGCAACCATCTTGCTTCAACATGTGACCACAGACTTGAGTGAGAAAGTTCCTCTTATGGTACCTTGAATTGGACTTTTTAGGGCCTTATAACTATAAGCTTTTATCCCAAATAAATACACTTTATAAAAGTCAACAGATTTCTGGTACTTTGCATTAGAATGCCTTTGGCTGACTAATACAGTGGCCAAATAAACAACATCATGTTTTCTAAAAGGCCTAGAAAACATATAGCAGGTCTGTCTTCTCTTTCCCTTTGTGTTTGTCATTTTGGTGAATTACTACAAGATTGAAGTTCCAGCCAAAGAGAGGTTTTTGACAAATTATTTAACCTTTATAGGTGGGTCTCATATTCCTCATCTATATATAATGAAGATGGTATCATTACATACTTTGTGAAATTGTGAGGATTATAGTAATACACATAAATATGTGCAAAACATGGCTGACAAAGAGTAATCTTACAATATGTTAGCTATCATTTATTAGTACTATATTTTTAAAACTTTCTGAAAAATAAATATAATAGCAAAATATATAAATAAGTAAACAGGCACTTGATGAACTGCCAATATTATATTTTTAAAGAGATAAATAGTAATATTGGGGTTAGCATATCTAAATAGGTAAATCATTTTCTATTTTTTCTATATCATGTTTAATATATAAGAAATTCTAAAAGAATATTAAACACTTGGAGGGTGTGTTACAAATAGATTCATTGTAAAATTGATAACATGATGCTATAATACATTCTCTAGGGGGCCTTTTTTCCCCCTATCTTGTCTTTATTACATCATGTCCTGCATGTTGTGCAGAGATTTCAAATATTCATTACTATTCCAGAGTAATGAGACACAGTTGTGTCAATTCCAAAAATCAACTTAATGAAAGTAATTGAAACCAAAAAAAAAAACCTGAAAACTGAAATTCAACAGAAAAATTTCTATGAGATGTTTGGGTAGAGTGACTCCATAGTTAATACGTCAATTTGAAGAAAGGAAAAAAAAAAAAACAAATGCCACAATTTAAAATATGATATCTAAAGTAAATATCATAAAATCTAATGAAATAAATTGAGATTTGCCTACCTGCTTCTATTATGGGCAATACAAAAGGTCATATTTCTTTCTTGATAGGCTTTGGATTGGGCTACATCAGTAAGGTGTAACTCAGGTTGGGTTTCCACCCACTTGCTGGGTCCGATATAATGGCAATAAAAAGAAAAACTGACTGAGGCAGACTTAGGATGAGAGAACTCTGTCATTTTTAATCCTTCATTGTCCCAGAAAGGAGAAGACTCAAATAGCTGAGGACCAGGGGAGAGATGAGCCATTTTGTCTGACAGTTTACGGCTAAAATTGGGAAAAGAGCAGAAGAGCTGAGATTGAAATAAAAGGCCTTTCCAGGAGAGAAAGGACTATACAATCACTTAAGCAGGAAGTCTCAAGAGGCTGGGCCCATGGAACTCGAGAAGAAAAGAAGCCTAGAGAAAAAGGAGAGGCAAAGCTGTGAGCCAATTTCCTAAAAAGTAAACTTCTTTACTTATTTTTTTCTTAGTGTTTTTCCTACTGCACTTCATTTTCAAGCAAGTATATTCAACCTTCATTTCAACCATCTTTCCTCTCCTTCCTGAGTAATTCTCTGCTCTATGATTCTTCCATTTGGAATCCTGTTTTATGATGCCATTTGTAGAAACTGGCCCTTGCAACAATCCCTGAGATGGATAAAATTCTTATCCACGTGTTAAGAAACTTGACATATAATATTTTCAAAGAACTGATCATGACACAAAAGTCATGTTGAGACACAATTGTTACCAAACTCTGTCCTTACCATCTACTTAAATAACTAGATCTTAATACTTGTGAAATTATTTGGATATAAAGTCCTAGTAGAGAACTGATTATTTCCTTCAGGTCTCTACTATTAATCACATTATTATGTCTTAAAAGCCTAATATATGTTTGTTTGTTTTTTCCTATTTTACATTAATTATCTGCTTTATACACTAACATATGTGTATGTGTCTGTGTATGTATGCTAATTACTTGAAACTTAAGGGGAATTACTTTTTAATATTTAAGAAAAATATTATTGAAGAAAGAAAACAAGAGGAAAAGATTAAAAAATATCCAATGATTTATACCATTTATTGAATTCCTAATATATGTCAGGCATTTTAAATATGTCAATTATATGCCATACCAACCTAATATCAATCTCTATTTTAAAAATTATTAATCAGAAGTTTAGCAAGGCTATATATCCTATGAAAACATGTACAAAATGAAGAAGGCAGATTTAAGTTTTAATTAGACCAGTTTGATTTTATAGCCTGTGGACTTCCTAATGATCTTACCCATGAAAAATGCCATTACCTCAAAACAATACATTATAATAAAATATTTCTGCACCATGAAGAACCATAACTTCATGACTTCTATATTCTCAATATCAAGCAGTGATCAGTGTGGTAAGAATAAATATTTGTTGTAGTACACAATATCAATGCAAGAGTGGAAATGATTCCTTATGATTAGTTAGCACATCAGTAAAAGATGATCACATGGATGAGGGAGGAAATGAGGAAGGAAAAATGACTATGAGTGGGAATGAAAATAAATTGAATATATTCAGCAGATTTGAAACCTTAGACATCCTGGGAAACAGGAGAAGTTGAATATGTATTTGTATTCAATGTGGGAATCACTATTTCTCTGAAGCATGAAACTACATTACAATCGTCTTAGGCTCTAGAATTCCAGAAGGTATTAATGATTAGGAAATAATCCTTGAATTTCAGCATGCTTTCCCTTGGCTTTTAACTCAATAATCCAAAATGTTGGTTAAATACTGTGTAAAAAAATATTTCTCTTTAAAAGGCCATCAAAGTAATGGAATGCCTCTTTCCTTTGCACTATTAACCACAGTGATTACCAGTTAATTTTTTATTATAATTGTCATGATTTTTAATGCTTTCCCATGAGAGTTCTCTCAGATTTTTCCCTCTTAAGTTTTGTACTTCTGATTGTATTAAATTTAATTGCTCTGCCCTTATGAACACTTCAATGTTCTTTTAATGAAACATGTATTCAATTTTAGATTGCATTGCTGCTTGATTTTTTCCATTAACCAAAACTAAATGTAGTATTTACCTTTTAAAAATTTATTTTGAATTGTGAATAATTTAAAATATAAAGTCCAGAAATTGATAGAGATTAATATGGGCATGTTTCAGTTAACCATAGTCAGATCAAATTTAAAATATTGAAATATATATTTTAGATATTTTACCATGTGCAGATATATCTAAATCCACATTGAGGCTATTATCTCTCAAACCCCAGATGCGGCTATTGTATTGAGGTATTTTTCCAGTGGTCTTTTATACTATTTACCATACATTGTAGAAATAAGATAAAGTACGATTCTGATTCTGTTTTCCAAATTTATATAAATTATACTGTTTGTCCATATTTTTTGGTGAATTGTTTTAAAATCTATATACACGCTATGATTTTTATAAACCTATATCGATACCTATATCTACATTTGTCCTTACAGCAATATGATATGTTTAACTCCATATTTTATTGTTTTTTGTTGTCATTAAAATGAAATGGATATCTACGATACATTCATTTATTTATTTATTTAAAATTCTAATATCTCCTAGTGGTGATAGTCATTTAGATAGCTTCACTTTTTGCTCTATTTCAAATAAAATTTGTAATTATTAAATACTTTATACTATATAATTAAATACAGTAATTATATATATAATTAGTGTTGCATTCACGTTTTCAACATTTCTTTTGTACATTTTTCTCTTAAATTTCCTTTACTTTTTAAAAATATAAATTTATTGAAGTTTTTCATTCATACATGAACACACGTAAACAATAAGTGTATAGTAAAAGTTGTGAATTTACAAAATAAACATGCATATTGTCATAAAAGACTCCCATACATCTTCCCACCACCACCTTGCATTGTTGTTAAACATTTGTTACAAACTGTGGAATAGCGTCACCAAAGCATTACTAACTATAGTCCATATTTTTCATATGGTATATTTTTTCCCAAACCAACCAATAATTAACACCTTTATTAGTATTATATATTTGTTACTACTCATAAGAGAACATTCTTATATTTGCCCTGTTACCTACAGTCCATCTCCCATTACTGGATTCCCTGTATTATACTCTCCCATGCTTTGCACAATCTATTCAAAGTGTACATTCAGTGCCTCTCATTTTCATCTCAGTGTTATGCTGCCATCAACTCAGTCAAATTTAGAATATCCTCATTATTGCAAAATAAAAAAATCCCATACCTCCTTATACCCCCCTCTTGTTGTGACTTAGAATTGAAATAATATCTTCTCATTGCTGCAAAATATTAGGATATTACTGTCATCCATAAGTTACATTAGTTGTAATTTTCACTTGTATCTCCATATTCCTAGCACTTTGTAACAGAAGAACTTTCTTATATTTATACTATTAAGCACAATCTTCATCAAATACAGAAATCATGTTATACATTCTGTAGATTATCCTCTGGTTTCCTTTCAATCATGATTTACACCCACAGACTACCCTTTCCGCTACAATCACATTTATAAATCAGCAGTGCTAGTTATACAGAGTATAATGTGTTACTATAAACTCTATCATTTCCACGCTTTTACAATTAATCTTATTAATAATGCCACAAACATTCTCTTCATATGTGAAAGACATCCTGCAAAATTTCATTCAGCAGTGATCAATGAAATTACTTTAGATATTTTTGTCTGAAAAGCCTTTATATTCACTCGTGAAGTAGCAATTTAGTTGGTTTAGAATTAATTCACTTAGCAAATACTTAATGAATATTTATCTGCAACAAATATTTATGTAGATCTTGTGATATAGCAGTGAATAAAACCGATCAAGATACATACCCCTACTCTGCTATATTCTAGCAGGGAGAGGAAAACAATGAAAGCAAATTTAGAAAAATAGATAGATAGATAGATAGATAGATAGATAGATAGATAGATAGATGATAGATAGATAGATGATAGATGGTAAGTAGAAATATTTAGTAAGATAGTAAAAAATGAAATAATATAAAGTAAAGCAAGGGAAGGAGCAAGGTGCATTTAGATTTAGGTGGTCAAATAATTACGAAAAAACTTATTTTAAAAAAGGTAAAATTTTAAATGACATGTGATGAACTAAGTCAAGTAATAAGAGGTATTGCAAATGGAAGGAATGTGATGTAATAGCTTGAATGACACATTGAATAAAAAGTAGGACTGCGTGAATAAAATAGGAAGTCAAAAGTGAATGTCTTAGGAAATAAGTTGATAGGAGGAATGGAGAGGCTAGATCATGTCGGATCTTGTAAGACATTTTTAAAAAAATAGGTTTTACTCAAAGTGAGATGGGAAATCATTAGAGTTTTGTGCAGAGCAGCCACATGATCGGACAAATTTCAATGGAACCCTTCTGCTATTGTGTTTAGTAGAGTCTAAAGCAAAAAGGGAGGAAGACATTTATTACAGTTATCTAGGAAGAGATAATGGGGTTGGAAACAGATTGACAATTGTGAAAGTAGTAAGAAGTAATCACTGAAAATGGAGATGATCTTATCTGTTGAGTGCTAAGATTTGTGATCTAAAAGTAAGAAGTGAGTATAGTTTTGTTTTGTTTGGTATTTTAATTTATATTTTGTTTTCTTTTGTCTTCTGAATCTGGTTGGATGATGTTGCCATTAACCATGTATGATAAAATTGTGGTTGGGACAGCACATGGAAAAAGAAAACATTAAGATGTTTTCAAGGTATTATTCTTTGTCTTTCATGGTCTTCAGTTTCTATGAAACATTTCTACATCGAGAATTTTTTCTTACCTATCCTATCCTGAACTCTGTTATAAGAAATCTAAAAGAGCAAATATGAAAATTAATCACAGAAGATGATAAAAATGAAGACTATTTGAAAACTATAGCATTCACTGTGAGAATATATATATTACAAACATACAAATCATATATGACTTAAGATCTTTATATTTTCCCTAATATATTTCTTTAAGGAAAAATTTAATTTGTTGAGCTTTCTAAAATATTTTAAATATGTTTTATATTCAAATTATTCAGTGTTTACTTACTTCTGAAGGTCTAAATCCCATTAAAAAATAAATCCTCAGAAAGGCAACTTCATATGCTCTTCAGCTCAGTGTTTGAGCATCTGCTTCACATATATGAGGTCCTGGGTTCAATCCCTATTGCCTCCTAAAAAGAAATGTGCCTGCAGAAAACTTAGCCATTGGATGAATGCAGCAAATATTTTCTTAGTTTCTATTCTCTGTCTCTTTATGCAAACTTATTTTACCTATTATGCCAAACACCTGACTTCAAGGCATCTTCAGCTGTGTAAGTATACCCATTATGACAGTCCTATATGGAGATGCTAGCCTGTGAATCAACATGAACATTTTTTTAAGATTAATTTTTTATTTATTTCTCTCCCCCACCCCCTGCCAGTTGTTTGTTCTCTGTGTCTATTCACTGTGTGTTCTTCAGTGTCTGCTTGCATTCTTGTCAGCAGCACCAGGAATCTGTGTCTCTCTTTTTTTTTTTTTATTGTGTGATCTTGCTCTGTGAGCTCTCCATGTGTGCAGCACCACTCTGAGACAGGCTGCACTTGTTTTTGCACAGGGTGGCTGTCCTTACAGGGTGCACTCCTACGTGGGGGACACCACCATGCATGGGGCTCCCCTACATTGGGGACACCCCTGCATGGCATGGCACTCCTTGCTTGCATCAGCACTTCTTGTGGGCCAGCTCACCATACAGGTCAGGAGGCCCTGGGTTTGAACCTTGCACCTCCCATGTGATAGGCAGATGCTCTATCAGTTGAGCCAGTTCCATATCCCGAACTTTTGAGAGTGGATGTCTGCAAACAAAATACAAATTTGGGAGAGAGAAAAATCTAATTACAGGCATCTCTCAGATATATTGCAGGATTGGTTCCAGACCACCACATTAAAACAAGTCACCACAATAAAGTAAGTCACACATTTTTAAAAATTTCTCAATGCATATATATATATATATATATTGACCCAACCTGCAGGTCAATCGAACCAAGACCTGAGGGAGGGAGCGGGAATGAAAGGGACAAGAGACACAAAGAATGGAGACAAGACAGGATTCTGATCAAGTCTCATTTATTGAGGATCAATCAGGGATATTTATAGCCAGGGATGAAGGAGGTGGTACATACTGACGACAGCGTATGTGTTGGTAAATGATTGGGTAACTAGATTTTTTATTTTTGCACCACACACATGTGCAGATGGTTGGCAACATCCGTGGAAAGACTTTCGTGTGCTTTAGGGAATGCCCAATTGGAGCCCAGTGGCATGGCGTGAGGATAGAAACTTAAGTACTTCAGCGAGGATGGGGAAATAGAAACTTAACTGGGTTAGTATCTAAGATAGCGTTGGGTAACAAGATGTCCGATACAATACCAGTGCCAGAGGCAGCTTCCCACAGGTCCCCCTTTTCTTTAATATTTTTAGCAGAAAAGGAAAACTGACAAGGCGGCCCGTTCTGGGGTGACTGTGCCTGCCTTAGGTCAGGGCTGGCAAACAGACAACCACATTAGACTTTAACCGTCATTGAGAATCATGGCAGCGAAAGGCCACGTCTCTGTCTTAGGTGGTTGTTATCGCGAGAATGCCTTGCCCAGTTGCCCATCATTGACTAACCAGTCCAGCACCTCAGAAGATACTGATGAGATATTCATGGTTTGGGATCAGGCCTACCAGCTGGATCCATTTGCAAGTAGTGATTAGACCCCTCGTCGTAGTCGGCCATGTCCAGTCTATGATAATGGACCTGGATGGGCTGCATTTTTATGGCATTCAGTTGTCGCTTTAAAAAGGCCATAATCTTGTTAAAGAGAATAGGTCCTAGTGATAGAAGTATTAATAAGCCAAGCAGAGGTCCCAAGAGGGGGAATATATATGGTAACAATCCATGAAGTCCATTCCACAAGGGGTTGTTGGCCAACTCCTTTCTTCTTTTCTCCAGGTCTTCTTGAAGCTTCTTAACTTTATCTCGAACAATGCCAGACTTGTTGGCATAAAAGCAGCACTGTTCCTGCAGAGCCAAGCATATTCCTCCACGTTCTGCTGTAAGCAGATCTAACCCTCTCCTGTTCTACAATACTACCTCAGCTAGAGAGTCTATTTGATCTTGAATATCTTGTATAGTGCTCGACAAAGCTTGGACATCACCAATTAATTGCTTAGATAATTTTGTATATCGAGTAAGAGAAATTCCCAACCCTGCTGTACCAGTGGCTAGGGCTCCAGAAATGCCTAATGTAACAAAAAGTGGGATCAACTGCACAGCCCTTCTAGAGCGGCCGGCAATATAGTCCATGTTGGGAATAGGTACAGGTTCAGTTCCATTAATAACATTAGCATCGGGGAGGAGGATAGCAAGAGTGCATGTCCCTGTCCAGTTAGACGGCAAGAAGGTGTAAGCAAGATTACCACCACAAACGAACACTGAGCTATTGCCTGCGCAAAGGGCGTCAGACGTATTGGATGTCAAGTTACACTGAGCAAAAGTGAGATGTCCTAAGTGAATCTCACCACTGTCATTGGTAGACGGAGAGTGCAGGCAAGTGTCAGCATAAGTAAAGATAGGTTGTACTCTAATGGGTGGGATAATGGTACAGGTATTATTAGGATGATAGGAATTCTTAGCTGTAGTTAAAGCTAGAGGTGCAGGGGTCCCTATACGTAAGCATAGCCAGCAGTCCTGTGCAGTATAAGGTTGGGATTCATTGAGCAATTTAAAGGTAGCTTCAAGGATATCGAAAGTTTTTAGCATCTATATTTAAGTCCCCAGTCTTAGGTAAAGCTAAGGGATGATATTCAATTTGAGGAAATGAGCTCTTTATGATTTCCTCGATTCTCTCATGGATCATTATTTGCCAGACTTGGTCTTGTGGGCCCCCTCCATCTAATACATCTACAGGAGGGACTTGATTCCAGCAAACTGGTTGTCCTACCTGGCCCTGGCAGGAGGACTGGGTTAATTTATTGTCCCCCACGACAACTGGATTGAGGCTCCAATTTCCTCCAGCAATGCCATGCTTCTGCCAATCTAGGATGGCAGTATAGTAGGTTTTATTGTTTATGAAGCATGTTTGGACCTCAGTGTAACAAGTGCTGTGCATAAATAGGTATATAGATGTACAGGGGCAATGTCCTGGACGACTGCCTATGGAGGGAATCACCTTTGGGGTATTTCTGCAGACCCACTGTTGGTTTGAGTATCCTCCAGTGCTACTGTCTGGAGCCTCTAAGTAAGCTGCCTTAGTGCACCTCTTGTGTATACACAGAGGGCGGAACAGTAACCTGGCCCCCTCCGCAATCACAAGGTTTACCATAGAGGGCTTCTATTAGCATTTGATGGTTGGGAGGAGGCCCAAAACCTCCCTGAGAGATACCTAGAACACAGCTTAACGCCCAGATTTTCAGGCACATGGTGGGTGGGTTATACACAGCAGGCGATTGCGAGAAGAAGGCAAATATACATTATGAAGAAAGTAAGTAGAAGGATCTGTCCAGCATGGTCCAGTCACTCTGAGTGCTGGTGTATAACAGCAAGGCTCCAACGATGGTGATGAAGCTGCATAGAAGGATTCCAGGGGGGCTGCACAAGCTGCTTTGGTTTTAGCATTGGTTACTGTCCTGCAAGAAAGCAGTATTCATCTCAGGGAGAGTCCTCTACCCTGGATAGATTGTTATTATCCATTTGTTTAACCAATCGTTCTGGCAGCCACCTGGCTGCATCTAGTTCTTTTGAATAGATGCAAACTGATCCTCTGCCCCATATTAGGACGGGATCGGGTCCATGCCAGGTATTATCCATTGGGTCTTTCCACAGAGCTGTGGCATGGTTAGTGCCCGGGTTAGAGTACCAGAAGTGCTCGGCTGCAGAGTGTCCCTTTTGGTCTAAGCTTAAAAAATTTAAAATGAAAAGAGAGTGGGATAATAGATTTTTGGAGGATCCTCTGACAGGATACCACCCTCCCTTTTTAATTTTTTCGATGGTATTTTTTAGAGACAGATGCTCTCTTTCGACTATACCTTGCCCTTGGGGGTTATATGGAATGCCTGTGATGTGTTTTATGCCTAAATGCTGGCAAAATGTGGCGAATACATGGCCAGTATATCCGGGGCCATTATCTGTCTTTATCTGTTGTGGGGTTCCTAATACTGACATGGCAGTTAACACATGTGCGATAACGTTTTTTTCCTGCTTCCCCTGTTTGTGGGGTGGCGAAGATAAAGCCACTAAAGGTATCAACTGTAATGTGCACATATTTCAGATTTTTGAACTCAGGAATATGGATTACATCCATTTGTGAGAGGGCATTAGGTATCAGACCATGGGGGTTTACTCCTAAATGAGGTGTAGGTAAAAGGGTTACACAGGAAGGGCATCCTTTAACAATCTGATGAGCCTGTTCTCTGGTAATTCTGAACATAAGCCTTAAAGTATGTGCATTAATATGATGTAACTGGTGAGCTTTAACAGCTTTGTTAAGGTTATTTGAGTTGTCATGCATGCCCTGGTTAACATAGCACAGTAGCCGAGTGGCCGGATCAGCCAAATGGTTTCCTCAGATGAGGGGACCAGGAAGATTGGAATGAGCTCTGAAGTGACCAATAAAAAAGGGGTGATTCCTTTTATGAATAAGAGATTGCAGTTGAGTGAACAAAATAGCCGCCTCCGAGACGTTTTTTATTTGAGCGGCCATTTCAAGTAAAGGGACTGACTGAGCTATATAAGCGCTATCCGTGAAGACGTTAAAAGAGGCACTTCGGAATGCAGAGAACACAACTATGACAGCTTGTAGTTCTGTAAGCTGTGCAGATTTTGAATGAGTTTGAAACCAGAGAGTTTTGTCATTAAAGACATAAGCAGCCATTCCCGAGGAGGACCCATCAGTGACTACTGACATGGCTCCAGTGATGGGTTGGAGAGAGGTGGTCAAGGGAAAAATGAAGTCATGTGTACTCAAAAATTGTAGTAGCTTATCATTGGGGTAATGGTTGTCTATTTGTCTGGCATAAGATGCACAAGCAATAGGCCAGCTGTCAGTTGTCTGCAACAGCCAGCTGATTTGTTCCTTAGTATAGGGCTGAATAATGGTATCGGGTTCTTTACCAAAATAACGTTTACCATGTTCTCTCCCCAGGCAGACAATATCTGCGACAGCTTGGTAGTAAGGATAAATTACTTTAGCGGGTGACGCGGGTAAATGCACCCACATTATGGGGGCTGTTTGCCAGAATACTGCTGTGGGAGTAAGGGAAGTTTTACATATGACAAAAAACAAGGGTTGGCTATAGTCCATGGTAGTGACAAATTGTGATTGTATAGCTTGTTCAACCATCTTAAGGGCTTGGCGTCCTTCCTGAGTAATACTCCTAGGAGAGTTGGGGTTAGAGTCTCCTTGTAATATGTTAAATAGGGGTTTTAAGTCTCCTGTGGTTAGTTTTATGTAGGGATGGAGCCAATTTATGTTGCCTAAGAGCTTTTGGAAGTCATTTAGGGTTTTTAGTCTATCTAGTCTGAGGTTGGCCTTCTGAGTAGTTATTTTATTTCCTGCCATATGGAAACCCAGGTAGGTGTAAGGGTCTTGTAACTGTATCTTATCAGGGGCAATTTGAAGCCTGTGTGCTTTTAAGGCTTTTTCCATATCATGGTAACATTTTAGGACATCTTGTCCATTTTTACCAGCCATCAAAATGTCATCCATGTAGTGGATAACATAAAGGTCCCTTCATATTGCTCTTACTTCCTTTTTGGCAGTAGCCACAAATTTTTGACATAAGGTAGGGCTATTTGTCATGCCTTGGGGTAAGACCTTCCAGTGATATCTCCTCATAGGTTCTTTGAAATTCACAGAGGGGAGGATAAACGCAAAGCCCTTTTGATCAGCCAGGTGTAGTGGGATAGTAAAGAAACAATCTTTTAGATCTATGATAATTTTATAATGTCCAAGGGGGATGGCTACTGGGGTTGGAAGACCAGGCTGCAAAGCTCCCATAGGTATCATTGTTTTGTTCACTGCTCTTAAGTCCTGCAATAATTGCCATTTCCCAGATTTCTTTTTAATGACAAAAATAGGAGTGTTCCAGGGAGAGTCACTCTCTGTGATATGTCCTGGCTAGCTGTTCCTGTACTAACCACTGGGTGGCCTGTAGCTTGTCTGAGGATAAAGGCCATTGATTGACCCATACAGGTTCACCTGAAAGCCAGGTGATTTGGTCTTCATGGGGTACAGGAAGATCAATGACCCCTAGGCTAAATTTCCCAGGCCCCTTTTGCTATTTCGTCCCTTTATAGATAGGGGTCGAGCAATGCCTGATTCGGATTTTCCTAAACCTTTTCCCGGTTTAAACCCTTGTGAGAGCATTTGAGCTGTGACTATATCGTTGGGACTACACATGAGAAGCCCTATTTGAGAAAGCAAATCCCTTCCCCAAAGGTTAATGGGGAGCCCTGGTATTACGTAGGGTTGTATAGTTCCTTGATTCCCTTCTTTATCCTTCCAGGTTAGTAGTTTTGAGCTTTTTTCAGGATTTTGACTCTGACCAATGCCCCTTAAATAAGTTAAGGTGGGAGAGAGAGGTCAATTGGGCAGCCAATCTTCTCTTTTCAGGATAGAAATGTCTGCTCCGGTGTCCACTAATCCACTAAACTCTCTCCCGTTGAGCCACAGGGTCATCATGGGTTTTTTGGCTGAAATAGCCTGTGCCCAGTATGCATCGGAGGAACCAAATCCTCCTGAGCCGTGCTTAGAGCTTTTCACCTGATTGTCGGTGTTAATTAATGGGAGCAGTAATAGTTGAGTGATCCTTTCTCCTGAGGGAATGGTGGAAATATTTTGTAGGGAGGATGCCATAATTTTTATTTCCCCAGTATAATCATTATCGATAATGCCAGGAGAAATTTGAAGCCCATTAATTGTGGAGCTACTTGTCCAATTAGTAGACCAGAAGTATTATGCAGCAGGGGACCATACAGGCCTGTTGGTAAGGCTTGTACCCCATCTGGGGGGTTTATACTGTGTGGGTGGTGGCACACAAGTCCAGCCGGCGCTCCCTGGGGTGGCTCTACAAGAGGTCTGAAATGGATTGCTGTTGGCCCGAACGAAGTTAATTGCCCCATAAACTTGTTTGGGTTTGGGGGCCTGGGGCTGGCCCCAGTTCCGTTTCCTTGGGCGGGAGGTAAGGGTTGACCCTGAGCGTCAGTTTTTGATTTACATTCGTTAGCCCAGTGCTTTCCTTGGTGACTCCTGGGGCATAGCCCAGGATTTGCACCTCCTCCTCTTGGAGTTTTGTTGCCCTTACAATTTCTGGCAAAGTGTCCCTCTTGTCCACAAGTAAAACATTTTCCCTTGCTTTGCTGAGCCAAATATTGTTTCACTGTAAATCCTTGTAATGCCGCTGCCATGGCCAGACCCTGCTGATATGCAGCTCCTATATCAGCACATAGCCTGATGTAACCAGATAGGTCTGTCTTTTTTCTATATGGTCTAATTGCGGCTTGTGGGCGGTATTTGCGTTTTCATATGCTAATTGCTTTACAAATTCAGTGCCTGCCTCAGCATTTCCAAATATTCTCCCTGTGGCAGTTATAAGCCCATGTACGAAATCGGCAAAAGGTTCATCCTGTCCCTGCTTTATACTAGTAAGAAAGGAACTAAGGTCCCCTTTGGCAGGCAATTTTCTCCAGGCTCTAGTGCCTGCAGTTTGAATTTGAGCGAAAAGTCCTGCATCATACTGCATTTGATTTTCATTAGTGGTATACTTTCCTTCACCTATAAGCATGTCAAGGTTCCACCCATTGCCTGCCTGCGCATTGTGCCTAGCCATGTCTTTGCAAATCTCAACATATTCTGATTTCCATAACAAATAATCTCCAGACAGGGTAGCACGGGCGATAGTATGCCAATCGATAGGAGTGAGCCAATTTTCTGCTATAGCCTCGAGGATGGCCATGGTATAAGGAGCAGTAGCTCCATATTGCGCAACAGCGGTTTTAATTTCTTTGATAACCTTAAAGTCAAAACTATGGTGGTACCTCCAAGTTTGATTTTGATCTTCTTTGGTTTCTGTTACAGGAAATGCTTCTGGCTCTCCTAGAACGACTAGAGTGTTAGAAGCTGGAGTATTTTTAAAAATTGCTCCTCGTCTAAGTGGTCTAACAGAGGGCTCGGGAGTTTTATTAGCGTTACCAGTTTTTCCGGTCTTTAACCTTTCTAGCTGAGATATAAGCTCCTGATGTTATTATTCTAATTGGATTTGTTCTTTTAGTTTCTCTATTTTTTCTAATAACTCCTTCCTTGGATCAACTACCGGCATAACTATAGGTGGGGCTGTGGGATAGGGAACGTATGGCGGAGGTTGAGACTTTACCGTCTCCTCCTCAGATTCACTCGATCCTATATTAGAAGATTCATCATCAGTTTCCACTTTTAATTTTCTGAGGCCAGGGTATGGGTTCCTACTAGATGTGGCTTTAGTTTTTTCTTTATTTTTATCCTCCTTACAGGATCTTTTGTTTGCATGGGTTAACGGCTGCTTTGGCTTGGTGGTAGGCTTCCTGTCCTCCTCCGGACCGGATGCTCCGGATGCGCCAGGCAGGTTGGACTTTGGGCAGTCTGCTGATTTCTTAGGGTTGGTGGCTAGAGCCTCCCTCCCCTGCCTTTCTTGCAAAATTTCCTCACCCTTCTTAATAACATTTGCCACCACTGTGTCCTTCTGGCGAATACTTAAAATATCATTAATGAGATTCCAATATGAGAATGCAGTTACTGGGATTCTTTCAGGGCCAAAAGTTTTGTAAAAGTCCTGTAGAGCATCCTCTACTCTTTTCCATCTTCTCTCATCAATAGTTCCTTCTTGAGGAAACCATGGACATACTTCCTTCAAAAACTCAAAAAACCTCAATAACTGTTTTACTTTCACCCTTACTCCTCATGTCTTTAATGCCTCTTGGAGACCTTCTACAAATGTCTCATGCCGGCTCATTTCTTGCCCTATGATCGCTGATCACTTACCGAGGCTTCAACCGGGAGGCAGGTTCCCTCGTGGCGTCCTCCGAATTGTCATGTCCTGGCCAGCTCCTCGATCAGCATTCCTCACTTCATCCCTCATAGTCAGGTCCCTGTTCAGGCACCACTTGACCCAACCCGCAGATCAGTCGAACAAAGACCTGAGGGAGGGAGTGGGAATGAAAGGGACAAGAGACACAAAGAATGGAGACAAGACAGGATTCTGATCAGGTCTCATTTATTGAGGGTCAATCAGGGGTATTTATAGCCAGGGATGAAGGAGGTGGTATGTACTGATAACAGCATATGTGTCGGTAAATGATTGGGTAACTAGATTTTCGATTTTCATGCCACACATGTGCAGATGGTTGTTTGGCAACGTCCGTGGAAAGACTTTCGTGTGCTTTAGGGAATGCCCAATTGGAGCCCAGTGGCATGGCGTGAGGATAGAAACTTAACTACTTCAGAGAGGATGGGGAAATAGAAACTTAACTGGGTTAGTATCTAAGTAGCGTTTGGTAACAAGATGGCCGATACAATACCAGTGCCAGAGGCAGCTTCCCACAATATATATATTATGTTTATTCTATACTGTCATCCTTTCAGTGTGCAATAGCATTTTGTTAGATTTCTTATGTGACCAGGTGTATTGTCAATGAGGAGTAATATTTTGAAAGGACTGTATTTTTTTTTCTGAGCTGTAGGTCTCAACACAGGGCTTAAAATATTCAGCAAACCATGTTGTAAACAGATTTACTGGCATCCAGAGTTTGCTGTTCCATTTCTAGAGCATAGACAGATTAGATTTAGCATAATTCTTAAGGACCCTAAGATTTTCAGAATGATCAATGAGCACCATTCCTAGTAAGACAGTCAACCTTTCCTTTGAAGCTTTGAAGCCAGGCATTGACTTCTCTTCTCAAGCTATGAAAGAAGATGGTATCTTCCTCCAATATAAGGGGGTTTCATTTACATTGAAAATCTGCTCGAAGAATTTAGCTAGATCTCCTGATAACTTGCTGCAGCCTCTGTATCAGTACTTGCTGTTTCACCTTGCTCTTTGATACTAAGGAAATGGCTTCTTTTCATAAACCTCAGTGTTTATGGAAAATCATAAGTAGCTAGCTATAAACATTACTTCTGCATCTTCCTCACTTCTCTCAGCCTTCACAGAGTTGAAGAGATAGAGTCTTGATCTGGATTAGGTTTTGAATTAAATGAGTGTGGTGGCTCATTTGATCTTCTATTCAAATCACTAAAATCTTCTTCATATCCACAATAAGGCTGTTTTGCTTTCTCATCATTCATGTGTTCACTGGAGAGCACATTTAATCTCTGTCATGAACTTTTCCTTGGCAATCATTTTGGCTAAGTGGTTCAAAAGGCCTAGCTTTCAGCCTATCTTGGCTTTTTGCATGCCTTCTTTACTAAGCTTAATCATGCCTTGCTTTTGATTTAAAGTGAGAGACATGTAACTCTTCCTTTCACTTGAAACCTCAGAGACCATTATAGGGTTATTAATTGGCTAAAATTCAATGTTATTGTATTTTATGGAAAAAGGAAGCCTGAGGAGAAGAAGAAACAAGGGGAAACAGTTGGTCAGTGGTGGAGTAGTCAGAACACACAACGTTAATCAGCTAAATTTGTCTTCTTAAATGGGCACAGTTCATGGCTACACAAATAATAGCAATGTAACATCAAAGATCACAGAGCACTATAACACATCTAATAATAATGAAAAATTTGAGATATTGTAAGAGTTACCAAAATTTGACTCAGAAACATGAAGTGAACACATGCTGTTGGAAAAATGGTGCCAACAGACTTACTTGAGGAGGGCTGCCACAAACCTTCAATTTCTAAGAAATGTAATTTCTGTGAAATGCAATAAAGTGAATGCCATAAAATGAGGTATGCTGTTTTTTTATGATGGCTGAAGCATCCGTTTCTAGTGCCAGAACAATAAGGTATTGGGGTACTCACAGAGCATGACAATTTTGCTAAGAAGGAGCTGTCAAGGAGGAGTTATTGGCATCTCTACTGCAAATTATAAGTAAAATACTATCACTTCATAAAAATAATCAAAATTTCTTGATTGGCATAAAAATGTCTCCCATTTAAAGTTATTTTCAGAGTATTCATTATTAATTGTTATTTTTTACTTATTTATTTAGTTTTGAATCAATTCCCTGACTTATAATTCATAAATGTTTAGCAGTGACATAACAATACCATCTGGGAACATGCATATTAGAAATGACAGCACAAAAAGGTTAATTTGTAATGTTGCTGAAAAATGTGAGCTGAAATTTCTTCAGCCATTTTTGAGTTAAATCAACTGTAAAATAATTATAAGTTTCTCCAAGTTCCTGTAGGAGTTTTTGCTGTCAAATAACTTGAAGTACAAAAGGTCCAAACTTGCAGACATTGCATTCACTTATTACTCTCCAAGGAGTTGTGCAAATTTAGAGACAAAAAGTGTAGCAATGTTGAGCCAAATATTGATTTTCACACTTGCACGCATAACAAAATTCTAGTCTATAAATAGCATTTTAGAACTGATATAATGCTAACATGAAAATTATGAGAATGTTTAAGTTTCTCTTTGTTCTCTTAGCATTATAAACTTCTTTTTAAAGTTATTATTCTTAAAAATTAATCATGCAGGACTAAAGTAGACTTACTAGTATTCTACTATTGACTTATTATGATTCTAGCAATGGAAGAAAGGTTATTAATGTGGAGGCAATGACCACTGGAGGTTCTAATATAGGAAGCGGGAAAAAGAGGTGTCATATGGGGGCATTTTTGGAATTTGGGAACCATCCTGAATAGCATTTTAATGACAGATACAGGCCATTATATATCCTGCCATATAATGGCTTGAGTGTAAACTACAATGTAAACTATAATCCATGACTAGTGGAAATGCTCCAACATATGTTTAGCAACTGCAATGAATGTAGCACACTAATTAAAGAAGTTGTTTATGTGGGGAAATGTGGGCTGTGTGGGGAGTGGGGCATATGGGAATCCTCTATATATTCTATGTAACATTTATGTAATCTAACTATCTTTTAAAAAATTAAAAATTATTAAAACTGTTTTAAATATTAATACTGCAAAAAATTGTGATAAAATCTGAGCATTTAATAATATTAGCTTTCATTATTATAGCTTGCAATTCTGTTACACCATAACACCAAATTGTGACTATATAGTGCCTCTAATTTTATCTGAATAATAAACTTTGAATTTTACTTTTAAAAATACAAGGAGAAGATGTGGCTCAAGCAGTTTACCACCTGCTTCTCACATGGGGTGTCCCAGGTTCAGTTCCTGATGCCTCCTTAAGAATAAAGAAAACAGACAACAGGCAAACAGGCAAGGGAGCCAACTCAAGGTATCCATTATGGTTCTGTGTTTGCACACTAGCTGCAAGGTACTGGGTTCAATCCCTGGCACTTGTACCTCAAAAAAAATACAGATAAAGCTGATATATTGCTTAATGATTTTGCTAAGGCCCTGTTTTTATTAGTTTTAAGTTTATTTA
Organism: Dasypus novemcinctus; assembly: GCF_030445035.2. NCBI lineage: Eukaryota > Metazoa > Chordata > Mammalia > Cingulata > Dasypodidae > Dasypus > Dasypus novemcinctus. The sequence continues at coordinate 34,073,056 of NC_080676.1, read as the reverse complement.
AATTGTATTTCACAATAAGCCATATAATTAATGTGAACTTTATAGTTAATTTCTCATATATTATCAACAGAAAACTTACACTTATACCCTCTATTTTTAGAGTTCCCTTTTTATTGCATTTTTCCTTTCTGCCTTCTACTAGTTATTGTTCTCAATTTATAAAAGAAAAAAATAAGACATAATTTAATCTAGTTGATATTTCTATACCTTGTACTCTCCTTTTCTTCAGAAAACTGGTTTCCTTAACTTTTTATAATCTGGGTTCAATACCCTGCAAAAAACAAATGACTACTTAAGATTCAGATTTAACTCATCATTCAGATTCAAGTGATATTTACTGAGCATCTACTTTCAAACTTAAAGCACATAATATCATCCTTGATCTCTGTGTCAGGATTTTATTACTTTTGCATCTAATAAACTGCTTTGTAAACAACTTCAAAAATTTGAAAGGATTTTACCCCAGCAGAGCTGTGCATTTAATTTAGGTTTTTGATGCATGTCAGCCAGGGTCTAATCATGAGAGAGAAGTAATCAGTAATTTGAACACAGCAATGTTAATACAAAGGATTTCTAGCCATAAGGTATTTTAAATTAATGAAGGGCTTGCTACCAAGAAGTAAAGACCAGTCTAAAAATATGGGAATAACAGCTATAATGAGCAGCCACTATCTTTATGACTGAGACAGAGCACCTATGGAAGAAACCCCCTTGGCTGAGAGCCACAGTTTGTTGGAGGGAGCATTACTGGCTCATGGGATGACACTGATGATACTGTGTTGTCATATTCACGGAACTGTTGGAAATCCTCCCTCTGGAAATCGCTCGAAATCCATTCTCTAGGATACTTGGTTAAAGAAGTTCATGTTTCACAGGAGAAATTCCACTATGCTTTTGTCCAAGGGAGTAGTCAAGGGAAGATGCAGACCTCTGGTGGCTGCTATCTTCATGCCCTTCAGGGGTGGGGCATTAAAGAACCAGTGAGAGCTAAAGAGACTGGTACCTGAGAAGCCACAAAATCCTGGGAACCAAAGATATTCCCCTACAAAACTGCTTGTATTGAGTGTTGTGTGGAAGCTGCTAGCCACTGGGTGCAAATAGCCACTGGGCACTGTAAGATTCAAACCCTGGAGAAGATGTGAGCTCAACAAGGGCCTGGTGCTGGAGAAAGTGACAAGATGCAGGAGCCTAAAGACGGACAACGTTCAAGCCTGGAAGCATATTCTTTCTTCCTGTAGTTTCACTATAGCACCCTCTATTTACAAAACTTTAGTACTGGCCAGCAAATGAAAAATATTTAAATGACTCAGATCCATTTTTACAGCATAGGTCTTAAATGGTAAGTTTGGAGTAAAAAAAACAATAAATCGATAATTGGCATTTGCTGCAAATTTAAAATATTTTCAGGTTAGATGTGAATTCTATTTTTTAATCTCCAATTTCAAATTGACATATATGGACATTCCCCTTCCACTATAACACTCAATTCCACAATAAAATACATAAAGAAGAACTAAATTAAATGTGGTTCTGTTAGTAAACAAAGGGAGATAATCACACTCCATGCACACCAGGACCAGAAGAATGACGAGTATTGAGGTAAGCTGAAGTATTGAGGAGCAATAGTGGGTGTGTAAGTCACCATTCTCTGAGTTTTTGTCCGTACATGGAGATCTCACAGGGAAATGGGCATTTGGGATATGAGCTTTAAACTGCATATTGAAGAAAATACTTGTACCTCCCATGTGATATTAGAGGCTGAGATCCACATTCAGTATGATCTGGCAGGAACTTTGCTTCCGACCTGTTCAGTCATCTCACGAATTATGTTTGGTGAAGCTCTTCCCCATCTCTAGCATACCTGTGAATTTCAAGTCCAGCCATGATGGTGATGGGTTCATCTTGACAGAGCCCAAGGCCTGAGAGAATGTCTGAGAGTTTTTTTTTTCTTTTTTTAAAGATTTATTTATTTATTTATTTCTCTCCCCTTCCCACCCCACCCTGGTTGTCTGTTCTCTCTCTATTTGCTGTGTCTTCTTTGCCCGCTTCTGTTGTCCTCAGCGGCACGGGAATCTGTGTTTCTTTTCATTGCATCATCTTGTGCCAGCTCTCCATGTGTGCGGCACCATTCCTGGGCAGGCTGCACTTTCTTTCCCGCTGGGCAGCTCTCCTTACGGGGTGCACTCCTTGCACGTGGGGCTCCCCTACACGGGGGACACCCCTGCATGGCAGGGCACTCCTTGTGCACATCAGCACTGCACATGGGCCAGCTCCACACGGGTCAAGGAGGCCTGGGGTTTGAACCACGGACCTCCCATGTAGTAGGTGGACGCCCTAACCACTGGGCCAAGTCCACCGCCCTGTACGAGTGTCCTATGGGACTGATCACCTTAAGTGTTGGCTGTAGACATTTCCATAAAATGGCTTAACAGAAGGCCAACCAGCAGGGCATCAGACTTTTTCAAGTAAAAAAAAAATGTTTACCTTCCACAGGAGGAAAGAATTCTATTTTCCCCACTGGTTACCACAACCCCCATATCCTTAGTTAAATCTTTGGATATTTGAAATTATCCTAGCTGTCATCTTTTCTTCATCATATTAATTCCAACACTTTGGTACAGTTTTATCATTTTCTGTGAACTCCAAATAGGTATTTAATTTACAAGATTTGATTGAAATGATTATTTTTAAATGTTTACTTTTTAGTTGTGGAAAGAACATTGAAAACTATGGATAAGGAAATCCTTATTCTGAGTCTTAACTTTGTCACTTGTATATCATAATACTCTAAAAATGTTTAAAAATTATATAATCTCCTCAGATTAGTTTCCTCCTCTCAAAAAGAGTATTGAAGATTTAGTAACTATTGTTCCTTCAATTTTTCTCTAAGTAGGAGATTACATGATAGATGGATAAAGTGGTAGATATTATTACTGCCCTTCAATATTTTCAGTTCTCTCTCCCTTTTGGCTTCATTGAAGGACTGAACTTTCTGGTCACCTGAAAGTTTGATATTGCCAGATGACTTTATTTGATCAATGACCTGTGGTCAGAAATATGAATGCCACTTCTAGGTGAAATTAGTTAAGAAAATTCTTGCCATGCCACTGATATCTTATCGTCATGCATTTATATGGCAGCACCCCAGATCAAAGCAATCTGGAGTACCAACACAAGACTATACCTGCTATTATAGAGTTACCCTGACCACAACAGACATTTCATAGATGAGATATGAACATTTGTCACTTTAAGCAAATGTCTGGTTGCAACCACAACATGATTGACAATAAAAAATATATAAATACATTAGCTTCTTATACCAGAAGATACCAATATAGTTACATAAGCAAATAGAATAGTTGAAGGCAACATTTATCACACAAGATATGTCAGACCCAACTCTAAGGGTTTTCCTTAAATTATCTCATAAATATTTATCCCATCCAGTTAAGGAATGCAAATGTATGATTCCTCTTTCATAGGAAACCACTGAGCAGCAGAAAATATAATTTGCCAAAGTTCACAGATTAGGATATGGCAAGCCCACATTTTGAATCTATACTTCCTGCTCTTAGCCACTTATGGACAACTAGCTAAGTAGTCTAGCAATACTTTTTAAAGAAATTTCAAAGAATATATTTAAGTTTTACTATAAAGGAATTTATTTCATAGAAGGGAAAGTTTCTTACATACAGCATGGCATGGAATTGACTGTAAGTGTTATCATCAATATATCTTAAAATATTTTTCAAATTTCAATATGTCATCTCTTATGGTTTGAAACTGCTACGGCAGAAGGTATAATACCTTTCTGAAAGCAAAGTGATAATTTAGTAAAAGAAATTATTTAATGCATATTTAATGAGATTCTTAATTTTCAAGTTGTCCTCCAGCCATAGTATCTCTAATCACTAATTAAAATACTGTTGTGAAAACTTTAGTGAACTTAACCAAATGTGCTAACCTGAGATAAGAAATAAAGAACAATTTATCTGTAAGTTAAAACAGGGTGAAAAACATAATACTGTTCAAAATTGTCAAGTGAAATTTTCTACTTTTCACATTAGAATTTTTTTTTCCTAAGGAGGTACTGGAGATTTACCCAAGACCTCATACATGGGAAGCAGGTGCTCAAGCACTGAGCTAGATTATTTTTAATGTGGAAAACTTATTTTTAAACTAGAAAAAATAGGTTTCTGGTCTGGTAATTCTAAATCTTTCTAAGTATTTTAATGATGAACCACACAATGTCACCTGAACAGAAATTGTGCAACTTGAATTCAATTTTAACATTACTCAGAAACAGAGCTTATACCAGGATAACTTTCTACCAAATTAAACAGGTAACAATATTCTTAGATTGTCTAATTCGGTTTCATTATATTTATCACAATTTATTAAAAAATAATGAAAAAAATTTTGGAAAGTTTTGCTCTAAATACATAAAATATATTTTGAAATATTTTGCATATGGTACTATAAAGGAAATTTGGTAAAATATCAATTTTTGTCATTTCCAAAAAAATTAAAAGCAAAAATTAAAATTTACCTTGTGATCAAACTGACAGCAAAGACAAAATAAGTAGAAGAAAAGTGTTAAAGTAAGAGAAGAAATGAACAATTACTAAATTACTAAATAATTACTAAAGATATTATTAATGGTAGTTGTTGAACTCCATGTCGAACATATAGAAAAACATGTTCTTAAATCTAATCTATTCCTGTAGGTGTAAACCCAGTGTAAGTAGAAGTTTTGACAAGGCTACAACAGTTGAGGTGTGGCCCACCTCAATTCAGAATGTTAATTAAAATGGAGTCATTACTCATTTATAAATAGAATGAATAGAGATAAAGAGAGAGAGAGCAAGAAGCTGAAAGAAACAAAATCTGAGAAGAGAAGGGAGACACTAGCAGACATGGCGATGTGCCTTGCCATTTGACAGAGGAGACAAGGATTGCCAGCAGCTGGTCTTTGGGAAGCAAACATTATATTAATGGTGTCTTGATTTGGACATTTTTTTCAACCTCACACTGGCAAGCTAATATATTATCATTGTTTAAGTCAACCTATTTCATGGCGTTGCTTTAAGCAGTCCAGGAAACTAAAACAGTAGTAAAAGAGATAAAGCGATGACAGCGCCTTTGAAATGCCAACTTGATCACTGACATTGTCAATAGTAATCACATAAAAAATGGTAGTGTTCCATATTCACAGCTTGGAGAGTGGTGTTTAGTTTAGATTAATCATACTCTAGATTACATATATCTAGAGAGGGTATCTCACTACTGAATCCACTTCTGTGACATCTGCTTCCCTGATTAGTACTACACCTATTGTTCAACACACACATAACATAAACACATGTACATATGCATAACACATACGTGTACATATGCACTAAAAAAGCAGGCTTCTAAAATGTCTGACTAGAAAGCCTAATAATGTTTTTCATCACATGAAAAACACTCTCTATTTTTAAAAATACAGATTATTGTGATAATTTAGTATGATTGAAATTATTCAATAAGCCATATTCTGTTAACAGAGAAATTGCTAAAGAAAAGAGTATATTATTTCTACATAGAATATAATCAAACATACAAAGAAAGACCAAGAATTCCATGAATATTCAATGGAATATCTTAGAATTTCTGGGAAAAATGGAGATATTTTTATCAAAGAAAATTTATTGGTGAGTATTTGAGATTTTTCTTCACTGTTTTTTTTTTCACATAAGAGGGAATAGTTACATAGATAGCATAGAAAAAATAAAAGTAGAAACAGAACAGGGGCATGATGGGGAAGTTTATTTATCTTATTTAAAAGTAGATAATATGGCACACATATTTTCCTTCTACTCTCAAAAGATATTTGAAAATAATAGAAAAATCTCAATAACACTGGGACACGAGAGGTTGTCTTCAATGGACCAGAATTTTGAGGAATTTCTGGAAGATATGAAACAGATGGGAACAGATGGAGGGCAATGCTGATCAGAGCAGAATAACCTGTGATCCAAAGCAAGAAAAAGGGGACAACCTGGAGGAATAAGTGAGCAGATTTTCTAAACTGAGCCTTGAAAACAATCAAAGCTCAGAACAGAAGGGGTTGACAACAAGGGAAGCTGGGTAATAAGGCAGAAACTGAAGGGTTAGTGATTACTACACAAGGAGGCTGGTACAATCATATTTTCCAGGGACTGTCTAAAAATTAATGAGTGATGTGGCTTGGAAATCTTTTAATATGGGATGCCAAGACAAAAAGAAGAGATCCACCACAGCAAACATTTGAATGTCATTAATAAAACTTGAAAGAACAATAGTGATTTAGCATATTTGGAAAATATCCTAAGTCATCTGGTATTTTCTTTCCTATTGGAACCTGGAAACCCAATTCTAACTGGACACAAAATTCTTAACATCTCACCAACTTTGTTTCAGGAGCAGTGAGGAGAATCAACTTTAGGATATCCCCAGGGTCTCCTTCAATGACAGAACAGCTGGCTACAGACTATACACTTAGGCTTCACCTGATGTGAAAATCATACTAAAAGGAAACTTGTGATATAGGAAACTCCATAGCTAAAATGCTGATTGAAGACCCAAATGCTCCTTTTACTGCCCCTCCTTCTCCCAATTACACAACACATACATAAAATATCCCTTCTAGCAAAATTCTGATTATTCACTAGTTTGGAATTGAAGAACAGAATAGATAAAGAAGAAGAGAGAGGTGATCTTTTTGTAAACTCTCACATGGGTAGTTGATAAATATTTAAAACATCTGGTTTATTAATTTTCTAGTATATTTGCTAAAGTGCATTAAAAAGAAAATATAAAAATTTTGTAGATGGGATATCCAATAATGAGTATCAACTTCTTTTTACTAAGTAATATAAAGTTGTTAGCCAATAATTTAGGTTTGCATATATGAGTTGACACTAAGAATGATGAAGTAGAGAAGAAAGCACTTGTTTCAGAAGAAAAATGTTGGCACAAGGATTAGTTATGAGTAGAACTGGTTTACTGATCATCCTGCTTATTTTGATGACATCCTCAAGAGTAGTGAGTCATTTTTCTTTTCTAACTACACAAAATAGTGTCAGAAGAATATTCTAGGATGTGCATTTAACCTTTTAACTGTTGATAACCACAGTCATTCCAGAGAAAAATAATAGGAAAATGAGAGTATAGTGCCTTAGGGACAAGGTTGGGATATCAGCACCCTTCATGTTCACTACAACAGTTTTGTTCACTTTGCCACCTGCAATTAATAAGCTTAATTATAGTTTTAATTGCCTCATTTTAAAAGTATTCTCTTTTTCTGACCATGAAAGGGTTTGGGGAGATAGAACTAAGACTTTTCCTTATTCTTTTTTTTTTTTTTCTAGCTTACTCACAGCCAAATGAAATAGAAAAATTATTCCTATCCCTCAGCGTACTGGACAGTGACTTAATTCTTGAAGGATGTTAAGCAACATCCTTCCAAATACATTGGTTAGTTCAAACTAAACTTTCTTTTTGTAAAAGCACCTGATTTGAAAATGACCAAGCAAACAAAAATAAACAGACATATCAGGAATTACAGGGAATTTTCAGAAGAGATGAAATGAGTGGAGTAAATAGAGCAATTTACTATTAACAAAAAAGCTGAATGCAGGAAATAAGATTGATCTTTGGGGAAAAAACAAAAACAAAAACTCTAAATAATTTTCCAAGGGAGCAATCATTAAACAAGTTTAGGGAAAAAGAATAATTTTGGAAGCAAATTTGTTGTGCTAAAACAATGGAGAAAAATCTTCATAAAGTCACTGAATGTTTACTATTGAATATTGACTGTCATTTGGAAGATTAGATATTCTGCTATACTGCAAAACAAACACAGGCAGAAGAGTTTAAAATGCTGAGTGTAAAGATGTGATATATGCCATCTAAAACATCCAAGTCCATATAATATTAGTTCCAAGATAGAAAGTCAAGTGACTGAGAGGCATTAAATATCAAATTAATGTCAAAAATGGAAATAAATAGTTGAAATTTTATATCAAAAAGACCACTGAATAATGGATACCAATATTGAAAAGAGAAGAAAAAAACAAGCCATAACTCAGTGAAAGTTATATATTTTATGAAGCCTGTAAATTTCCTGATTTGGGAAAGTGGTTACAAAGGAAAAGAGATTCAATTTAGCATAGAAATCTCCTCTAGAGTATTAAGCTCTAGAAAACCATGTGGCAGTTTGAAGCTTTTATGGACCCTAGAAATTCCTGTACTTAAAGCTACTCCATTCTGATTCTTGTGCTTGTAAGACTATTTTATGTGGGAACTGTTGATTAAATTACTTCAGTTATGGGCCTTTGAGGAGACTGCATGATCTAGGAAGGGTCTTAATTCTCTTACTGGAGCCCTTTATAATGAGAGGAATAAAAAGCCACAGATACAGCAAAAAGCCACAGAGACAAAGTGAATCCTCCAGTTGAAATCAGCAAGCCCCAGAGAGATAAAAGCCACAGACAGAAGAGCCAGAAGCTGAAGGCAAGAGGCCCAGAGGAGAGGGGAGCAGACACTACCATGTGCCTGACTGCCCATAGCTGCAGCCTGGAGAGAAAGCAGGTTTTGATGGTGCCTTGATTTAGACTATGTTTGTGGCCTCAAAACTTTAAGCTTATAAGTTAATAAATCACCATTGTAAAAGTCAACCCATTCTGTTATATTGCTCCCAGCACCATTTAGCAAACTAAAACAGATCATGCTAGAAAAATTCATAAAATCTTTGATGGAATCATTGTTTATTTTAGATATATTTTGGAGCAAATGTCATTCACAGGACAGGGTATATGAAAGATGATTTTAGACAAGAAAAGCCTAGTATAAAAATTACATAGGACAATTTTTACTTTGTTCCCTTTCTCACTATTTGTACTCATATTATTTTGAAAGGGAAAGAATTTCTTTCTCCCACTTCCACTATGCTTTTGTGTTAGGAATTTTGACCTCATTACCTGTGCAATGGACTCAACCTGAGCAAATTAGAAGTCCTCCCCAGTTTTTTCTCACTGGATTTGATGGAAAGGTGGTCTTTATCTTGTTGTCCATTATAAAATATTGCTAATGCAAATATCCTGGTTCAAATTTGGTGGGATCCTCAACTCGTAAGGTTAAAGCCAGCAAATAAAGACAAACAATTATTGGCAATAAATGACAGATATAGATAGATAAATAAATATAAGAAATTATTGCTGTGAATATCTATGCTTCTGATATTTCTGATGTAAATAAAACTAATAAATTCCTCTTTTTGGCTTTGCCTTCTTCATGGTGAATTCTCTACCCCCTGCAACAACAACAGAAAATCCTGGCATGTACAAAAATATATTTGAAAAGAATTATAATAAAACAAAAATTAAATAATAAAATACAAATCAAGAATTAGACTACAGAGTAGACAGGAAGAAATGTGATAAGTGAAACCACCAAAAATTATATGTAATAATTTTGACAACATTTTTATAAAATTTAATGGAAAATTCAAGTAAAATTCTTAAAACAAAAGTTTTATACTGGAATATAAATTTGAAAAAGTAAGATTCTACATAATTTTGGTTAAGAAGTTATTACTTAATTCATGATTATTAAAGAAATTTATGGTCATATATGGTTGATAAGCATTTCTTAATAAGTGATATTAGAGAAAATATAATACATAAAAAGTTCATAACAATAGAAACAAGAAACAAAGAAAATATCAATAAAATTATGTTAAGTAATTTCAAAGAAAAACTACAAGAAATATAAGCTAAAATAATAAGCTTGCAGATATATAATCACACATAACATGTGAATTAAATTCCCAAATTAAATGACAAAATGCATAAATTTTATAAGCAAGTCAAATGTAGGGTTATACTGTTTATTAGCAGTGAGTTAATGATAAATGTCAAAACTAATTCAAGGTAATGGAATGGACAAAGCTAAACCAAATATAAGCAAAAACCAGAAGGAAAAATATTAACTACATGCAATTTATTTCAAGAAATAAATCTGCTTACCTGGGGTAATAAAAATACCTATTGAAAAAAGTGCATTCTAACAAGAAGACAAAGCAATAATTAACATTAGAACATTGCCTAAAATTAATGTAGAAATATAGAAAAAACAAATTCACAATGAAAAACTCTTATACTTTTCCATAACATAACAAGAGATGACTCTCAAAGAGGTAAAAAAGTAGTAAATAGCATAACAACCAATTTGAAAACATATTTTCCTTTTATTTAGTAGGATGCACAGTCACACAAACTCTCTATATTTCTAAATGTAAAAAAGGATTAAAAATTACTGTTTTCAGCAATATGGAATATCAGCAATTCTCCCATTAAAAGCACCAAAAGAAAAACAATGGACAAAATATTGTATATTCAGGAGAGACTAGAATATTCTGTAGAAACAAGTAAACAGATTCAAACCTCAATGGCTTAACAAAGAAGATTTAGGTCTTGCTTATGCTATATTTACAGCACTGCTCAGGCAGGGGCCTAGTTTGTTCTCAGCTATACAGGATTCAAGGATGAAAAAGACTCTATTTTAACACAATTTTCTGCTTGCTGAAGCATAAAAAAGGAATATGACAAATACTATTCTTGCCCTTAAAGAATCTACCCAGAAGTAAAAACCTCTCTCCCATGCACATTTTATTGTCCAACACAGCTTCCCTGGGCACAGCTAACTCCAAAGAGGGCAGGGGATTTAAATTTTCTCTGAAGGCAGAGAGCCAGAAATAGTTGATGACCAATGCTATTGACTAAAACACACAGTATTTGGTCACCAAAAATTTGTCTCAACTCCATCCTAAAGACAAAATACACTCAATTGTTCCTGAGAGAGAGAATCCAAAAGTCCAATGCAGTCATGAAATCAAATTCAAGATTTGGCAGCTGTGAGCAGCAGCCTTCATTTTGAGTAATACATGGTAGTCACTTAAATCAATTACAGAAATGGCTTCTCTTCATTTAGAGACCTATGAACTAAGAGGACAAACTGTCTCCACCATAGGGAGTCAATATAAAATGTTCAACAGAGATAGTCTTACTGCCCCAAACAGCCCCATTTATAAAGGTAAAGAATGGAATACATTCAGGTCACACTTGTTAATTATTATCAAATCCTTCTTAGGCATTGCCAGAGGATGACAGTATTTTTTCTAAGCAACTTTACCCTTTTTTCTCAGGCCCACTGGCTCATCTCCTAGGTAAAGCTTCCTTTCCATTCTGAAGTTATGCCCTGGGACTGAGAAGCTTTCTCAGCCCACTTCCTGCTTATTGATGTCTGTGGGACCTAGTGTCTTTTTATATTTTAGTAATGGATGGTGGAACTTGGGATTTTACAAGTACCACTTAAGCAATTAGCCTATTAATTGAATCTTATCAATTCTATGTGCTAAATAGCAGTAGTCGCATACTGTGGCACCAGGTTCTTTCTTGACATAATCATTTTTGCTGCATTTCTTTGCTTTCTTGTCCCTAGTAACTGCCCCCCTTTCTTTCTTTACCTGTCATGGATATTATGAATTTTTCAGGCTTTGATGTGAGAGTTATATATTTAGCATACTTTCCATGAATTATTATTTTTTAAATTATTCTTATTCTTATTTAAAGATTTTCAACTGATGAAATTAGGCCTAAGGAAGAACAACTCCCTTTTGATTAACTTAAAATCAACAGATTTGGGAATCTTAGTTATCTCTGCAAAACCCCTGCCCAATATTCTGTTAGCTAGAAAATGACATAGATATTTCCCACATGCAAGGATGATTAGACACGGCCTGAATACCAGGGGTGCAGATCATGAGGGCCTATTTAGTATGTTTTCCATCACAGAAAACCGATTTTGTATTCTTTATGTCCAACTATATAGTCCAATTTAATCACATTGGTGGAATATATGACAGCTAATAAAACTCATATTCATGTCAAATCATGCTTTGTTGCCTGGAAACTGGGCTATCTCTTTTGTTAAGAATTTCCTATTAAATGTGCCTCTCAATTTCTTCTTTTATTTCTAAACATTTCTATTTTATAACCTACATATCTTTTGCATACTGAATAATTTAGTAGTATATATTATTATTTTAACTCTTAATTATTGATTACTGTAAAAGTTTTGTTAGACAGTCCATTAACCACTTAAATATGTTACCATGTTAATTACTTACTTACAATACCCCCAATTTACATATGACAATAAAGATTCCCGAAAAATGCTCAGAGTGTAAAAGTTAAACCATAGTAGCTAAATTATGTCTGTCATATGATACAGGCTACATTTATTTGATCCACTAAATTAACATCTTCAATACCTCAAATAAAATTTTATTTATGAAAAGTGACTTTCATTTATTCACGTAAAGTTTTCTGCATTGATTGTACTTTTATACCAACTGTACCCTTTGTCTTTCTTATAGTAGCTTTATAAATCAGTTTTCTTGTAAATGTTTGATTCTATTTTGAAAAAGTTTGTATTATGTATTTTGTTGCCTAATTCAAACCTTGTCTGATGTAGACTGAACTGTGTATCCCAGTTTAGAAAGTCTCTTGGTTCTCATCTGTGTTCTGGTGTTTGTGGACCCATTGTAAATGAGATCTCTGTAAAATGTTATTTCAGTTAAGGTGTCGTCCACTTGAACCAGGTTCAGTTTTAACTTGGATTACTAGAACTCTTACAATCAGAGTGAAAGTCAGGTGAAAAAAGAAGGCACAGGAGAAGAAAGAAGCTGGATTCCAACAGAAACTTGGAGAGAAAAGATGCCACCGTGTGCATGGCCATGACAGAAAAGTCAAAAAACATTGAAGACTGCTGGCTAGCCAGAAGATACCAGACCCTGGAAGAGGTAATCCAGTGAGGCAATAACTTCTGTTATTAAGCCAACCTATTGCATGGTATTTGTTTTAGCCACTAGTGCGGTCACCCCTCGGGCTGAAGTGTGGTTTGCTGGCCTGGCAGGGGAGCGGCCGCGGTAGGCCTAATTCCGCTGCCCCCATAATAGGGTGGTTGGTCGGGCCCACCGCCACCCCTGAAGGGAGCTCGGCATGGGCGCAGAGTGCCCTCGGGTCTCCCCTTCTCGGCAGCCATGCTTCCGCGGCCGCCCCTCCTCCCGGATAGCGCCACACGATGCCTTATGAGGCAACACCTTTCTTCTTCTTTCTCCCTGTGCAGGCGCAGGGCGGAAAATTCCAGTCTGCCCTTCCCCACCCCCCACTGCAGCAACAGCCAGGCACAAGGCGGGAAACTCAAGTCTGCCTTCTACCCCAGCAACAGCAGCCACCAATCACTAAACCCTGCCACTTCCCCCAGCAACAGCAACAGCCAATCCCTAATCACCACCCCTCCCCCATCCAGTACCTCCCACTGACCTTTCTCTGGCAACCAATCAGAACAGGGCATGGCTTCGACCAATCAGCCTTCCCCAGCCCCTATAAAACTGTTGCCTCTCCCTCAATAAAGTTGGACTTACGTGTTTACCTTGTCTCCGAGGTAGTTCTTCTGCCGTGCGCCCTCCAGTCCTGAGAGCCCCCGACAAGGGCCTGGCCTCCCTTGTCCCCAGTTCGTCGCCTCCTTCTCCGGGCGACCCCGTCAGCCGAACCGCGCAACCCCTGTGAGACCGACCCCTCGTCTGCTGCTGGACCGACCGCTCATCCCAAGTGGGACCGACCCCTTGTCCCAAGTGGGACCGACCCCTCGTCCTAAGCTGGACCGACCCCTCGTCTGCAGCCAGACCCCACCTCTACCGACGGAGCAAACCGTCGCAGCTAGTGCCCAACAGTGAAAGTCAGGTGAAAAAAGAAGGCACAGGAGAAGAAAGAAGCTGGATTCCAACAGAAACTGGGAGAGAAAAGATGCCACCGTGTGCATGGCCATGACAGAAAAGTCAAAAAACACTAAAGACTGCTGGCTAGCCAGAAGATACCAGACCCTGGAAGATGTAATCCAGTGAGGCAATAACTTCTGTTGTTAAGCCAACCTATTGCATGGTATTTGTTTTAGCCACTAGGAAACTAAAACAGTGTCTTTTCCTTTTAAAAAGTAAGTTTGCACCATTTCAATTATTACTACTTGTATTAGTCAGGGTTCTCTAGGGAAACAGAATCAACAGGAGATACCTGTTAATAGTATGCTATTTTGTAAGAGTCTCTCACATGACTGTGGGGATGCACAAGTCCAGGTTCCACAGGCAGGCTGTGACCAGGGGCTCCAATGACAGTCCAGGGAAGGTCCTTGATGACTTTCTGGGAGACATTGGCTGTGAACTAGGAAATTCTCTCTGAATGAAGAAATCACTTCTCCTTTTAAGGCTTTCAACTGATTGGATAAAGCATCACTCATTGTTGATGCAATCTCCCTAGTTGATTGTACATGTAATCTGTCTGCGCAGTAATCTCACTGGTGACTGAAGTCCATTAACATCCTTGTATTACAATTAGCCCAGTGTTTACTTGACCAAACAACTGGGCACAATTACTTGGCCAAGTTGACACATTAGTGTAACCATCACACTACTCTTTTGTTAGTTTCAGTTCTGAGACAGTCCTTTAGCTTTTACTTTGCTACCTTTCTGTTTCCCCAATGTAGTTCCTTTTCTTATGAGAATAGTGTTTTCTCTTATTTTTTTACCTAGATTTGATAAACATATGTAGCATATTTCATAGTGTATTACTGTTTCCCTTTCCCTACTGTAAAACTATTTAGGTATATATTTCTTTATGTATAGAGTTAGAAGTTAAAGTATGTTTTTTCCTAACACCATATAAAGCAATTTTTAAATCTTGGTATACTGCCTTTCATGCCTTTTGTTATACCCTCACCATGAGTGTAGGCTCAATTTAGGGATTTGCTTCAAATAAAAAGAACACAACAAAAATTAATCGGATTTCACATCTAAGACCTACTTACAAAAGAAGTAACTTCAATCTTCATTGTAGTCTTTGGTTCTCCTTTGCTCATTCTTATAGAAGCCAGCTGCTTATTGTGAACTGTCCCATGTGGCAAGTTACAGAGGACAGCTTTCTGCCAACAGTCAGTGATGAAATGATGTTATCTGTTCAATAGCAACTCACTCAGAATCTACAAGAAACTGAATCCTGCCAACAACCATGAGAGTGAAAGTGGAAGTGAATGCTCCCTCAGCAGAACCAGGATGTGACTTTACTGACATATGAACTGAAGCCTTGTGAGTCACCCTGAGACAGAGGACTTAGCTTAGCTGCACCCAGATTTCTGATCATAGAAGCAAATAGATAGATTTTTGTTTGATTAATCCAAGTCCTTGGTTAATATAGTACACAGTGATAGCTAATACAAATGTTTTACATAATTATTTTTCTTCAAATAGACCAAAATTGTATTTTTCTACATTAGGTTGTTTCAATGGATTGAGTATGGAGCAATCTTCAAAATTAGTTAGAAAAAGAATCAAACCAATACCTTAAATACTTCGTTGAACTATAAGAGTCACAGGTTTTTCAAAAGAAAAAGCATATAAAATACATTAAGTAAATATGGATAATTTTTCACAGATGGGGAATTATTTAACCTTCACATTTTTAATAAAGAAAAATTATGTATGTATTATCTATGAAATATTTTTTACTTCTGAATATAATTGTAATAAAATGATTAAAACTGATTCAAGAAAATACATTGTTTAAGACACAAAAATCAAGATTAATCTGAATTGCATAATTCAATCTCATTTTTAGATATTAAATGAATAGTATTTAAAAATCACATAAATTATTTTACCTACCTAAGGAGTCCTATATTTACTTTGAAATAGAGAGTACTCAAAATATTATAACAAGGAAATATTCTTTAATCTTCTGTTATGAAACCCAATGTTTTCTCATATAGCAGAAGTATGCATTTGAATTTTACCCTAGATTCACTTATTGAAACTGGTTTACTAATATCAAGAATTCCCTCAGCTCTGGTTAGGTTTATTTCATGCCATTAAACACTTGAGCTGATTTCATCTGACATTTAATTCTGTGCAAGCTCTAACAGCTCAGTAACTCACATGAAAAGTGCAACTGCAAACATCCAAGGAGTGGAATTTGCCATGATTCATAGAGCAAATATTGCATACCACTAAAAATATAGGAATGTTGCCAAGACAATACAGCTGATGACTACACTGTTATGTTCTGTCTCCTATCAACTGTATATTATTAAGATTACTAGCCACGTTCACATTTTTACCATTCTTTGTGAATATTACTGTGTAAATTTCAAGATAATGACCTGCATTAATATTACAAAACACTGCTTATGAAATTATTTGGAGTGTATCTTACATGATCAAGTTCTGAAGGAAAATTATAGATAACTATTCTGTAGGATAAATGTTACATATAAAACAAACATGGGCTTTAGGCACCTTTTGAAATTACTTTCTTAAAGTTTCAAATATGTACATAAAATGTGGATTATTGCATTTAACATATTCATATTCAAGTATGTTATATACAGTATAATAATTTGCATTTTTATATCTTCATATAATATGCATCATTGTATATATTATAGCTTTATTCACATTAGTTTATTAATTCACAAGCACTAATGCCCATGAGTTCTTTTATTTAAAATATACTAATTTTGCCCCAAATGTGACTTTTAGAACATAAGAATAAATTCTATTGTACTTTTATGCAAAACACTTAACTTTAATTTATTTTAAAATGTAACTCTAACAAATTATGGGTGTGGTGAATCTTCAGGGAAAAATATATATATATCAATTTCAAGTTACATTGTACCAATATGTTCCAAATATATCTATTTTCAGAGTAAGCATACATATCAATCTTTTATTTGTAATGATTCAGTAAATACTATTACTCATAGATGAATTGTAACATGATTGGAGATGGAGGAAAGTATGTAATTATGCAAATTTTAAAATTGAAAACATAATAGGGAAGCATTTCATGTTCATAAAAAGCAATATAGGGAGCAGATTTGGCCCAACTGATAGAATGTCCACCTACCACATTGGAGATCCAGGGTTAAAACCAGGACCTCCTGGCCCATGTGGTGAGCTGGCCCACATGCAGTGCTGATGCACACAAGGTGTGCCATGCCACACAGGGGTGTCCCCCACATGAGGGAGCCCCACATGCATGGAGTGCACCCCTCAAGGAGAGTTGCCCCTCACATAAAAGCAAGGCCTGCCTAGGAGTGGTGCTGCACACATGGAGAGCTGATACAGCAAGATGATGCAACAAAAATGAGACACAGATTCCTGGTGCCACTGACAAGAATGCAAGCAGACATGGAAGAACACACAGTGAATGGACAGAGAGAGCAGACAACAAGAGGGAGGGGAAGGAGAGAGAAATAAATAAAAATAAATCAAAATAAAAGCAATATACATCAAATTTTATGCTGTAAATTTCAACTCATGAATTTGCACATTCAAAAATTAGTGCTATATCATTACTCCTTGCAATAAGTTTCCTTCCTTTCCTTTATTCAGCACATGACTAAAACCAGTTTAAATTTTTTGAGTTAAATAACTGAGATTCTTGTTATAGAATGGAAATATTGTTAAAATATCTACTAAACATGAGAACCACAGATTTTGATCATCATTTCCTCAATTAATCTCAGTGCTCCAGAGCATTCTTAATAGCATATTTAAATTTAATAGCCTTTCTGATTTTCTAATTGTGCTTCTTATAATTAGCTTTTATTTAGGTTATATAAGAATATATAGATATTGAACATTCCTCTTCTCAAATGAATCTGTGGGTCCCAGAATACATTAAATAGACAACAGTAAATAGTCTTTGGAAGGATGATGTGCAGATAAGTCTTCATGTGCTTTTTTCCCCCATAGAATTCATCGGTCATTTATTAAGCACTTGTTAAATTTCTGGGAATAAGTTCATTTGTTAAAAAGAAAATAACCAGGGTTTTTGCTTTTAAGATTACAGTATAAAGTTTGTACTATTCTTTTCCCTGATAATTGTGCAGAAACAATAACAAGAATAAGAAACACAAAGAGAACACCATTTTCAGTAGAACTAGGAGAAGGTGAGTATCCAGACCTCAATGTAAGTAGAGTTGGTGAACTGTAGAAGTTGGACTAGAGTATACGTAAAAAGCAACACAGGAAGGATGAAAGAGGAGCCAACCAAAGATATGGAGAGAGCATATAGGGGAAGAGGTGGTTCTTTCTACAAAAATACTAAGACCTGCACATAATATAATATTTCTATTATTGCTGGGCTGAAAGTAATTTGGAGCAATTATAGGTGGTCAGAAAAATAATTAAAAAGTCTTAAGCTATAATAGTGGTGAATGACCGTGGGTGTTAGGTGAGGACAGGGCTCTCCTGGGAGCAGGTGCAAATATTTGCAGTGCAATTAGAGGCTACGTATTCAGCCAGTGGCAAGGCTATGTATATGAGAGGAGATGGGAATGAAGCTAAGAAATCAGTAGAACATGAAGTCCCCACCTGTAATGCTGTTTATGAATGAAATTCTTGAAACCTAAGGAACAGAAAGCCTGAGAATAAGGAGATGAAAATAGTTAGTCCAAAAAATATCAATCTCAAAAAAATGTACAGAAAACTTTGGGTTGGTGTACTAGTTATGATAAAAGTAAAGCTGTCATTAACAAAAAAATCACAAACTCTTTGCTTTAAATAAGTTAGAAGTTTGTCTGTCCTATAATAGCCTAATGTGTAGGCAGTCTCTACTTTGCAAGCTAGTCCAAGCTGGTTGAATAAATACCATCCTCACTTTTCAGCAAAATATTTCAAGACCATTCTAGACATCTTCATATCTCATTAGTGCAAAGAAAAGTAGAGGTGAAGGTCCAGTGAATAATTGTAAAAAAAGACCTGAAATCTTTGTGCATTATTGCCGCTCACATCTCATGTGTGAACTTATTTGTATGGTAATGCAAACCAGGAAGGCTGAAAATGTGCTATGTAACCCACAGGCCAAAAGATTTTGATGAAAGAACACAGTATTCTGACATGAATAGGTATATGAACAACCAAATATTAATTCAAAGATAAAAATATAATTACAAACTAATTGACACAATATATCAGGAGTATATGTCTATTTTAAAATTGTGCTTACTCCAAGACATACACTTGTCAAACTGTCCAATGCTCAAGACAAAGAGAAAATACTGAAAGCAACAAGAGAAAAGAGAAACCCTGAATAAAAGAGAAGCTCAATAAGTTTAAGTGCTGATTTCTCATCTGAAACCATGGAGGCAAGAAGGCAGTGGTATAACATAATTAAAGTGCTAAAAGGAAAAAAAAAAACAAAACAAAAAACTTCCAGCCAAGAATTCTCTATTAGGGTATTCAAGGACTAGGGAGAATTCTAAATATTCACAAATTAACAGAAACAAAGAGACTATGCCAAAAAGAAACCTGCACTTCAAGAAATACTAAAAGGAGTTCTGCAGTTTGAATGGAGAAAACAGGAGTGGGAGAGTTGAAGGAAAGGGTAAGAACAACTGAAAAAAAAAAAGAAATAAAAACAACATATGGCATTCATAAACCTAAAGAAAATATGGCTAATGTAAGTAATTCCTTGACAGTAATAACTTTGAAAGTTAATGGATTATACTCACCAGTGAAGAGACACAGATTGGCAGAATGGATAAGCAAAGATCGCCCATCTACATGCTGTCTACAAGAAGCCTACCTTAGATTTCAGGGATGAAAGAAGGCTGAAAGTGAATGGTTGGAAAACAATTTTACAACCAAACAACCAAAAAGGGATGGGAGTAGCTACACTAACATCAGACAAAATTGACTTTAACTGCAAAGCTATTGTAAGAGAAAAAGGATGAAATTATATATTAATAAAAATGGTAATCTATCAAGAATAAAGAACAATCATAAACATTTATTCACCTAACCAGGGCATCTCACAATGCATGAGGCAAACACTGGAAAAACAGTGGGGAAATAGATGCCTCCACAATTATGGTGGGGGACTTTAATACATCATTATCACCATTAGACAGAACATCTCAACAGAGAATCAATAACAAAACAAAGACTTTGAATAATATGTAAGAGGATCTGGCTCTAATAGACATATATAGAATATTACACCCAAATACAGCAGGATATACATTTTTATTGAGTGCACATGGATCATTCTCCAGGATAGACCACATGCTAGGTCATAGAATAACTCTCAATGAATTCAGAAAAATTGAAATTATACAAAGTTATTTCTCTGACCACAATGAAATGGAGCTGGAAATCAGTAAGGGACAGAGAACCAGATTACACACAAAGAAATGAAAGTTAAACAACAAACTATTGGACAAACAATGGGTCAAGGAAGAAATCACACACACAAAAATCAGTAACTATCTTGAAATGAATGAAAATGACAACAGAACATATCACAATGCATGGGATGCACTAAGAGCTGTACTGAGAGTAAAATTCATACCTATAAATGCCTATATTAAAAAAGAAGAAAAAGGAGGAATTAGAAAAAGAACAACAAAGAACAACAAACTAACCCCAAAAGAAGTAGAAAGAAATAACATAGAGCAGAACTAAATGGAATTGAAAAAAAAAGTACTAGAAAAAAATTTAAAAAAATGAAAACTAGTTCTTCCAGAATATCAATAAAATTAACAAACCCTTAGCTAGACTAACAAAAAAAAAAAAAGAGAGAGAGAGAGAGAAAATGCAAATACACAAAATAAAAACCTAGGAAAGAGATATTACCACTGATCTCACAGAAATAAAGAGTATCATAAGAGGATATTTTAAAAAGTTATATGCCAACAGAATAATTTAGAGGAAATGGACAAATTCCTAGACACACAGAAGCAACCCACATTGACAAAAGAGGAAACTGATGAACTCAACAGACCAATCACAATTAATGAGATAGAATTAGTTATCAAAGACCACACAACTAAGAACAGCCCGGGATCAGATGGGCTTCACAATAAATTCTACCAAACATTCTGGAAAGAACTAATGCCAATCCTACTTAAACTTCCAAAAATTAGAAGTGGAGGGAACATTGTCTAACTCATTCTATGATGTCAACATCACCCTAATACCAAAACCAAACAAAGACACCACAAGAAAGGAAAACTATAGACCAATCTCTCTAATGAATGTGGGTGTTAAAATCCTCAACAAAATATTTATTAATTATATTCAACAACACATCAAACAAATTATACACCATGACCACATGGGTTTTATCCCCACTATGCAAGGTTGTTTCAACATAAGAAAATCAATGTAATACACCACATAAACAGATCAAAGAAAAAATTGAAATGATCATCTCTATAGATGCAGAGAAAGCATTCAACAAAATACCATACACTTTCCTGATAAAAAACACTAGTTATGTACCCAAGAGAAAAGAAAGCAAGAACACAAACAAATTTATGCACACAAATGTTCATGATGCATTATTCCCTATTGCCAAAAGTCAAAATCAACCCAAATGTCCTACAACAGATGAATGAATAAACAAATGTGGTATATACATACAATGGAATATTACTCAGCTGTAAGAAGGAATTCAGTATTGCCAAATAGGATAACATGAATGAAACTTGAAGACATTATGTTGAGTGAAGCAAGCCAGGAACTGAAGGACAAATATTACATGACCTTATGTATTAAGCAAATTGAGCAGACTCACAGAGCTCAAGTCTGGAAGATAGGTTTAAAGGAAATAGAAAGGGAGAAGAAGGCTGTGAGCCAATATCCATATAGTCAAAATCTACAGTAAGGTGAAAACATGTAGTTACACAGAGAAAAATGACAATGTTGCAGTGATACTATTGGGTTAGGGGGTGCAGATATGTCGGGGGGCTAGGGTGTGGAGGGGGGTTTGGACTACCCATGGAATTGGGGGTAGGGTTGGGGAGTGCACAGATGAACACTGGGGATTGGTGAGTATGTGGTTGGAACTACAATGTTGTGAATGCTCTTTTGGTAATAGGGCAAGGTAGAGTTACCTGTTTAGGGTATTTGATGTAGGGAACATTTGGGTCAGGGAGCACCTGGAACAGGCTTCTAGGGAGTGTGAGAGTGTTCATCTTGACACCATGCATTATATCAGTGGGTGGAGGCCCACATAATGAGTGGGAAGATGTTGGACTCTCATCCTGGAGCAGCCTGCTATGTTCTCAAATAGAGGGGGTGGGAGTCTCTTGAGAGCATGGGTGGTGTTCAATAGGGGAGGACAGGGCAGTATGCCAAGCCCTTAGTGTTGTTGCAAGTAACTATGAATCTGGTCCTGCAAACAGTGAAGCCTGGTGTTGGTGGAGGGTCCTGGGTGGAAGAAGAGGGAGGAATAGAATAAATGGAACAGGTGGCATTTTGAGAGTGATGGAAGTGTTCTACATGATCTTGCCATGATGCATACAGGCCATGTTAAGTTCCATCAAAATTTATAAGAGTATGGTCCAAAATGTAAACCATAAGGTAAACCATTGACCATGGTTGGTAGGTATGTCTCAATATTTGTACACCTGTTGTAACAAATATATCTTCCACATATAAAATGTTATTATTTGGGGAATGGGTAAAAGGGGAAAGATGTTGGATATATGGGAATCCCCTATATTCTGAACAGGTCTTTGCCATGACCTAAAACATCTTTGAAAACAAAATGAAAAATGTAAGACACTATGGGAATAAATGGAAGAAAATGTCACTGTACATACAGGACAACAGATCTTACAGTGATGAAAGACAAAATGTCAAAAAAAATTTAATTTTTCATTATTTATTATCCCAAATTTTTTATCCTTTAAAAGTTTTTAATTTTTAAATTTTTTTAAAATTTTATTTCTTATTTTTTAAACTATCATTATTTCATTTTCTTATTAATAGTATTTGGCTATTTTATAATGGCTCCCTTTTTGAAGAAGTTTCAGATCACAGAAGGGTTACAACTCTGGCAGGGAGGACGATTTCTGTGGGGTGTCAGTGATGAGGGAAAGAAGGGAGGAGGTTCACCTTGGCATACATATGAGGCACATAAATGTGTTCAAGTGTTCATGGGGCATTGTCACAGTGGGTGGAGATTCACACAATAACCAAAAGAATATTGAATTTCCATCCTGGGGATCTCTGACACATTCTCCAATGCAACAGTAAGTATTCCCAAAACATGGTCAATAGCTATTGAAGGAGGATAATCCATTAATGGGTCCTTGATATTGATGACTGTGCTTATGAACCTTTAATCATGAAATTGAAACTTAGCCTAGTATTATAGGGTGCCTACGCATTAGCTCCTGAGAGCCACCTTGTTGCTCAAATGTAGCCTTTCTCTATGCCAAACTCACCATATAAATGCAATAACTCCCCCCCCCCCCCCGCCAGCATGGGACATGACTCCCAGAGATGAACATCCTTGGCACCAAGGAATTACTACCAAGCACCAACTAGCAATGCAACTGGAAAAAGATCTTGATCAAAAGGGGGAAAAGGTAAAGACAAATGAGTTTATGTGTCTTAAGAGACTTCAAAGTGAGTCAGGAGGTCATTCCAGAGTTTACTCTTAGGCACATCTCAGCAGGATCTCATTGAATGCCAAATTAAATACTACCCCAAATAGTGGGTCTCCTGAGGGCTCTGGAGACACGCAGGCATTATGGTCAGGGTAGATAGCTCATGAGTTTGGTGCCTTGCCAGTAGGTTCTATTTGGGGGTTTGTGTTTCCTAGAGTGACAGAATTGGACTCAGTTGTGGTTTCCCTACACATGATTCTTCTGTCCTTTCTATTTGCACCTATAGTTGGTGCTGTAGTTATAGGTGTACATCCAAGAGACTTGAATCTTTGGGCTGACCATGTGCCAGCAGGGCCATGTGCCATGTGCCAGCAGAGCCTCAACAGAGTTGCAACACCTAATTTCCAATTCAATGGACTCACCCAAGACAACTAACAAGGGGGTGATGATGGACAATCACCTTACCAAGGAACCAAGAGAGTCTACAACTGCAAACAAGAGAGTCTCATCTGTCAGCCTTTTGGAACAGAAGAACCTTCTCAATTAGAGGCCAAGTGGGCATCACCATCCCAGAATCCTCAGGAATCGGGAATGAACTATGAACTAGAGTAGACTTACTGGTATTCTACTATAGATTTATTATGATTCTAGCAATAGAAGAGTTTATTTCATTGATGTGGAGGTGGTGGTCACTGGAGGTTCTGAGGCCAGGGAGAGGGAAAACAGGTATTATATGGAGGCATTTTGGGGACTTGGGAATTGTTCTGAATCACATTGCAATGACAGATACAAAAGCCATTGTATATCTTTCCATAACCTACAGAATTGTGTGGGAGAGACTGTAAACTACAATGTAAATTTTAATCTATGCTTAGTGGCAATGCTTCAGAATGTGTACATCAATTGCAATGAATACACCACACTAGTGAGGGATGATAATTGTGAGTAAATAAATGTGGGCTATGTGGGGAGCAGGGACTATGGGACTCCACTATATTTTTTAGGTAACATTTATGCAATCTAAATATCTTTTAAAAATTAAAAATTAAAAATTGTATGTACCTATCACCTGAAATAACTATTAAGATGGAAAAACAGAGGAAATATTGACAATCTATGGTCACAATACATATTATTAGTACCTCTGTGATTTATTGACAGGTCAGTCAATCTTAATTTTTTTTTTTTTTTTACTTAAAAATACAGGTAGTTTGAACCACAAAAGTAATAAGCTAGTTTTGGAACAGGGGGAAATATTTAGAATCTTGAAAGAAACCCAGTTTACTCTCAAAAATGGAAGCTCTATCAAAATTTGTCATAAATGATTCATAAAATTATCTCAAAAGACTTCAAAGAATCTTAAACAGATAATGATTAGAATTCCAATGCAAATTAAACAAAAGGCAAACAAAGAATTATGATCCATAATTTATATCTTCTATAAATTAATAAAATAAACTGAACCAATGCGGTCACCCCTCGGGCTGAAGTGTGGTTTGCTGGCCTGGCGGGGGAGCAGCCGCAGCAGGCCAAGCCACTGCCCCCATAATAGGGTGGCTGGTCGGACTCACCGCCACCCCTGAAGGGAGCTCGGCATGGGCACAGAGTGCCCTCAGGTCTCCCCTTCTCGGCAGCCATGCTTCCGCGGCCGCCCCTCCTCCCGGATGGCGCCACACGATGCCTGTAGGGCGGCACCCTTCTTCTTCTTTCTCCCTGCGCAGGCGCAGGGCGGAAAATTCCAGTCTGCCCTTTTCCCCTCCCCCGACAACAGCAACAGCCAGGCGTGGGCAGAAAAATCCAGTCTGCCCTTTTCCCTCCCCCCGACAGCAGCAACAGCCAGGCGTGGGCGGGAAACTCAAGTCTGCCCTCCACCCCAGCAACAGCAGCCACCAATCCCTAAACCCTGCCCCTTCCCCCAGCAACAGCGACAGCCAATCCCTAAACACCACCCCTCCCCCGTCCAGTACCGCCCACTGACCTTTTGCCGGCAACCAATCAGAACAGGGCATGGCTTCGACCAATCAGCCTTCCCCAGCCCCTATAAAACTGTTGCCTCTCCCTCAATAAAGTGGACTTGGGTGTTTACCTTGTCTCCGCGGTAGTTCTTCTGCCGTGCGCCCTCCAGTCCTGAGAGCCCCCAACAAGGGCCTGGCCTCCCTTGTCCCCAGTTCGTCGCCTGCTTCTCCGGGCGACCCCTTCGTCGCCGGCTTCTCCGGGCGACCCCTTCGTCGCCGGCTTCGCCGGGCGACCCTGTCAGCCAAACCGCGCAACCCCTTGTGAGACTGATCCCTCGTCTGCTGCCGGACCGACCCCTCGTCCCAAGTGGGACCAACCCTTCGTCCCAAGCGGGACCGACCTCTCGTCCAGAGCTGGACCGACCCCTCGTCCGCAGCCAGACCCCACCTCTACCGACCGAGCAAACCGTCGCAAACCAATAAGAAGTTTTTAAAAATTATTTATTACATTAAAAAAAGAGTACAAGAAACAAAAGAAAATATAAAAAAATAAAATAAAATAAAATAAAATATAAACCACAATGTAAAAAAATAAAAATAAAAAATAAAAAATAAATAAATAAATAAAAAAGAAGTTTTTAACTCATTATATATGAAAATTTTAGAAATTTTTAAAATAACAAGGACTTATCAACTATAGGGGTGAAAAATAACTTTTATGCACTGCAGGTGGAAATTCAACTTCAAATAATTTCTTTAGAAAATAATATGGCATCATATTAAATATTTGCCTGTTATTCATCCCAACAAGCCAAAGTTACTGGATTTACTCAAGAGAAACTCTTGAATATGAGTAACAAAATATTTTTTAAGTGTGCTTATAGTAAAACAGACTATATTTTAAAAAGAGTACAATTTCTATTAAAAGGAGAAAGGAAATAAATATATTGACTTGTGCAGATTATATAACCCTGAATAGAAACATAATACTGATTGCAAACATAATACTGATGCAAAACAAAGAGGTACAGTATCTTATCTTTTACGTAAAATTCAAAAGTAATATTAAACAGTATAGTGCTAAGAATATACATCTCATGATTTAAATAAGAACACAAGGTTATTAAAAAAATAAAAAACTTTGCTGATTTAGAAGAGTATTTACTTTGAAGAGAGGCAGCAGAATGGTATGAGAAATGAATGCCCAAGCAGATAAAGTATGGGTTTTCAAGGTTTGTAGATAAACATTTGTGATTGTTTCTTCATAATGTACATATATATTGAATTAATATAACATATTATATTAATATAGCATATTAATAAATTTGGACCAAAGTGGGAAAATTTATGGTTACTCATGGAAAAGGAATGGTTCAGTTATTCGTACACTAAACAATGGAACATGAAAATCATTTTAATTGGCCTTTAACACAGACTGTCATAGTTCTAGAGGCTTCTATACATGGTAAGCACTTCACCACTACTGTGTTGTAATTTTACACAGCTACAATATGTGAGGTAATTCCCAGAGCTGGGAAGTGTATTGGTCTGCTATTTCTACTCCATGTGAGAATCCTGCACTAACCAATTCAGGGAAAAAGTAACTAGCCTAGAAGAAATAAGACAAAATAATATGACACAAATTACTGATTATACAATCAAGAGATTTTTTAAAAAATGCCAGAATATTATTAGTTATAAAAATGATACAGTGTTCCAGGAAAAAGGATCAATATTAGTTAATATTAGTTAATGGCTTAAATCAAACAAAATAATATTTTAGACTATCAAAAAACCCTGAGGGAAATAAAAGGAATTTTTTTAATGCCTGTAAACAAAGAATTCTCAAACTGTTTCATAGCAACAAACTACCAAAGTTTTGAGGAAAACAATGTGTGTCCCAAGGACTTTATATCCAGTCCAGATTATTAGCTTCTCCTTCTAGATTATTTTACAGTTACTCTCTTGTAATTACAAATTTTGTATACATGGGAGATCATTATTTTGTATTAAAAAACAGACAGTTGAGGCATGACAACTATAAATGGTCACTGTTTTCTCTGGTTCAACTTGTGGGATATATAAGGGACAATGTATGATTGCTTGAATATTTATTCATTTGCCATTTCTTGTAAATTGTAAATGGAACAAATGGAATAATCTTTAAATTGATCTTGAAATACTATTCTTGAAGAGGCTTTGAAGGTTAAAAGTATTGTGAGGATCAAAATTTGTAAGACACCTACTTGACAAATTCATCAGGTTTTATGTTGAAAACTGTTCTTTCATTTTCATCTTCTAATTTAAATCATGATATGATTTTTATATAGCTGAATTCATATGGTTCCACTCTCAATATAGGAAATCATATATTCTAATTGATATTGATTATTATAGACAGACACTAAACTTTAATATATAATCATATTAGATTATTTTCAGAGGACATGAAATCTAAAATTATGTGATATTAAATCTTTTGGGATTATGATTGTTCAAAATTTATGAAGGACTTGTGTACAACTATATTTAATTGACTTACATACAAGAAAATTAACTACTAGTATTCACATTGGAGAGTCATTGTAAATTTGCAACTTCCATAATCCTGATAATAGAAAGTGGCTATTTCCATTGCTAGAATAATAATAAATCTATAATATAATAATAATAATAATAACACTACTTTAGTCCAATGTTTATTCCCCAATCTTGAGGATTTGGGGATGGTGATGCCCACTCTGTTTCTAATTAAGAGGCAGCATAGATCCCATGAGGCAGATGGATAGAACTATCTTGCTTACAGGTGCAGACATGCTCTGCTCCTTGTGATGGATGTTGTCCTTCATCTTCTGGTTAGTTGTCTTGGGTAAGTCTGATGAACTGGAGAGTTGGTGTTGAAATCTCCTGAGACTTAGGACTCAACTGGCATATGAATGGACCAAAGACTTATGTCCCTAGGACAGATATTTAACAAGTATAGTGTTTAATATAGGCTCAAACAAAAGGGGCAGAAGAGTCATGTATAAGGAAGCTAAAAATGAGTCTTACTTTGTTACATCAGGGAGCATAAATTCTAAAGTAAGACCCACTGACAGGGAGCCAAATTCCTGAGCTTGTCTTCCCTACTTATAGTACCCAGATGTCTCTAGAGCTGTTTAGAGCCCCATGTTTTAAGGCACTATTTACTGTGGCAGTCAATGAGACCCTGCTGAGAGGTGCATAAGCTTAACCTCTGGAATGACCCCCCCCCCCCCCTGCAACTCACTTTGAAATCTCTTAGCCCTAAAAACTCATTTGTATTTAATATTTCCCCCTTTTGGTCCAGGTCATTTTGTAGATACATTTCTAACTGGCATTTGGTAATAATCCTTTGGTGCCAGGGAAGCTCATCCCTGGGAGTCATGCCACATGCCAGGTGGAAGCTAGTGCATTTATATGCTGAATTTGTCTTAGAGAAAAGCCACATTTAAGCAACAAAGAGACTTTCAGGGGCTACTCTTAGCCAACATATAATAAATACTAGATGAAGTGTCAATTTCACAAGGAAAAGATCATAAGTACAATTATAAATATCAAAAGCCTGGCTTAATGGTCTATCTTCCTTCACTAGGCACTGCTCTTATACTTGAGACATTCTTGCCATCCTAATAGAGAATGTAGCAGAACTCCCCAGGGTAGGAATTCAATATTCTTTAGGTTATTGTGTGGGTCTTCACCCACCAAGGGGACATCCTGTGAATACTTGAACATATTCATATGCCTTAGAGGCATGTTTCAGGTGCACCCCTCCCGATACATCCCTTCATCACTGACCCCTCATCAGTGATTCTCCCCTGCCACAGTGATGACCATTCTGTGATTCAAAACTTGTCCAAAATTGAAGGCAACAAATAAGCAAATAAAATTACTGAGAAAATAATAATTATAGTTTTAAAATTAACAAATAAAATACAAAAAATATTGAAATAATATAGAATTTTTTCAAATGTTGTGTCTTTCATCACTGTAAGTTCTATTGTCTTGTACCTACAGTGACATTTTCTTCAGTATATTACCCCTGTGTCTTATTTTTTTCATTTTATCTTCAAAGAAACGTTAGGTTACAGAAAGTCACATAGGAAATATAGGCGATTCCCATATAACTAACACTGGCATTCTTCTCCACTTTCCCTTATTAATGACATTTTACATGTACATGCTATATTTGTTACAATTGATGTACAAATATTGAAGCATTGTTACTAACCATGGTCAATGGTTTACATTATGTTTTACATTCTGGACCATACATTTTTATAGGTTTTGATATTTTTCTAGCAATGGAAGACATTTTATTATTGATATAAAGACATTGGCCACCAGAGGCTCTGAGGCGAGAGGGAGGGAAGAATAGGTGTAATATTGGGGATATTTTCAGGACATTCGAATTGCCCTGCATAGCATTACAATGATAAATACAGGACATTTTACATCTTGTCAAAAACCTATAAAATTGTGTTGGGCAGAGTGTAAAGTATAATTTAAACTCTACTCCATGATTAGTAGCAATGCTTCAATATGTGTTCATCAATTGTAACAAATGTAATACAATTATGTGTTATGTCAGTGTAGAAAAGTGTGGAAGGGGAGGGGTGAGACATATGTGAATCCCTTATATTGTTGATGAAACATTTATGTAATCTAAAGCTTCATTAAAACTTCTAAAAAATTTAAAAATAAACTTTTAAAAAATTTAAAAACTAGAAATTCAGAGTGATTATTTCCATAATTTTAAAAATATATGTTTTTTATGAATATTTTATTGAGATTGTTTCCTCACTTCAAGGGAAACAGAATAATTGCTTCAAAATTTTCAAGGATAAAATTAGTGTGGGCATGCTCAATGGCAACAATCCATGTGGCTCTGATTTTAAATTTTCCATTTATCCAAATGGATTAGGGGCTACTTTATGAATGTATGGATTGGCTCATGTCCTCCTCAAAGACATGCCCTATGCATATAAACTCACTAGTAAACACAATCTTTAAAGATTCCATTTGTTGAGAAGAGGTCAAGCTGAATCAGAATGGTCTTTAATCCAAATGACTGGAGTCCTTATAAGAAGAGGATATTTGAACACAGAAAAAAGACAGAAGGAGATAGATGGCTATGCGACAGAGGTAGTCAAGATTGAGTATAGATTGCAAGCAAATGCACCAGAATGCTACAGACTTGAAAGAAAATATGATCTTACCAAGACCTTGCTTGGATTTCTAGCTTCCCAAAAATTCCTGTTGTTTAACCCAATCAGTCTGTGACTTTTTTTTTTTTTATAGCAGGTGGCAAACTAAAACAACAAGGGACATTTGGGTGTATGTAATAGTTATGAATTCAGTCCATTTTTCTCTGGTGGTGGGGTGGTAATTTAATTAAGATAAAAATTTTGGTAAGACTACTTCACAGTTTTATGTGGCAATTTTTATTTTGGTTGATGATTAAAACATCAGAAACTTTAGTAAATTTATAATACTGAATAATTGTGCTCTATGATTACATCAGCAAATAGTAGTTAAATAAAATTATTTGAAAGAAATATTAATGAAAGATTGCTGAAAAGATATGTACTACATGTATTCTTTTGAATTTTATTAATATCCCCAATGGCTAAAATTAGACTATCAGGTATTTCCAAACTGTCATTTTGCTTCACAAAATCAAAAATATAATTTTTACATTGTAGTAAACTGTAATTCATATACACAAAATTAAATTAAATTAAATTAAATGCTAAATTCCTACAGGAGAATAGGGGGTGTTGTGAAACATATTTTGAGAAAATAACCAAAGAAAATATGTCATTTCAATTAAAATAGGAATGCAATTGAGGTTACTGTCTATTATAACACAGGTTATCCCTTTTATAAAAATCCAGAGGGGGGAAAATGTTTCAAGTCCTACAAGTTTATCAAGAGTAAGGAATTGTTTTGCTTAAAGAGTTTCTAAATGTATCAAGAACACTGTGAATCTTCTAGTTAATCTTTTAAAGTTTCCATTGTTTTCTTCATTCTCAATTTAATTTTTAAAAGCTTAAAAAGATTCTGACTGTGGTCCAGTCCAGTAAAACTGTTTTAATTTTTAATTATTTCTTCTATTTGGGAAGTTGGAGGTTTATGGAAAAATCATACAGAAAATATATAATAGCAATCCCATATATCCACATTTATAGAGTTTTCCCTATTTTTAACAATTTGCATTTCTGTAGAAATTTTGTTACAATTGATGAAACAATATTATTATAATTATTCTACTTACTATAGTTCATAGTTTACATCAGGGTAAATTGTGTTCTACAGTCCTATGTGTTGTTTTTAAAATTTTCATTCTGGTAATATATATATAAGAACTAAAATTTCCCCTATTAGCCACATGCAAATATATAATTCAGCAGTGTTAATTACATTCACAATGCTCTACTATCGCCATCACTCATTAATAAAACTTTGCTATTACACAAAAAAGACACTCTGAACTGATTAAGCATTAACTTCCATCTCTACCCTGGCCTCTGATGAACTATATTCTAGTTCCTGACTATGAATATGCATGTTTTAATTATTTTGTATGAAACAGATCATATAATATTCTTCATTTTATGTTTGCCTTATTTCAGTCATGATGAT
Organism: Dasypus novemcinctus; assembly: GCF_030445035.2. Taxonomy (NCBI): domain Eukaryota; kingdom Metazoa; phylum Chordata; class Mammalia; order Cingulata; family Dasypodidae; genus Dasypus; species Dasypus novemcinctus. The sequence goes on along the minus strand of NC_080676.1, from coordinate 34,040,894 downwards.
GTCTTTAAGATTCATCCAGGTTGTCATATGTATGAGAACTTCCTTTTATGGCTGAATGATATTAAATTGTAAGTACATGCCACCTTTTGTTTACCCATTCATGTTGATGGATGATTAAGTTATTTCCATCTTTTGTTGTAATAATGTCAATACATTGGGATGCAAATATCTTTTCAATTCATTTAGGTATATATCTAGAAATGGGATTGCCAGCTCATATGGCAATTATATATTTAACTTTCTGAGGAACCACCAAATTGTTTTTTTTCTTTTAATTTTTATTCTAGTTACATATATAAAAACTAAAATTTCTTATTTTAACTACATTCAGTGATGTTTAATTACATTATATTCAAAATATTAATTCTATGATATTGCTAATATTTTTCATCAGTGAGATCATACAATATTTGTCCTTTTGTGTTTTATTTCACTCAACATGATGTTTTAAAGATTCATTAATCTTGTTACTTTTATTATAATTTCATTCCTTTTTAATTCTGAATAACACTCCATTGTGTGTATGTATATATTATATATATATTATATATATACCATATATTGATTACACATTCAATAATTGATAGACACTTGGGTTGCTGCCATCTTTTTGCAAGTGTGAATAATGCAGCTATGATCCTCAGTGAACAAATATGTGCTTAAGTACTTGCTTTCAATTCTTTTGGATAAATACCTAATTGTAGGATTGCTGGATCATATGGTAAATATACACTTAAATTTCTGAGGAACTGCTAAACTGTCTTCCATGGTCATTGAACCATTTTACTTTCCCATCAGCAATGAATGGGTGTTCTATTTATCCACTCATTTCCAGCACTGGTAATTTTGTTATTTTAATAGTAGCCATTCTAGTGTGTGTAAAGTTGTATCTCATTATGGTTTTGATTTACATTTCACTAGTAGGTAATGATGTTGGGCATATTTTCATTGGCTTCTTCATCATTTATATAGCCTCTTTGGAGAAATGTCTATTCAAGTCTATTGCCCATTTTTTAATTGGGTTGTTTGTCTTTTAATTGTTCAGTTATAGAATTTCTTTATATATTGTGCGTATTAAATTTTTATCAGATATGTGATTTCCAAATATTTTCTCCCATTGAATAGTTTGTGTTTTCATGTTTGTGATAAAGTACTTAATGCACAAAAGTTTTTTTTTATTTCAAATAGTTCCTTCTTATCTATTTTTCTTCTGTTGCTTGTGCTTTAGGTATAAAGGCTAAGAAAACATTACCTAACACAAGATCTTGAAGATGCTTCCTACATCTTCTTGTAGGAATTCTATAGTTGTAGTCCTTATATGTAGGTCCTTGATCAAATTTGAGTTAATGTTTTGTATATGGTGAGAGTGAGACATTCTCTTTTACTCTTTTGCATGTGAGTTTCCAGTTTTGCACTGTTTGTTGAAGTGGCTATTCCATGCCAATTTAGTGGATTTTGCAGGCTGGGTAAAAACCAAAGGACATACATGTGAGGAAATATTTCTGAACTCTCAGTTAAATTCCACTGGACTATCCTTGTGCCAGTACCATGCTCTTTTTGCAAATGTAGCTATGTAACTAGTTCTAAACTCAGGATGTGTGAGTCCCCCCTCCCATTCTTCTTTTTCAAGGTTTGTCTTAGTTTGCCAAAGGGCTGCTGAGGCAAAGTACTAGAAATGGGTTGGAATTTATAATGGAATATTTATTTGTGATAAAAGCTTACAGTTCTGAGGCCATGAAATGACCAAATAAAAGAAACTGTCAGGGATGCTTTCTCACCAAAATTAGCTAGTGGTGATCCTGTTGTCTTGCCATATGGTGGATCAATCATATGTCAAGGCTCTTCTCCTTAGCCTTATGAAGTTCCTTAGATCCAGCCACTTGGGATCCTCTTTTTGTGCCTCTTCTGGGACTTCGGTCAGCTTCACAGGGCTTCTCTGACTTTCTGCAGCTGTCAGTGAACTTGGAGTCCTCTCTCTCACACTTTAATTGCTATTTCTTCCTACTTCTCACTTTTGGGTTACTTTGCTCTTCTTTTTCTAGTTCCTCAAGTTGTGAGGTTAGTTCTCTGATTTGAGATCTTTTTTAAAGTAAGCATTTAGAACTGTAAATTTCCAACTCATCACTGCTTCTCCTGCTTCAAATAAGTTTATGTATGTTGTGTTTTTGTTTTCATTCACCTCAAATTATTTCATAATTTCCCTTGTGATTTCTTCTTCTGTGCATTGCTTAAGAGTATGTTGTATATTTTCCACATATTTTTTGAATTTTTTCTGTTATCAATTCATAGCTTCATTCCATTGTGTTATGAGAAGACACAATGTATTATTTCAACATCTTTAAATTTTTGAAATTATTTTTAACTAACACATGATATATCCTGAAGAAAGGCCCATATGCACTGGAGAAGAATGTGTATTCTACTCTGTTGTTTTTGGTTGAATTGTTATTTATGTCTGTTAATTCTAGTTGGTTTATATTATATTTCATTCAATTCTTCTATTTCCTTATTGATCTCTGTCTAGATGTTCTATCCATTATTTTAGTGGTGTTTTGAATTCTTCTCCTTTTAATGGAGAAAAATGTACTTCTTTTAAATCTGTCAATATTTGCTTCATATATGTTAGGACTCTAAAACATATTTATATTTATTTATAATTGTCATTTCTTTCTGATTTGACAACTTTATCATTATATTGACCTTTTTGTCCTTCATAAAAGAATTTGAATTTAAGTTTACTTTATCTATTAATACAGATATGCCAGTTCTCTTTTGACTGTTATTTGCATGGCATACTTTATTTTCATTCTTTCACTTTCAACCAACTCGTGATCTTGAATTTAAGTTGCATCTCTTTTTAAAAGCATCTAGTGGGAAGCAGATATGGCTCAAGAGATAAGGTCTCCCGGGTTTGATCCCCGTAGCCTCCTGGTGAAAAAGAAGAGAAAGCATACCTGCAAGATGAGCCAGATTCTGCATGGTGAGCCAGTGCCTGCATGGTAAGCCAATGACCACACAAGTGAGTCATGAAGCAAGGTAATGGTGCGATAAAAGAAAAATGAAGTGGAGTGTCAAAGTGAAGCACAGTAAAGAGTAGGAACTGAGGTGGAGCAATTGATAGGAAACCTCTCTCCATATCAGACGTCCCTAGGATTGAACCCCAGTGAATCTTTGAGAGGAAAGAAGACCAAAAAAAAAGAAAGAAAGAAAAATGGATACAGAAGATCACACAGCAAATGGACAGAGACAGCAAAAATAGAAGGGTGGGAGAAAGGGAAGGGAAGAAAAAAAAGCATCTAGTAATGTCCTGATTATCTTATCTATCTTCCAATCTCTATCTTTCGACTGGACAACTTAATCAATATACATTTAAATGAATTACAGATAATGTAGGGATTTCTTTTTCCATTTTGCTGTTTGGTCTTTGTAAATCATAACTTTTCCTCCCTCAGTTTTCCTATTAATGCCTACATTCATATTTAATTATTTTTAGTGCACCATTTTGAGTCCCTTCTTATTTCTTTTTGTATATATTTTTCAGATATTTTCCTCATGATTACAATGAGGCTTGCATTTAGCACCCCAAATCCGTAATAATCACATTTGAATTGAAACAGGTTTAGCTTCAATAGCATACACAAACCCTATTTCTTTATCCTCTGTCCCTCAACTTTTTTGTGGTACTTGTTATATTTATAATTCTGAAACCACAGATTTATAATAACTGTCTTTATATTTGCATATTAGAATATTTAAGAATTAAGAAGTGGGGTTACATACCAAAAAATAAAATACAAGGGTACTAGAATTTTTTATTATCCATATTGTCACCTTTACAGGAGGTCTTCATTTCTTTTTTTGTTTGTTTGTTTCGTTTAACCTTTTATTTATTTTTTCTCTATTTTTTAAATATTACATTCAAAAAATATAAGAGGTCCCCACATACCTTCCAATCTCTTCATCCCACTCTTCCCACATCAACAACCATCATCATCATGGGACATTTACTGCATTTGGGGAGCACGAACCAGCGCACTACTGCACCACATGGATAATGATTCACACTGTAGTTCAAACTTTCGCCCAGTCCACCCTGTGGGCCATGGCAGGACATACAATGTCCAGCATCTGTCCCTGAAATACCACCCAGGATAACTCCAAGTCTTAAAAACGCCCCTACATCATATCTCCTCTTCTCTCTCCCTAACCTCAGCAGCTTCCGTGGCCACCTTCTCCACATCAATGCTATAATTTCTTCCATTACTAATCACAATAGTTCCATAGCAGAATATCAGTAAGCCAACTCTAATCCATACTCTATTCCTCCATCCTGTGGACCCTGGGATGGTTATGTCCACTCCACCTCTATGTCAAGAGGGGGCTTAGTTCCAGATGGATGATGGATGCAATTCTCCTGCTTTCAGTTGTAGGCACTCTTGGCTCCCTGGTGTGGTGATTGACCTTCACCTCCCTGTTAGCTGGCTGGGGTAAGTCTGATAAACCAGAGGGTAAGAGTTGTAAATCTGCTGAGGCTCAGGATCCAGCTGTCACATGGACAGTTCAGAGATTCAGGTCTCCCAAGCATACACTAACCCCAGTGCAAACCACAGGTCCAGTAAAAGTGACAGAAGAGGCATGCACAGAAAGGTCTCATCTGAGTCCAACTCCATCAAACTCAGGAAGACAAACTCCAAAGAGGGCCAACTGACATGGCATTGAACTCCAGAGCCATCTGCCATGACCACAGAACCTGTGGGTCTCTGTAGCCGTCAGGAGAACCAGTACCTGGAATTGTATCTACTTTGGCTTTCTCTGGGACCCTGTTGTGGTGTACATAAGTGTGACCTCTCTGATGACCTCCTGACTCTTTTTTTGAGACTCATAGCCCTATAAACTCACTTGTCCTTTCCATTTCCTCCTTTTATTCAAGGTCAAAAATTAGTTTTTAACACTTGATATTACATGTAGGCTGAGATATTCTGCTGGTCTGAGTTGACCCTTTTATTCAAGGTCTTTTTCTAGTTATATCATCAGCTGGTGCTTGGTAGTGATCCCTCAGTGCCAGGGAGGTTCATCCCTGGGAGTCATGTCCCATGTTGGGGGGAAGGTAATGCATTTACATGCTGAGTTTGGCTTAGAGAATGACCTAATGTCTCGTAGCCTTTCCTTTCAGTCTGAAGAATTCAATTTTACAATGCTTGTAGGTCAGGTCTAGAGGTGATGAACTCTATCAGTCTTTGTTTATTCAGAAATGTCTTAATCGTCACCTTCATTTTTGAGAGAGTGTCGATATAAAATTCTTGGTTGGCAGTTGTTTTCTTTTAGCACTTGAAATATTTTGCCCCACTGCCTTTTTGCCTCCATAATTTCTAATGAGATATCACCATTTAATCTTTTGGAGGCTACCTTTTACATAACATTTTGAATTTCTATTGCAGCTTTCAGAATTCTCTCCTCCTTGGCATTTGAGAGTTTGACTATTATGTGTCTGTATACGGTTTTCTTGAAGTTTATCCTGTTGGGGTTTGTTGGGATTCTTGCATGTGCATATGCATTTTTTTGGGGTTGAATTTGGGAAGTTTTCTGCCAGTATTTCGACTATTCATTCTACTCCTTTCTCTCTTTCTTTGTTTCAAGGACCCCTGTGATGCATATATTTATATGGTTAATGGTTTTCCACAGGTTTCTTAGACGCTTTACTTAAAAAAAATCTGCTCTTCTGTGTAAATTATTTCAATTGTCTTGCCTTAGAGTTCACTGATTCTTTTCTTCTAGCTCCAGTGTGCCTCTGAAATCCCCTAGGGAATTTTTTATTTCAATTTTTGTGCTCAATTCCAGTATTTCTATGTTGTTCATTTGGAAAAAAATCTATCAATTTATTGAGCTCTCATATTGTTCAATCATCATATTCCTGATATCCTTTAGATCTTTCTGTATGGTAGCATTTATTCTTCAAGAATATTAAAGGTCATTTTAATGCCTTCTTTAGTGTGGTACATCCATTGCAATTGATAAACACATTTTGGAGCATTGCGACAAAGTATGGCTTCTAGTTTACATCGATGTTTACACTCTCTTACTCAATTCTGTAGTTTATGGCAAGATATATAATTGCTGGTATCTGTCATTGTAATGTCATTCAGGGTGGTTTCCAAGTTCTGAAAAAGTCCCCATATTACACCTGTTTTTCCCTCTTCCTATCCCCCAGAACCTCCAGTGACCACTACTTCCATATCGATGACCTTTCTCCCATTGCTAAAATCACCATAAGTCTATAATAGAATACTAATAAGTCTACTTTCATCCATAGTTCTTTCCCCAGTCCTGAGGACTCTGTGATGGTGATACCTACTCTACCTTTAATTGAGGGGGCCTCTGATCCCATATGGCTGGTAGATAGGACTCTCTTCCTTGCAGTTGTAGACACTCTCAGTTCCTTGGTATGTTGTTTTTCCATTATCTCCTTCTCATTGGCAGTTATGTGGTTGAAACTACAATGTTGGGAGTGCTCTTTTGGCATTAGGAAAAGTTACTTGTTTAGGGTGTTGGATGGGGATGCATTTGGGACAGGGAGCACCTGGACAGGCCCGTAGGGAGTATGTGAGTGATCATTTTGTCATAGTGTGTGGTATCAGTGGGTAGACTCACATAATGGGCAGGAAGGTGTTGGACTCCCACCTGTTCTCAAACAGAGGGGTGGGAGTCTCTTGAGAGCACAGGTGGTGCCTAGTAAGGGAGGACAGATCAGTATGTCAAACCCTCAGTGTTGTTGCAAGTAACTATGAGTCTTGTCCTTTAAGAAGTGAAGTCTGGTGGTCACCATGGGCCCCAAGGGGAGAGAGAGGGAGGAATAAAATAGAAGGAACGGGGGCCACTTTGGGGGCAATGATAGAAGGAATGGGGCCACTTTGGGGGCAATGGAAATATTCTGTAAGAACTTGCAATGGGGGATACAGGCCATGTTAAATTTCATTAAAAATTTATAATAAAAGTGTATGGCTAATATGTAAACCATAATGTAAACCATTGACCATGGTTAGTAGCTATGTTTCAATATTTGTACATCCGTTGTAACAAATATGTCACCCACAAATAACAACATTATTAATACAGAAAGGGAGAAAAAGGGGAGCATGTTGAGTATATGGCAGTACCCTGTATTCTGTTTGTGACTTTACAGTGACCTAAAACATCTTTGAAGACAAAAATGAATAAAAGTAAGACCCTGGGGGAATATGCAAGAATATAATGTCATTATACATACAGGACAACAGATCTTATAGTGATGTAAGGCAAAATGTCAAAAAATATTTTTTCATTACTTTTTTAAATTTTTAAATTAAATTGTCTTTTTTAAAGATACACAGATCACAAAAAATGTTACATTAAAAAATATGTCTTCCCCATATCACACCCCCCACCCTCCATCCCCTCCAACATCAACAATCTCTTTCATCACTGTGGCACATTCATTGCATTTGGTGAATACATTTTGGAGCACTGCTGCACCACATGGATTATAGTTTATGTTGTAATTTACACTCTCCCCCAGTCCATTCAATGGGTTATGGCAAGATATATAATGTCCAGCATCTGTCATTATCTTTTATTATGCCAACCTTTACATTTTATTTTAGTTTTAGTTTACTTTTAAATTTTCTGTATTTTATTTCTTATGTTTAAAACTATCATTATTACTTCATTTTCCTAATAATTGTATTTGGCTGTTTCATTGGCTTCATTTTTTAAGAAGTTTTGGACCACAGAAGGGTTACAACTGTGACAGGGGATGATCATTGGTTTGGGGTGTCAGTGATGGGGGATACATGGCAGGAAGTTCCTCTGGGCACACATATAAGGTATTTAAATGGTTCCACATGTTCATGGGGCATTGTCATGGTAGGAGGAGATTCACACAATAATGAAAAGGATATCAAACTCCCATACTTGGGTCTTAATTTTAATCCAAGTTGTAACCACTGATAAAATATATTTTAATAAATGTATAAAATGAAAAGTATATCAACCTGGTACACTATGAAAAAAAAAAACAACTATGAACAAAAAAGGAAGTAATGGAAGAGATGAGGGAAAGAAAGGTATGACAAAATAAAAATCAATAGGCAAATGGCAAAATTTTTCCCTTATCCGGTAATTTTAGTATAAATAGATTGAACACTCAATTGAAAAACAAAGAAATGGCAGAATGAATAAAACCATGATCCAATACAAGTTGTGTACTTCAGATGCAAAGATACATATAGGTTGAAAATGAAAGGATGGAAAGATATTCCATCAAAGTAATAACCAAAAGTAGCTGTATTGATTAAACTATTCTCAGACAAATAAAGCTATTAAGTAAAAAATGATTACAAGAAACAAATGACATTATGTATTGTTTAAATGTCAACTGAACATACAAACCAAGATCTGTCTCCTAAAATATTTGAAGCAAACATTAACATAATTTTAGGGATAGGTAGACAGTTCTACAATAATTTTTGAGTATCTTAATATCCCATTTCAAATGATGGTTAGAACTGTTAGACAAAAATTAATAAGGAAATAGAGGACTCATAAAAAATTATAAAGCCACTAGACCTAAAATACATATATAGGCAGCTCCATTCAACAATAACAGTACACACATTTTTCTCAAGTGTACATATAACTTTCTCCAGGATAGGATATATGTTAGGCCAAAACACAAGCTTCAATAAAATTAGAGTAATCAAGTGATACAAAGTACATTTTTTACAACAATGGAATTGAAGCTAGAAATCAATAACAAAAGGAAACTGGAAAATTTACAAATATGTGAAATTTAGACAGCACACTCTTTATCATCGAATGGGTGAAAGATGAAATCACAAGGGAATTAGAAAAAAATAGAGAGATGAATGAAAATAAAATCACAAAATAACAAACCTTATGGGATGCAATGAAGCCTGTGTTCAGGGGGAAATTCATGGTTGTAATTGCTTATTTTTCTTAAAAGAAAGTTCTTAAATTAGTATTCTAATCTCATACCTGGGAAACTAGGAAAAGAAGAATAGACCAAACCCAAATTGGGTGGAGAGGAGATAAGGAAATAGAGATTAGAGAGGAGATGAGAGGAGATAAATGAAACAAATCAGAAAATATTATAGAAAATATATGAAACTAAAGTTGGTCCTTACTCTGGCAGGAATACTGAGCCAGTAAAAAGTTGTCATTTTTGACATCTCTTTTGCCTATGGCAGACCAATGAGGACATTGGGACTTACATGTCCTCATTATGTGGAGTCTCAATAAAGTAACACCCCTAAACCCAACAAACACAACTAATTCAATTTGTACAAGTCCGCCTGCACTCCTATCTTGAGTGTGTACTTTTGCTTTACAATAAACTCTCTTGCAACAAAAATAATAATAAAGTTTGTTCTTTCAGAAGACCAATAATATTGACTCTTTTATTTGGACTGACAAAAAAGAAAATATGCAAATTGTTAAAATAAGAAATGCAGGTGGGGATAATACTACTGACTTCTTAAAAAATAGAGAAAATTATAATGTATACTATGAACAATTGTACACCAAAATTTAGAAAATCTAAATAATTAGTAAGTTACTGGAAACATGCAAATCATTAAACTATCTCAAAAAAAATTAGAAAATCTGAACAGATCTATAGCAAGTAGAGATTTAATCAGTAATCAACAGTCAGATAGCTTCACTGGTGAATTCTACCATATATTTAAAGAATTAACACCAACTGCTCTCAAACTCTTCCAAAAAATAAAAGAGGATGGCACACTTCATAAAGCATTTTATGAGACAGCATTATCCCGGTACCAAAGAAAGATAATGACATTAAAAGAAAGAAAAATTACAGACAAATATCCCTCTTTCAGAAAGATGCAAAACACACACACACAAATGCATAACAAATACCAACAGCATATTTAAAGAATGATACACCATGAGGAAGTGGGATTTATCTCAAAATGAAAAATGGTACAACATGAAAATCAGTGTAACATACCATATCAATAGAACAATGGGAAAGAAAAAAACACATGAACAACTCAATTGATGCTGAACAGCACTTAATACCGTCCAACATCCTTTCAATATATATATAAAAAATATCAACACACAACAAACTAGGAATAGGAGGGAAGTTCTTCTACATGATAAAGGGCATTTATGAAAAACCTAGGTTTTACATTATTCTCATTGATGAAATACTGATAACATCTCCCCTAAGACTAGGAACCAGACAAAGATGCAGTTTTGCTACTGCAATTCAACATTGTATGGAGATTTCTAGCAGAGCAATCAGGCTAGAAAAACAAACAAACAAAAAAAGACATAGAAATAGGATTGGAAGAAATTATACTATCTCTACTCTCTGATGATATGTTCCAATTTATAGAAAATCCCAAAGAATACAGAATAAGGAAAAGTATAGGGTACAAAATAACACATATACCTGTGTTGTATTTCTCTAAACCAACAATGAAATATCTGGAAAGGAAATAAAGAAAACAATCTCATTTATAATAGCTTCCAAAACAAATAAAATACATAGGAATTAATTTAACCAAGGAAGTGAAATATGCATACCCTGGAAACTATAAAACATTGCTCTAAGAACTGAAAAAAGATGTAAGTAAAGGGAAAGACTATGTGTTTTTGGATTGGAAGACTTAATACTGTTAAGATGGCTATACTATCCAAAGCAATAAAAAAATTCAATGTATTCCATACAAAAATTCCAATGGTCTTTTTTTTTTCAGAAATGGAAAAGCTGATCCTCAAATTCATATGGAATCACAAGAACCCCAAACAGTCAAATTAACCTTAATAAAGAAGGACACATTTAGAAGATTCATGCCCTCCAAATTCAAATTTTACCATAAAGCTGCAATAATAAAAAAACTTTGTGGTACTGGTGTAAGGATAGACATTTATACCCATGGTTTATATTTGAGAGTTCTGAAATAAATCCACACATATGTGGCCAGTTGATTTCCATCAGGATGCCATTTTTTCAGTGAAGGGAAGAGTTGTCTCTTCAACAATGATGCTCGGAAAACTGAATGGCCAATGCAAACCTATGATATTGGATCCTGTTTTAGTTTGCCAAAGGGCTGCTGATGCAAATACCAGAAATCTGTTTTCTTTCATAAAGGGATTTATTTGGGGGTAAAATTTACAGTTTCAAGGCCAAGAAAAGTCCCAAACTGAGGCACTATCAGAGATGTTTTCTCACCAAAGTCAGCTGCTGTTCATCATGGCATGATGACTCATGGTGAGGCAAGATGGCTGCAGTTCTCTGCCCAGTTTTCTCCTTCACCTCCAGGCTTCTCCTCTCAGACTCAGCTGCTCTGCTTTCTTCCTGATTTCTGCTGCAAGCTGGCATAATGTAGGGCTTCCTATAGCAGTCCTGGCTATTCTGCTGTCTTCCCAAACTCATCTGTAAACTACCAGGCAAATAACCCATCTCTTCCTAGGACTTCAGTTGTTTGAGCCTCTTTTTCTGTCACATGTCAAAATAAATACAGGCAGAGCTCTCTCTTCCTCTGTCTTTTTGAGTGACCGTCCATTTATATCAGACCCAGCAAGGGTTCAGGGAATCAAACTGAGTCATGTCTTACTTGTGTCATCCAATAAAAAGTCCTGCAGCAATCTCAGTTAATCCAATCTAAGGCCCCTCAACTAGATTTAATATAACCAAAGGGTATCACACCCAGAGGAACAGATTATATTACGAACATAATCTTTCTCTTTTTGGGATTCATAAAATAACATCAAATTGCCACAGAACCCTAGTCCCCACCATGTACAAAAATTAACTCAAAATGGACCAATGTTTTAAATATAGGAGTTAAAACCATAAAATATTTAGAAGAAAACATAGGAATAAATCTTCATGACTTTTAACTTGGAAATGGATCTTCATATATAGCACCAAAAGGCAAACCTTGATAAATTAGACTTCATAAAAATTAACAACTTTTGAGCACTAAAGGATATTTTCAAGAAACTGAAAAGACAGCCCCCAGAATAGGAGAAAAAATTGGAAATCATATATAGATAAGGGGCTGGTGTCCAGAATATATCAAGAACAATTATATCTCAGTAACCAGAAGATGAACAATCCTGTTTAAAAGGGCAAAGAACTTAAATAGACAGTTCTTTAAAGAAGATAACAACAAACACTTGAAAAGACGTCCAACATCAATAGTCATTAGGGAAATAAAAAACTAAAATGTAATGAATTACCCTTGGCACACAAGTATAATATATAACTTCCATTATAGAAGAATAATATGAAAAGTCATTAAGATAAGTTGAAAGAATTATTCAAGGAAAGACCATGTATATAATAACTGTTGTGTATATTTGGTTGCAAACAGGATCTCATTTTGACTATTTCATCCAAAATGGGTGACTTTTGGAAGAATACTGGGTAATTAAAACAATTAGGGAAAGAACTGAACAACCAGAGCTTGTTAAGTCCAGAATGAATACAATCCATAAATCTCAGCAAAAGAGGTTCTGTAACCTTCTCTGCAGAAACTGCCAATAAAATAACCTATAATGTGTGGGTGTATTTATCTATTCAATATTCAAAAATCTATTGGCATAGCTTGGTTATTTAGCCAACTTTATGTTTAAAAGGATTATATCCTGCAACTGACAGCATCAACACATTCATCCAGAGTGTGGATACTGCAAATCCTCCAAAGAAGTCATACTGGAAAGAAAGGAGAGAGAGAGGGAATGAGAGGAGACAAAGAAAGAAAGAGAGGGGGTAATGGAAGGAAGGAGAGGAAGGCAGACCGGATTAAAGGGATGTCATTTGAAATGGAGTTGGTTTGCCTAATGACAAAGTTTAAGAGTGTAATAAATAGTCCCACTCTATTTTTTATGTTTGGCTCCTGATTGTTTTCAAGTTCCACCCCTTTTCATTTTCCTAACGATTTTCCTTACCCAATTCTTTAGTAATGAATTCTATATACAGTAATCTGCAATTTCCCTTATTAATTTGCATTTCACCTGTCCTTTGAAACTATTTCTAGTACTTTTGTCCACTTTGTTATTTTGTAGAGGAAAGCCGTTGTTTGAGAACTCCAAGTGGTAAATATGTACATTTACTTTATCTTTTCTTGCTGTTTTTAAAATTAGGACAGTTTTGTTATCCAGAAGAAATTATTCACGTTTTTATATGTTTTATGTTTTAGTATAACTTAGAAAATTTAACTAGTCAATGAATCTGAAATGTGTTATGGTTTTTATGTAAATCAGAACTGAATTTATTATTTTGCTTATGTGTTAATTTTCCATATTTCATATGGAATCTTCTTTCCCTGCTCTAGACCATTATTATGCTCTTTTCTTTTTTATTATTGTTTTGCATGTACCATGGTATATGATATGTGTAGTCTTTCTTTTTCTATGTACAGTATGACAGAAGTTGTAAACTTATAAAACAGTCATGCACATGTGCAGAATTCCCTAACAATACCCCTCCATTAACATACCACAATGTGGTGTGTCATTTGCTACAGATAAAATAATATCATCTGATTAATGCCATGTCCATAGTGTACATTTGGCTCACATTTTCCATATTGCCTCAGTATCAACACAGTACATCTTTTGCATAGATGCAAGAATATTATATTATTACTACTAATCACAGTCCATAGGTCACTCCAGCTGTACTTTTCCCATGCTTTGGCACATTCCCAACACCCGACAATAGTGATATACATTTGTTCTAGCTAACAAAGGACACTCTTGCATCTGTACCATCAACCACAATTCTCAACTTTCTCTTGGTTTACTGTGCTATCCAGTGCCTAGATTATTCTCCAGCATCAGAATGGTGGCTACTGGCCTCTTTCTGACTTAGGTTGGTTCACACCCCCTGTTCCCAATTTTATCTCTTAACCAGCCAAGTCTACCAATCAGTAGCCAAAATCGGCAGCTAACCATCTCCTCCTCCCCTGTTTCTGGGAAATGGAGCTTCCAATTCCCATCACAGAACAGCTCCTGGGGCAGCTTGTGCCACCAGAGTAAGATGATCACTGGCTTCCGCAGCTTGGTTGGTAATTACCCAGAGAGGTTGATGCAGGTCCCTGCAGCTTCCTCCCTGTTGGAGGTGGCACTGGGGCCTAGGCTAGACCTGCAATATGATCTAATGGGAAGAAGCTGGTCTCCACCTGCACTAAGATTCTCAGTTCACCCCGCTTCCCCTCATGCCAGGTGCAGAGTTAAGATGGCAGCTCCTGGCTTCTTTCTGACGTGGACAGTCTCAAGCTTTAGCTGTTCTCAGGATTATCCTGTAGCCCACTGAATTTCCTCATGAATAGCTGAAATTGGTGCCCAACTGTCCCTCTCGCCCTCATTTTGGGGAAGTGGAGCTTTCGATTCCAGCCACGGAACAGCTCCCAAGGCAGCTCATGCCTCTAGTGGAGGATGGGCACCGGCCTCTGCGGAATGGAGCATTCTACTTGAGTCTTCTCTGCTGATGGGCAGTCTCCCCTTTCCACTCCTTCAAAGACATTGCAGGATGCTCATCTGGTCTCCTGGAGCCCCCAAACAGGTGCTTCAGCTAGCTCCAGAGAACTCTGGGTGTTTGCTAACTGCCCTGTACCAGGAGCTGACGACTCTAGGAGCTCCTTACTCCACGGCCATCTTGCTGTTTGTCTCTCTAGTTGCTTTTCTGTAGATTTTTTCAGTTTTCTGTATATAGGGTGATGTCATCTGGAAACAGGGAAAGATCCAATTCTTCTTTCCAATTTGGATGCCTTTATTTCTTTCTCTTGTCTAATTTCTTCTGCAGAAATTTCAGTACAATGTTGAATTATTGTGCTAACAGTGGGTAAACTTGTATTTTTCTTGATCTTAGAGGGAATGTTTTCAGTTTTTCATCTTTGAGTGGGATGTTAGCTGAGGTTTTTCATGTATGTTCTTTATATCATTTAATTTATTGGCCTAAAGTTTTTCGTAGTATCTTCTTTTAGTTTTTTTTAAATTTCAGTATACTTGGTAGTAATGTTCCCATTTTCATTTGTGATTTTTACATATTTGTATCTATCTCTTTTTCTTTGTAAGTCTTACTAAAATTTTGTGATTTTAATGACCTTTTCAATGAACCAAATTTTGATTGTGTTGATTCTACTTCTTTTTAATTCTCTATTTCCTTTATTCTGCTCTAATCTTTGTTAGTTCTGTCTTTCTACTGCTTTAGTTTCAATTTGGTCTTCTTTTCCTAGATACTTCATTTTTATGTTAGGCCTCTGATTTGAGATATTTCTTCCTTTTTAATGTAGGCATTAAGAGCTACAAATTTCATTTGCAGAAATTCCTTTGCTGCATCCCAAAATTTTATATTTTATTTTCTTTTTCATTTGTCTCAAGATATTTTCTAATCTCCCCCATGATTTCTTCTATGACCAACTGGTTGTTCAAGAATGTGTTATTTAATTTTTATTATTTGTGAATTTTTCATTTCTCTCTTATCAATTTCTACTTTCATTCTTTTATAGTCAGAGATGATACATTATATAACTTAAATTTTAAAACATGTACTGAAACTTTCATGACTTACTATATGGTTTATCCTAAAGAATGATCTGTGTGCACTAGAGAAGAATATATGCTGTTGTTGTTTGTAAGGTGTTCTATATATGTCTATAAGGAATAGTTGGCTTATGGGATCATTTACCTCTTCTATTTCCTTATTGATCTTTTGTCAGTATGTTCTATCTATTATTGAATATGATGTATTGAAGTCTACTCTTAATATAGAACCCTTTTCCCTCTGTATCTGTCAATATTTACTTCATGTACTTTGGGAATCTGTTTTTATGTACATCAATATTTAAAATTATATAACTCTAGTTGAATTATCCCTTAATATAGTGACCTTTGTGTCCCTCAACAGTTTTTAACCTACAGTTTATGTTATCTGTTACAAGTGTTGATACCCAGCTCTCTAATCCTTAATACTTGTAGTAGACTGATATAGTTATGAATTCCAAAAATAGATATTGGATTATGTTTGTAAACTGTTCTGTACCTGGGCATGATTAAACTATGATTAGGGTTTTGATTGGGTCATGTCAGTACGATGTTGAGACCCCACCCACCAAGGGATGCATGGCAAAGGACAGAGTTGGAGTTTTGATCCTGGAGTTTTGAATTGGAGTCCAGGAAATGAACACTTAGAAGAAGATAGAGGAATAGAGAAGGCTCCTTACACATGGCAGAAGCCCCAGGAAGAGAGACAGAGCCATTTGCCTGTTAGTCTACAGCTGGCTTTGTGGACTGAGCACAGCTGCTGACCCAGAGAGAAATGCAGCCCTGGGAAGAGAAGAACCTAAGAAACCTGAACTCTTGGCAGATATCAGCAACCATCTTGCTCCAATTCATGGCAATAGACTTGGGTGAGGGAAATAACTTATGCTTTATGGCCTGGTAACTGTAAGCTTCTACCCCAAGTAAGTACCCTTTATATAAGCCAACAGATTTCTGGTATTTTGCATCAGCACCCCTTTGGCTGACTAATACAGTACTTGTAAAATATATATATTACCATGCTTTCACTTTCAACTAACATAGGTCTTTGAATTTACAGTGAGTCTCTTATAAACAGCATATATTTGTTCATGCTTCTATATCCATTCTGCCAATCTCTGTCTTTTGACAGGAGAGTTAAAGAGTTCAATTAATTTACTGATAATACAAGACTTTCTTCTGTCATTTTTAAATATTGTCTTTGTAGGTTTTACACCTTCTTTAACCTTCAATTCTTCCATTGATGTTTGCTTTCATATTTATCTGATTTCTTTCTGTATTTTACCATTCTGAGTCCCTTCTCATTTTCTTCTGAATATACTTTTCAAATATTTTCTTTCTGGTTACCATGGTGTAAAAATTAAACATTGTGAGTTTATAAAAATCTTGGCGGCAGACTTGGCCCAGTGGTTACGGCATCCGTCTACCACATGGGAGGTCCGCGGTTCAAACCCCCGGCCTCCTTGACCCGTGTGGAGCTGGCCCATGTGTAGTGTTGATGTGCACAAGGAGTGCCGTGCCACGCAGGGATGTCTCCCGTGTAGCAAGCCCCACACGCAAGGAGTGGGCCCTGTAAGGAGAGCCGCCCAGTGCAAAAGAAAGTGATACAACAAGATGATGCAACAAAAAGAAACACGGATTCCCGTGCTGCTGACAACAACAGAAGTGGACAAAGAAGACACAGCAAATAGACACAGAGAACAGACAACTGGGGTGGGGATGGGGGAGGGGAAGGGGAGAGAAATAAATAAATAAATACATCTTTTTAAAAACATCTTATTTGATTTGATATCAACTTAACTTCATTAGCACACATAGTTCTTATAACCTTTTACCAACCCATCTTTTTGTACTTGTTACAAATTATATCTTTCTACATTTTATTTTTAAAGCAATATACTTATTACTTCATATGCATTTGAATTTTAGTATATTTTAGAAGTACATTTACAAGAAGTAAGAAGTGTAGTTGCATATAAAAAAAAATGCAATGCATTTCCTTTCTTCCTGAATTCTGTTGACTTCCAGCATCTAGCTACTTCCCCTAGCTTCTCTCTTTCTCTGTCTAAATTTCATTCTGCTTATAAAAGACTCCAGTAATTCAGACATAAGACTAACCTGATTCAGTTGGGTCACAACTTAACTGAAGTAATATCTCAAAGAGAATGAAAATAATTAGTTTTATTTCACCTCCCATGTATGTGCTACCCACTTCTCAAATTTTAGATTTTTATTTAAAGAATTATCTTAATTTATGCATTCATATTTTAATTTATAAATCTTAATGATTTTTAGAAACTGGTAAAAATGATTATTAGCACATTGGCAAACTGCAGTGCGGAAATAATATGCCTGTAATTATTCCCTCTGGATTCATAAAATCACTTATTTTGCAGATCCCAATGTTTGGTTTTCATTTTATATATTTCAAATTAGATATTGATAAATTATTTAGGCTGTATCATAACCACATTAAAATTCACCATGTTTGGCTATAGTAACAGACAGTATTAAATTTTGGTAAGCCCTGGAAATTTATCTTAAACATTACTAATTTATGATTGCTTAAACACATTTTGAGACTATTATACTTTTTCAAATATATTATTATGTAGAAAATTATATTTAATCCCACTCCATCTGGGTTGTTAGTAGAGTTACAAGAGTCATTTATGTATTTTGAAAAATTTTAAAGAAAACTAATGTGGGCAACCAATATGTAGATGTAGATATCAATATATATAGAAATGGATATGGATTTGGACATGGCCTTTCAATGACAATGATCCTTAAAAATTACCTCTCCATATGTTTTTAAAATTTCATCTTTTCCAATTTATTTATTTGTAATGGCAAGGAGAATGTGTACATGAGTATTGGAAGCCTTAACTGAAGTTTCCTTGTTTGCAGGACTTTATATTTTGTAGAGAACTTTCACAATATTGCCTAATCGATACCCACAACTCACCTCTAGATAAAGTCTTTATTGCTTGAGATGAAAAAACTTAAGAAGAGTTAAGTAACTTGTACAAGGTCAGTGTGAATTGGTATCTGAGCTGGGACTAGCATACAGATTGACTGTCCCCATAGCTATTTCTATATTCTCTGAGCATAGAAACTCCACATAGTCCTGAGACAGACTCTTCTTTAACTGTAGATCTTCATTAAAAAGTTAAACATATTAGAAGACACATTTCTAATTGCACATTTCTACAGGTTTTTGACCAGTATTTTTCATAGAGCAGATTCTCTATGGGAACAAAAATGGTCTCACATGTTTTTTTTTTATACTGATTTTTCTGATTGAGATTTTATGTACTACATATTTTTTTTGCTAAGTATTTAGAACTAAGTTTCTTTCTTATTGACAATGTTAACTCTATTCCAAAGCCAACTTATTACCATGATTTTCCTTAAGCTCTTTGAAAGCAGTATTATAGTGTTAGATCCCACTGTCTTTCCTTTGTGATACAAAATAAGAAATCTTTAATTATAGGTCTTAATTCAATTGACTACTTCTTTAAATGACTAAATTATCATTCTGAGTAGCTTTACCGGTATGTTAAATACACTTAGATACTGTCTCAAATATTTCAGAAAAATTGTTTCTTGTTTTTAAAAAAATTGGATACTTGTTAACAAAAATTTAAATTTATACTGAATGTGCTATGTTCAGTTCATTAATTCTTTCTATTTCAACATTGCTACTATACCTTTATTTTTCTGAAATGTAGAGATAATATTTTCAGCTTTAACTCAGGAGCATTGTTTATTTTTATGCGTAGCATATTCTACCTTGACTTCTGTCTTGCATATTTTCTCCCCTGCACCCCTTTATACTGACTGTGATTTATAGTTCCAGTCAAAGCTCTGAGTATCTGAACACCTTAGAAGGCACATCCATTGTGGTTTTGCCCTGGGTCCTTATGACCTCTGTAACCAATTTTCTGAAGCAGTCAACATTCATAGTCTACAAATATTGAGCACTATTGCTGTCAGGAACATTTTAAAATCGTGGCTCCATATTATGTGTTTCATTGTTCTTTTTTTCTTAACTATATATCCCCTCTATTTTTAATTTTTTTTCTGTTATTAATACTACTTTTGCCTATTTTGTGCCAAATAGCATATATGTGAGCTCAACTAATTTGTCAGTGGACATTGTTATAGTTATTCCCCACTTACTGACTGATTTAAATATATTTAGCTAACTTTAACCACAGTGAAATAATTCATTTTATTTTCTTTATATTATCCACCTAATTACTTACAGGCTGTGCTCCAAATTTAATGAAACATTTTCTTATTTTGTGTCAATGGTATTTGTTTCACTTTCTTCAATCATTGCATATGCCAGCCTCGAGTTAATTTTCCTTAATATGAAAAGATGATATGAAATAGTCAATGAAAGCATAAATTCATAGTGGTCAGTTTTTACCCATATACACCCACAATAGGAACTTTGCTATGATCACCTTGTCATACTGATTAGTCATTATTTTAGGAATAACAGCAGTTACTTGTTGATTACTTTTCAAAGAAAACTTCAGTATGAAGCATATTATAAAAAATATATGAAACTAACTTTCTTATATGCTAAGCAATTGGGGCTGTGGGTATTCAAATATATTATTATCTTTCCTTTCCATTTCCCTCACTCGGTTGATGTAGTTACACATATACCAGCTCTGTGTTGATGGTTAGCATAGATTAGATGTTCACATACAGGGCAAACATCCATTATACCTCATAAAAATATTCCCATTTTCCCATTTTTAACTGTAAACAGTTTATTCTAGAATTTCATATCTTTGGGATACAAATAAATAGATTTCCCCCCATATTGCCTATTGTGATATTTATCAAATTTTCTTAAACTAACCCTGGGAAACAATATCATCAGATACTATAGCTTTTGGGGTATAAATAGGATAATAATTTTTAACATATTAATTCATGTTCAGTTTCACTTGTTGAAAACCAAAGTCTGTCAGGTTCTAAACAAATGTAAAACTTGGGCTTTGAATGTGTTTCAAAGTTCCTCCTTCCCTAAATTAAAATGTTGAATTTTCCAGGACAGGCATGTACCACTTACTCCTCCAAAAAGCAGGGTAAATTTGGCATGATCTCCCAGGATTGTTTTCTCACGTTTCACTTCTTTTCTGTGCTGAGAAAACTTCAAGTCAGGAAGTAAGAAAGATGATAGTCTTCCTTTCTTAAAGCCCACTGGGTGGACAGGGTGAGAGTGTAAACTACAGTGTAAACCACTATCCATGTGGTGCAGCAGTGCTCCAAAATGTATTCACCAAATGCAATGAATGTGCCACATTGATGGAAGAGGTTGTTGATGTTGGAGGATTGGGGTGAGGGGAGTGCAGGCTATATGGGGCCTTATATTTTTTAATGTAAAGGAAGGAAGGAAGGAAGGAAGGAAGGAAGGAAGGAAGGAAGGAAGGAAGGAAGGAAGGAAGGAAGGAAGGAAGGAAGGAAGGAAGGAAGGAAGGAAGGAAGGAAGGAAGGAAGGAAGGAAGGAAGGAAGGAAGGAAGGAAGGAAGGAAGGAAGGAAGGAAGGAAGGACCTCTCTTTGATAGGTTCTTATGAAAAGCCACCTCAAGCTTGTCAGTCTCCATCGATATTTACTATTCCATGTGACTATTCACAAATTTCTGTTACATCAATAAACTTTCTTCAAATTTCTAGTTTTCTCTTTACATATAGTGGATGAGATAACTGGTGGTAAAAGTTACAGGATTCATTCTATATTTTAGCAAAAACTGGAAAAGATACCAAGTCATTTAAAATTCATGACCTATTTTCCTCAACTTCAGAGAATTAGGAAAAAAATCACAGAGCACATAAAAGGTTATATTCAGCACTCTGCTATATATATTTTATACCTGTCATTCAATTTTGTTTTATATCAGTGTGTTCTCATAATATTTTAGGGTAAATACAATGCTTATTTAAACTTCAATATACTAACTTTTAAATTTGTTTAAATTTCATCTCTAATGACCCTATTACCTTAATTATATAACACATTTATTATAAAGTTTAAAAACCAAGAATACTAGTTGATATACTTGAGAAAAAAAGAGTAGATATTTATATATGGTATAATTAAGCAAATATGGGGCAAACATATGGGCAAAAATGCTGCTGTCTGAATAAAAGAGACTATTTATATATGGCATATGGCAGCTACTAAGAAAATAATTCAAAAGTATCTTTAAATGTTGACATACATTATAAATCTTGTTCTAAAATGTCTCTGAAGTTCAAGAACTTGTAGAATGTTGACATGAGCTTAATAATGCAAAGAACCTCTTAAATCTTAACATTCAAAAGTCCAAGCCTACTGAGAAAACAACTTATTAGTAAACATCTAATACTTCCTACAGAGAAAACAATTTATTTCCCACAGAGAAAACAGCATATGAACAGAACCCTCACTAAAGATATAATCTAGTTCTAAGGAGATGATAATCAATAATTCAAAATCTAAAATCAAATGATAAGAGAAGAATGGTAAATATTTATGGAGTAGTAATTTGTATCACTGTGTTTCATGTCTGAAAATAGAAAAGTTCTGCAATAAAATATATGTTTCTCCATTCATCATACAAAGGATATTTCTTAAAAATTGGAGAGTAAAGATTAACAAAGTAAAATATAATTAGATATTTATCATTCACTACAGGGGATATTCTCATTAAGAAGAAATTCAATCATTACATCATAATTTTAAGTACTCTTTGTAGCCAAACATTAATCTAGTAAACTATCAAGTATCAGGTAAAAATAGGGGATAGAAGGTAGAAGCAGAACATTTCAATTTTATTTTAAATTTTATCTTTTTTCTAATAAGACTATTAATATGTCATTAATAATGATAGAGCATGTGTCCCACTGTTCTATCCACTTAACAGTTGTTTCAATTTTATCATATAATGATAAAAAATGATGGGAAGCAGACTTGGCCCAATGGATAGAGTGTCCACCTACCACATGGGAGGTCCACAGTTCAAACGCCAGGTCTCCTTGACCCATGTGGAGCTGACCCATGAGCAGTGCTGATGTGTGCAAGGAGTGCCGCACCACGCAGGGGTGTCCCCTGCATAGGGGAACCCCACGTGCAAGGAGTGCACCCTGTAAGGAAAGACACCCAGCGCAAAAGAAAGTGCAGCCTGCCCAAGAATGGCACCGCACACATGGAGAGCTGACACAGCAAGATGACTCAACAAAAGGAAAACACAGATTCCCGGTGCTGCTGATAAGGATAGAAGCCATAACAGAAGAACACACAGTGAATGGAAACAGAGAGCAGACAACTGGGGGCAGGGAGGGGAGAGAAATAAATTAAAAAATAAATCTTTAAAAAAATGATAAAAATGATTCACTGAATAATAGTGACTTTCAAAGCACTAACCTAATTTCTCTTAGAGTTCAAGCATTTCAGGTTGTCTACTGGGGTAATTCTAGCATATTATACAGATAGCTCCATCTCAATATTCGTTATAATGAATTCTATATCTTTGATCTCAAATTCTCTCACTCTCTCATATCCTCCATGTAAATGAGTCATACAACCATATAACAGCCTCTTTAAAATATCTTAACTTTGAATTCCACTCCCAAGCACAGAGATAGTGGAGAATATTTCTAGTACTCACCAAAATTTAGAGCTATAACCTTCCAAACACGTGCTAATGTGAAATAATAAGTAATGTGATCATTACTTTCTTTGGCCAATGAAAAGCACATGAAAATGAAGAGTGCCCCATCCAGGCAGAAACTTTTAATTGCTGTTGTGCAATTTTCCATGCTCTATTTCCCTTTCATGATAAAGATGGAAGCACTCTCCTGGAATATTAACCTTTGACATAGACGATTCTACTTTTAGAAATGAGCATCTTTGTTAAGCTATTGATACGTTGAAATATCTGTTAATGCATTAAAATCTGGCTTATTCTTACTGGCTTATGCCTATATTAAGAGACACTAAGTAAATGTTCTTCAACTGAAATTAATTTTGAAATCCTAATCTCTTTCTCTCTGCCTAAAATAGGCTTTAAGATTTAGCTTTTCAAACGTCTTCCATACTTTTCCTCTATGTTTCACTGCATTTATTTTCACAACCATCTTCTTTATACATTATTTCCTGTTATGTGTTCCTCAAATCCATTCTCTTTAATGTCACAAAAATAATTAATTTGTGCACATTTCTAGTCTGATACCCTTCCCCTGACAAAAAGGTTAAGAGGATTGTCATGGTTTTCAAGGTGAGTGAATCAAAGATCCAAGAGGATAAATGAATACATATAACCTAGAGCTATAGCTATTCTAAAGTCAAATCTATCAAATTCAGAACATAGTGGATCTGGGAAGTGGAATCAATTGAAGGTGATGAGTAATTGAGGAAAGATGGTGAACATGAAACATGTTACTGGAGTGCTAAAGAGCTAAAGAGATTAAAGCATGGAACAATGAGTTTACTGGCTAACAAATTTGTAATCCAGATAAAAATATAGATGGCAGGAAATGAGATAGGTGCTGTTGTCCAAGTATCTGCAATCTTTGCATGGGAAAAATCAACTCGTCTGTAAAGTTCTCACACTGAAAACACCAAGCTTCCTGCTCTCTCCAATTCTTTGTGGGGCAAAGACGTATTCCACAAATATTTTTTGAGAATCTTTTATGTGTCAGACATTGTTCAAGTTTCTTGGGATATATTAGTGATCACATTGGACAAAGAATGCCTGTGATTTGGAGTAAATAATCTAGAAGACCATAAATAAACAAGATATGATAAATAAGAAAACTGGATAGAAGTTGCTAATTGCTGTGTGAAGTGTGCCTGGTATGTTTGAACAGGTGAGGACCAGCATGGCTGGGATACAACATATATGACTGGAAGTATCAGGGAATGTTAGTAAGAAAATAGGGATGATATCATATAAGGTTTTACAGTCCATTTGAATGATGGATTTTTATTCCGAGGAAAATGAGAAACAACTGCAAGTTTTTGAGGACAGGAGTGAAATAATACAACTTATAGTTCTAAAATGCATCTTTGGTGATTCTGTGGTGGACAGATTGTAGAGGACAAAGGTAAGAAATAGAGAGACCTGATAGGAGGCTATTTCAGTTGTCTAAGTGAGCAAGGATGGTGGCTTTTATCCTATTTATAACAGTGGAGATGATGAGGTAAAGTAATATTCTGCATATATTTCGAAAGGAGAAATAATAGAATTTGTGGTGAATTGGAGAAAGACACATTAAGAGTGATGCCAAGTTTCTTTACCTGATCAACTGGTTGATGGATACACAATCAGCTATGTTAGGAATAGATCAGGTGGTCAGTTTTAAACACATTAAATGTGGTATTCAAACGGACAGCTTGAGAAGACAGTTATACATATGAATCATGAGTTCAGGAAGCATTTTGGAGAATTTCTTCAATGAAAGGAAACCCCTTTGTCCTTGCATTAGCCCATTCTTCAAACCAGACACCATGCTAAAACAGTACAATTCAGTGTTCTATTCAAAGCTTAAATATTTTTGAGATTTTAATTTTTACATAAGAACACAATTTTACTGTATCATATAAAACCATGCTTCTCTGCTTCTCATTTGCAGTTATGTTAACTAAGATAAACAAATTTGTACAAAAGTCATATCCCTGACTATTGAGAAGATCTATTCTGGAATCTGCGTTTTATCACTTTTTTTTCCTGGTTTTTCAACCATATAATAACTTAACTTCTTAATTACTATTCAATTTAAAACTAAGCATAACTCTAATTAATGGTTTTTACCACTTCATAAATTTTTTTCTCCAAAGGTCTTTTGTTTCTGTTCCTTTTTGAATTAGCTATCTTACTTTAAGTTACTTCACAAATACTTGCATGTTATTACACTATGATCATAGATGTTTAGAGAGATGTCCATCATTTAATTCTGCTGTGTCCAGCATCATTGATTGCTGGTTGAAGCACAACAGCTTCATGGAAGAGCTGCATACTTTTCAAAATAAATAAAAATTATCAAAACATGTAAGCCTCACTTAAAGCCATACAGTACAAGCTGAGCTCACTGATCATTGACTTCAAGCACACTGACATTATTGCCTTCTTCTTTAAGTTTTATTATTCTATTATGATTCTTTATTATTCATTATATTTAATAATAAATCTGTAGTAAATTAATTAACATAATTATAAAATCCATATCTAAGTAAATACACGGTGATTTCTACAAGTGAAATGTGTACACTTCCACATTAATCTAGGCCAAACTATGGCCTCGAATAAGAGCTGCCATTTACTGGCTCAAAAACATATATGCAAAAATGTATGCAAATATGTCAGGTCTAAATTTTTCATCAGCAATTCAAATCTATGAATGAATAAACTGTGGTGAACTTAAAACTTACTTTTTTTCCACAAATTCCACAATGGTAAAACCATTAACAATATCTTTGGCCATTATCAGAGAGTTACTTATAATATGGATTCAATGAATACATTTAAAAAGAATCTGAGAATGTGACGTTGAAGCTAATTAGAAATTACAATAAAGCCTTTTCTCTTCTCTTCCTAAAGATAATAAAACCTTTCTTACAATTTTCTTGATATGCCATTTGACTTCAGAGTATCTTTTAAGTAGCCAAGTCTCACTTGGTAAATGTTTTATTTGTTATTTGACAGAAGGAGTATAAGAATACAGGATGTTAATATTAGTGTAATAAGGACATTGCATATGAAATGCATGCAAAGTCTAGTTACATTTTAAATGGGTCGGAAACACACACCATTTGGTCCCTTATTGTTGATTCTCATGCTAAATGAGAATCATAAAATTCTGCATTTAGCCACTCTGGGATGATATAATTCAGTGTGTGTCCCTAAATGAAAACTATTCCAATAAGATCTGTAGTTTTATATATGGCTACTGTTAATGAAAACAACCTATTTTCTCTTTATCTCTTTGTGACAAACAACAGTGCTTTATTAAATTAGTTTGTGTTTAAAAAATAATGCAGGGATCAAAATTGTACCCAAGATATTTTTCAAAACATAAGAAAAAGCCAGTTCTTACCATTGGAACATTTAGAGAAACAAAACACCTATGAAACTTAGACTGGACTTGGTGCCATCCATTCTTTAAAGTCAATTCTAATAATTTTTATGAAAGTACTACTTTTTTATTTATTTTATTTCAATAGTTTTATTATTGTTATTGATTATAATTCTAGGTACATGCAGAACATCTGTGAGAAGAGTGGGGCATTTTTACCCTACAGCTAATGAGCCTCTACCTCTGTTGAACTACAGCTGGACTATTCCTACTTTGCAGCTTCCTGCTGTTGGCACCGTTGGGTTTGGTTCTGCTTTCATGTAATCTAAAACTTCTATGTGGAGCTGTCCATTCATTTTGTACAAAGAAACTCTTCTGAGGTTTTCCATCACACAGATATGCATCTCAATGAGCCTAAAGAATATATTGCTTAATCTTTACTATATATTTTGGCGGAGTATTCCTATGTGCTAGTTTATCAGTCTCAGGTGGAATATGGTTTATATATTCAAAACAGCAGCGTCTATTTATCATTGCT
Source organism: Dasypus novemcinctus (assembly GCF_030445035.2). Lineage (NCBI taxonomy): Eukaryota > Metazoa > Chordata > Mammalia > Cingulata > Dasypodidae > Dasypus > Dasypus novemcinctus. The sequence continues at coordinate 34,013,701 of NC_080676.1, read as the reverse complement.
CTTTAATCTCTTTAGAAAAGCTAACAGTAATACTATTACAAAACAACCGTTTGACTGTGGTGGGTGTGTTGCCCATAATGGTGTGAAAACTATACTTTATTATGGTTGCATCCTCTTGTATCAAGATAATAAAAAGTTTGGATTCTTTCGTGAGAATAGGTGTAGATGGCAGATAGCTATGTTTTTCTTTTTCTCAAAAAGGAGATGGCGTTTTAACCAAGGCTGTGGTGTTTGGCAATTCTGTCAGATGTATGTATAGAATTATTTATAACTTTTCATAAAATAAAAAAAAATGAAAGGAATATCGAAAATAGTTAGACTTATGAGGCAATTGGCTTCTTTTAGTCACCTTCTAAATGCTTTTTTTTTCTTTGTTTTTGTTTTTTTTTCAAGATCTTTTTTTTTTAATTTTATTTTTATTTTTATTTTTTTATTGACTTTGTAATAATATTACATTAAAAATATATATATATGAGGACCCATTGAACCCTACCACCCCCACCCCACCTCTCCCCCCCCAGCAACACTCCCTCCCATCATCATGACACATCCATTGCATTTGGCAAGTACATCTCTGGGCACCCCCGCACCCCATGGTCAACGGTCCACACCATGGCCCACACTCTCCCCCATTCCATCCAGTGGGCCTTGTGAGGATTTACAATGTCCGGTGATTGCCCCTGAAGCACCATCCAGGGCAGCTCCATGTCCCAAAGACGCCTCCACCTCTCATCTCTTCCTGCCTTACCCCATACCCATCAGCCATCTAAAGCTACTTATATTTAATATGGGTAAGGAGGTAAGACAGCATCCCTGAATCCCTGTTCTTCTGAGCATTATTTTTTCTTAGAAGGTAACTTTGAGAAAATGAAAACCATGAGTTAAGAAAAAGTGTTTGTGATCTTCTTATTGTTTCTTAGGGGTGTGTGAAAAATTCTGAATTGACTCACTATTCACAGATTTGTAATTCTAACCAAAATGAATTTTCTTGTCTCAAAGAAAATGATTGGTTTTCTTTCCAAATACTATTATTTTCTCAATGCTAATTTGTTGCCTTTGTACTTCTGGGCAGTTTTATTTATCTCTGAAATTCAGTTTCATCTTATATATATTGACCTTATAAACACACATGCACAATGCCATACTTAAGGTACCAGAACTTACATTTTTGTTTTTTAAACCAAGTAAATGAGTAATGATTTAAATAATGGCTTACGGATGCAATTCATTGCTCTTTTAAATGTATTAAACTCTTAGTTTTTCATAAAACTTGAAAGCAAAATTATTGCTATGACATAAATTTGGATTTAACTATTTTGACAAACTTGGTCTCACTGTCCTGCTGATAAGACAGCCTAGAACTCAGTCTATTAAAAAAATAATTTCAGCCACTCACAGCAAAATCTAAACTCAAACAAAAAATTACCAACTATAACAATGCAACTCCAAAAGGAGAAACCACCTTAACTTTCATTAGAAGACAGATTAGCTCATGGCTCAATATATTAGCATTATTAAAACAAAACTTTTAGGATCAAACAAGCTTAAATCAGCAAAGACATGTCATCACCACCATTCCCATCATAAATTCAAAATTTTCTAAATGAACATGTTGACAATATTTGGCACAACACACAACACTCATATTCCATTATACCCCAAAAACACATGAGGTACCTCTTTTAGAGGTATTATGTCTCTTTCTTCCTTCATTAATAATTTTTCTATGTGACCCCCCCCACAATGTTACTGTGCTGAGTTGTGCATGTGTGCATATGACTTGTTTTATTCTGCATGTGGTCCATAGTGTAACTTGAATATATATATATCTTAATAGTTGTCACAAATTTTGAAAAATTTTACTTTGCAATGAACACTCAAATAATGTTTGGACCCTATTCTTTGTCTCCTCTCTTTCTAGAATTCTAATTGTAATTATCTTATGTATTTTCCCTCAAGTTTGATTGTTCTCTTCTACATTTTCCACCCTTTTTTTTCTTCATGCTTCACACAGGATGCTTTCTTCTGAACTATATTCCGGTTTATTAATTTTCTTTTAATATATAATGAATATATTTCATTAAAATATTGAGGTTTTGTTTTCTATTATTGTGTTTTTAATTTCTATTCATTAGTTTTATAGTTTCCAATTATTTGTACATTATTCTCCATCTTATATTTGTTATTGAATATAGCATAGTAATTTTAAACCCATGTTTTATACCTATATTATATAGATTCATGGATAAGGAATTGGATCAGTCCCCCTTTAACTACTTTTCTCATTCTGACTCTTGATATCATCTAAATTGCTAGTTTGTTCTTAGTGTGTTACAGATATTGCTTATAAAAAATTGTATTAGGTAAGTAGTTGTGCAGTGAAGGGATGTGATGGGGTATAGGGATACTATTGGGTTGGGCTTTACAGGCTTGAGAGAGACTAGGGCTGGGAGGATGGGTCAGATGGTCCATGGATTTGGGGGGAGGCTTCAGGGGACAAGGTGAACATGAGGGATTGGAGGGTATGTGGTTGAAACTATAATGTTGAGAAAACTTCTGACAATATAATAAGGATGCATTACTGGTTTCAGGTGCTGGATGGGGGGCATTTGGCATAAGACGCTCCTGCGGCAGGCTTCTAGGGAGTGTGTGAGTGTTCATCTTGTCATAGTGTCTTATGTCAGTGGATGGAGACTCATACAATGAGCAATGAGCAGGAAGGTGTTGTACCCCCACCCTGGGGAAGCCTGATGTTCTCAAACACAGGGGAGGTGTCTCTCAAGAGTATGGGTAGCTCCTAATAGGGGAGGACAGATTAGAGTGTCAAGCCCTCAACACTGTTGCAAGTATCTATGAATCTTGTCCTTAAAGCAGTGAAGCTTTGCTGTCACTGTGGGCTCAGGGGGGAGTGAGGGATAGGAATAGAATAGAGGGAAGAGGGGATCACTGGGGGCCAATGGAAGTGATCTGCATGATCATGCAATGATAGATACAGGCCATGTTAAATTTCACCAAAAATTTATGAAAGTGTGGAGTCTAAAATATAAACCATAATGTAAACCACTGACCATGGTTAGCAGCTATGTTACAATATTTGCACATCATTTGTAGAAAATGTAACATCCACATATAAAAGGATCATTGGTGGAGAAGGGGGGAAAGGGGGAAGATGTTGGGTATATGGGAGTTCCCTGTGTTCAGTATGTGACTTTAATGTGACCTAAAACTTCTTTGAAGACATGATGAAAAAAAAAAGGTAAGAGACTGCAGAAGAAATGAAAGAGATTGGCTTGCCACTGTACATACAGGACTATATCTATTACAGTTATGACAGGCAAAATGTCAAAAAAATTTTATAATATTTTCATTTTTTTAATGTCCCAATTTTTTTCTACTTTATTTTAGTTTTTCTAAATTATTATGTATTTTATTTCTAACATTTAAACTTATTATCATTTTCCTATTAATTTAATTTGGCAGTATATTAGTCTTCATTTTTGAAGAAGTTTTGGATCACAGAGGAGTTCAACTATTGCAGGCTGGTGTGGGGTATCATTGATGGGGTTGCATGGGTGGGAGGGTGTTCTCCAGGGCATACATGTGAGGCATATAGATAAGTTTGGATGTTCATTGGGTATTGATGCAGTGAGTAGAAATTCACATGTCAACTGAGGGAGTGCTAGGTTCCCATCCTTGGGAGCCCTGCCTCATGCCCCAATGAAACAGCAACAATCTCCCAAGTGGAAGAGCAATGACCAGCGAAGAAGGATGGTCCAATGATGGGCCCTTGATTCTGATGACTATGCTTATAAGCCTGTGGTGCTTGAAATTTCAACTTGGCCTAATGTTGCAGGGTGCCTAAGAGTTACCTCCTGAGAGCCTCCATGTTGCTCAAAAATGGCCACTCTCTAAGCGAAGCTCAGCATATAAATGCATTACATTCCCCTCAACATGGGACATGACTCCCAGGGATGAGCCTCCCTGGTGCCAAGGGATTACTACCAAGCACCAGCTGGTGGTGCAACTAGGAAAAATAAAAAACCTTGAATAAAAGGGGGAAATGGTAAAGAAAAATGAGTTTATATGACAAAAAGAAAGTTGTATTAAATATATGAACCTATGATTTATGATACTTTACTTCAGTGAGATGTTTTGTTCAAGGCAGGTAGCTATTTTGGTTACTCTAAAGATCTCAGATCATATTCAACCAAGTTGTAAATGATTCAAACTTGGGCTTCAATTCTTGAGAGATTTTGCCTTTTTCTACTTCATCCATACTGCTAAGTTTTAGGCTTTGAGATTCCTGTTCAAAGCCTTAGATATATACCAAGTGATTGCATCTTATGAACTCTTGATTTTTGTTCCACTATCCCAGTGAATTTGTTGTAAGCTCAGCTCAATATTGTAGATTGTATGGAATATCTGGAGTAAGAAAATGCTGCAAGAGGAAATAAAGCAGCTAATCTGGTATCATCTCTAGGTTTTTCTCCTTTCTCAGATTTTGGCTCAGAAATTCCTCAATGTCTAGGCAGCTTTCAATTTATCCTGTCAGCACATATTTTGAACATCTAATACTCTAGACATTATTATAGTTTTGTCATCATGAAGCATATGCTACAAAGTAATTTCCCTGCTAGGAATAAAATGGAATGCTGATATAATTGAGTTAGAGAAATGCAATAAAAAATTTCCTGAAATTGCAGAAGGCATGGACACTGATTAAACATGACTTAGTGAAACTGGAGTCAGAGGAATCAGAGTGCTAGAGAACTGGGGAAGAGGGAAGGAAGGTTGTTCTGAAGCATATATGCCAACAAGTTAGCATAGCTGAGTCTGGCTGTGGGTACATGCATGCCTGTTATATTAGTTTTTGTATTTTTCTATGTTTCAACTATTTCAAAATTAAAATAAAAGACAACAGACATATCTATTGAAGACTTAGCTAATATCTCATTGATTCCAAGAAGATTTTTATATTGTGGACTATAATAATTCTATTTGCCCTGGTCTTTAAACATTTATTTATATTCGTTTTGTGCCACTTAAAACATTTCATCTTGCATTAATGTTATTTATGTATATTAGAATTCCTTAGAGATCTGTGGAAAAAAAGTAAGATACAATGACAAAATCATATTTTTATTTTCCCATATGGTTCAACACAATGCTTAAACATATTAAACTTTAATTGCATATTGATTTACTTAAATATAACAGGCATATCCAAAGTAGAGTGTGATACATGCAGAGTTGTGCCACTGAGATCCAGTATCAAGGAAGCATATCATGCCCAGTTCCAGGGAATGTGGTTAGCAGGTAACCTGTTGTCAGCAATTTTAGAGTCACCCTCAGCCGCAGATATATGCCTATTCTGAGGTCACTCCCTTCCCAGATATATCCATATAGTATGAAGATATTACTGACTCCAAAACTTTATACTGAGTTAGCTGAGGCTTTGTCAAGAGCCATTGATAAACCACAGTAAAGTAAAGAAATGTCGCTGGTAAAAATTTAAACCCAGATGTGAAAGTCAGATAGTCTTTTGATTGGCATATAAACAAAGCTCTCATCTGCAGTGAGAGAGTGAAGAAAACCAAGTCTGTGATGTCACTGTCTGAGCCTAGATTGTGAAAACCTGAGATTCTGACACAAGGAGTGGAGATATCTATAAGAGCACCTCAAATATTTTGAATCCCCACACTCATCTTAAAATTTAGGGCTTGCCAAATTGGCTTCTTTCCCTAATGAGTTAACATTCCCCCATTCTAGTAGAGTGCATATCTCTCTCCCTACTGTAAGGTGACAGGGAAACAGATAACACCCTTAGAATTTTCTACTGTCTCCTTTTGTGTTTACTAGGATTGTAATCCCCTTAGAATTTTCTACTACCTCCCTTCATGTTTACTAGGAACATTAGTGGGTATAAGTTGTAGTATATATCATATGAAGACAAACTAGAGTTGGCCAGAATGTACTGTCAGGAGCTTAGGAAGTATGCATGTATCAATACCTGATGGTACTTGACTAGAGGGACTGAAACATAACATTGGGTGGGAAAAGATATATAGACTTTGGGGTAGTTTCCACAGATACAGATTTTTAATATTCTGAAAAGAACTCTAAGAGATAGAACAGAGCAAACTTATATGACTCCACAAACACAGAAAATTCTCAGGCACATACCCCACACAGTTGAAATATAAAAATATTACTGTAACAAATTGTGGAAGAAAAAAATTAAAGCCTCACAGAAGTGCCCATGCTGGAATGGATATATGGTCTACAACCAGAAGATTCATCATTCCTTTGGAAAGCCCTAAGATACAAAATTTATCAAGACTTTAATGAAAATTCCTATGAGAGGAAAACCAGCATTGTTATGAAGTTCAGAGTTGTTTTTTGTATACGTAGACCAGGACTTACATAGGAGAAGCTACTAAAAAACTTTATTGAATGATAAAAATGAGGATGATAGGACTCTGATGCTTTTGAATTCAGGTAGTGAGACTCAGAGCTAGAGGTTACAATTGTCACATTGAGTGTCAAGTTTAGAGTTATGGCCAAGGGGCCACACATAGTGGCTACACATGGACCCAATAGGAAGACCTCCATTTACCATGACTTATCATGTCACTGTCACTGCTGGATTTTCAACTCACCGACAACAGAGATGAATCTGAGCACCATAATCCATTTCTTGATGACATAAACTCACCTCTTGATGAAAATTGACTATATATACTGGGGCCATTTCAGCCCCTTAAAATCATTTTTAATAACCCACTAGGGAACTTTGTGTTTCCTATTTCTTCCACTCTGGTCTCTGCTGGATTAGAGACCCTTGTCCATAAAAGGATCATATTTTCACTAGAAGATACCATAAGATTCCATTAGATTACAAGTTATGGGTGTTGGCTTCTTTGTGGTCCTTGAAGAGTTTCTGTTTTGGTAACAATAATTGACCTTGACCATAAGGATGGCAAGCAAGGCTACTGTTATGCAATGAGGATGGGAAATAATGTTTGGAAAACAGCTGGTAACATTGAGTGCCTCTTAGTATTTGTATCATTCAGGGTTATCCAGAGAAACAGAACCAATAGGAGATGATAAATAGACAGAATGACAGATAGATAGATAGATAGATAGATAGATAGATAGATAGATAGATAGATAGACAGACAGATAGATAGATAGATAGATTGATAGATAGATAGATATAGATTATTTATATATAATTAAAAGATTTTTAAAATTGGTTTATGTAGCTGTAGGGATTGGAAAGTGCAAAATTTGAAGAAGAGTCCAGCAGAGATTTGGAAGTGAGCCAAAATTTGATGTGTCCTTAAGGTCAAATTTCTTCTTTGCAAAACCCCAGGATTTTGTTCTTAAGGACTTCAATTGATTGGCTGTGTTCTATCCACATTATCAAAGTTAATTACCTTTATTTAAAGTAAACTGGGGGAAACGGACTTTGGCCCAGCGGTTAGGGCGTCCATCTACCATATGGGAGGTCCGCGGTTCAAACCCCGGGCCTCCTTGACCCGTGTGGAGCTGGCCATGCGCAGTGCTGATGCACGCAAGGAGTGCCGTGCCACGCAAGGGTGTCCCCCGCGTGGGGGAGCCCCACGCGCAAGGAGTGCGCCCGTGAGGAAAGCCGCCCAGCGTGAAAAGAAAGTGCAGCCTGCCCAGGAATGGCGCCGCCCACACTTCCCGTGCCGCTGATGACAACAGAAGCGGACAAAGAAACAAGACGCAGCAAACAGACACCAAGAACAGACAACCAGGGGAGGGGGGGAAATTAAATAAATAAATAAATCTTTAAAAAAAAAAAAAATAAAGTAAACTGGGAAGTGGATGTGGCTCAACTGATAGAGCATCCACCTACCATATAGGAGGTTTAGTGTTCAAACCCAGAACCTTCTGGCCAGTGTGATGAACTGGCCCATGTGCAGTGCTGCCGCAAGCAAGAAGTGCCATGCCACGCGGGGGTGTTCCCCATATAGGGAAGGCCCACACACAAGGAGTGATCCCCATAGGGAGAGCCACCCTGCACAAAAAGCACAGCCCACCCAGGAGTGGCATTGCATACATGGAGAGCTGATGAAGTAAGATGACACAAATGAAAAAAAGACACAGATTCCTGTGCCACCTGACGAGAATGCAAGTGGACACAGAAGAACACACAATGAATGGACAAAAGAGAGCAGACAATGGTGGGGGAGGGGTGGTGAGAGAAATAAATTTAAAAATTAAAAAAAAAGAAATTGGACTCCTAAATTAAACAAGCAAATAAATAAATAAATAAAGTGATCATCAGTATAATGACCTCTACTAAATATCTTATCATAGAAACATGAAGAATAGTGTCTGAACTAACACCTGGACACAAAAGCCTAACCAAGTATCACATAAAATTAACCATCATCTTTGCCCACTTTGACTACAGATTGGCTGGTAGCAATCCCAGATCCTGGAGGTAGGGGTGATCAGGAACTCAGACTCAATAATGTTGAAGCCCTAGATTGCATTATGTTAAGTACTTAGTTAAGAAGAGGAAAGTAGAGGTGATAGCGATAGCTGTGGGTAAGAGGAATATAGAGTGGAAGATAGAGTGGAAGATAATGAGTATTAATTGCAATGGCAAGATCAACTGCAAAAGCAATGGATGATGTTCATCTAACCAAACTCCCTCTTCTATGTTTTCCTCTGGAAGGGAGGCTGATTAGAATCTTGGGGAAATTACTCTCCAAACATCTATGGAGACTGTATTTAAGCTGTATAAAGGGTGACTTGTAGTAGTACAAATGTGCTACCTATATGTTCCTTCAAAGATGTTCTTGCTTCCAAACTTCATGGAGTGGAATTAATAGGATCTTCCAACTGTCATCTCCTTCACCATCTACCAGCATCAGAGGCAAACCTCACTCAAGATCACACCATTTCAAGAACTGCCCACCTCCAGTTAATGAGCAGGAGAACGCAGATATTTCAGTTGGAGGCAGGCAAAATACAAGAAGAACTGCTTGCTTAAGACCTCTCCATCAGCTTCACAAAGATACTGTAAGAACTGCATCTCCTTCTGCCCAATATTCTACCTTCCTCTGCCCAATTCTTGTTCCAAACCCCTTCCTTCCCATGTGTCAATACCTAGTAAATGCCTTATATCTGAAACTCCGACTCAGTCACTGCTTCCAGGAAATATGGAGTACACTTCCTCAGAGAATGTTCTAGATGGCCAAATACAATACAGGAAGGAAATATTTGAACTTCCATTTATCTTTTAAACTCATTTTTTTCATGTTGTTTATAAGATACAATATTCATGTACACTAATACATAACCAATGTCTCATGTATTTTATATGTATGTATGTATGTGTACATGTGTGTGTCTGTTAATTCCTTTAACTTCTATAATCAATAAGGCTTAATGATTAAGAAAGAGGCCTGTACATTTACAAAACTTATTTAGAATTCTAGATCTCTACCTTAATTTCTGTGATTTTAGGTAAGGCAACCTTTCTTTTCTTATTTCCTCATGTGAACAATTGAGAGGATTTAGTTTCTAAGATTGTAATACATTAATAGCACTTAGTATAGTGTTCATCCCATAACAAATACTGAATAAGTTATAAAAAGTATTACATAGTCACTTTAAATCATCATTTTTTTTAGATCCAAAAAGCATGAAGAACACTAAAATATTGTAAAAGGAAATTATTTTGCCCAAAAAGTTTTGTGGAAGGAAATGAAAGCAAGCAGAATAGGAAGGAAACTATATTTAACATTTTATCTTATTTTTTAAAGGTTTATTTATTTATTTATTTCTCTCCCCTTTAACTATTTTATCTTATGAAGGGAAAAACAATTTTCCAGATGGGGTTGTGGTAAAGCATAATGTATACTATTAAATGTGATATTTTAAAAATCTGTTTCCCTTGGTTGTTGGCAAATTTCAGAAGATCATTGACTGTATCTGCCTAGTTTACTACTTTGGCATAGTATGTGTTCAATAAATATGAGCCAAATGATTGAATTCATGATTAATTAATGAGTAAACCAAGCTTAATCCAATATTCCCATGGACATATTGGTATCTGAAATTTTCAGTCACAATTAAAGTGTCTACAGTTGTCAGTGGGTCAACTAGAACATCAATATCAAGCATACTATGGTGTCTGAGGGAATATATATACAGAGTTCTAAATCACCTAATGGAAATAAATTTGGTTGACCGATTCAGTATTAAGTAACAGATCCTCTTCTTGATTTTTTTTCTTTTTAATTATTAGCAATATCAAATAATTTCTGGTGAAGTATCAGATAATAAAGCCAAATAACCCTAACACCTCAGGGTTGCATTTGAGAATGTGCATTTGGGGGCTTCAACTTAAAGAGTAGAAATAGCATAAAATTTCTATTTATATCTCAATTACTTATGATTTTTACTGTTTCACTGTTTACTATTTCTACTCTTTTTTTAAAAATTTTATTTAATTTTTTATTTCTCCCCCTCCCTCCATTGTCTGCTCTCTGTGTCCATTCACTGTGTGTTCTTCTGTGTCTGCTTGTATTCTCATTAGGTGGCTCCAGGAACTGATCCTGGGACTTTCTGGAATGGAAGAGAGGTGATCATTCTCTTGTGCCACCTCAGGTCCTTGTTCTACTGTGTATTTTATACGTCTCCTCTGTGTCTCTTTTTGTTGCATCATCTTGCTGTGCCAGCTCTCTGCATGGGCCAGCACTCCTGTGCAGGACAGCACTCCTGTGTGGGGCAGTACTCCACACAGGCCAGCACTCCACGTGGGCCACCTCACCATATGGACCAACTTGCCTTCACCAGGAGGCCCTGGGCATTGAGCCCTGGACTTCCCATATGGTAGATGGGAGCCCAACTGCTTGAGCCACATCTGCTTCCTTATTTCTACTCTTTAAACATATTGATATAAATATAGCTGTAGACATAGATATAAATATTAATATAGATGTATGTGGTAGATTAAATTATATAACTCATGTAGTACCTCTTATGGATTTTATTTTTATTTAAAGTATGGACCAATTGAAAGAGAATGAGTCTTAATCCAAATTTCTGGAGTCCATACAAAGAGAAAGCTACAGGAAAGAGGCAGAAACAACAGGCCAGTGAGAACCCAGAAGAGAAAGGAGAGGACAGCTCCATGTGAATTGGTGTTAAGTTGTAAGTCAAGGAAATGCCAGAATTGTGACAAACCACCACCAGAATGCTACAGATTTGAAGTAGAAAGCACAGCCTATTGACACCTTGATTTTGGACTTCAAATTTCTGAAACCAAGAACCTATACATTTCCACTGTTTGTCCAAATCATTATGTGGCAAACCAAAATGATATAGATATAGATATTATCTCTGTTGTTTTCTCCTGTCTGTTGTTTACTCCTGTATATTCTTTCCTGTTTTCTCTTGTCTACTACTTTCCTGGTCTCTGTTTATACAAGTTTCAGTAAATCAAGTAGCTGTTTATTTGAAAAAGAAAATGTGTACTATGCCAAGTGGACTTAGTCCTTGGTATAACATCAAGAATCATTTGACCTTTTAAAAAAACTTCTATTTTGAGCAGTTCTGTTTTCACTGATGAAATGACATGAGGTTTATTCTTTTCTAGAGTCCTTCCACACAACAAAAAATAAGTTTACATGCTTTTATAGAATATATTCATTAAATATTGCAATTTCCACTTGAATTATGTTATATCTTAAATGACTTCTGGGATCTTGATGATCTTGGTTTTCCTATATTTTGAAAAATTTTCCTATTCATCATCCTAAGAATTATTTCATTTTTCAGAATTACTTGTCAAATATTCCCAAATATGCTAATAATAATAAATAATTGGAAAAGGAAAGAATAATGGAGTCACCAAGGCAGATCATGCAATAGCTAGTTATTTTTTGTTTTCTTTTTGTGTTTTCCAAAATGTTGTTTCATATTTCATGAAGGTATGAAAAAATAATGGATAAAAAGTAGCATAGACTCTAATAATAATGGTGAAATTTATCATAATGAAATCTCAGATTATGTTTCTTCAGATCATACCATAATGAATTTTCTCAAACCTAAGAACTGATGAGTAAACAATATACTTCTAAACACATGAAAGAAATAGAATATTCATATCAGTCAATTAAAAGAAAGGACCTCATTAAACAATAGTTTTAAATGAGAACCTAGACAATCCTAATTTGCTAAAAAGATTTGTCGCAGTACTTCTTCATCTTTGATGATGGTTGTACCAAAAAATCACTCAATTTTACCAGTTTTACTATGTTTAAAATATTTTGAAATTTTTAAAAATGTTGCTTTCATTATCTTGTTATACATATAAATTTTTTTGTAAAAGATCTTAAAACATTAGATTACATTGATTAAAATTAAATGTAAGGACCCTTTGAGCCCAGATGGTAAATAATGTTGGCTGATTTTCCTGGTGATCCAATCATTAAATAACCCATCTTACTAATTTTCACAAAAATTATCCTTGCCTTCCATTTGCCCTTCCAAAATTGAGAGAGCTGATGGCAGACCCCTCTTTTCTTGTCTAAGGTTTAACAGTATAAGAGAGTATTAGTGCTCAAATTCTACCACTTATTTCCTGATTCTGAAATCTGTGTTGTTTCTTTTATAACATATTGCCTAACTTCAAAACACAAGAGAAAAAAATCATTTTGCTTCTTCAGATTTTTCCCAGGATCTCTTACTAAAGAAATGCAATAGAGATATTTTTAATATTGAATTAAATAATGATAATTGAAAGTCATATTTCTTTATTGCTTTCATATTTTAAAAATTATTCACTGAACATTTTTAATTTGTCTATGATTTTATAAACTATTCTGATAAGTAAAAAAAGAACCCATGATATGCTTGTCCTCAAAAAAAGTTTTCCTATTTAAGAAAACTGTGGGTTCATTTCTTGGAACAATTAGAGTGATTAATAAGGCAGTTCCAGAAAATGGTATAGATGAAAGCAATATGGAATGTCAGAAAACTAATAAAGTGGTTTAAATTCCATGAAGCAAAACATCTACTTAAGAACTTCCTTTTATTGAAGAAAAATATGTCATGGTATTAAAATAGTGAGAAGATATAGGGTTAACAGTCAGCTGAACGAGCTTGTAAATGCAGTAAGGCAAGAGATGAAATTAGTACTTTTTCATGTGGAATATGAATGCCTAGTGCATTGCTTTCATATTTTAGGTTTTGTGTAAATATATGCTGAATAAATTAATGACTTATTTGGAAAGAGATCATTGGTTAGCATTCCCTTTGCTCATGGAAATCTCAAAAATGACAGAAATCTCAATAATTAAATAAATAAAAATTTAAAAATAAATAAAGATTAAAAATAAATAAACTAATCTTTAACTGTACAGTCATCTATCTAATTGTACAGTCATCTATCTAATATCTATTTTTAAACAAATTTATATGCTATTTTAAGAAGGACATATCTTATAATATTCTCATTCATATTATATTTTTTAGCATACTTACCTGCATGCAAGCACTAACATCCAAAGTGGTCAATGATATCACTTGGATATGTCGCTGGCTGTTGCTGTTCTTGTACAACAAGATACTATTGTAATAAGAATAGTGAATCCTATTGTAAGTGATGGACTATAGTTGCTAGTGCAAGTAGTAAAATTTTCTTCCATGAATTATAACAAGTATATGATACTAATACCAGGTATTAATAATAGGGAGGTTTATGAGAAAAATGCACCTAATATAAATTAAGAACAATAAAAATACAATTTTAATAATCTTTCATCAACTGCAACAAATGTAGCTATGGTTTAAAAAAATAGTGTGATTACAAAATGTGTTATCATCAATTGTTACAAATATTCCACACCAATGCAAGGAGTTGGTGGAAGGGTGGTATATGTGAATCCTGTATTTTATGTATGATTGCTCTATAAATTCACAACTTCACTAATAAAAAATTTAAAGAAAGGAATATTTTTAAAATATATTGCATGTGGGTTTTTTTGCATGGAATTTGAATACAACAAATAGAAAGTTTAAAAATAAAATCAATTCAGAGGTGCACAGTGATAGTTGGCGTTATTAGAGTGGTGAAAAGAGCCAAATTAACAAGTACCTATGTAGTAGGATGATGAAACATCCCAGTTTGCCCAGGCCAATCTATTTTTATGCCCATTGTTCTGTCTATCTTAATTATAAATAACTACTTCTGTCATTCTCTAATCTTTTTTTTAACAATCATATTTAATTGGATTATCTTACAGGCATTGTAAATATCTTGACTTTTCCCATGAATGTAAACAATAGCCCTCAGGGTTTTAAGCAGAAAAGTGATATAATCTGATTTATTATGTCATTAAAGTATCACTCTGGGCAGCTGTGACTGAGGTTCTAGGGCCTTGATTATTAGCAGGGAGAATTTGGTAGAGGTTATTTTAAAAATGTAGGGAAGCAGATGTGGCTCAACCACTTGGGCACCTGCCTACCACATGGGAGTTCCCAGATTCAGGTCCCTAAGCTTCCTAAAAGAAGAGGAGGAGATTCTGTGTCCTGCCACGTGGCCCTAGACTCTGCCCCCACTGCAACAAAGCAGAGGCCACAAGCCAGCAGTCACCATAGCCCACAGGAATGGAAGTGGCTGACTCAGTTGGGCACTCCCCTCTCATGTGGATAGTCATAGTTCAGTTCCCAGTGCCCCCCGGAGTGGGAGGGGAGAATTAAAGGAAAACTACAGTAAGTAAAATAATCTTTGAAAATTCAGGTAAGAGATGATGGTAGCTTCAAAGTAGAAGGGTAGTAGTAGAGATAAGTAGAGATGTAGAGAGTAGTAGAGATAAGTAGTAGAGATGGAATTTGATATATTTTAAAGCAAAGCTAGTATGATTTTACAATAGTTAGTATGTGCATAATAAGAAAAAAAATAAAGGCATCTGGATAAAATTAAGATAAATATATTTTAACCTGCACAACTGGAAGGGAGGCCGTCCCATCAACTAGGAGAGGGAAACTGGAAGAAGACAAACTTTTAGGGAGATGATCATGAGTTCATATTTGACATTTGCTATTTCAGATAATACGCCTAATAGACAACCAAATTATGATGAATTTGCATGTTGGGTATGAGAGTGGGGAAATCACAAAGAGTGGCTTAGAGATATAAATTTGATAGTCGTCAGCATATAAATGGTGTTTAAAGCCATGAAGATGAATGAGGTAATCAGGAACTAGATCTGGAGCACCTTCCATTTTATTAAATGGTCTAAAGAAAAGAAGAAAGTAGCAATGGAAACTTAGGAGTAACTCCAGTGATACAGTAAAAAATCCAAGATAATATTGTGTCCTGGAAATAAAGTGTAGAAAGTGTATCAAGGAGGAAAGAGCTACATCAAATGTTGCTGATAAGTTAAATACAATCAGGGTACAAATACTGAACTTAGGAAATCCAAGATCATTAATGATCTTGATGATAGACAATTAAATGAATTACCAGGAAATGAATTTAAAGGAAGTTGCGGGGAGAGGAAGGTTGTGAGCTGACACGAACAGGGGTGTCATATGATATATGATAAGTTGGAGGTAGGTATTTGTACAGAGAAGGAATAAAATGTGGGCATAGGGATCATAGGGATACCTTTGGGTGGGGCTTTGTGGGCTTGAGGAGGGTTAGGGATGGGAGGATGGGTCAGATGGCCTAGTAAATTGGGGGAGAAGGTGGGAGGAACATTTGAACATAAGAGATTGTCAGGTATGTAATTGAAACTATAATTTTGAGAAAACTCTTTAGAAAATATAATAAGGAAGGTTACCTGTTTAAGATACTTAAGGGGGTGTATCAGACACAGGGCAGGCTTCTAGGGAGTGTGTGAGTGTTCATTTTGCCATAGTGGGTTATATCATTGGGTGGAGACCCATACAATGAGTGTGAAGGTATGCCCACACCCTGGGGAGGACTGATGTTCTCAAACAGAGGGAATTGTGCCTCTCGAAAGAATTGGCAGCTCCTAATAGGTTAGGGCAGTTGAGTATGTCAAGCCCTCAACATTGATGCAAGTATCTGTGAATATGGTCCTTCAGATAATGAAGATTGATTGTCACTGTGGGCCCTGAGGGGAGGGGAAAGGCTATTGAAAAATAGAATCAGTGTAACTGTGGGGCAATGGAAGTGTTCCACAAGATCATGCAATCATGGATATAGGACATAAACACCAGAAATGTATAAAAGTTTATAGGCTCAAATGTAAATCATAATGTAATAGAAAGATAACTAAAAATTTAGAAAATTGTATAGTCTAAAATATAAACCATAATGTAAACCCAAATGGAACCATGTTTGAAAGCTATGTTTCAATATCTATACATCAGCTGCAGCAAATATAATATGAACATGTAAAAAGATCATTGTTGGGAAAGGGACAAAGTGTTTGATGTTGGATATGTGGGAGTATATTTTATGTGTGAATTATTGTGATCTAAAACTTTTGTGAAGAGAAACCTAATAATTAGAAGGAAAAAAAAAGAAAAGATGTAGACACTGAGGAAGAAATGTAAGAAATTGCCTTGCCACAGTACATACAGGGCAACACCTATTGCAGTGATGAAAGGCAAATGTCAAAAATAAAACCTTTTTGTTTTTTTCATTTTTTGATACCCCAATTTATATTTACTTGATTTAATTTTTCTAAATTAGTATGTATTCTATACCTAACCTTTAAACTGATCACTATATTCCATTTTACTATTAATGGAACTTGGCACTATATTAGGCTATATTTTTTAAGAAGTTTTGAAGTTTTTGACCACAGAGAGGTTCAACTATGGCAGGGGAGGAACACTGGTGTGGGGTGTTATTGATGGGGCACATGGTTGGGAGGAAGTTCTCCAGGGCATTTATACAGGGTACGTAAAAATGTTTGGATATTTTCATAGTAGTTACGGTTAAAAATGATAAGTGAGTGAGGACTGAGTTCCTAGTCAGGGGAGCTGTATCAAATTCCCCAATGGAACAGTAACAATCCCCCAAGCGCATTGACAAAGACCAATAACGAAGGATGATCCAACAATGAGCCCTTGACACTGATGACCATGGTTATAAGCCTGTGTGCCTGAAATATGAACTAGGCCTAGAGCTGCAGGGTGCCTAAGAGTTACCTCCTGAGACCCTCCATTTTGTCCAAATGTGGCCACTCTCTAAGCCAAACTCAGTTTGTAAATGCATTACCTCCCCCCAGCATGGGCCATGACTCCCAGGGATGAGCCCCCCTGGTTCAAAGGGATTACTACCAAGCACCAGGTGATGATGTAACTAGAAAAAGACCTTGAGTAATAAGGTCAACTCAGACCAGCAGAATATCTCAGCCTGCATGTAATATCATGTGTTAAAACTGCTTTTTGACCTTGAATAAAAGGGGGAAATGGAAAGGAAAAGTGAGTTTATAGGGCTATGAGTCTCCAAAAAAGGGTCAGGAGGTCATCAGAGGGGTTGCACTTAAGCATGCCTCAACAGAGTCCCAGAGACAGCCAAAGTAGATACCAGCCCAAGTACTGGTTCTCCTGAGGGCTACAGAGACCCACAGTTTCTATGGTCATGGCAGATGTCTCTGGAGATCAGTGCCATCTCAATTGGCCTTACTTTGGAGTTTGTGTTCCTGAGTGTGATGGAGTTGGACTCAGGTGTGACCTTTCTACACATGCCTCTTCTGTCACTTTTACTCATCCTGTGGTTGGTGCTGGGATTGGTGTATACTCAGGAGACCTGAATCTCTGGACCACCCATGTCATAGCCAGACTCTGAGCCTCAGCAGACTTACAACCCCTACCGTCTGGTTTGTTGGCTTACCCTGGACAGCTAACAGGGAGGTGAAGAAGGTCAACAACCACACCAGAGAGACAAGAGTGCCTACAACTGCAAATAGGAGAAGTGCATCCATTATCCATGTGGAATCTAAATCCCCTCTAAATATAGAGGTAGAGTGAACATCACCATCCCAGAGTCCACAGGATGGAGGAATAGAGTATAGATTAGAATAGGCTTACTGTTATTCTACTATGGGACTATTGTGATTAGTAATGGAAGAAATTGTAGCATTGATATGGAGAAATTAGCCATGGTAGCTGCTGAGGGTAGGAAGAGGGACAAGTAATATGAGTAAAATGAGGGCATTTTCAGGACTTGGAATTGTCCTGGGTGGTACTGCAGGAACAGATGCTGGACATTGTATGTCCTGCCCTGGCCAACTGGGTGGACTGGGGCAGAGTGTAAACTACAATGTAAACCATTATCCATGTGATGTAGCAGTGCTCCAAAATGTCTTCTCCAAATGCAATGAATGTGCCATGATGATAAAAGAGGTTGTTGATGTGGGAGGAGTGGGGTGAGGGGAGTGGGAGTTATATGGGGACCTCATATTATTTTAACGTAACATTTAATAAAATAAAGAGAGAAAATTAATAAAGAAATAATGGGGGAGCACATGTGGCTCAAGCAGTGGAGCACCTCCCCCCACTGACATGGAGGGCCCTGTTTCTGTTCCTGGTGTCTCCTGAAAAAGGAGAAACAAACAACAAGCTAAACAATCAATAAAACCCATTCAAGGAAGCCAAAGTGGAGGCTTCCCACATATGTGGTCCCAGGTTCAATCCCAGGCCTCTAGTACTTTAAAAAAATAAAGGAGAGGGAGAGACAGATAGAGACAGAGAGAGAGAATGGGAGGAAAGTTGGAAACAATAATTCATAAGCAGGAAGGAAAAATAAAACAGACCAATAAAACAAAGGAAAGTCTTGAGAGTAATCCATCAAGAGCCAGATTGCAATACAGATGGTGCAAACTGTTTACGTCCTTATGAAATTCCTATTATTTAATAGCTATGTAACATTAAGGAAATTAAAGCCTCTAAACCTTTTTTAACAATTCGATATATACTCTTATTACCTACATTAGAGTGTTGATATAAGTAACTGAGGTCATCTACTGCAAGCATTTAATATATGGTAAATTCTTAATAATGATAATTAGTATTGTTTTTCTTGTTACAATTACTACTACCACTACTAGTCACTTCAAGTGATAATCAGTTTGGACCTAATACATGGTTGACAGTTTTTTTTACTCTCCTTTCTTACATTTTTATACTTCTCTCATTCTCCAATCTACCAGCCTTTCTTTCTCTAAGAAAACAAACACACAAACAGAAAAAATAAAAGATGTTCTAGCTTAAACTTTGGAGGGAAAGTGGATATTGCTACATTCTTCTGTATCAAGATAAAGATTCTTTTTGTTGATAACATTTTTCATATATTTTATTACAATATGAATGCATTTTATACTACACTCTCTTACTGCCAGGGTGAGGCTGAGCCAGAAAGATAAACATGAAGGAGGTAGATTTGTTAACCATATCCCTAAGGTTCCACACTTTCTTGGTTCAAGAACTTTTCTCCTGCAGCACACTCTGGATGATGTGTGCACTTTCTTCTTTGCTTTGCTAATTCTTACTTGTTTTACTCTGAGGTTCCAAATCCTAATGCCTTGCATACAAGAATGCTAATTTTCTGTACCCCACATAAAGAATTTTGAAACGTTAAACACCGAAGCAGTGCGTATTTTTGACAAGGTTGTAGCAGTGACCATTGTCAGAATGGATTAAAATGATGGTAAATATGGTTCATCTCCACAAATTCCAAATCTTACTTTTTCAACTCCTTTACAGAAATCATTAATCAGAATTGTAATTAGCTATTAGTCTTTGATACCCTTACTAGATGGAAATCCTAGATTGTAAAATATATTTTCTTTATATTGATATTCTGAGTTACTAATATAACGATTGGAATATAGCATGCATTCACATTT
The DNA here is from genome assembly GCF_030445035.2 of Dasypus novemcinctus. Taxonomy (NCBI): domain Eukaryota; kingdom Metazoa; phylum Chordata; class Mammalia; order Cingulata; family Dasypodidae; genus Dasypus; species Dasypus novemcinctus. The sequence continues at coordinate 33,993,821 of NC_080676.1, read as the reverse complement.
AAAAATTAATTAAACAAATTAAACCAACAATTAAACCAATGTTCTGTCAAAAATCTAATATATATGTTTCCTATATTTAAATATAATGACAGTAATTCATTATTTAGGCTTTTATAATGCCTGTTTTATGACTTCTGGTATCACTTTAAAAGATGACAGCATGAAGCATTTCCCACCAATTCTTTTGTCCTCTTATGAGTTAATTATTTTTTTGTTTAATCTAGACTTAAATGGAATCTTGAAGTCTCTTCTTTATGACATTTAATAAAGAAGATAATAATATTATTGCTCAATTTTCACTCTCTGCACTTCTACTTTCGCCACAAGTTCTGGAACATGTTTTGGAAGTTTCATATATTGTTATGGAGCCACATATTGATTTACATAAGAGGATAATTTACATAGTAAAATAATGATGAGTTCCTACAGGTAAAAAATAAAATAAAATTCTCAAAGATCTAAACATTCTAATAAAAGCTACCAATAGTTGGAGACAGAGAGATGACCTTAATTATTTAAGATCAGAGAACCATCACAATAGCCATGTACTACCAAATTATTCTAAACCCATTCCCCCAAAAGAAAACAGACTAAGAGTGCAGTGTTTTGAAGTGTCCAGAATAAGATATTCTTTTACTTCTCATATTGAAGAAGAGAAGTGAGAGCATCCAACCCAACACCAAATGAATCATTCCAGACAGGCAAGTTTGTTGTTTAATGAGCCACCAGATCTATAGAACTTTTCTAGTGCTTCCGAGAAAATGAAGTTTTGTAGCACTGTGCTTGGGAGAATTTGGAGTATGTCTCCTAATATTTGGTAATATCCAAAAAAAAATGGAGACTCACGTCAGCTTCTATCATAAAGACTACTGAAGTTGGAAGACATGCCTAGAATCAATAACCAAGAAGAAAAGCATAGGAGCCATACATTTTAGTTTACTTGTATACTGTAAAAGAGGAGAAGAGTGGTATCAGGTATCAGTGACTCCAGTGCAGGGGTAACATTCCACTAATAGTAGTATACAGCAGCAAGAGCAAAATGAAATCAGATGTACATCAGAACTGCAACTGGAATATTGCTACCATGGACGATGGCCAGTTCCATAAGCTATTCTTATACTCTTCCTCTCCTTAACCCCAGTACCAAACGAGATTGATCATAAAGAAGATGGTGTTAGGAAATGTACAAAATAGAGCCCTATCTTTTATATCCTGCTTGGAGGGAGGGGAAGTTGTGAAAATGAAATTGCGTTTTAGGTTACAATTTTATGTCAGACTTGACTTATCCTAAAAAAAGTAACCAGAAAATTATGAAATGTCTCTGAGATATCATTAAAGGAATAAAAAACGAGGATATGATACAGAAGAGCTGGAAGTACTTACAGGAAATATATACTCCTTTTAAATTTATGCCACCTTTGAGATTCTTCAGTAATCTAGAGTACACATTCATATGAGACTATCTTATATATGCATATATATATATACATATAGAGAAAAAGAGATGTGCTAATATTTAAACAAACATTCTTACTAAAAATCTGAAAATTAAATGACAATATTTTTCTACATGTGATTTGTAAAATCAAGTAGAAATTTTTATTTTAAGTTTGCAAGTTAAAGTATATTGTCTGTAATTTTGACTCAGGCATATGTTGCTTTATTTTTTATTAAAAGCTTTGATAGTTTGTTGTAACTAAGATTCAATATTCAAATCTATTTTTATGGAGATACCTTCCATTTTAAAGAGATTGTGACATATTTTCTAATATCTAAGACATACAGTTTCAGAATCTACACTGGTAAAACACACAATGATTATTTTGCAGCAATTGTCATGTGTAAAAATCACAAATCCTATCAGCTAATGAAAAGTTCATGTTTCTTTAATTGCATCTCTTAAAATATTTTTCTACTTGAAATGGAAATACCTACTTTACATGGCAGTTTGATATTATTTGTTAATTCCCAAAAGAGATATCGATTTTGTTTATAAAATGATCTGTTCCTCTGGATGTGATGACCCTTTGACTATATTAAATTCAGATGTTTCACTTTTATTTTATTAATTCAAGGTTAAAACTTTGATTTGACCACATCATTAAGACATGCAGGGTTGAGTTCTAGACCCCTTGGTGGGCTAATGTATGCTCAATCAAGAACACAAAGAACAGAATACAACAGAGAAGATACAGAGGATCCTGTAGCCCCAGGAAGAGAGATGAGCCTGATAGTTTACAGCTGACCTTGTGAAGAGACCAGAGCAGCTGAACCCAGAAAGAAACAAGTCCTGGGAAGAGAGACAAGCCCTATATAGCCTACAGCTGAGATCAGAAGAAGCTGGACCCAAGGACCCTTATGAGGGAAGAGGAATTTTGAATCCTCCAGACATCGCCCTCCATCTTGCTTTGACATGTGGTAACAGACAATTGGCAGGGAAGTAACTTTATAAAAGCAATAGATTTCTGGTACTTTGCATTAGCACCCCTTTGGCTGACTAATACACTTCCTTTTCCAATTTATATGGTTCTATTATATTTTCCCTAAAATGAATTGTTTAAAAGGTAGCTATCAAATCAACAGTTATTTTTCTAATGCTAGCATTTTTGGAAGGCTTTAATATCAGCTGTCATTCTATGTCCAAAACTCATTATGTTTATTTAGTGTTTAAAGAACAGAGAGGCAATTGATTCTTATTCAGCTTCAGGAACCTCTGTTAATTGTCTGAGTTTACCTAAATGAGTGGTATTAAAAATACACACTAGAGGGAAGCAAATGTGACTCAAGTAATTGGGCTCCTGTCTACCACATCTACCTGGGTTCTATTTCTGGGGCCTCTAGGTGAAAGTGATCTGGCCTGCAGGGCAAGCTGGCCTGCACAAAGACCTAGCCCATGTGGAGAGCTGGCTCACATGGAAAGCTGGCACAAGATGTTTCAACAAAGCAGACACAGAGGAGGGACAATGGGACATGCAATGAACCAGGGAGCTGAGGTGGCTTGAGCAATTGAGTGCCTCTCTCTCACATCAAATTTCCTAGGATTGGTTCCTGATGCCTCCTAAAAGAAGATGAGAAGAGAAAACAAGCACACAGAGAGCACACAGCGAATGGACAGAGAGGGCAGACAGCAAGTGAAAAAACACAATGGGGGAGATATATAAATATAAAAAATAAAAGAAGTATACACTAGAAAGTAGTAGGTAAAATATTATCTTTTTAAGTTCTCACTGTGAGACTTTATATCACAGTAGAAATTCTAAAGTTTGATTTTAATGAATAAAATTTAAAAATTTGTATTAAAATGTATATTTTAATATTATCTTTTAAATTTTCTTCATTGAAATCAAACTTTATAACAATCATAAAAGTTATATTTTAATATTTGTTTGGATCTAGCCTTTCAGTAATAATTTCATTAACCTAAGATTATTAAATAATGGTGGTATAATGATTTATCAGTTTTGTTATACCACTGTATAATGATAATTTTAGGGATTACATCTGAATCTAGAGCTTGGAACACTTATAGTATTCAATGATAAAATTAGAAAATAATTCTGATTAAACTTTTAAACATAAGCATTAAATACTATATTCACTAATTGTATTTCACAGCAATAGTAGTTATGGGGCAATTCTTTGAGATAAACAAATGAGTCAGTTTGACATTACATATTGCCTTATTTTCTATTTGGAAAAAATAAAATTAAAAGAGTGATGGCTGAGTTCCCTGGCTTGTAAGCAAAGCATTAACTGAATACACTAAAAACAAAATGATTTCTAAAATCATCAGAACCAATTAGCACTAACTATCATTTAATGTTGTTCTACATTTTAGAACCAGTGAGGTATTTGCCAATAAATTAGATGCCAAAATCTCTGACAGACATATTTGAAATAAATTTTAAGAAGGGTGAATTTAAACAGTTTAATGTGTCTTGCTTATTCCTTCTGCTTCTCATTTGTCAGCTTCAAATATATTGGTATTAAAATATATATGCATAATACTTATTAAAATGGGGGTATCATGTACTAAATGAGTCATTAGACTAAAATAAAAACTGTGGTACTATTGAATTAAAATGATAAGGACTGTTTTAAATGAAATTAATTATAATTTACTAGGGAAAATATTAAGGTGTGGCTTCAGGAGAAACATCATTCCCTGTATAATTGTGTAAACTCAAACTTTTCTAATTACACATTGAATCAAATTTTTAAATCTATGCTAATAGCTCTTAAGTGTTCAAAATGGGTTCACTTCTGTATATTCCATATGAATAGAAAATCTGTAAAATATTATCCTTCTGCTATTGATTTTACTTTAATTCAATTATGGTTTGTATTAGTTTCTTAGCTGCTTAAAATAATACCATAAAATGGATTGGTTTAACAACAGGAATTTATTGACTCATGGTGTTGAGCCTCAGGGCAGTCCAATATTGAGGTGTGAGCAAAGTGATTATTTCTCCCCTAAGACTTTGGCATTTGGAGCTGGCTGTAGGTAATCCTCGGTCTTTGGCTTTTCCATCACATGGGAACACATGCAACAATGGCCTCTTTCTCTCCCTGATTATGTTGACTTCCGGCTTCTAGCTGTTCTCTGTGGCTTCTATTCTTAGTTCAAACTTCCTTTGCTTATAAGGACTTTAGCCATCTTGGCTTAAGTTTCACCCTCATTCAATCTGGGCACACCTAGCTAAGGGCTATTTCAAAGGTCCTTTTACAAATGGGTTCATAAGTATAGGAACAAGGGTGGGGACCTGAAGATGCTTTTTGTGGAGGACAAGATACAATTGCCTACATGGTCCCCATTTGTATGACTTCAATTATTTTAAATTTGTGGAGAAATTTTTATGACTGTATATTTTCTATCTTGGTGACTGTTTGATGGACATTGGAAAGAATTTTTTCTGCTCTTTTTCATGGAAAGTGTTCTAAGTCTATTAGATACTGTTCTTTGTTGTTGTTCACTTTGTATCCTTAGTGATTTTATAACTACTGTTTCTACTGCTTGTCTATATAAAATGTTAATGTGGCCATATTATTTTATGAATCACATAAGAGAAATATTGTTTGTAAACTAATCTATTCCTCTGGTTGTGAAACCACTTGACTGCGAGAAAATTATAAATTTTCTGTGTCTTCTTTTGGATCTATCAGCATTTATTCTATTTTGGGAGGCTCAGTTCTTAGGTGCATACATATTTTGGTTTCTGTCCTCTTGCTAAGTTAATACTTTTAGTTATGAATTAGCCATTGTTAACCCTGGCAATTTTCTTTGCTTCTAAGTTTACTTTGTTTGATATTAATATAGCCATTCCAGCCTTCATTAATTTTTGCACAATGTATCTTTTAAATTTTACTTTTATATGACCTATTGAGGTAAGTTTATTATATGCAGATAAAGTTGGGACACGTTATTTTATCTATTCTGACAAATGTCTTTTAGATGAATATTAAGACTATTTAAATTTAATGCAATTAGTTTTCTGTTTGGGTTTATCTCTACTAATTTATTATTTCTTTTTTCTTTGTTCACAATTATTTAAAGTATTTGTCAGGTAATTCAAATGTCTCATTTTGGCATTGGTTTCTATTGATTATCTTCCCCATTTGAATTTGGATTTTCTTGTTTCCAATATGAAAAATTTTGATTGCATAATGGAAATTGTGAAATTATGTTTTGAGATACTGAGTCTTGTTTAAATCTTACGTAAAATGTTGATATTTTTGTTTGTACTGTTAATCGACTTGATTTGTTTCAGGCCATAAGTTCAAATAAGCATACTGCAGGTTTTGATTTCAATATCAGTTCCTTTTTAAAATTATTTTATATATTTTTTTAAATTTTTTGTTGTCTTTTTAAAAAGATGCATTGATCACAAAATATGTTGCATTAAAAAATATAAGAGGTCACCATACTTCCCACATCCCACCCACCCTACTCCTCCTACATCAACAACCTCTTTCATCATTGTGGCACATTCATTGCATTTGGTGAATACATTTTGGAGTACCACTGCACTACATGGATTATAGTTTACATTGTAGTTTACACTCTCTCCCAGTCCATTCAGTGGGTTATGACAGGATATATATTATGTCCAGCATCTGTCCATACAATATTGTTTAGGACAACTCCAAGTCTCAAAAATGCCCCCATGTCAAATCTCTTCTTCCCTCTCCCTGTCCTCAGCAACACCAGTGGCCACTGTCTCCACGTCACTGATACAATTTTTTTCATTGCTAGAGTCACAATAGTTCTATAGTAGAATACTGGTAAGTCCACTATAATCCATATTTTATTCCTCCATCTTGTGGACCCTGAGATGGTGATATCCACTCCACCTCTAAATCAAAAGGGGGCTTAGATCCCACGTGGCTGATAGATGTGATTCTCCTGCTTGCAGTTGTAGACTTTCTATGTATAGGATCATGTTGTCTATAGTGAAATTTTGACTTCTTCCTTTCCAATTTGGATGCCTTTTATATCTGGTTTTTGCCTCAGTGTTCAAGCAAGTACTTTTAACACAATGTTAAATAGGAGGGGTTATAGTGGGCATCTTTGTCTTGTTCATGATCTTGGAAAGATTTTAGGATTTCATCATTGTAAATAACTTTAGCTGTGAGTTTTTCATATATAGCTTTTATCATGTTCAGAAAGTTTCCTTTTATTCCTCTTTTGCAGTGTTTTTATCAAGAAAAGGTGCTATGTTTTGTCAAATGCTTTTTCTGTGTCTATAGATATGATCATGTGATATTTTTCCTTCGATCTCTTTATGTGGTGTATTACGTTGACTGACTTTTTTTATTTTGAAACATCTTTGCATACCAGTAATGAAACCCACTTGCTCATGGTGTATAATTCATTTAATGTGTTGTTGAATGTGATTAGCAAGTATTTTGTTAAGGATTTTAACATCTAGGTTTAAAAGAGATTGGTCTGTAATTTTCCTTTCCTGTAGTGTCTTTGTTTGGCTTTGGCATTAGGGTAATGTTGGCATCATAGAATGAGTTAGGCAATATTCCTTCTAATTTTGATTTTTTAAATCAGTTTAAGCAAGATTGGTGTTAGTTCTTTCTGGAATGTTCAGTAGAATTTAACTGTGAATCTCTCTGGCTCAGGGCTCTTCTTAGTTGGGAGGTTTTTAATGACTGATTCTATGTCTTTATTTGTGATTGGTTTGTTGGGATCATCAATTTCTTCTTTTGTCAATATAGGCTGCTTATGTGTTTCCAGGAATTTGTCCCTTTCCTCTAAATTGTTTTTCTTGTTGGAAAACAGTTTTTCAAAGTATCTTTTTATGATAGCCTTTATTTCTGTGCAGTCAGTGGTGCTATTCCCTTTCTATTTCTTATATTGTGTATTTGCATCTTCTCTCTTTTTTCTTTGTTAGTCTAGCTAAGTGTTTGTCAATTTTATTGATCTTCTCAAAGAATCAGCTTTGTTTTATAAATTTTTTCAGGTGCTTTCTTATTTTATATATCTTTTAGTTTTGCTCTGAACTTTGTTATTTCTTTCTTTCTTCTCCCTTTCTTGTTAGTTTGTTGTTGATTTTTTTTTACTAATTCCTCCAAGTGTGCAGTTAAGTCTTTGATTTTAGCTCTTTCTTCTTTTTTGATGTATGAATTTATAGCTATGAATCCCTCTCAGTACAGCTTTTGTTGCATCCCATAATTTTTGATATGTTGTTTTCTCATTTTCATTAGTTTCAAGGTAGTACTGATTTCTTTTGAGATTTCCTCCTTGACTCACTGTTTGTCTAAGAGTGTGTTGCTTAACTTCCTTATCTTGGTGCATAATCTGGATCTTGCAGATTTCCAGCTTCATTTAACTGTGGTCAGAGAAATTATTTTGTATGATTTTAATCTTTCTGAATTCATTGAGACTTCCTCTGTTGCCTAGCATCTTGGAGAATGACCCATGCGTGGTTTAGAAGAATGTATATCCTGCTGTATCTGGGTATAAAGTTCTGTTTATGTCTATAGGTCTAGCTTCTTTAATATATCATTCAAAGTCTTTGTTTCTTTATTGATTCTCTGTTGAAATGTTCAGTCCAATGGTGATACTCATGTATTAAAGTCTGCCAATGTAATTGAAGAGGCATCTATTCCTTCATTTAATTTTTCCAGTGTTTGTCTCATGTATTTGGAGGTGCCTGGGTTAGGACCATAAATGTTTATGATTGTTCTTTCTTCTTGAAAGATTACTTCTTTTCCTAATATGTAATTTCCATCTTTGTCTCTCACAATAGCCTATTTTTCCCTATATTAATATAGTTATTCCTGCCCTTTTTTGGTTATTGTTTGCTTGTAAGATTGTTTTCCAGTCATTCACTTTCAATCTCCTTGAATCCCTGGGTCTAAGATGGGTTTCTTGTAGACAGCATACAGATGGGTCATATTTCCTCATCCATTCTTCCAATCTGTTTCTCTTGACGGGTGAGTTTAAGTCGTTGACATTCAGTGTTATTACTCTCAATAAATTACTTACATTAGCCATATTTTCTTTGGATTTATGTTTGTCATATGTTTTTTTTCTTTCTCTTTTTCCTTTTTAGTTGTTCTTACACTGTCCTCCAATTCCATCTCTCCTGTTTTTTTTTTCTTTCCTCCTGCAGAACTTCCTTTAGAATTTTTTGAAGGACAAGTTTCTTGTTGGCATACTCTCTTAGTTTCTGTTTAACTGTGAATATTTTGAACTTTTTATCATTTTTGAATGCCATCTTTGATGACTAGAGTATTCTTGGCTAGAATTTTTTTTCTTTTAGTGTCTTGATTATATCATACCACTGCCTTCTTGCCTCCATGGTTTTAGATGAGAAATCAGCACTTAATCTTATTCAGTTTCCCTTGTATGTGATGGTTCTCTTTTCTCTTCCTGCCTTCAGTATTTTCTTAGTCTTGAGCATTGCCTAATTTGACAAGCAGTCTTGGGGTAAGCCTGTTGGGATTTATGCTGTTTAGTGTGCATTGTGCTGCCTGGACATGTACATCTATCTCCCTCAATAGATTTGGGAAGCTTTCAGCCATTATTTCCTCTAACAGGCCTTCTGTCCCCTTTCCTTTTTTTTCTCCTTCTGATATGCCAATAAGGCATATATTTGTCCATTTTTTACTGTCTTTCAGGTCCCTAAGTTCCTGCTGCATTTTTTCTATCATTTTATCAATCAATCTTACTATCCATTTGGTTTCAGATGTACTGTCTTCCTTATCATGAATATTTTCCTCTGCCTCTTCAAATCTACTATTATTTGCTGAGTGTTTTTTTGATTTCTTGAATTGTGCCGTTCATCACCATCATATCATTATCTTTTTGTGTATATTTATGATTTCTTCTGTATGTTCTCAAAGTTTTTTTCTTAATATCTTTAATCTTTTCCTTCACTTCATTAAATTGGTCCATGATATTTGTTTGGGGAGCTTTGATTACTTGTCTAATGTTCTGCTCCTCTTCCTGGTTTTTAGTTTTTTCCCTAGATTGGGCCATGTCTGCCTAATTATTGGTATGGTGTAATTTTTTGTTGCTGTCTGGTCATCATTTTTCTTCATATGTTTGTTCAATTGATTTGCTTGTCTTTCTATAGTCTTGAGGTTTATTTTTGATGTTTTTGAGTGTATGTCACGTCTTCTCTCTGACACTTTGTTCTTTTTATTCTATTTCTTTGTTGTTGTCTAAGTTCCCTTGAAGGAAAATTAGTGCCAGGGAATGAAAAGGGGTAAGTAAAGAAAAAGTATAATAGTAGTATTGATATTAAATATTATCAGAAGAACCATGTGAGACCTAGGAGAATGACTATTAAACTCATGTAAGCTATGTAGAGTTATAACAATAAAAAAGTGGAGTGCCTACAATGAGATGGTAAACTGAATATGGGGAAGAATATAGTATGAATTTAAAAACTAGTGTGATCAGGAGAGAGGGAAAGAAAAAATAATAAAGGACAAAAATATAAAGACTGAATGAAAGAAAGAAAACCAAATAGAGGTATTAGAAATAAAAAGTAGATAAATTGGGGGCTAAACAAAGAGAGGTGGAATGTTAGAGCAACAACAGAAGATGGAAGATAGAAAGATGTAAATGAAAGGGGATAGCGTTGATAGCCAAAATCAGTACACACAGAAAAGAGGAAATTGAGGATGAGGAAACACAGCAAACAAAATAATTGCCTGCAGCACCTAATAGAAAGAAAAAAAGAAAGAAAAAAAGGGGTGGCAGTGGAGAGATAAAGAGGAAGGAAAGACAAGAGAGCAAACAAAACAAAAAGACCAGACAAGGCCTTAAGCAAGTAGTTCTCTTTGTAATTGAATAAACTGATTAGGAGTCTGTCCTTCCCCTTGTCTCCCTTCCTCTCTTTCTTCTCTCCCAGGGCAGCAGGAAGGCCATGAAAAAGCTCCCCTCCATACTCAAATGGGACCCTGGTGAACCAACTCACCACAGAAAATAATGATTCTCAGTCTTTTTGAGAGCTAGCACTCACACCTTTCTGGGAACTCTAAAAATGCTATTGGAAGCCTTCCAAGCACATCCTATTGTCCCTCTTCCTTAGATTTGTTGCACAGGACTAGTTAATTGCCTGACTCTGTGGGAAGCTGCCTCTGGCTCTAGTGTTGTATTGACCATCTTGTTACTAAATGCTATTTTTAGATACTAACCCTGTTAAGTTTCCATTTCCCCACCCTCGCTTTAGTAATTAAGTTTCTATCCTCATGCCACTCCCCCGGGCTCCGATTGGGCACTCCCTAAAGAGCACGAAAGTCTTTCCATGGGCATTGCTAAATGACCATCTGCACATGCACGAGAATCAAAATCTAGTTAACCAATCATTTACTGACACATGTGTTGTTGTCAGTATGTACCACCTCATTCATCCCTGGCTATAAATACCCCTGATTGACCCTCAATAAATGAGACTTGATCAGAATCCTGTCTTGTCTCCATTCTTTGTGTCTCTTGTCCCTTTTCATTCCCACTCCCTCCCTCAGGTCTTGGTTTGACTGATCCATGGGTCGGGTCATGACTCCACCTTCTCTCAGACCAATTTTCCTTATCCCAGGGTATTTGTGTAAAACCAACCTCTCTCAACAGATTCACCTCTCCTCTCTTCCAAGTCTCTTCCCAAGTAAGCTGGCACACCCTGATGAGCTCAAAAAAGAGGGGACCTGAATTGAACCTGCACTCCTCAGGTCCCTTTGCACCCCTCACCAGAACCCTCCCACTCTTGGAGTTTGACTGAGACCTGCGGTCTAGGGGAATGTCTAGGTTCAGGGAGCTCTGGGCTCTGGAAATGTGGGCTTGGGGAACACAGGTTTGAGGACTGCAGGTTTGGGGAAGAAGGGGCTCAGGAATGCCACCCCATGTGACTGGCAGTATTCAGGAAATGCTATGGCTATCAGGCCTAGGGGAAGTGTTTAGCTTTCCCACAGCTTCTGGCCCAAGTGCCAGAAACCTGACATTTTACCTTGAGCAAGCACTCCCCTTGTCACACTCTCTCCAAATCAATGTCCAGAAACCTTCTACTTTGCAGGTTCCCAAAACAGCTCACTCAGGCAGGATTCTGTCCCCATTCAGCAGCCAGTCCTTTACAGGAGAGATGATGAGGGTGCACTCACTTGGATGCCATCTTCCCAGTTCTTTTTTAAAGCTTTTGTAGTGCTACTTGTATTTCCCCCACTTATGTCTTACCCAGTGACCAATATGGGACATTAGAGTTAGAGTATCATATAGTTCAGTTTTGAAAGTCTATGGTACGCAATTCAGGGCTAGCTCTACACATGTGCTAATCTATAGTGAACCCTGGAGTTTAGTTAACAAATTTATGTAATCATTTTCCTGTACCCCTTTCACTCCGTGACCTCCCCAATATGCTAATGCTCCCTCGTGGATCCTTTTCTACACTTTAAGCAGAATGCTCTGGCTTTATTCACACTTCTCTGAAAGGCACTTCACTCATCTGTGTACTTGTTTAGGACCATGCGGTGGGAGGACAGAAGGAGAAGAAAAGGAAAGAGTGTTTAGCACATGTTTGGTATAGTAGTTCCTCTGATCAAAGAGGAAAGACTAATTTGCTCAGTTTTAGATTTTGGCCTCTCTGAGCCATAGCATGAGAAAATAAAGAAAATATGAAAGACAGATTGAAAAAGAGAAAAACAGGGGGGTTCCCCAATTTCTCTGAGTATTTGGAGATCCCTTTCCTGCTCATTGTGCATGAGCTGTTACTGTAGATGGGGAAAATAATCAACAACAATAACAACAAACTAATGCTAAAAAACAGCAGCAAACTAATGCTGGTTCAGTGATAGTTTGCATTCTGGTCTTTTTCCAAATGTACTTACTATAATTTACTTTTTAAGAATTATCAAATAATTGATCCATGCCCTCTTCCAGGTTTTATAGCAGAGAGGTGGGTTAAATAAGCTTACACCATCTCACTAGGAATTTTACCTCTTTATGGCATCATTTCATGATGGGAGAGCAGAGCAGCTGAGACATTTAGGAGGCTCAGAAAGAGACAAGCCCTATGCAAGGAGAGAGAGGACTACAGGATTGCTTAAGTATGAAGCTGCAAGAGATTGAGTCCACAGAGCGACTCAAGGAATCACGGTACAGCCCAGAGGAGAAGGCGGACACTTCATCATATATCACCCACCATCTTGCTTCAGCACATGGCAGCTGACTTTAGATAGAAAACACTTCATTTCATATGGTGTCTTAAGTTGGACTTTTCCCAGTCTTGAAACAGTAAGCTTTAACCAGTAATAAATATTCTTACTAAGAGCCTACATATTTCTGGTACTTTTTATCAGCAACCCTTTGACAAACTAAGACACTAGTAAAATACAGTATGTGGGGGAAATGGGAACTCATACTTTGGCTTTTAATATTTTAATATTTAATTTCACATAAATTTTATACATTGGGAAATTTGGCATATATGCTAAAGTTAAATATATCCCTATCATCACTGTTTAATACCCTTATTTTTTTAGGAAAAAACTTGAAACAGCATAATTGCATTTAGTAGGGAAATAGATAATTTATTTTTAGTAATAAACAGAATATTAAAAACTTATATAAATGTGGAACTCAATCTATATTTGTCAATATGAATGGATAGCAAAATAATAAATTTCAATGAAAAATGCAAGCTGAAAATTCACTGTGAAGTATGAAATAAATCAAATAAACTATAAAATTTTAAATGCACAAAATGAAATATTCCCATTTAAGATTAGGTAAAAAAAACTTATGAGTGATAAGTGTATATAATCATAAAGAAAAATACATTCCAATTATAGGATGTAAGTATCTCTAGAAAGATAGTCAAGATGGTTAGATTTCACCTTAGCAGTACCTTTAATATATTATTGAAAGAATCCTGAAATATTGCAAAAATGTCACATATGTTAAATATGAGTGTGAGGAATATGTATTTTATTATTTTATTATTATTTATTTTATTATTTTATTATTTTCATTTCTTGTAATTTTGAAACATTTCATGAATTTTAAAAAGATATTCTAGTGGAACAATTAGCAATTCTGACGGTAAAGATTTTTTTTCAGACATTTTAATAAATATGTGAACAGAGAAGTGATAAATATCCAAATGGCACAGGAAGTAATGGAAATATTATCATTGCTGTATTTTGTTTTTAATGTTTTAAAGGGGGTTATGTTATCATACTTGAATAAGTGGAAATATCACAATACTATGTCTCAGATTAAAATTCCTAGGAGGCATGGACAACTTTTAATTCAAAAGGAAGAGGAGCTTTTCTTATGAGCAATATTCATGAGTAAATTAAATATAAAAGGAGATAGTACACAAGTGAAGAAGGACAGACAATTTATTCATTGTTTTATAGTAAAGAAAGTAGAATATATGGTTTCGGACATGGGGACATTGATAATTTTAGTGGCAAATGTGAGTTATTTTCTTTGTGAACTTACAATATATTTTTCCATTTGAAAATGAGATTAAAAGAGTGAGAAATCATTAAGGTACTGAAATGTGGAGAGAAGTTACAATCATTTACCAGTGATACATGATATGAATGCTAAGCTGGGCTCAAAGCTACAAGGTAATTATTGTCATTAATTAAAAGTAATAAAAATACAAAAGATTATTTATATTTCTCTAGATATATTCAACCCTATCTCCCCTTAGGAGCCCTAGGTTCTGAAGGTAATGTGTTGCCAAAGAAACCATGAACCCAGGTTATAAACATGAGCCAGATTAAAAACAACCCTAGTCAACTCAATACACTAGGGATAAGACAAGCATAGGAAAATCAAGGAAGGTACTTTCCCAATTGTTCATGCCAACTTCTTCTTGAAGATAGAATAAACTTGAATGTCTTCTTTGAAAAGTGTTTTATGGGGAAGCAAGACTTCACTGTGAAATTTAATGAATAAATCCACACGTATCTTTTTTTTTTCACCTATTGTATTTTTTTATTGAAAAACCATTCATACATGAACACACATAAACAATTAAGGTATAGTAAAGATTGCAAATTTACAAAATAAACATAGATAACATCATACAGGGTTCTCATGCATCACCCCTCCACCAACTCTTTGCATTGGTGTGAAACATTTGTTACAAACTATGTAAGAGCATCGTCAAAATATTACTACCAGCTATAGTTGTTTTCTTACATTTGGTGTATTTTTCCCTCAACCCATATATTTTTTTAAAATATATTTTTGTTACAGAAATTGTGAACTTGCAAAACAATATACAGATGTGTAGATTTCCCATACAACTCCTCACCCTTGTGGAATATTTGTTACAGATTATGAGACAATATCATCAGACTATTACCACCTATCATGGTCTATAGAAAACATTTGGCACAGTTTTTCCATACACCTCCATTATCAACACAGTACAGCTTGGCATTGATGCAAGAATATTATAGTATTGCTGTTAACCACAGTCTATGTCACACCAATTGTAGTTTTCCCATGTTTCTCCATATTCTCATCACCCCACAATAGTGATGTACATCTGCTCTAGCTCATAGAAGAACTCTCTTGCATTTGTACCCTTAACCACAATTCTCAATCACCTCTGGGTTCACTGTGTTATGCAGTCCCTAGATTAGTATTTAGCTTTCTTTCTAAACCAGTTGCTACTCACTATAATGTGTAACTATCAATTCTATCCATCTCCACAGTTTTACAGTCAAGTTAATTAAAACTTCTATGTACATTAAGCATCCAACACTCCTCTTATCTCCTTATAATCTATTCTCTAGGTTTTAATTCCATGTGCTTATTATTTATATTTAGTTCGTATTAATGAGAACATGCAATACTTGTCCTTTTTTGTCTGGCTTACTTCGCTTAGTATAATGTCTTCAAGACTCATCCATGTTATCACATAAGTCCCAATTTCATTTCTTCTTTTTGCAGCATAGTATTCCATTGTACGTATATACCACATTTTGTTTATCCCTTCATTGGTGGGTGGACACTTGGGCTGTTTCCATCTTTTGGCAATTATGAACAACACTGTTATGAACATTAGTGTGCAGATGTCTGTTCATATCACAGTTTTTAGTTCTTCTAGATATATTCCTAGTAGAGGAATCGCTGGATTATATAACATTTATATATTTAGCCTCCTGAGGACCAACAAACTGTCTTCTACAAAGGCTGCATCATTTTACATGCCCACCAACAGTGATGGAGTGTTCCTATTTCTCCGACATCCTCTTCAGCACTTATTGTTGCCTGTTTCATTAGTAATGGTCATTCTATGTGGTGGTCGATGATATCTCACTGTTATTTTAATTTGCATTTCCCTAATAGCTAGTGATATGGAATTATTTTTTCATGTACTTTTTGGCCATTTGAATTTCCTCTTTGGAGAAATATCTATTTAAATATTTTGCCCATTTTTTAATTGAATTGCTCCTCTTTTATTGTTGCATTGTATGATTTCTTTAAAAAGAATGGAAATCAAATCCTTATGGGATGAGTGGTTTCCAAATATTTTCTTCCATCAACTGGGCTGCCTTTTCATCTTCTTGATGAAGTCCTTTGAATCACAGAAATGTTTAAGTTTGAGGAAGTCCCATTTACCCATGTTTTCTTTTGTTGCTCGTGCTTTTGGTGTAAGATTTAAGAATCCACCACTTATCACCAGGTCTTGAAAATGTTTCCCTACATTTTCTTCCAGGAACTTTATTGTACTTCCTTTTATATTTAGGTCTTTGATCCATTTTGAGTTAATTTTTGTATAAAGTGTGAGGAGGGGCCTTCTTTCTTTCTTTAGACTATGGATATCAATTTCTCCCAACATCATTTGTTGAATAAACTGTTCTGTCCCAACTAGGAGGGCTTGACAGGCTTAGATGTGAGGGTCTGTTTCTGAACTATCAATTCAGTTCCACTGGTCTATGAGTCTATCTTTATGCCAATACCATGCTGTTTTTACCACTGTAGCCAGGTAATATGATTTAAAGTCTGAAAGAGTCCTACAATTTCACTTTTCCTTTTTAAGATGTTTCTGCCTTTTTGGGGCCTCTTACCCTTCCAGATAAATTTGGCAATTGTGTTTTCCATTTGCTTAAAAAATGCTGGTGGAAATATTGGGATTGCATTGAATCTTTATATCAATTTAGGTAGAATTGACATCTTAATGATATTTAGTCTTCCAATCCATGAGCTTGGAATGTTCTTCCAATTATTTAAGACTTTTTTTTTCTTTTAGTAATGCATTATAATTTCTGAGTACAAGTACTTTGCATCCTTGGTTAAGTTTATTCCTAAATATTTGATTCTTTTAGTTGCCATTGTAAATAGAATTTTTTCCTGACTTCCTCTTCAGATTGTGTATTATTAGTGTATAGAAACACCACTGATTTTTGCATATTGATCTTGTATCCTAACACTCTACTGAAATCATTTATTAGTTCTAGCAGCTTTGTTGTAGATACCTTAGGACTTTCTAGATATACAATCATATAATCTGTGAATAGTGAAACTTTTAATTCTTCCTTTCCAATTTTGATGCCTTTTATTTCCTTTTTTTTTTTTTTTTTTTGCCTTATTGCTCTAGCTAGAACCTCTAGCACTATGTTGAACAACAGTGGTGACAGTGGACATCCTTGTCTTGTCCCTGATCTCAGCAGGAGAGCTTTTAGTCTTTCAACATTGAGTGCAATGTTAGCTGTGGGTTTTTCATATATGGCCTTTATCATGTTGAGAAAATTTCCTTCAATTACTATTTTTTGTAGTATTTTTATCAAGACAGGATGCTGTATTTTGTCAAATGTATTTTATGCATCAATTGATAAGATCATATGATTTTTCTTCTTTGATTTATTAATTTGGTCTATTATGCAGATTGATTTTCTTGTGTTGAACCGCCTTGCAAGCATGGTATAAAACCAACTTGATCATGATGGATAATTCTTTTAATGTGTCATTGGATTTGACTATCGAGTATTTAGTTGAGGATTTTTACATTTGCATTCATTAGAGAAATGGATCTGTAATTTTCTTTTTTTGTAATATCTTTATCTGGCTTTGGTATTAGGGTGATATTGGTTTTTGTAGAATGTGTTTGGTGGCATTCCCTCTGGTTGAATGTTTTGGATGAGCTTGAGTAAGATTGGTATTAAATCTTCTTTGAATGCTTGGTAGAACTCACCTGTGAAACTGACTGATCCTGGGCTTTTCATTTTGAGGAGCTGTTTGATGACTATTTCAATCTCTTTACTTGTGATTGGTTTGTTGAGGTCTTCTATTTCTTCTGGAGTCAGTGTAGGCTGTTTATACATTTCTAGGAATTTTTCCATTTCATCTACATTGTCTAGTTTTTTAGCATAAATTTGTTCATAATATCCTCTTCTGATTGCCTTTATTTCTGTGGGTTCAGTAGTAAGAGTCCCCTTTTCATTTTTTATTTCATTTATTTGCATCTTCTTTCTTTTTTTCTTAGTCAGTCTAGTTAAGGGTTTGTCAATTTTGTTAATCTTCTTGAAAAACCAACTTTTGGTTTTGTTACCTTTATCTTTTTTTGTTCTCAATTTCATTTATTTCTGCTCTGATCTTTGTTATTTCATCCCTTCTACTTGCTTTCAGATTAGTTTGGTATTTTTTTTCTAGTTCCTCCAGCTATATAGTTAGGCCATTGATTTAGCTCTTCCTTCTTTTTTAATGTAAGCATTAAGGGCTATAAATTTTCCTCTCAACACTGCTTTTGCAGCATCCCATAAGTTCTGATATGTTGTATTCTCATTGTCATTTGTCTTGACATATTGATTGATTTTTCTTGAAATTTCTTTGACCCACCTATTATTTAAGAGTGTGTGGTTTAATCTCCATACATATGTGAATTTTCCTTTTAATTGCCACTTGCTGTTTCCAGTTTTACTCCATTATGATCAGAGAAAATGCTTTGTATAATTTCAATTTGTTGAATTTATTGAGATCTGCTTTGTTTCCCAACATATGGTCTATCCTGGAGAAAGACCCATGAGCACTTGAAAAGAATGTATATCCTGCTTTTAGAGGGTGCAGTGTTCTGTATATGTATATTAGGTTTAGTCCATTTATCATATTATTCAAACTCTCTGTTTCTTTATTCATTTTCTGCCCTGATGTTCTATCCAATGCTGAGAGTGGTGTATTGAAGTCTCCAACTATTATTGTAGAGATGTCTATTTCTCCCTTCAGTTTGCCAGAGTTTGCCTCATGTATCTTGGGGCATCCTGGTTAGGTGTATATATATTTATGATTGTTATTTCTTCCTGGTGAATCATCCCTTTTATTAATATGCAATGTCCTTCCTTGTCTCTAGTAACAGGTTTTCTTTTAAAGTCTGTATCATCTGATATAAGTATAGCCACCCAAGCTTTTTTTGGTTACTGCATGTGTGGAATAACCTTTCCCAACCTTTCACTTTCAATTTATTGGTATCCTTGGGGCTAAGGTGAGTCTCTTGCAGACAACATACATATGGCTTATATTTTCTTATCCATTCTACCAGTCTGTGTCTGATTGGGGAGTTTAATCCATTAATATTCCATGTTATTACTGCAAAGGCAGTTCTTATTTCATCCATTTTGATGTATGCATTGTCTGTCATTTTATATTTGACACTTTTAGTTACTGTTACTGATAGAGTTGTCATTTCTAGATACCCTTTCAGGCCTCTCTCTCCTGTCTTTTCTTTTCAGGCTGTAACACTCCCTTTAGTATTTCCTGCAAAGCTGGTCTTTTTGTTATAAACTCTCTCAGTTTCTGTTTATCTGTAAATATTCTAATCTCACCCTCATTTTTAAAAGATAATCTTGCTGGGTATAAAATTCTTGGTTGGCAGTTTTTCTCCTGCAGTATCTTAAATATATCATACCACTGCCTTCTTTCCTCCATGGTTTCTAATGAGAAATTGGCACTCAATTTTATTGGGTATCCCTTATATGCTATGCATTGCTTCTCTCTTGCTGCTCTCAGAATTCTCTCTTTGTCTCTCGCATCTGCCATTCTGATTAGTATGTGTCTCAGAGTTGGTCTATTTGGATTTATTTGGATGGGAGTACATTGTGCTTCTTGGACATGGATATCTATGTCCTTCAATAGAGTTAGGAAATTTTCCACCATTATTTCTTCAAATATTCTTTCTGCCCCTTTTCCCTTCTCTTCTGCTTCTGGGACACCCATGGTATGTATGTTGGCATGTCTCTTGCTGTCAATTAGTTCCCTGAGACCCTGTTCAATTTTTTTTCCCATTCTTTTCTTGATCTGCTCTTTTGTTTGTTCACTTTCAGAGGCCATGTCTTTGAGTTTGCTGATCCTTTCTTCCAATTCCTCAAATCTGCTGTTATGCCTTTACGATATTTTTTATTTCATTTATTGAACCTTTCATACCATAAGGTCTGTTATTTTTCTATGTATGCTTTCAAATTCTTCTTTGTACTCATCTAATGTCTTCTTAATATCCTTAATCTCTTTAACCATCTCATTGAATTTATTAAGGACATTTGTTTGAACATCTAAGATTAGTTGTCTCAACTCCTGTATATTTTCTGCAAGCTTATCTTGTTCCTTTAATTGGGCCATCTCTTCCTGTTTCTTGGTATGGATTGTAATTTTTTGTTGGTGTTTCCACATCTGGCATGCTAGATGTATTTGTTCTGGGTGCAGTTTCTCCTTTTAGCTTAGGAATTTCTTATCTTTTTTCCCCTTTCTGGTTATGTAGTGGGAACCAAGGATGTAGTTGGTGCTATAAGCTATAAAGACTGAACCTGCCCATGTTGCCCCAGGAAGTGATGAAGCTTCTCCAACCTTTTTCTGTCAGGGGTAGGGACAGATCTGTAGCTGTGTATAATAATCCCAGTTGGGGACAAGACTGTCTGTAGTCACCCAGAGTCATTGATGAAGCTTCACATCCCTTCCTCCCCTACCCTAGGCAGGGATGGAGCTATAGTTTTGGTCAGCAATCTATGCCATGTGGGTCCAAAATGACCACAGTTGCTCAAATAAACTGATGTATCACCAGACACTCTCCCTGCTCAGAGTGGAGCGGACCCTCTGGAGTGCCCAACAATCTAATATCTGTGGGCCAAATATGCCTGTAGTTGCCCTGAGAAGCTTAGGGAGTACTGTCCCCCTTCTGAAACTTAGGGGGTGGAAACAGAACCACAAATGGTCAAAAGTTCAGTTTTATAGGCTGAAAGTACCCATCATTGCTCAGAGAGGCTGAGGAAGCACTAGTCCCCTCCTATCCTATTGGGTGGTAGGGGTGGTTCTGTGTGCACTCAACAGTTCAGTCCCTTTAGGCTGAGAATATCTGCCATTGCCTGGAGAGGTTGAAGAAACACCAGCCCCCTTCTATCCTCTTAAAGCATTGGTTGGATCCACAGACACGTGACAGTTCAGTTCCTGTTGGCTGAAAGCACCCACTGTTGTCCAGAGAGGCTGTGGAGACACCAGACCCCTCCTATCCTATAGGGGGTGGGGATGGATTCATAGGCATCCAATAGTCCAGTCCATGCAGGCTGAAGATCTGCTGTTACCCAAAAAGATTGTGGAAAGACTAGCCCCCTTCTTTCCTATTGGAGGATGAGGTACACTCACAAGTACCCACCAGACCAGGTTGTGTGAGCCAAAATAACCTGCAGTTACTCAAAGAGGCTGGGTAAACACAGTCCGTTTCTTGTCCTATTAGAGATGGAGGTGGAGCCACAGGTGCCCAACAGTCAGGCTTGTGCAGCCCAAAACTGTTGCCCTTAGAGATTGAGGGAACACCAGCCCCCTCCTATCCTGTAGGGAGACAGAGGTGGAGATGGGCTTAAAGGCACTCAACAAATCTGTGTGGGCTGAAAACTCCTGTCATTGCCTGGAGAGGCCAAGAATATCCAGCTCCTCTCTTATTCTCTTGGGGAATGGGGATGCAGCCCCAAGTGTCTGACTATTCAGCCTCTGCCAGTGGAGAGCACTTGTAATTGCCTGGAGTGCCTGATGCAGGTCCCACCAGCTACCTTTCTGCTAGAGGTGGGCCTGGAGCCTAGGCTAGGGCTATAGTCTGATCTTGGTGGAAAGAAACCCATTCCTAACTTCACTGGATTTCAGTCAGCCAGGCTTCCCCTCATGCCAGGGGCAGAGTCAAAATGGTGGCTACCTGACTTTCCCACTTGGACACGCTCAGACCCCAGCTGTTTCTAAGATTATAATTTAGCCAGCTACTAATCAGTAGCTGAGGTCAGTGGACATCTGTCTCTTCCTCCATCATTTATGGGAAATGGGACTTCTAACTCCAGCCACAGAAAAGCTACTGAGGCGGCTTGCACCCTCAGAGTAGTATGGACAAACAACCTCTGTGGTGTTGCTTGCAGCTTTTCAGAGAGATGGTGCAGGTCCTCCCAGCTTCCTCCCTACTGGAGGTGGGACTGGGGTTTAGGTTAGACCTGCAATCCAACCTGGCTGGAAAGAAGCCAATCCTTACAAGCACTATGATTTTCTGTTAGTCTTCTGATTATGTCTATATAAATTAGAAAAATCATTCTTCTGGAGTATAATATATATTCTCATGGGTTATATTTTGTACCTTATTTTTCCTGTTGGGTCTTCAGTCTAATTGTAGGTCTGGAAGAAAAGAGGGATGGTGGGGGTGGATCATGAGAAGTAGAAGTGTCATGTGGCCAACTGTGGGGAGCCACATGCTGTGAAGTCTGTTTACAGCCTCTCACAACATGGCAGAGTTCACAAACTCGCCCTGTCATTTCCTTATTCTTCTTCCTCCCTGCTTCTTTGTTCTCCCCTTCCCGCTGCAACTCAGGTGACCACAGCAATACGCATGCGCAAGGCGCGAGACTCTGCAGACCCGATGCAAACTGTCGGCCAATCCCCTCCTTGGACGCCTGCCACCCACAAAACCAGCCTATCACCTATGTACACATTCCCTTCCCTCCCTATAAATTCCCATGTTTTACCCCCAATAAATGAGGCTTGATCAGAACCCTGTCTTGCCTCCATTCTTCTCTCAACTCCTGCCCCACCCTGCTTCTTTCCACAGGTCCCTGGATTTGCCCCCGCTGGCTCGGGCAAGTGGCGCCCACCATTGTAGGCGGGACCCAGGGGAGGAAGCAAGCCGATACACAAAGGAAAACCTGCGCAGGTGGTTTTTGTAAATAAGGAAGACCTGAGAATTCCTGGGCAGAAGACCTGAGCTATCAGCTTGGGCAGAAGACCGGAGCCATCAGCTTGGGCGAAGACCTGGGCCATCAACTTGGACAGAAGACCTGGGCCATCAGCTTGGGTGGAAAACCTGGGCCATCGGCCTGAGTGGAAGACCTGAGCTTTCAGCTTGGGCGGAGGAGACCTTCAGGGAACTGCCTATTCCCTGGAAGACATCTCGGTAAGTGATCGGCTACAATGGGGCAGGGCTCCTCTAGTAATAGTTCCCTTTTCCTATTCGGCCTGCAGGCCTTAAGACGAGAGGAGTAGAGGTTAATTTTAAAGAACTCCCTAAATTCTTTGCCTTCCTCCAAAAATTTGTCCCTGGTTCCCCCAAAAAGGTTCTTAGTCCGCCACTTTCTCTTTCCCCTCCTATACAAGATAATGAAGCCCTCTGCCCTCAGCCCTCAACTCCTTTTCCTCAGCCTGCAAGACCTTCTAGCCGCTCCAAAAGTTCCCCTTCTGACAACGAAGAAAATAGCTCAAACTTACGTCCAAAACCTAAGACTACACCCTCAAAAAGTACTCCCCCTGCTTCCCAAGCTCCGGCTCCTTTAGACAATCAAATAACTCATTATCCTCTGCTAGACATTGGCTAAAACTCCCAGAGCCTAATTCTCTCACTGCCACGCCTACTACACCTCCCTTTTCAGCTCCACTTACTGCAATTGTCCTTAATCACCACCCATTCACTCCTCCTCACTTCTTTCCAGTAAATTACCACAATGAGATTCTCCTCCCTTTTAGGCACTTTGGCATCATAAAACCATTGCTCACCTTCCTAAAGCCGTTCAAAAATATAGTCTTAATAGCCCCTGTGCTCACGTGTTATTAAACAGCATTTCTCATGCTCAAAATACACCTACTGATTAGAAAAATCTAGCCCTTCCTATTTTAACCCCCGAACATTTTATTACCTAGAAAGCTCTGTATTATAATAAAGTCAAAAGTGTAGGTACCCACAACATTACTAACGGAATAACAGTCATTCCCCCAAGTGCTTTAAAAGGTGAGGAGCAATAAACCCAAAAGTTCAGGCTAGCTGCTCCACCCCCCCCAACTTTGAACAATGTTTAACCATAATAAACTAATAACAATGTTTCCAAGCACAAGCTTGCATGTTACAGGCAACATGGATTCCGGAAGAAATCTTAAGAAGTTGTATTTAAAATGTCATATAATGGAGAACTTAAAAGCAGCTATACCAAGAAAGTAAGAATTATGAGTTAATTGTAAATATTTAAAATGTCATATAATGGAGAACTTAAAAGCAGCTATACTAAGAAACTAAGAATTATGAATCGATTGTAAATAAATTGTATGTTTCTGTTACTGTTGTGATTGTTCTGTGTTTGTCTGTTCGTTCAATGTCAGTGTATATTTTGATACCTCCAGATGGTAATATAAATTAATAAAAATTTATAAAAGAGCTCTATTCAAATGGCCAAAAATTAAATAAGCACTTATATTAATAGTTAAGTTTATTATATTACTACATAAGTTTAAATGTTAATAAGATATCTACAATAATAAAAATTGTAAGTCTTGATTAAAAAAATTAACTGTAAGTCTTCATAAACGGTTTTTCTTGCATAGATTGAAATGAATAACTTATCTTTCTTCACAGGATGATATGAAGGATGCAAAACTTAAATGAATATTTGGTTAAAAGTTTGTGAAAATGCTAACTGAAATTTAATAAGTTTTTTCAAAAAGGCATATTTTGTCCTAAAATAGGATGGCTAATTTTTCATAAACTCTTGGAACTTAATTTGCATGTGGCGAGTTGTAGAAGGTATTGTGATAACTTTAAGTAAGGGAATGTGTTCTGTAAAGATAAAATATGTCTAAAAATGATATAATTATAGTCTATATGGTTATAAATAATTAGAAAACGTCTTATGAAGCATTGTTTAAATTAAGGTATTTAAATGGCTAATTCCAAAAAGTCATTATTAAATATATATAAAACTGAATTGATGATGATAAATAATAAAAGGTAATTTTATAACAGGAAAACTTGTTGGTGGCTAGTCTTTCCTGCAAACTGGCTTCTAGGGGACTGTTTCTGGTATTACATGCTACTAAGTATTTAAAGTGAAGAAAAGTTCATTATTTTAACAAGCTCATTTAGTGTTGATGGCAGTGATATGTTGTAAGAAGTTTGCCTGGTAACTTAGTATGTGGGATATATGGAATGTGTTTTTATTACTAAGGAAACAGGAGATGATTTCATCCTGAAATAAAATGATTGATTATTGAGAAAGAGTAAAATGTGGGACAAATGAATAATGAAAGTGTAGAAGGTTTGTGGAAAGAAAATTTTATGGTTAAAATTAAGTAAGATTTGATGGGTCTGTCTATAAAGTTTGAAAAAGCCTTAGTATCAAGTAGTATGTATCAAAGTTAAAAATATTTTTCTTTTTCAAAGTCTCTGAAATCATTAGTCTGTTCTGGTGAAAGTTTATAGAAAGTTTATATCCTGAATAATCAGTATACAAAGAGTCTGTTTTATCAAAACAGATTCTTATGCTTTAACCTCATCATTTCCTCAGTGTTCAAGGAAGAAAGGGTCTTATCTCTTTTAAAGGAAATAATGTTTAAACCTGCTTTCTAAAAATCAGATCCTGAAAAGCAGCTTTTTATTTCAAACTAATTACGAGAGATTTGTTCTTTTACCTTGAAAGAAAAAACAGTTAAGTTCATTTAATATGTTATAAATTGAGAGTGTTTAAAAGTGTTATAAAATTAACAGGATTTTTTAACCCTCTGTTAATTAAAGTTGTATGAGTAAAAGATTCCTATGAATGCTTAAGAGTGTATAAATTTACCAATATTTTAGCATAATATTAAAGAGAAGTACAATGTGGTTAATTATGGTTTCAATTATTATGAAAGAGTATGTGTCACAGAAACAACCTCTTATCATAGATTAAATTAACAACACTAGTATGCAGCAATCCCAAACACTGCTAGTTTGTTGCAAAAAGTTAAGTCCAGCTGTATTGCTATCACTTTGTTTTAATACTTGCTAAGACTTTCTTTAGTGTCTTTTTACACAAATCAAGCCAGCTGCATTCCTCTATCTGTAAAAAACCCAACAATAAACTTTTGCAGTGCTTTTCAAGGCTATGTGCATAGCCCAACCATCTTGTACACTATTTACTGATAGTAATAATAATAAAAAAGCAGCATACATTACTTTTCAAAAAGAACAGGTTTAGCAAACTCCTTATTCATCTGCTCAATGCACAGAGTTTTCAGCTGTCATTAAAGTTTTACAAATGTTTTAAGAGCCCTTGAACATTGTCTCTGACTCTAAATATGTAAGTCTTACTGTCAAGCATATTAAAACAGCTCATATTTTTGCTACTAATAAGTTATCTCGACTTTTCGCTGATTTGCAACATCTTATTAGGTTAAAACAGCATCCTATTTACATTACTCATATATGCTTTCATACCTCTTTGCCTGGTCCTATGACAGCAAATAATGCAAGGGCTGATTTATTAGTAGGATGTTTGCAGGATGCCATTAAATATCATACGTTTAACTCATATTAATACTAAGGGACTTAGACATAAATTTCCTCATTTAACAAAACATCAACTCAAGAAATTATTTATACCTGTCCCACCAGTGGACCCTTAACTACAGTGCCTTTTCAGGCTGGAACTAATCCCAGAGGCCTGACTCCTAATCAATTAAGGTAGATGGACGTTACTCACATACCATCCTTTGGTAAACTACAATCTGTTCACGTTTATATTGACACTTATTCTCATTTCATTTGGGCTACTGCTCAAAGTGGGGAATGGTTTCATCATGTTCACTCACACCTCTGGTCTGCTTTTGCTGTAATGGGATGCCCTCTGAAAATTAAAACTGAAAATGGACCTTCTTACATTCGTAAATCCTTTGAATCTTTGTTTAAAATATGGTATTGAACATGTTACCAGCATTCCTTATAATCCTACAGGTCAAGCCATAGTTGAATGCAGCCATCATACCCTAAAAACTATTATTTTAAAACAAAAAGGGGGAGATGATGGTATTATGACACCAAAAGATTAATTAGCAAAAGCTTTATTTACTTTACATTTTCTTAATGTTTATAATTCATTAACACCTGTGGAATGTCATTTTGGAAAATGTCAAACATCTACAGTAGGCACAGGAAATGGAGATTAACCAATATTCTAAAAAGATATTTTAAGCAATGAATGGGAAAAAAGGCAGGATTAAAGTAAGGGGGTGAGGCTATGCTCTTATCATTTCAGGAAATGGAGAACAAATTTAGTTATCTGCGAAAAGGAATAAACCCCAGAATGAAGAGATGGAGTCTTCTACAACTTCTGATGATGGTGATCATAAGTAATAAGGAAGCTGCCAGTAATTACACTTATTAGGCCTATATACCTAACCCCCCATTACTTAGAGTCTTAACCTGGAAAAATCCATTCTTTCATATATATCTGAATAAAATCCATATATTCCCTATACCAATTGATAATTGATTGCCAATTAAACCCTATAAAGAAAAAGAATCGATAATCTCATATTACCATTTGATTATCAACGCTTATGCATTAGTAACCATCCTTCCTGTATGTAGGTTAAAAATTGGGCCATAATTATCTTTAAAAATAATAATACTCAGTTCATTGTGACTTTATTTCCCTCTTCCAATTTATTCATGACCAAAAATCCTACTTATGATTGTGTGCAAAAAGACAGTAGGGATAAAGAAGGATGGCAAGAGTGCCATATAGGAAGAAGATCTGTCATTTTTTAATGATTCCTATGGAAGAGTGTGGGAAAGTGCCCCTATTGGGAGTCCCATTGAATATAATGATGGATTTATTTGGCATGGTCTATATAGTAAAGGACAACAAAAAATAATTTTTACTAAAAATTTTTAGTAAAAATTATTTTTGGAAACAGAAAGGGAAATGGATCCCTTCTCCATGGTGTAATATTACATCTATACATAAACATAAGAATTCGTGGAAAGTTTTTCTAGGAATAGCTCCTACTATAGAATGGATTGGGAATAATAGTAAGAATGGTCAATATCTGCATTTAAATCAAATTTATCATCTTCAGGCATGAGATCCTTATACGTTTGTGGTTGGAAAATTAACTATAACCCAAAAATGCTCTATTCTATAAAAATGAGGCCTTGCATCCTAGTAGCCATTACCCTGCAACTAACATACTATGGAGAAGGCAAACTAAAAATTTTACCATCGCCATCTGTGTCAAAGAGAGCCGCCTTCCTCCCTATGTTGGTAAAAAATTAGCCTCACAGGTTCAGTCACTGCAGCTGCCACAGCAGGTGGTGCTCTTGGTCATGGCCTCATCAGCTTGCAATACTTTAAACAATAACAACAACTTAGCCTAGAATCCAGTGCACAGTCTCTTGACTTTCTGCAGCAGATACTAACATTCCTCGCCCAAGTAGCCTTACAAAACCATAGGGCCTTAAACTTACTCACAGCTAAAAAGGGGGGATCCTGCCTCTTTCTCCAAGAGGAATGCTGCTACTATATAAATGAATCTGGTATTGTTGAGCAAAATGTTAAGAAGTTGCGAGAATTGCAGGAAGGAATACTGCCCTCCCAATCTGCCTCCTCCTTATCCGCCTGGCTCACTTCCCCTCTTGTGACCTGGCTAGGTCCCCTCCTCAGCCCTCTAATCGCTCTCCTATCTGTGCATTTGCACCGTGCCTCCTTAAATTTCTCCAAGAAAAGAGGAAGCAAATCTCAGCTCACATGATGTATCTTGCCGCTGTTCGTCAGTACCAACCTCTCCAAACCGAAATACAAACAACCAACCTTTGAAAATGCAAATTTCTTATGTTGTTTCATTTGCTATCCTGTACCCTAATAGCATTTCTTTGCCTGTTTTCCCCTTACAGTCACCACCTCCCTTATCACGGCTTAACCTTCTCTGTTTAATCTATATCACCGAACGGCTTCAGCAAAGATCCAGCGGCTCGAACGAGCAATGGGCACCCTGGCCTGACAAGACCGGGGCGGGTGTGGCCACACCCACCAATCTCAGTACATCATGCTTGTCATACACGGTCTATGAGGGCTCCCCATTATAGCTTGCTGTAATTGCAAGCCATTTGTCGCTGAGGTGCTGGTCTGGTTAGCCAATGACAGGCAACTGAGCTGACCCATCAGTCAACCTAAGACAGGGACATGGCCTTTTGCTGCCATGATTCCCAATGACGGGTAAGATTGATCGCATGCCGGGTAAGACGAATTCCTTACCGGGTGCAGCCCCGACCTAAGATAGGCACAGCCCCCCTTTCATCATGGGAGCACCTTGCAGCCGCATGCCACTACTGAAAATAAGCCCTGCTCTATCATGAGCCGTCGCCGGCTGTTCCTTTCTTCAATTCATAACACATTAAACAGAGAAGGGGGACCTGTGGGGAGCCACCCGCTGTGAGGTCTGTTTACAGCCTCTCATAACATGGCGGAGTTCACAAATCTGCCCTGTCATTTCCTTATTCTTCTTCCTCCCTGCTTCTTTGTTCTCCCTTCCCGCTACAACTCTGGCGACCACAGCAATACGCATGCGCAAGGCACGAGACTCCGCAGACCCGATGCAAACTGTTGGCCAATCCCCTCCTTGGACGTCTGCCACCCACAAAACCAGCCTATTACCTATGTACACATTCCCTTCCTTCCCTATAAATTCCCATGTTTTACCCCCAATAAACGAGGCTTGATCAGAACCCTGTCTTGCCTCCATTCTTCTCTCAACTCCTGCCCCACCCTGCTTCTTTCCACAGGTCCCTGGATTCGCCCCCTCCGGCTCGGGCAGCCAACTACCTCAGGGCATTCTATTCCACTTTCATTGGTTAAACAGGATTAATCTCTTCAGACAGAGGTGTGAGGGCCATTTACTAGGGTTTATCAGGCACTGCAGGTTAATCTCTTTAGGTGGAGATTGGATGGCTGATTCCTCAGGGCAGACCATTACTGGTTTATCTGGCAAAGACTCAGCAGGATCATGGATTTCAATGCCCCTACCATCATTATTATCAACGCATGTGCCCTTATTCCAATTTTCAGGATCCCATACCTTTCCAATCAATGCCTCACTTTAGCTGCAGAAATACTGCAAGTTTGGGAATTCACTTTATGTTTGTAATTCAGCCAATTTCACAATGAGACTCTAGATCTGGTTTTCAGAAACCTTAAGTCCATGGCTACACAAAATAAGATTTTTTTTTTCAGGATACATATAAAAGTTTTCATATTCTTCATGTGGCATTTACATCGGTAGTTTGAAGACTGTTCTTATCCCTTTCATTTATAACTGTATCCAACATATTTAGGAATAATCAGCCAACATCATTATGTCTTTTAATGCTACAAAATGCTGTTAAGGTATCAAAAACTCTCACCCAGAGTCTTGCCTCTTATAAGCATTTGCGTTGCCTATATACAGTGATGATATTTTGCATATCTCCATGAGCAATTCACATTATGGACAATCAGTGCCTTCTTGATTATTGGAAGTAAGAATCATTAGTACCTTTGAATCTAATCAGGTTAAAGAACCAATTTCTGAAACCCCAGAACCAACTCAAAAATGTCATCTTTATGATTCTGTTTCTAAGAACCATTCCTGATACCAAAATCTGCATTATTCTAGGTTCTCTATGATAGGAATTCTTAACCTTTTTTGTTACACAGACCATTTTGCCAGTCAGATGAAAACTATGGACCACTTGTCAGAAAATAGCAGTGGATAGTTTTATGACACTCAACATTGACATGTCTTTAAACTAAATTTTAGGATTATTCAAAATTACATTTTAAAACTTTCCCATAATTTCAATACTTGATAACCTAACATGGTATAACATCTGTTCAAATGGTCATTTTCAGCAAGCATTTAGAAATTTGAGATTTCTCACAGCATCATAAAACCATCTCTGCCATCCTTACCAACTTTTTGCACACAGTCATACCCTGCACTCAGAACATGCTACATCAATATGAAAATTATACTAAGTCCAAACTATACTGTGTATTATTTAATAAATATATCACACCTACACCAACACATTCTCACAAGAATTGTTTGTTTGTTTTTTTAATTTTCAGTTCAAGCTCAGAAATCTCCTGAAATATTTTCACAGACCCCTTGGGAGTCTGTGGACCCTTAGTTAAGAATATCTGCTCTAGGGAAACAGAACTGACAGGAGATTAAATATATAGATAGATATATAGATAGATAGATATAATGTAAATATTTTGATATTTTTTAAAAATAGGAATTGGTTTATGTAACTGTGGAGTTGGATAAGTCCAAATTCTGTAGAGCAGGCTACAAGCTGGAACCTCCAATGAACTTTTTTGATGAATTCCCCAGGAGATGTTGGTTGACTGAAGAAGAGATAGACATTCTCTCTTCTGATTGCTGAAACCATTACTTCTTCTTTGAAAGCTTTCAACTGATTGGATGAGATGTCTCTCATTGCTAAAGGCAAACTCCTCAATATATTGTAGACATAATCAGCCATAAAGGCAATCAAATTATTGATAATTTAAATCCATGAAATATCCTCAGAATCACAGTCAGTTCAGTACTTGCTTGACCAATCATGTGGACACCATAACCTGGGCAAGTTGACACCTGAACTTAACTGTCATAATCACAGACATTGGGTCAGGCTGCCTGGATTTGCATCTGGTTTTCATGTTTTCATTGTGTCTCCTTAAGCAAGCAACTTAATTTCTCAGCATAAGTTTTTAGAATGGGTATAATACAAGGTTTTGTGGTGAGTAGATGACATAATTCAGAGAAGAAATTAAATGAGATCTTGTCAAACCAATTGTTCTAGAAATGATCTACAATAAAATTTATTACATGTATAAAAAGTTATGTACCTTAATATTAACATAAATATGCACACTATTGATTTGATAAGGAAATGCTATTTCATTGGTAAAGATTAAAATAATGGACTTTGCCTAATATTTTTAAGAGAGGAAAGGACAATCTGTATATCTATAGGCACATATAGCATTACATTATTGCAAGGAAACCATTTTTCAGTTGACTATATTTCTGCTTTTACATTTGCATTTATGATTCTTCAGTACTTTTTAAAATCTTTTGTCTTTTTAAAAAAATGTAAAGATATTTAGATTACATATATGTTACATAAAAATATACAGGGGATTCCCATATGCCCCATTCGTCCTCCTCCAACATTTTCCCACATTACCAAAATGCATCATTGGTGTGATACACTAGTTACAATTGAGAACACATATTGAAACATTGCTACTACTGTGGACTATACATTATACATTATAGCTTAACTCTCTCTCTCTCAATTTTGTGGTTTACAACAAATTATATAGTGGCCTGTATCTGTCATTGCAATGTCATGCAGGGCAATTTCAATGTCTTGAAATGTCCCCAAATTACACCTATTCTTTCCTCTCCCTCCCCTCAGAACCTCTGATGGCCACTGCCTTTAAATCAATGATAAAAGTTCTTCTGTTACCAGAATAACAATAAACCTATAATAGAAGAATAGTAAGTCTACTTTAGTCCATTATTCATTACCCTATCTTGAGGATTTGGGGATGGTGATGCCTACTGTGTTTCTAATTGAAATGAGGCCTAGGTGCCATGGGGCAGTTGGATGGAACTCTCTTGTTTGCTGTTGCAGACACTCTCTGTTCCTTGTGATGGACATTGTTCATTGTTATCTCCTTCTTAGTTGTCCTGGGTGGGTCCAATGAACTGGCAAGTATGTGTTGAATATCTCCTGAAATTTAGGGTTCAACTGGCACATGAGCAGACCAAAGATTTAAGTCTTTTGGACATATAATTAGCAACTATAGTGCTAATTATAGGTTCAAACAAAAGGGGCAGATGAACCACGTATAGGGAAACTACAAATGAATCTAATTCTGTTACACTGGCCAACATAAATTCCAAAGTAAGGCCCACTGACAGGATGCCAAATTCCTGACCTTGTCTAACCTCCTTATAGTGTTTAGATATCTCTAAAGCCCTCTGGAGCCCTTTTTTTTGAGGCACTGTTTACTGTGACAGTCAATGAGATCCTGACAGACACTGTTTACTGTGACAGTCAATGAGACATGCATAAGCATAACCTCTGGAATGACCTCCCAACTCACTTAGAAATCTATTCATTAAAAAAAACTCATTTGTATTAAATATTTAGTATTTCCCCCTTTTGATCAAGGTGTTTTTCCAGATGTATTGCTAGTTGACACTTGGTAATAATCCCTTGGTGCCATGGAGGCTCATCCCCCAGAGACATGTCCCATGCTGGGTAGAAGGTAGTGAGTTTATATGTTAAGTTTGACTTAAAGAGAGGCCACATTTGAAAAACAAAGAGGCTTTGAGAGGTAGTTCTTAGAAAATATGAAAATCTATGCTAAGTTTCCATTTCAAAGGAAGAGGTTCATCAGCACAATCATCATTATCAAGGGCCTGGTGTAATACTCTGTCTTCCTTCACTAGGCACTGCCCTTGTACTTGGGAGATTCTTGCCATCCTATTAGAGAATATAGCAGAACTGTCCAGGATGGGAATTCAATATTCTTTTGGTTATTGTGGGGGTCTCCACCCACTGAGACAAGACTCCATGAACATATTAATATGCCTTAGAGACATGTCCCAGGTAGAAACTTCCCTATACATCCCTATATCACCAATACCCTGCAAAAGTGATTCTCCTCTGCCACAGTTGTTCACAGTTGTGAACCCAAAACCTCTCCAAAAATGAAGCCAATTATAAAATTATTTATATATATAATCATTATAAAATTAATAATAAAATGATGGTAATAGTTTAAAAATAAGTAATAAAGTACAAAAAAATTAAAAATGCAGTAATATAAAAAATTAAGCATTGCGTCTTTCATCATTATAAGATCAGTTGTATGTACAGTGACATTTTCTTCTGTATATTCTTCTAGTATATCTTTCTTTTCATTTTATCTTCAAAGAAGTTTTGGTTACAGAAAAGTCACATAGAAAACATAGGGGATTCCCATATACACGACACCCTCCCGCTTTTCCACAGTCACCTATTAATAAAATTTTACATGTGGGTGGTACGTTTGTTACAATTGATGGACAAATATTGAAACATTGCTACTAACCATGGTCAATGGTTTACCTTATGGTTTATATTTTGGACCATACACTTTTATAGATATTGATGAAATTTTAAATGGCCTGTATCCATTATTGCAAGATCATGCAGAACAATTTTAATGCCCTAAAAATGCCCTATGTTCCATCTATTCTATTCTTCCCTTCCCCTCCCCTCAGAACCTATGGTGGCCATTAAGTTTCAATTTTTGAAAAATAAGATTCATAGTTACTTGTAATAATATTGAGGGCTTGACATATTGGTCTGTTTTCTTTTATTAGGCACTGCCTATGTTCTTGAGGGATTCTTGTCCCTCTAAATTAGAACATA
This sequence comes from Dasypus novemcinctus, assembly GCF_030445035.2. Lineage (NCBI taxonomy): Eukaryota > Metazoa > Chordata > Mammalia > Cingulata > Dasypodidae > Dasypus > Dasypus novemcinctus. The sequence goes on along the minus strand of NC_080676.1, from coordinate 33,959,616 downwards.
GCAAGACTCCCCAGGATGGAAGTTTAATATTTTCTGGTTTATTATGTGGGTCTCCACCCACTGAGATAACACAGTATGACAAGATGAGCACTCATATATTCCATGGAAGCATGCCCCAGGTGTGCTCTATCTCATAAGTGTTCCCACACCTGACCTCCTACACCAGTAACCTTCCCCTGACATATTTGCCAAAAGAACATTCCCAGCATTTTGCTTTTAACCACAGACCTGCAAATCCCCAGAGTTCACTGGCTCCTTCCCCAACCCTCTGCACAGGGCCATGGATAGTCCAACTCAACACACCCATTCTAGCCCCTTCACAGATCAACACAGCTGAACCCAATCACATCACTGCACCACTCTCACACCCTTCTATCACCCAACAACATCCTTCCACCTTAACATGGATTTACCCATATGTGCATCAGCTCACCATTCTCTACTCCCTGTCTCCTGATAACCTATTTTCCAGACTCTAGCTCTCTGAGTGCTCAATTTGCTTAGGTCATATCAGCTAGGTCATGTAATGTTTGTACTTCAGTGCCTGTCTTTCTTCACTCAACAAAAGGTCTTCAAGATTTATCCATGCTATCCCATGTGTTAATACTGGATTCCTTCTTACAGTTTAGTAATATTCCATTGTATGTGAAAATGCCTACTTAAGAATTTTATTTATTTTGAAGACAGGCATGAATTTGGTGTAAAACCAAAGCGGCATTCTGAAAGTTGCCTGGCAATAAGCAACATATACAGGAGCTTCTCTCTCAGGGAGAGGGCATGGCTATACTTGCCCCAAACCTCTTAAGGGTGAGGGTACTGGCTTTACTCAGCTTTAGCAGACACTTTCCATGCCTCATCCATATTCTTTCTTTTATAGCATTTTTACGTCTTCTGGCCAAACTTCCTGCTACTCACGTTGCCCAATAATTTTTCTTAGGGACTTCACTTGTCTTCACAGACTGCACTGCCAGCTCTGGGCTGGCAGAACATGCAGGAAACTTAACCAGCCTCAGGAGTAGCCCTCAACCAAAGATTAATTACCCTTGGGAAATACAAATCAGAAGCAGGAATTCTACATTGTACACCAGAGCTACCCTTCTGGACTAAGCTTCAAATGCCTGCAGTGGTAGTTTGTATGAAAATGCAAACTATTTTGGCTTCCCTTCTTCCCCTGTGTCATAGTTCCAATCCACTTCCAGTGTATCATAGTATAACAAACCAAAAGACTACTTACACTTGAATCCTCATTGAAATTTCTGCTTCTTGATAATTCAAACTGTGCCATGCAGAGTCCCCTAAGCAGTTGCCTTTTGACTCTGAATGCTTATTACTTTAGTTCAAAATCTTATGAACCACATGACCCACTCTGTGTAAGAGTTTCATCATTTTCTAAATGACAACACTACTGTTAACCCCAAGATTTCTGCAAAATACCTATACAGAGATAAAATTGAATTCAATGTATTTATAATGGTTAACATTGAATAAGAAAAGCATATAAATAATTAACAAATGTATTAGATTTTAATTACAAATAACACTTTTCAGGCAGAGTTTCATGACAGAAATATGATTCAAAATATTTCAAAATAAGATGATTTCCCTTAATATTGTTCTTTATCTCTATCATACACAGAGAGTCAGTTATATCTGTGTTAATGACTTGCACATAAACATTTGGGAAATTATAAAATACCATGTAAATATTACTGCTAATGAATTCTATATTTTCTAAGTGAGAGTAGAAATAAAAAGTGAAAAATGAATTTGAAGGAAAACAAATAAATACCGGTTATGGAGTCAGAGCAGATTGAATATGTGACTCAAATACTTGTGAATGTAGTTACATAGTAAAAATTATATAAACTCCCTAAACCTCAGTTACTTGATCTTTAAAATAGGAAATACAGTAGCATCTACTTCATAGGACTAATGGCAATATTAATTTTAAAATGCAAATACAATATTTACCAGTTGATGCTCCAAAGGAATCTTTAAAAATGTTAGCCACTCTGCTATTATGAAGATTAGAATGACTATTATTATAATACTATTATCATTATTTTTATTATGACTGTGATGAAATTAACAAAAAAAACATCAATTGCAAATAGAGTAGAGGTAGTGAATTCTCTGTAAGCCTATACAAATGCCATGGAATCATATTTCAGCATAAGTCAGTTCTTGTAAGAAATACAACTTTTAAAGAGTTGTTTTTGTGTCTAAATCCTATGAAATTCACTGTTTCTCCTTTAGAGGGTGATGTAGCCAGATTTTGTCTAGGTTCTTGACTAAGCTATAAGAAATGAATTTCAAGAACACATCAGGTTAGTTAGACCAGTAATGTATTTATTAAGTTAGTTGGGGAAGAGAAATGGAAAAAAGATAAGAGATCATCGTGGGTCCCATGTACAGAGGAAGGGGCTGAAGAGTGATAAAGTGGGCTGATTTACAGATTATAAATGCCCTGCATAGTGATCCATGCCGGAGCAAAGAAGTCAGAATAATGCAGGACAGAGGGAAAACAAGAGAGCAAGATGGAGGTGATAAAGCTTTTTAAACCACTAATTATTCTACCCCTTTGCTAATGACATAGGAGGAGTCCCAGCTGTTTGCTATTTTGGGTCTCAGGAAGGCCCAATGATAAAATCCTTGAGGAATAGGTGGGGCTTCCATAGGAAATCTCATTCTGAATTGCAGAATCTCAGGAGAGTCTTCCAGCAGCCATCTTGGGGTACCAAATGACATGTGGACTTCTTGCCAGGATCCAAATTCATGTATTGATTCCCTATTTAACCTGCTTCAGTGAAACTAATAAATCAGATTCATAAACAGGTAAACCTTGAAAAATGGGAAAGTAGGCATAGGAAATATTTATAGAAAATTTTTCTGTCAATGAAGTCAATATTAATTGAAAAAATATGGACACTCAGTTTTTGATGCTGTATTAACTTGGAATTTTTCAGTCCCATCCTTCCAATTAAAAAAAAAAAATAGGGGGCACAGAAGGAAATACGTGACTTTTCTTGGATTAAAGAAATGAGTTTTAAGGGAAAGCCAATGGCCCAAAATCTAGAGAGGCAAATGCATTTGGTGATATACAATAATTGAGATTTGCTTTCCTAGAATATAAACTGCTAGAGGTAGAAGGACTGGGAAGAATAGTGAAATGTTGTTTTGACAAATGGCTAGAGGCCAAGTGTGGAAACTTCTTGGCATCACAGTCTTAGAGGACCCCCACAATTTTGTGGGCATTATCTCCCCAAACCCAACGAGTTTTCAAGTCAAGGATCCAGAAAATCTCCTTCTGGCTCTTGCTAGCAGAAGGAGAAGTGTACCAATTGTGAAACACTCCCATAGTCTTCTCCGTACTAAGGTCAATTCTCTAGTCTAACGCAATTTGCCAACTTACAATTCTGAAATATTGTGGCAGCTGGAGGAAAGGAATTTTTAGACTACATCTGCTTCCAGCTGCCTTACATCACCAGAGTAGGAAAAGAAAAGAAGAGAAAACAAACAAACAAACAAACAAACAAACAAACAAACAAACAGAAAGCAATAAACAGGGAACAGGGATTAAAATGAATGGATAAATGGATAGGGAAGACTGTAAAAGAAAGAGAGCAGAGGACAGAGAAGAACAATTCTACATTATGTGAGGGCAAACAGAAAGGATTCTAAAAGCAATAGTCCTGAGAATTGGACCCACTAAAACAGTGAGAAAAAAGCAGTGAACTTGAATGTAGATAAAATGAAATTTCTCAAACAGAAATGTCAAGAGAAAAATCTATGAAGAAAAGGTTCCATGAAATGTTTCAACTTCAAAAAGCCTAACATGAAAGAGAGAGAAGAAAGAGAAAACTAATCAACAAATGGATGTAAAGTAAAATGGCTGTAAACTTTCCAAAATTAATAATAGACAACAAATCACATCAAGGAAGCTCAAAGAACACACATATATACACACAGAAAACAAAAAACAAATAAGCAAACAAAAATACCAATTACACTTAAGAATATAATATCCACATTTTACAAAAATAAAGACAGAAAATCTTGAAAGGAAGCCAGAATGGGTTGGGGAAAAATCATCTTATCTATGGAAGAATGACAATAAGAATCACAGTGTACTTCTCATCAGAAACCATGCAGAGGAAAAGAGAATGGGATGAAATATTTAAAGTATTGAAAGAAAACAAAACAGAACCTACCAGTCTAGAATTCTACATCAAATAAAATTATCCTTCAAAAGTATAAGAAGAATAAAGACTTTCTGAGACAACCAAAAACTGAGCTGTTAGAAAGTTCAATAGAATTGATAAAGCTCTAGAAATAAAGAAAGACCACAGACAGAAGGAAATTCATTGACCTGCACTGCATGGAATGTAACATTACCTTCTTCGCAGAAAAGAAAAATAATATAGATCAGAAATTCGGATCTATACAGAAATGGAAACCCATTGGAGAAGGGATGTTAAATTTTTTCTTATTCTTCCCTGATCTAAAATATAACTGTTCATTTAAAGTAATTGTAGTAACAATGTTTTAGATTATTATAGCATACAGATAAGTGAAATGACAACAATGTCATAAATGAGTGGAGATTGGAAATACTCTTGTTTTCAACTACCTATGTTGCACATGAAGCAAAATAGTGTCATAGAGGTGGATTTAGATTAGTTTAAAATGTACACTGCAGATTTTAGCAAAACTCCTAAAAGTCATAAAAATAAACATGAATGATATGTTAAGAGAGGATATAAAATCACAAAAAAAACTGAATTACAAACAGAGAAGGCAGCAAAAGCAGTGGGAGCGGTCTGAGAAGCAAATGTAAGGAATATAAAACAGTCATAAAGATCATAGATATTAACCCAACTATGTCAAAAATCACTTTTAATGTTAATGATCTAAATACACCAATCAAACGACAAGGCCAGAATGCATTAAGAAAATCAAGATCTAATTATATTTTATTCTTACAAAAATATAAGAGCTAAAATGATTAAGATCAAAGGGATTAGAAGGCTATATCATGATACTACTAATCATAAAAAAGCCAAAATATTTATATTAATTTCAAACAAAGCAGATTCAGAACAAGGAATATTTTCAGGGATAAAAGGAACATTACATAGTCAATATTTCTTCAAAAAGCTATAACAGTCATAAACTTGTATGCTCTAACAACAAAGTATCTAAATACATGAGGCAAAAAAAAAAAAAGACACAAATAGACAAATCCACTATTAGAGTCTTCAACTCCCCTTTTTCAGTAACACATAGAAAAAGAGTGAGAAAATTAGTAAGGATTTAATTCTCATAAATAGCACTATATTCTCAAGCTCACATAAAACATTCATAAATTGAGACCATATTTCAGGTCATAAAATCACAACATGTTAAAAAATATGGAAATCATACAAAGTATGTTCTCTGATCTAAACTGAATTAAACTAGAAATCAATAACAGGCAGATAGCTGTAACCCTCCAATATTTGGAAATTTGACAATACTTTCTAAGTAACATGGAATAAATAATGTAGATTGAAATACATTAGGATGGAAGACATACCTTTCTAATAGCAATTTTTAAATTAGTACATTTGGATGACTCAAATAATTTGAGCATCTTCTAAAATGAAAATGTGTTACCCCTCTTTCTGAAATTGGGATAATACTGTTAAGAAAATTTACTTTCATTCATTTGATATTCATTTCAGTTTGACAATCTTCTAAATGAACTCTATAACTATAAACTATATCCATATTAATCCTTAAAATTGAAAATTGTGGCTATTTTTCAGTTAGCTGTCACTAAATTTACATGAGAAAATAACCTTGAATAATCATTTTAGTTTATCTCATGATTTTTGTTAATTTAGGGATACTCTCTGACAATTTACACATTTGTGTTTGTCATAATTTAATCTCATCAATTTAGTCAGTTTTTAAAATTTTAACATATAGTATGCCATCTAGTGACAAAAAATTTAAATATAACAAATATACTTTCAAATCATTTTGAAGAAACACTGTTCAATGATATGCATTTAGTATTGATCTACTCCAGGAAATAAATCATATCTTTATATCTTTCTTCATAAAATATTTTTAAATTTGGTAAATCATTTAAAAATATCACTTTTAATATACTCTTTGTCATATATATCCAATTTAACCCATGCCCATGAAAATCCAATTCCACTGTTAAGGAGAATGAGCTGATTCTTAGTACATATACACTGTCAAATAAATTTTTATACTCAAATCAGATTAATCATTTAAATTTGATTTTTTTGTTTATTTGTAAAATAGAATTATATGGTTGTTTAGTAATTAGCAAAATATGTCTGTCACCTCATTTCTGTAGAGTTTTGGGTCAATTTCAGATTTCTTTTTTGTTCCTTTGGTATATTATATCTTTAATATTAATATCTGCAATGTATAATTCATTTCAGATAATAAGCTACTATTCACATAGTATGTCATTCGTTCTCTATCTGGGGCATTTTATAGATGTGGGCATAAAGGCTTAGAAAGAATATGTGATTTGTGTTGGGTAATAAGTGGCAGAAATAGGACTTGAAAACAGGTCTTCTCATGAAAAAAATCAACATTAAATTTCTACCATGCTAACAGAATATCAAATATAAAATATAGTATAACATTTGACATACAGTTGATGATTAAGAATTTTTTCCCACTCTAAGAATTTCATACATTTTATAAGTAAATGTTTGAGCATTTCTCAAATTAGTAATAAAAAAATATAGGTATTTTGTAGGTAGTTTCCCCTGGCTTATTTCCTAGTAAAGAAAATTGAGTTTAAGAATTGTAGAGTAGAATTTGTAAAACATTTTGCTCTCAACTTCTTTAAGAATTAAAAAGCCGTTACCCTAATCTGACCCTCTAAAACCCATCAAGAGATCAATAGGGGCATTATGTCAAGGAAAACTGACCTTGTGGATTACCCCATATAGGTGTCATTTCCAAACCTCTTCATAATTGAATGAAGATAGAACCTATAGTTATTTTTATGTGAACCTGTTTCCTAAAAATACAATGCACTCCTGAGAATTCTGCACTGTCTAGACATTTTAGTTTCCTGGGCTGCTCAAGCACGTAACATGAAATGGTTCAGGTTAAACAATGGAAATATGTATGCTCATATTTTGAGGCTGGGAAAATTTTCAGATCCAGGCATCAGCAATTTGATGCTTTCTTCCTGAAGACTATAGCATTCTGGGGTAACTGCTGGTGATCTTTAGTCCTTAGGTTATCACATGGCACTACACATGTGATGGCATCTTCTGGTCTCTCCCTTCTCTTCCTAGTTTTGTTGATATTCAGATTCTTACTTTCTGTGACTTTCTGTATCAATCTGAATTTCATCCCACTATAATGGGGACACACTTTATTTGAAGTAACCTGACAAAATGACCTGCTTACAATGAGTTCACAACAATAGGAATAGATTAGATTTTTCAATGTGTTTTTTCTAATACATACAGCTTCAAACCACCATACTATATGTACAAAGGACAATGTCCTGAAGAAATATCTTGAAACACACATTAACACTGAAGTCTTCTTTGGTTTTCCTAAATATCCTAAATAATTCACTTATCCTCTGCAGGATTAGAATTGCTGTTTTGCAAGAAAGAAAAAAGAAAAAAAGAAAGAAAGAAAAAAGAAAATTCATAAATTCATATTTGTTTTTTCAATATAAAATTTCATCAAGAACATTTTTTCAAGTTCTTTGTAGTTATTTTATCAACTCTAAGTAATCATAGACTTTAATCTAAGAGAAGTCCCAACCAGATAGTGAAAGGAAAGGGGGAAAGATCTGTGGTCCTGCTGAGAAGAGGCACAGATTAAAAGGAAGAGGAGGTTAGGCAAATGTCTTGATATGACTTATACAGGTTTAAAACATGGGAGTGGAAGTATTTTAGGCATGTTTAGACAATTTGCTCCCAAGAATTAAGAAGAAGATACTCTGTGCAATAATTTTCTCCAATATTAGTGGGCGTTAGCAAAAAAAAGAGAGAAGAGCAACTTTATTAAATGACAAGAGTGACTATTTGGCACTCTTGAGCATCCTATAGTTTCCATTTTAGTGTGATGAGATCCAGGAATCAACAAACACCATTTAGGAGCAAGAAAGGTGACCAAACAAATAGACACGAAGTTTGCCATGTAAGGAAAGAGGGCACCTTGAAATGGAGACTGAAGGACAGACAGTCCAGGTAAGAATTCAAAAGGAGAGTGTGGCAGGCAAGAATATGAAGAATATCAGGGAAGAATACTAAATATGCCTAATGGCTAAAACTAACACAAAAAAGAAATGAGATTTAAGGTAACCAAGTCAGAAGCATTGGACATAACTCTAATTGAATGCTCATGGATAGATTTCAGCTAATCCCACCTTAGAGCCCAGGATAACCTAGATCTCAGTCTCATGATCCGAAAACTACATCTTCTCTTCATTGCCACATTTCATTTTACATCCCAACAGTATTTTTCCATGATTACTCCATATAACAGGGCCAGTTTGAGGCAGGATATTGAAAACATAGAATATGTTTTCTATGTTAGAAACTTATTTGTATTATCCAAGCAGAGAATGCTATCAGACTGTGATGGTTAGGCTATTGTGTCAACTCAGCCAGGATAATTGTGCCCAATTGTTTGGTCAAGCAAGAATTGGGCTAACTGTAATACATGGGCATTTATGGACTTTAGTTCCCATTGACTTTACTGCAGTGGTAAATCATAGATAGCTAGTTATAATTACATCAGGGAGATTGCCATCAGCAATGAGTGATACTTAACTCTATTAGTTGAATCCCTTAAAAGGGGAAGTGATTCCAGCATTGAGAGAGAATTTCCCAGCTCATCTTTGGATAGCCAACATCTCCCAGAACTCATCAAGAATCTTCATTAGACTTCCATCAGAGCTGGTTGCAGCCTGCCTGCAGAACCTGGACTTGTGCATCCCCAAAACTGCATGAGAGACCCTGATAAATCTCTTGCTATCAACAGATATCCCTTGTTGATTCTGTTTCCCTAGAGAACCCTGACTAATACACAGACTATACAATAAATAAAATTGTTTTGTTTTTACTCCTCCATGTCCCACCAAGTCTCCAATAGTACTACTGAAAACTATTCAAGGGTAGAGAGCTCACAGAGAATCAGAGAGAAAGAAATGAAGAAACTAAACTTTCTTTTAATATATGACTTTAGATAAACTTTTTTGACTCATTACATACTTAATCACATGTAGCATAAATCATTCCTTCAAGGGAAAATAAAATAATGATATAGATAGCATTCTCTTTCCCTGATGCCAATACATTATGATAGCATGCCAGAAATTTCATCATTGATTGGGTTTGGATAGTATACAGTCATTCTTTTCCTTTGCATAATCTCTGGTTTTCAGCCAGTCTTTATTCTGTGAGATTACACAAATGTTTGTGGATACCAAATAATTATTAGGTGGAATTTACTTACAACAGTGAAATAGAGAGACATAGCTGCAAGTAACTTAGTCTTATTGTTTATAGAAATTGTAAAACATATTATACAATTGTGCACTACATTTTTTAATTGCTAAATTACAATTATCATTTAAAGTACATAGCTCCAATAATTTTTTCTCAAATAGGTGCTAAAGAAAGTGCCTTCTAAAGTAAGTTTTAAATGTTCTTTTTAAAAAGTTCTAAATTAAGAGCTTTATAAACTAATAACACATTTATAGATTTTCCAGTATGAATATTTTTCATATATGCTGCTTTTAAAGGGTTTTCTATATGCAAATTATTGTCCTGAGTTCTCTATACATATTAAATAAAAACAGTATTATGACATAGATAGAAATGAGGGAACTAAAGCACAGAGAGGTTAAGTAACGTGTCCACAGTTATTTAGCTAATAAGTAGAAGATCTCCATAGATGGTTCCCAAATCCATATTATTTACAACTATACTATATTGCTTCATCATTCTATTTAGTCAAATTCTTTCTGTAACTATCTAAATTATTTTTGTGTATTCCTGTTGAGTAAACTCAGAAATTTAATAGAATATGGGTTAGTGTAATGTGTGAGTCAGGCTTAACAGAACCTGCTGAATCCCGTCCCCTCATAAACACTATTTTTTAAGGTATGGATACATGACCATAATGAGAAAATGAGAGATAAATAGTTATTTTTGTGAATGAAAATGTTGCCTCATTCTTTAAGAGTTCCCAGAAGCAAAATTATATTGTGTCCTTTAGTAGTGTGACCAGATTTGGCAAGTAAAATATAGGATGACTAGTTAAATTTTAATTTCAGGTAAACAGTGAAAAATTTTTCTTGGGACATATTTACTAAAAAGTTAGTAACTGTTTATCTGAAATTCAAATTTCACTGGACATCCTATATTTCAACTTACCTGTTAATCATTATGAAACAATGAAGTTCTGTGTGCTACTGGTGACCATCTTGACATCATAAGTCAGTTGTCAAAAGCAACTGAAACGTCAGATAGAGATGGGAAGGAATAAGACATTTATGATGACTTTTGCTGTTGATCTCAACAGTCCCCATGCCTTCATTACCATATAACTTCCAGTAAATTATCAAATACATTGTCTTTGTTTAATTTGTGTTTTATGTTACCATAATCAATAGCACCTACCCTGAAACACATTAAAGAGTTATCATGGAATATGTTTAGTCTCAAGTTGTTGCTATTCTCCTGATAAACAAGTCATTTAAGCGCTATGTACTCCACAATGGAAAGAGAAGCAACAAGATCTACTGGAGTATTCTATGCCATATAATGTGAATCCTTTCCTCTATTTGACTCCTAAAAACTGGAAGTTTAAGTCACTGGGCCAAAGGGATAATAAGCTACAATTTCTTTTTATATTGCAGTAGAAACATCACAAACTAATAACAAACACTGCAATATTCAAACATAATATCTTGATTTTATAATTTTATTCATGAATGACACATCTTTTACTTCTTGCCTTCAAACCACTTCTTCATACATCTCTCTCTCTGTTAAGTCCATTATTTGGCTGCTGTCTTCGTTACCAGCACATTATCTCACCAATGGGGCGATGTTTCCATGGTGATAACTAGACGGAACCTGCATGAAGACTTTGATCTGTGTGGGTTTTGCTTACATTAAGATAAAATAGAATCTATGCGTGGACATCAAGAGACATGAAGAAAGGGTGATACATTCTTTTGTTTTACATATAGATATAATGTGTTTCAGGGAATAGTTTTCTTCTCTCTAAAAGCTCCATTTAATTTATAACCTTTTCCCTATAGGAATTTATATTTGTTGGTTTTATTATGAATATTTCACTCAAACTACATCACAAACACAGACAACCTACACCAAAGATCTTTTCTAGTTCATTTTTTGGACCTAAATCATATTTCACTTTGTTATCATTATCACTTCATATTTACTTATTCCTGGATCATTTCAATAGTATGATTGGTTTCCTCCTTGTCTTTTTTCCAGTGAACCTTTGTCATCAAATGCTTATGTGACTGGTTTACTCTTTAAATTATAAAAACAGGATTATTTCCAAAGATTTCTTTTACACAGAAACTGAAAAACATTATTCTGCATTTATGATGGATTTTATTATTGTTTTTGTTTCTCCTATAAAAGTACATATAGACAGCAGCATGGTATGTTCCATATTGTAGTGTTGCCAGTTAATGTATACTTTAATCTATCCCAATAATTTTGAAAACAAAAAATTTGAAATATGTGCAAAATTATATCTGTGCAGTAGTTCTGGTCAGGGATTTTGCCGGCCAACCAAAGGTCAAAAGGAGAGACAACAAGAGATAAATGTGACAAGTTTGGTAAAGTAGTAAGTTATAAGTTTTGCCACCACCACAACATAATAGTCATGCATCTTATTAAACTGTGAAAGCTTATTCATATATATCAATATTTTGCTATTAAAATATTATAAATACATTATTAAATGCTTAATTCCTATAGAAAAAAATTTAAAAATATAGAATTACATTAATACAATAAACTTGATGATGTACCAACTGTATAATTGACTTATTAAAAGGTTAGGTAAACATACTTGAACACAGAACTATTGTCAATGTTAAGAAAACAGTAATATCCAATTCAGATTTGAATAACAATACAAATGAGCATTTTAAATGAGTAAATTAAAAATAGTTTTTCCACATAGTATTTTGTTTTAAATCTCTCTACAAAATAAATTCACTAATCTTAAATATGTATTTGAGAATGTTATACATAAGCAATGTACACCAAACACATATATGCATACACATGTACTATATACAATTATACATATATGGATAAATAAACACAAACATTTAAATAATAAATTTGATCCATGGTGTTATTTTGAATTTTAACCATCATTTGTTATTATATTTCATTTCATAATGAAAAAATGCTAGCATTTTATTGGAAAGGGGTTGGATAAATTATGAAAAATTCTTGGAGGTTAGCCATCGCAGTGACAAAAGTGATGACTTTTAGAGAGTTAAAAATATATCAAAATTGAAGATAACTACTACATGGTAGGAGGACTTTCAGAAATATAAGAGAAAGGACATTTGTTTTGTGATCTGCAGTAACTTATTTTTTCCAAAAGAAAAATGCTGAACATACACATATGTGTCAAGAGATTTGCCATTTGCCAGGAACATTTTTCTTACTAACTGCCATATGAACCTTTTGATAATGCCTGTTCCTGGAATAAAGAAACTCTTATGAGGATAAATGCTATGTAAAGAGAAACCAGGCTAATATATTTACAAAATATGTATGAAAAGGGTGCACAAAACAATAAAACATATCAAGAAGAGAATACTTACCTAAATGATGTTAGTTACAATAAGGAGAGAGTATGCCTGCATGTCATTATGAATTAAAAACAAATAGTGAAAATATATATATATATATACACATACATATATAAATGAACAAGAAACAAAGAAATGTTTAGAGAAATAACAAAACAACAAAATTAGATGGATGAGTTCAAGAAAGAAATTTGAAGAGTGAAATAAAGCCAGCATAGAAATGAAGTCCAATTCAGAAGCAGGAAAAAAATACAACAAACACTTCTGAAAATATAGAAAAGTGCTTGAAGAACAAAGCTGAAGAACGTAAGTATAAATAAGTTTAAATTAGTGAAGTATATCACAGGTTTAGAGAGAAAAAGAAAAGATAGGTAGGCAAAGGGACATAGGTGTGTACATTATTGGTGGGTTTGAAGGAAAGACCAAAATTATTAAATCAAAACAGTGTATTTAATATATTATTTGCATATCTAGAGAAATTCTAGAAAACTTAAACTAAAAAAAAACCTTGAAAAAGCAAAAAAAAAAGGAACAACTTCTATGAAAATCCAATATTCATACGTCTTTTAATATAACATTCTTTTCCTGGAAATTGATCCCCTTTGAATAAATAGCAAATCAAAATATAAGGATAAATTACAAATGTGATTTTTAAAATATGTTTTTTAGAGACCATAAACTGAATCAAAGTGATTAATGGTCAATAAGAATTGCAAATTTATTGTGGTACAAATATTTAAACAATAAATTAGATATATAAGAGATGTTTATAGATTTCCACTGGATATTGCTAAAGGAGAAAATATTGATAAAAATTTTTTGTAACAGTATCTAAATTTTGTAGAATTAGCAATTAACTAAAAATAAATGCCATTTATATATGTATGGGTTTTTCTCCTTTGTTTTCACTATTTTTCTATGTGCTCTAGGATAAATATCAGTTTTGGTTAAAGATAAAAGTATTTTTGAAGGCACAATAATTTCCATTGCATTGTCCATCTATGAACAGTCATAGTCATATACAAAGATATAGACCATCCAATTTTTATTTATTATTTAAAAATCACTTACATTTATTAAGAAGTTGAGTTTTTTAATAATTTCTCCTGACAGACTAAAAATTCTGAGATTCTACATTTAGAAATTATTCTCTATGAAAGCAGATACCCAATAATTCCTCAGTAAATAATATGGAGGTATTAACATCTGTTCTCAAAATAATTTCTACTCATTAACCAGTTGAAATGAAAAGTTAATTCTGGTAATTTGAGATAATACAAGTAAAAGATTAAAGGATGAGAATAAAATGTGAAATAATTATTTAATATTAGTAGATATAATGCATCATCTTAAACTGTTTTCTTCCTTTCTCCCTTTCAATACAGCTAAAAACAGCAGATAGATTCAGAGTTAATAGGATTTCAGAGTTAAAACCTTTTGGGATGAACAAGGTCATTTATGGATATTGTTTCTTTGAGTGAAAGCTTCATATTTGACTTCACTTCACCTTTTCATTATTTTCTCTCTAGTTACTTTTTAACTAATCTAATGGGTCAACCTATAAACCAGAAGCATTTGAAATATTTTTAACCCATAGATAATTAACATGGGTCATGGGTTAATAGCAAGAAATAAACTTAGTTCACATGTTTGCTTCTCAGAAAAGGAAGCTAAGGTATTGAGTTTGAATGCCCTACCTAATATTTATCATTTAGCTCGTCGTGGCTCTGGTTTTGCTAATGAGGGACAATTGCCCCTTTGACCTAAATGCCTTTTCGTTCATGCAATTGAGTGCACTACTTTGGTAGGATAAAATGATGGACAGCACTATTTCCTGCTTCATTAAAATCTGACATAAGAGTCTCATATTGTACACTAACTTCATGAGTTCAGGAAACTGGTATAACTTGCTTACCATTAGAACCAGTGTGTGATACATTATTAATACACATTAAATGAAAAAGCTAAAACCAAGTAAGTAATAAATTATAAGAATAACAATATTTTATGTTATGGGTTAAGAATAATATTTTTTTTCAGGAATATTAATTCTTGACTTTTCAAGGTCTCACAATTCATAAGTAGCTATGGAGGAATTTAAACCCATGAATTCCAAATTCCAAGGTTTTCTTTCATTTTCCCACCAAAAATGATACTTTCCATTCTCTTTCAAACAGATAATTCTCTTAATATTATGCTGTACATAAATCCATTTTAGACTAAAAACATCGAAAATTTCAGTTTTATGGAACAATAGAATTTGACGAGTCAAAATTATAAAGGAGATTTTCTCCCAAAATGTAAAATTGTCTAATAAATAACGTAACAATATTTTTGTAAAATATTCTTTAATAATATAATTAAAAACATAATATAATACCCCATCATTTATCATCTATTGTATTTGAATATATTATAAAGTTTTTGACCATAAATGTAAATGAATAAAAATGAACAATTAAATAATTTATGCAGCCTATTTTCTTAATTTACTGGAATAATTTCTGTTTATTAATACTATTTATCTCTTATTTTTATAGTCATGATCTTACCATTCATCTTTATACATTATCATTATTTATGGATAGAGATATGTAAAATTTTTCTGATATTTTCATACTTTATTCTATTGTTTTTATTTATAAATGACCACTTGTAACCTGAAAGAAAATGTTTCCACTAACAAGTAATATAATGTGTTCTGCTTTTTCAATTTTTATCAGCTATTGAAAGTATACAATTTCATATAATATTTTGAAAGAATAATTATTTGTCCACTAAGAAAATTAATGAATTAATTTCTGAGTATTTACAACTATTGATAGCATTCTGCCTGAAAATGCTATTTGAGTTTTTCCTTTGTCAGAAGTTCATTATGAAGTCATTCATAGTAGTTAATATTCTTTGATAGATTTGAGAAAATTTTTATAATGCATTAAAAATCCCAACATATTTTATAACATAGAAATAAA
Organism: Dasypus novemcinctus; assembly: GCF_030445035.2. NCBI lineage: Eukaryota > Metazoa > Chordata > Mammalia > Cingulata > Dasypodidae > Dasypus > Dasypus novemcinctus. Next base: position 33,943,761 of record NC_080676.1, on the reverse strand, counting down.
ATACAGAAAACCCATATTCTAATAATTAGGGACTGCACACAAATATCTATTCTTTTGAAAATTAGAATACAATCAACTTAGATAGCTTTATCCTCAGAGAACCTTTAATGCATACCTAAGTCAAATAAATACTGTTGGTCTCATATCTGTGTTTACAATCCAAGACAATGACAAGTATAGGAAATCAGAAGACATGACTTCCAATATTTTTGGGATTAATTATTTTTTTTTTGAAGATTTATTTTTTAGATACAATTCTCCCCCCCCCCCCCCCCCCCCCCGCCCTCCCAAGTTGCATGCATCAGCACTGCACATGGGCCAGCTCCACACGGGTCAGGGAGATCGAGGGTTTGAACAGCAGACCTCCAATGTAGTTGGTGGAATGCTCTATTCATTGGGCCAAATCCACTTCCCTCGGGATTAGTTTTACAGGATACTGTGCCCCAATCTGTACATTGACTCAGTCATTGTCCTTTTCTAACCCCTTTCTTCTTTTCTGTCTCTACTAAACTGAACTTCCCAAGCTCCCTTAAGGTAAGTATGGCCATAACACATTCAGATAAATGATAAGCAAACAGAAACCTTCTCCTTTCTTTTTCTCTCTCATACTCAAATGAAAATATAACATCTGGAGATACAAAAGTCATCTAGTGAACATGGTGTAATGAGCAAGAGGGGGAAAATCCAAGCACAAGAAATGAAGGAGAAGTCATATAATAAGGTTTGGTTATCTAAATTTTGAGTAGCAATCTCAGTTCTCAGGGATTCCTGTAGATGATGACTTCTTTTATGAGATAAATAATAACCTCTAGTTTAAGCTATGGAATTAGATTTGTCTAATATTTACAGCATAATACATTTCCAAGTGCTGACTTTGTTATTCATGTGATCTATGCATAAAGAATGATGTATAGACTTGTGACTCTAAACAATTAATGTCTTGCTTTAAGAGATGCTTAATAAATTTGGAACAATGAAATATACAATCATGAACCTAAAAGATGCCAGAACATAAGCCGTCTTTACTATAAATACCAGGTAAATCACAATTCCATCTCTTTATCAACATTTCATTTATGAAAAATTCACCTAAAAGTGGTAGCTGCTGGTTCTGTGTACCTGGAAATTAGCTAATGCAACTTTGATTTTTTAACAATAGTAGAAAACAATAATTATTACAATATTTCAGCATATATTTATATTTCCCTATAACCCCCCAAATGTGCTAAACACTTACATGTATTGTATCTGCTGAATAAATCTACGAAGTAAATATTTTGTTTTCATTTCTAAGTAATTTTTGATCCTCAAATATTTAAAATACCTAACTCAAGTAAATGACAATTATATTATTTAATGCAATTTTATTTGATTTCAAATATCAAGTTTATTATACTATAGCCTTTTCCTAAGATGAGGTGTTTCCATTATTAAGTTTATGAGTCTTCTTTCTGAAGAAAAAGTAAGTGCTAAGACATGTACTTCCTTTCAATCAATCCTGCTTATCCTCTTAAAAATGTTGTGGTTAAATAGACACAATGCAAAATTTCACATTTTAACCACTATCATTCGTACAATATTGTGTTACCATCACCATATCCATTACTAAAATTTTTCATCTCCACAAACAGAAATACATACCCATTAAGCAATAATTCCCCCACCCCTCTACCCATTTCCTGGTAACCTGTAATGTACTTTTTGTTTCTATGAATTTTCTTTTTCTAAGTATCTCACATAGCTAAGTTAAGCCATACAATGTCTCAAGGACATTTTACAAAATATGGTTCATCCATACTATAGCATGTATCAGCACATCATTCCTTTTTGTGGCTGAATGGTTTTACATTATATATATATATATATATATATATATACACACACCATTTTTGTTTATCCATTCATCTGTTGATGGAAAATTGGTGATTTCCACCTCTTGCCTGCTGTTAATAATGTTGCTATGAACATTAGTGTATACATATCAGTTCAATTCCCTATTATTATTTCTTTCAGGTATATACCTAGAAGAATAATTACTGAATCATGTGGTAATTCTATGTTTAACGTTCTGAGGAAACACCAAAAGGTTTTCCACAGTGGTTGAACCATTTTATGCACTTCCATCAGCAAACTACAAAGTCTCCTAATTTTCTACATCCTTACCAAGCCAGCCAGGTACTTTCCACTTTTTAAATTATAAGCTCCCTAGTATGTGTGAAGGGATGTTTCATTGTGGTTTGGATTTACATTTTCCTAATGTCTAATCATGTTGAGCTTCTTTTCATGTATTTGTTGGCCATTAATTTATCTTTGAAAAATGTCTCTGCAAATCCTTTGCCTATTTTTAATTGGGCTGTTTGTGCTTTGTTGTTGCGTTGCAGTAATTCTTTATATATTCTGTGAATTAAACCTCCACGAAATTTGTTTATGAGTTAACATATAGAGAATGATCCTTTTGCACTTGAGAGGAATATGTATCCTGCTCCTCTGTTGAAGTATTCTTTATATGTCTGTTAGGTCTAATTGTTTTTAGTATTGTTCAGATCTTCTATTTCATCACTGATCTTCTGTACAAATGTTCTATCCATTGTTTAAAGTGGTGCATTGAAGTCTCCTACTATTAATGTAAAAACCATGTATTTCTCCCTTTAATTTCTCTAATATTTACCTCATATATTTTCAGGCTTTGTTATTAAATGCATGTATATTTATAATTGTATCTTCTTGTTTAATTGAACTTTTTAACAATATATAGTGTCCTTTATCAATATATATTGTCCCTAGTAACTGTTTTATGCTAATGTTTTTTTTATCTGATATTAGTATAGCCACCCCAATTCCTCTGTGGTTATAATTAACATGGGATACTTTTCCCATTCTTTTACTATCAACTTATTTGTATCAATGAGTTAAAGATGAGTCTTTTGTAAATAGCATGTAGTTCTGTCATGCTTTTTTATTCATTCTAAAAATCTTTGACTTTCTGTTGGAGAGTTTATTCCATTAAAGTTAAAGTAACCACTGATAATGCAGGACTTTTGCCATTCTGTTATTTGTTTTTTTGTGTGTGTGTGAATTTTACCTTTTTTTTTGGCACTTATTTCTTCCTACTAACTATCCCCTAACTTTGTATTTTATTTTTCTTTTGTAGTGAGCCATTTGAAAACCCTTTTCATTTTTTTTTGCATTTACTTTTTATATATTTTCTTTGTGGTTACAATGAGGTTTAAGTTTAAAATCCTAAATCTATAACATTTCATTTAATTTGATACTAACCTAACTTCAATAGTATACATAAACTGTTTCTTTGCCCCTCCATGCCATCCTTTTATGTTGTATTGCTACAAATTATATATTTATTCACTGTGTATCCCAAACCATAAATTTATAATTATGCTTCATACTTTGAATTTTAGATCATGTAAATAGCAAAGAGTGGAGTTATATTAAAAAATATAATAGTTGTGTCACTTATATTTAACCATGTAGTTTATCTTTAATGGAGATCTTTATTTTTTCTTAAAGCTTTTAGTTACTATCTCATGCTCTTTTCATTCAACACAATGAACTCTCTTTAGCATTCTTTATAGGGCAGGTCTAGTAGTGAGGAATTCCCTCAGGTTTTTTTTTTTTTTTTTTTTTTTCTGGGAATGTCTCAAAATCACTTTCATTTTATAAGGACACTTCTCTTAAATAGAGAATTCTTAGAGGAGGGGTGTTTTGTTGTTTTATTTTCGTTCACCACTTTATATATGTCAGCCCCTACCTTCTTGTCTCCATGTTTTCTGATGAGAATTTATCACTCACTATTATTGAGGGTTCCTCATGTATGACAAATTGCTCCTCTTTTAGGTTTTCAAGAGTATCTCTTTGTGTTTGGCTTTTAACGGTTTGATTATTATGCATCTTTGTGGACATGTCTTTGAGTTTATCTTATTTGGTGTCCAAAGATCTTCTTGGATATCTTCATTAAATTTGGGAAGTATTCAGCCATTATTATTTCAAATATTCTTTCTATTTCTTTATTTCACTTCCTTTTGGGACTCCGATAATGTGTATATTAGTGAAGTTGATGGTGTGCTACAGGTTTCTTTGGCTTTATTTACTTCAGTCTTTTTTTCTTTTTCTTTTGAGTCTGGATAATTTCAATTGTCCTATCTTCAAGTTAAAGGGTTCTTTTTTGTTATCTCCAGTCTGCTGTTGAACCCCTCTCAATAATTTTAAATTTCAGGTACTATAATTTTCATCTCAGTATTTCTTTTTGATACTTCTCATCATTTCTATCTCTATTGAAATTCTCATTTTTCCCCTGTATCATTTACCTGATTCTTTTAGTTTATATGTGTTTTCCTTTAGCTTTCTAAGTATAAGATAGTTTTAAAAGTATTTTTCTGCTATGCCCAGTATCTTGTCTTCATCATTGGTGGTTTTTATTACTATATTACATTGCTTAAATTGGCTATCATTTCCTATTTCTTTGTATACTTTGTGATTTGTTGAAATATGAACATTTCAATATTTTAATGTGCTGTTTTTGGAAATCAAGTCCTTCCGCTTCACAAGGATTTGCTGAGACTCTTGTTCCACTCTTACTGTTGAGGACCATAGCAGTCTATTTGTTTAGTGATTTATCCAAATAATATATGCAATGTCTGTATCACTTGACAACATATGTAGTTCTGTGTTCCTTAAGCTTGTATTCAGCTAGTGTTATGACAGATACTTTCTTGAACACCAGGAGCTAACCAGAAAATAGGAAAAAAAATGCCTTTATCACTGTTTGCTGATTGTTCGTGCTGGCGCTCTCCTTTAGCACTTACCCAGTCATACAGTGACCTGAGATACCAGACAGCAGCAAAATCATAGGGTCCACTCAGGTCTTTTCTAAGCATTTGTGTAGTTCTGGGTTTGCACGTGGGCTTTTTAATTCCCTTGTTTACAGGGATACCTCAAATTCCTCATGTCCTCTCAGGAAATTCAGTCTTTTTTCCTAGTCCTGAGCATGATTGTGTGTCTCAACCAGTAATAATTTGCCCCAGGTAGTTAGCTGTGACTTGGTTGTTTCCTCGAAGAGTTTCTTCAGCTCTGACATCTGCCTTTATGGCCATAACAAGCTCTGGGATCAGTCAATGGTCATCCTGGGTCATTCCTTCAGACTGCCACCTAACGGACTGGCACAGACATTTGTGCACCCCAATATGCATTTAAGGGTTACTCTTCCCTTTACGTACTAGAAACATGGAATGGCACTGCACCCAGCCAGGTGGGAGTGGGGGAAGGGCCAGTAAAGTTGCCACAACTTTCTCCTACAATTTTAAAGTTCTTTTCTTTATTCAGCACTCATCCAATGATTGCAACCCTTTGACTCTTTTACAGAGCTCTGAGAAATTTTATTCTGCTGGTTTTTCAATGTTGCTGTAGGAGGAAGGAACCTAGGAGCCTCTCACTCTGCTATTGTGCTGATACCATTCCTTTCTACAACTTGCTCATCCACGTTTATGCTCTATCTCTAGGCATTTAGGAAACAAAATTACTTTAGTAACTCTAATTTTTCAGGGCCTCTAATATAGACCATACATTAAGATTGGAATAATCTGGTTTAGTGAACAAGAAAAAAGTGAAGAAGAAATGCCAGTATAGATTAGAAATCCCAAGATCTAAAATCTATTTCTTTCCATTTACAAAACAGTTGTATGGCTTGGGGTAGGTGATCTAATAATTTTCAAACTTAGTACCATCATATTTAAAATAATTACGAAGTGGATATTTAATCTCTGAACTATAATTTTGAATTCCAAACCTGTGCATTTCTTAAACAATATCAAGATTCATGAATAGAAATTATTTCTTTCCACGTACTTGCAATTACTTCCTTTTTTTCAAAATATTTAATGATTAAAATTGTGAACTGAAAACCACCCCAAATAAATTCAGAGTTTCACTCTCATAAATCTAAATCTTCTATGAGATGACCCAAGATAAAAAAGTCAGTGTGAAGTAATCAGAAGCCTGAAAAGACTATCAATTACTGTTACCTAGATTACAGAAATTTGCTAAATTCTGTCCTCCTAGGTATCTGATTATTCAGGTATTCCTTAGTTTCTTAAGATAGTCCTCTATATTTCAATAATTTTTAAATGAATTTTCTTTCCAGCAAAGGCACTTAAATATTAAAGGTAAATATAACAAGTAGAAATGATAGCAACCAATTATGGAAAAGGTAGTCTCTCTCTATTTAACTCTTTATTTTCAACACTCAACAAATCAGGAATAAATTGGCCCTCCTTGTTACTGTCTGATCATGCATGATGATGGTCTTCCTAATTCAACAACCTTCTCCTACAATGTCATATCTGTTCTGTGGTTCTATTTAAATGCTATATTTAGTACCTCCTGGATTTATAGAGGCATATTAACAGGTATTTGTCTAATGTCATTATTAACACATGGTAAACAAATCAGCTTAGATGCAATGAAACAATACAATAAAATAACAATGAAATATTTAGGAAGCTAAAAGAAAAACTATGGAATCAGAGGACTTCTCACACAAAAAACAGATGAAAAAGCATATGTAAAGATGAGAAATATGAATCTATAATGGAAAGGAAAATGGGAAATAGTTTCACTGAATCCTCTTTGTAAGAATTAAACATCTGATAAATGAATGAATAAAAAGGAGGATGAATGGATGGTGAAGACACCATGAAAATGGTAGAAATGTGAAAGTAACTCAGACATAGAAAATGCATTTTCTCTAAACTGTTTTAAGTCTTCTTCTGCAGGAAAAAGAGGAGTGCAATAAACAGAGCCTAAAAAGAAGCAGAATACTATAAAATGAGGCAGAAACAATCCTGAAAAGATTGCAGAAGAGAAAAATTATCTAGATTAGGCTATGGGTATGCCAGTTATTTGTTTGTTTTTTAAATTTCTAAGTGTTAGTTTATTAATAACAGCACTCCATTTAAAAAGAAAAGTATAAAAAAGCACCAGTCATTTCTTATATCACTGCATGTAATCATCACAGCAGCAGGTCAAGGAGTAAGGGAAGAAAGATATGACCATGTATGTGGGTACTTACTCATCAAAACTTATTTTTAATCCCAATTTGAAAGGAGATGGGAAAGAATGTCATTTTTGGGTACAGTTAAAGGCTGAGAATGTTTTAGTTTAAAATGTACAAGTCAGACAGGTTATACTAAAAATAGTAAAATTTTTAAAATTATACACAGGGTCTTAACAATAACAATTAAATCATAATTAAATTGTGCTGATATTCAAAGGGATTTCTGTGGATTAGCATCCAATGAGGAAGGGGGTGATATAGAAAATTTAGTTCCTCCTGAATGGTGGAGCCAACAGGGTGGATATCAAGTTTATTTGGAAAATATTTTAATATCCAAATGCAATTAAATGAAAAGCCAAGTATCTGTATGATCTCATTCATTTCCAGTCATTTTTCCTCCTGAGCAAATACCCTGTCCAGAAACCAGGGATTAAGAACTGAGAAGGATGTGACTAATAATTCTCTTCCTCTTCCTCCTCCCCCTCCTTTTCTTTATTCTCCTCCTCTACCTCCTCCTTCTCCTTTTGCTTTTTTTGTCTTAGAACCTATTAAAAAGTTATCTTTTTCTTTTTTGAAATGCCTGATGTCAAGAGCATTAAATTTATTTTAATATATTTGTATTAAAACTGTGTATATAATCAAATCAAGAAGATATCTTCCACAAATAAATACCATGTATTTAGATCAGCCTATATTCCATTTCTGATTCTACTGCTCATTAAATAATGAAAACATGGTCTGCCTTCACCTCTTTATGTTGCCATTTTCTCAAGTTAAAATAAAAATAATCTTAGAAATAGTTATCCATTCATTCACCATATGTGTTGGTTAGTCTTGTGTCAACTTGATCAGTAATGGTGCCCAATTGTTTGGTTAAGCAAGCAATGGACTGTGAGAACATTTCATGGACTTTAATTACCAAGGAGTTGATTGCATAGAAAGCTATGCAATCTATTGAGAGATGTCTCATATGATCATTTGAAATCCTTAAAAGGAGAAGTGATTTCAGCAGTCAGAGAGAGAATTCCCACCTCTACTTCAAACAGCTAGTTTCCCTTGAGAAACCCATTGAAGACCTTCATTGGAGTCCTTGTCTTGCAGCCTGCCATACATAATTTGGACTTGTGCATCCCTATGGTCACATGAGATAATTGTGTAAAATCTCATAATATTTACAGATATCTCCTATTGGTTCTGTTTTCCTAGAGAACCCTGACTAATAAAGCTTGGTACTGAGAGTGGGGTGGTTCTTGGGAAACAGAATCTTAAAAGTTGAATTTCTGAATTTGTTCTGTGGTTTTTGAATTCAAAGACACTAATAACTCTTTCCAATAGTCAAGAGGCCACTGATAGTCCATGGTGTGATTTGGCAATAGAGATCTGCAAAATATAGTCACTGGATAGAGCTGCTTCCACAGAGGTGAGACTATGGGTGAGAGTGTTTTTGATGTGTTAATAGAGTTTTGTGGAGTTAAAAGGTACAAAGATGTATGCTGGTTATTCCTAAATATGCTAGATACAGTTAAAAAAAGGAAATGGGATAATATGAACACTTCAGATTTGAAACTAAAGTGCCACACAAATGGTGTGAAAGTTTCTATGTATGCCCTTGTTGTGGAATTTAAGAGAAGTTCAATTATTTGAGTATAGAGAGGCCAGGACTCAGGAATGATTTTGAGAAGGAAAAATGGTTTATTGACGGCCGGCCGGACTCGGGAGCTTTCAGTTTGAATCCCGAGCCCCGAACAAGATTTTCAAACGTCTTTTATACAGAGAGGAAAGGCCAAATGGTCCCTTTGTTTCAGTTCTCAATAGGCTTCAATTAGCATATATCTTCCACATCTTAGGTAAGCTTTTAGCATGGACTCCAGACATTCTAGATAAGCCTTTAGCATATTTGGTTTTTGCATTTCCCCTAAATACTTAAAGTTTATAGCCCCCGCATTGTTAAACATTTCCTGGGACTGGAGCTGCTGCTAGTCCCCAAGGGCAGGACTGCAGCCCCCCACCGTTCCACACCCACAAGTCAAACAACTTAGTTATCTCTGAAGAGACAAAGAGCCTTCCACCCATAGCCCACATCACCCTGAGTGAAAATCTTGTTTTGTGAGGCTGCAGAATTGATATCTCTGAAAATCAGACCCAGAGACTCATATACAAATAAAAGAGTTACAACAGAAACAAAAATCTCAATCTTGCAGAGTATCTGCTGTTAAAAATAAGGGAACAAATGGTAAAAGAATGGAATCCTGAAAACTAGGATGGAGGCATATAGGTTGAATGATGGCAGTGGGGACATTGAAAACCTAAATTCTGCTGAGTCTTTGCCACATAAACATGCACTGGTCTGCCCTGAGGAAAATACCTTCCTGAGCTCCAGTCTCCTCTGAAGAAACAGCCTCTAGACCTCCAGCTTACCCAAGGAGTCTTCCACCCATTCTCCACATTAAGATATTAATCCTGTTTCACCAGAAGAAACACAATGGAATTACCTGATGTAATTCACTTGCAAGACACTTCTACTCATTCTTATTAACCATCACCACCATCAGTCTTTTCTTCCAGACCTATCACTAGACTAAAGTCAAAACAGGTCCCCAAAAGTGAGCTACAACATGTGATTCATGAGGAAGTACTCTATATCCCCAAAGAACTGAATGAGTTTTCCAATTTATATAGAGAGAAATCAGGGGAATATGTGTAGGAATGAACATTAAGGGTATCAGATAATAGTGGAAGAAATATAAAGTTGGACCAGGCTGAATTTATTGATATGGGCTCACTAAGCAGAGATTATGGATTCAGTGTTGTAGCTCAAAGGCTTAGAAAGGGCTTTAACAGTTTGTTTGGGTGCCTAACTGAAACATGAATTGAAAGATGGCTAACATTGCCTGTGGTCAAAATGCCAGAATTATCCTGGTATACAATCCTTTCACCAAGACTGTGAGGAATAAATTTGTGAGACTAACTCCATGTTCCCTGAAGAGCTCTGTGGTTACTCTTCTCCGTAGGTCAAGATTACCTTGGGAACTACTGTCACTGAAGTGAGACCCTTAAATACAATGAGAATGATCATGGTTGGAAGAAGCCAAAGGCAGCATTTAATTACTAAAGAAAATGTGGGTGGGGCTATTACATTAAACAGAAGACTCAAAGCAGCAATCAAAATAGTTTGAGTCACAGAGAACTATGGTTTTGGCTAATAGATTATAGAGTACCTAGAAGTAAAATTCATGGACAGCCTACTAAATTTCCATTTGATCTATATAAGCAGAAACATTCTTAGTCAAAAGAACAGAAGTCTAACTTGAATTACAGAAACAGAGAGTCAGGGTGCCTTAATCAATTTCCAGACTTGAGATAGTTTACAGACCCAAAATCCATTGAATGAAGGGAAGGCTGTGTCCCCTTGGGGCAGGATCCTGTTACACTGCCAAAAATTTATACCATTAATTTGCCTCTCAGCTTTCCCCAAGGACACCTATGGCTTTTTCTTAGAGTAACTGAGCATTGGGGAAAAGAAATGATCGGGCATTTTGGGGATTATTACAGACTGGCTCAGAAGTGACATTATTTCCAGAAGACCCAAACCCTCACTATGTTCCACCAGTCAGAGTAGGTGCTTATGGAGGTCAGGTGATCAACAGAGGTTTAGCTCCAGCCCATCTCACAGGGGATCAGTAGGTCCTCAGACTCATTCTATGATTATTTACCTAGTTCTGGAATATATGATTAAAATCGACATATTCAGTAACCGGTAGAACCCACACATTGGTTGTCTGACTTATGGAGTTCCTATTATGATATGACAGGCCAAGTGGAAACCACTACAACTGTCTTTCCCTAGCAAAATAGTAAATCAAAAGTCTTACCAGATTCCTGGGGAGATTCAGAGATCAATTCCACCATTAAGGACTTGAAGGATGCAGAAGTGATGATTTTCACTACATCCCCATTCATCTCTTCTATTTAGCCTATACAGAAAACAAAGGGATCTTGGAGGATGGCAATGAATTATCATAAATCTAACAAGGCTACTCCAACCCATTTACCAAGTGACCAGTAATGCTACTAGTTTTGAGTGGAGACTAGAATAAAAAGAGGTTCTATGACAGCTCCAGTCTGCTGTGCAAGCTGCATTCACTTGATTCAGCAGATCCAGCAGTGCTCAAAATGTCAGTGGCAAATAGAAATGTTATCTGGAGGCTTCAAGAGGCCCTAATAGAAGAATCACAGTGCAGGCCCTTAAGTTGTTGAAGCAGAGCCCTGAAACCTCTGAAAATAACTATTCCCCTTTTGAGAAACAGCATTTGACCTGCTCCTGGGCCTTAATAGAGACTGAATGCTTAGCCAGGGGCCACCAAATTACCATGAGACCAGAGTTGTCTATCATTAGGGGAGGGCGGTGTCTGAACCATCAATTGGGGTATGTACAGCAGCACTCTCTCATAAAATGGAAGTGGTACCTATGAGATATGGCCCAAGTCTGGGGAAGAGATACGTGAATAGACCTTTCTGAGTAGGCAAAACATATGTTATTTGTGTCCCATGTGGGTGCTGACCAGAGGGTGACTTCAGCAGAGGAATGATTCAATAATCAAGGAGACAAAGTAACACATTCTGTGGCTAGAACTCAGCCTCTTTCCCAGTCACTCTTCGGCATTGCCAAATGGGGTCATGAACAAAGTGGCCGTGGTGGTAGGGAGAGAAATTACGCATGTCCTCAGGGTCATGGATGTCCCCTCACCAAGACTGACCTGGCTAAGCCACTGCTGAGTGCCCAATTTGCCAGCAGCAAGAACCACATTCAGTCCCTGTGACGGTTAGGCTCATGTGTTAGGCTTGGTCAGATTGTTTGGTCAAGCAAGCCCTGGCTAATTGTACTGCAAGGATATTCTGTGGATTTAAATCATCAGTGATTTAATTTCATCTATGGCTGATTACATCTACAATCAAGAGGAGATTGCCTTCAGCAATGAGCGATGTCTCATGCAATCAGTTGAAGGCCTTAAGTAATTTCAGCAGTCAGAGAGCAAATTCCCATCTTTATTTCAGACAGCTCCTGGGGGCTTCATAAACAACCTTCATTGGAGTTCCTGGCTGCAGTCTATTCTACAGAATTTAGACTCATGCAACCACATGGTCACATGAGATAATTTTGTAAAATATCATATTTACAAATATCCCCTGTTGGTCCTGTTTCCCTAGAGAAGCCTGACTAATACAGTATAAAGGACAGAACAACTTCACACTGACTGTACTGATCTTAAATACAACCTCCTAAACTTCCCATAAATTGCATGGAATTATAATAATTTTAAGTGTTTAAATTGATGTTTACAATTTTTGATTTTAGAAGGAAGGAGAAGAATATGCAGTGCTCTATTTTATTTTTTTCTTTATAGAAGGAGTCAAATTAGAAAATTACTTAGCATAGACTTTTCATTAACTGGAATATATTGCCTATTAGATACCACTCAGCAATTTTTCATGAGGGACTATACAAGTTATAACTCTAATTTGTTGTACTCTTGAAGAAATATGCATAATATGTTGTGAAATCTAACAGATTTTTATCCAGGACATTAATTTTTAAAATTAGAGGTATATAAGCCATACTAGAAAAGAGACTAGCTTATACTGATCTATGCAACTTTCACTGAAAGTGATAAGATATTAAATCTTGAATTCTTTGTTTCTTGAAAGTCTCAAAAATACATAATGTTGGATTTCAAAAAGTACAAATCAAGAAGGTGGATAATGAACCTATGGTAACCATTAATTTTCAATTTTTCATGAATTAAGGTTCATAGTTACATGCATTCATATTGAGGGCTTGATACACTGGTCTATTATTATTATTATTATTATTATTATTATTATTATTATTAGGCACTGCCTATGTACTCAAGAGGTTCTTGCCCCTCTGTTTGAGAAAGTAGCAGGACTCCCCAGGATGGGAGCTTAATATTCTCTTGTTTATTGTGTGGATCTCCACTCCTGAAATACCACCCCATAGCCAGATGAACATTTTTATATTCCAAAGAAACATGCCCCAGGTACATCTTTCCCACATATCCTCCTACCACCAACACCTTGAACCAGTGACCCTCCCTTGCCAAATTTGCCAAAAGAACATTCCCACAATTGTAGTTTCAACCAAAGACTTACAAATCCTTAAGATTCACCTTTTCCTTCCTCTAGTCCTCCCCTAATTTCTATGGCTTTTCCAACCACCCCCGATCACCCTCACATTTCAGCACCATCAATCCCCTCATATCCAAGCACCACCATTACACCACCTACTTCCAAACCATGATAGGTTTCCATGGGAAGGTGGAGGAAAAAATAGGTGGAACATAGGACATTTTTAGGGCATTGGAATTGTTCTGCATGGTTTTTGCAATGTTGAATACAGTCCATTATACATTTTGCCAAAACATAAAGTTGTATGGTAGAAAGTGTAAATATAATTTAAACCACTGTCTATGGTTAGTAGCAGTATTTCAATATTTGTTCATCAAGGGTAACAAATTTACCATACTCATGTAAGATATTATTAATAAGGGAAAATATGAGGGGGACTGTGGGGTATATGGGAATCCCCTATATTTTTTTTGACTTTTATGTAACCTAAAGTGTCTTTGAAAATAAATAAGACACTCAGGGGACATACAGAAGAAATTGTAAATATACACATAAAAGATAACAGATCTTATGATAATGAAAGGCACATTGCAAGCAATTTTTTTTTGGCTTTATTTTCGAGGAGGTTTTGGAATACAGAAAAGTTACAATTATAGCAGGGAGGATCACAGGTGAAAGGTTTCAACGGTGGGGAGATGTGTGGGGAAGGATGCACCCAGGGCATGCCTCTATGGAATACAAATGTGTCCATGTTGTCACAGGTCATTTTCTCAGTGGGTGGAGACCCAAAAGATATAACCAACAAAATATTAAGTTCCCATCCTGGGGAGTCCTGCTACATTCTCTAGAAGAGTGACAAGAATCTCTAGAGTACATAGGCAGTGCCTAGTAAAAGAGGACAGACCAATACAACAGGCCCTTGAAATTAATGTTCGTACTTATGAATCTTATTTTTGTAAAATTTAAACTTAACCTAGTATAACAGTTCAATATTATTTATGAATTCCAAAGAGAAATATATATTATATTTATAAACTGGTCAGTTCCTCTGGCAAGATAATCCTTTGATTGTATTAGATTCAACAGAGATGTCTGATAAATTATGTTAAGATTAGGGGTCTGATCCAACCACATCATTACAGTGAAACTCAATGTCAAGTCCCAGTGCCCTTAGGGATAAAACATATGCTCACACAGAAGCAAGCACACAGAGAAAAAGAACACAGAGGAAGAGAGACTTCTCATTAGACATGGGAGAACCTTCAGAAAGAGAGATAAGCATGATAGTCTACAGGTGACCTTGTGAAGAGAAATGAGCAATGAGCCCAGAAAGAAATGAGCCCCAGGGAGAGAGATAAGCCTTATACCAGCCTGCAGCTGAGACTGGAAGAAGCTGGGATCAAGAGCCTTAAGAGGAAGAAGGAAGCCTGAACCCTCACGGACATTGCCCACCATTTTGCTCCAACACATGGCCAATGATTTTGGGTGAAAAGTACCTCTTATGGTACCTTGAGTTGCACTCTTTAGGGCCTTTTGGCTGTAAGCTTCTACCTCAAATAAATACCCTTTATGAAAGTCAACAAAGTTCTGGTACTTTGCATCAGCACCCCTTTGGCTGACTAATGCGCTTGGTAATATACATATATTGCTTAAATGTTACCTGAAAGCCTCCTTGTTACTCAAATGTGGCCTATCTCTAAGCCAAACTCAGAATATAAGCTCACTGCCTCTCCACCAGTGTGGGACATGACTCCTGGGACGGGTCTCCCTGGCACTGAGGAATTATTATCAAGTGCCAACAAGTAATGCATTTAGAAAAAGACATTGACAAAAAGGGGGAAATATTAAATACAAACAACTTTTTATAGTCAAGAGATTTCAAAGTGAGTTGGTAGGTCATTACAGAGGTTACACTTATGAACATCTCAAGAGGATCTCACTGACTACCACAGTAACCAGTGCTTTAAGCAGGGGTGCTCTGACGTCTTTACAGACATCTGAACACTATAGGTATGGAGGAGAACCCCAGGAAATTGACACCCCATTGATGGGCTTTACCTTGGAATATATGATAGCCTATCTCCCCAATGTAACAGAGTTAGATTCTTTTACAATTTTCCTACACATGGTTCTTCTGCCCCTTTGAATTGAACCTATATTTATAGCACTATGCTCATTAAATATATGTTCCAGAGACTTAAATCTTTGGTCTATTCATATGCTGGTTGAGTCCTGAATCTCAGCAGAGTCACCACCAACACCTACTCTCCAGCTCATCAGGTTCACCCAGGACAAGTAACAAAATGATGATGGTGGATGATGCCCATCCCATAATACAGAGAGTATCTACAACTGCAAGCAAGACAGTTCCATTTATCTGCCCCATGGGATCTGGCCCCACCCTCAAGTGGAAGCAGAGGGGGCATCACCATCTTTAAATCCTCAAGATTGAGGAATGAACAAATATAAGGGGGGAATGTAACTACGGACCATAACAGACTTATTGTAGAAATGGAAGAACTTGTAACATTAATGTAAAGGTAGTGTTGACAAGAGGTTCAAGGGAAGGGAAAGAATAGGTGTAACAAGGGGTATTTTGGAAACTTGGAGTTGTC
Organism: Dasypus novemcinctus; assembly: GCF_030445035.2. Classification (NCBI taxonomy): domain Eukaryota; kingdom Metazoa; phylum Chordata; class Mammalia; order Cingulata; family Dasypodidae; genus Dasypus; species Dasypus novemcinctus. Next base: position 33,927,933 of record NC_080676.1, on the reverse strand, counting down.
CTGCTTGATATTGCAATGACGAATACAGGCCATTATACATTTTGTCAAAACCTATAAAATGTGCAGTGCAAAGAGTGAACTATAATATAAACTATAGAATATAGTTCATAGAAAAACGTCAGTATTTTTTCATCAGTTGTAACAAATATACCACACTAATGAAAGATGATATTCACAGGGTAAATTCTGAGAGGGAGAGGAGGTAGGGTATATGGGAATCCCTTATATTTTCAGTGTTAACTTTTATGTAATCTAAGACTTCTTTGAAAATAAAGAAAAATAAAAGAAAGTGGATAAGGTAAGAACCATACTAACTATTGGATTTTAATGTAAATATGATTTAGTCTTAAGTATGACCAGGTCATTACAATTTGTTTCAGGGAGATTTTCCAATGGCAAATATTGAAAACTAAGAAAAAGTAACACCGGAAGATTAAAATAGTGACTAATGTTTTTATAGTGCTTTGCTTCTTTTAAAATTCATATTCAAATGCTTTGTTTAATTTGCCACAATTATCTTCTGATGGTCGTCTTAATTGTACGTATAAACAAGCAAACCCAGGAAAGAATTTGCTAATAATATACAGCTGGAGAGTGAGAGGGCTTGGATTAAAATGGAAGGGGAAGAAAGGAAAAGGTACATAACACCTTTGACCTCTAACTATAAACAAAAACTGTTCTAAACAAGTAATCTAATCTAATTGTCTCAAAAATTGGTATTTTTTTTTCTATTTTACTCTTGAGACTACTAAAAACCAAGGACATAGTATGAATATATGTTGCAGAGCTGGTGTTGAGTCCAGGTCTATTTAAAATCCATTTACTCTACCCCATATCACACTAACTCTAAATATTATGAATATATATTTGTGTAAGCAACTTCTCAATATCCCAATAAATATCACTTCAGGGAATAATTGCTGAGAAGCAAGAATGAAGAGGGAGATTCATAATAAAATGTTTTTGACAATATTGATATTGTCTGTTTTGGTTCTCAATGTGACAGAGTTTAGCAGTAAAAGTGAAGGTTAAAAATATGCAGGAAAACCATTAACCTGTTGTAATTTGCACCTCTAGCAACTATGAAACAGGAAGTTAGAGGTAGGTCCAGATGAACTACTTTAAAATATAACTCTCCATATGTATCAAATGTTCATCCTTAATGGAAAAATCCTTAGTGGAAAAATATATCCTAACCTTGTAACTTACTGTTTTGCCTATGTGAATCGGTTTATTATTAATCAATGTATCTATCAAATTGAAGTCTTATTATGAGTCAGCAAGAGAGCTAATTGTTTTATCTGTAGGTCTTATTTAACTCATAATAACCTTATGAGGTTGGTATTGCTTTTATTCACATTTTATGGAGAAGTTTAAGTAATTTTCCCAAGACCACAAAGGTCATAATAGGGGTGCCAGTATCTGAATTCAGGAAGTGTTCTTGAAATCTGTAAGGCAGCATTTAGGGTAAATGCTGAAAATGTGAAATAAATCATGTTAGGTCACCATGTACCAGAAACATTTTTGACTTTTTACTGGTGAATTCTCTTGATTATTTTATATACATATTTTATTAAATAAAATGTAATCTCAATTTAAAATTAAATTTTAAACATTTCTAGTTTGTTAAAACATTTCATTCTCTTTCAAATATATCCCATTAATTTTCTTTTTTCTTCTTTTATTTTTGTCTTTATTTTTTTTAATGTTAAATTTAAAAAAATATGAGTTCCCCATATATCCTGCACCCCCATTGTCCCACTTCTACCATAACAACAACCCCTTCCATCATCATGGGACATTCTTTGCACTTGGTGAATACATCTCTGAGCACTGCTGCACCACATGGTCAATGGTCCACATCATAGTTTACACTCTCCCCCAGTCCACCCAGTGGGCCATGGGAGGACATTATCCAAAATGATTGGAAATTTGTATTTATCTTTCAGAATGATTATGTAACTAAATTGTTTCGGTATACTATAGTCTTCTCAATTATTTGTATGTTAAGCTTGGTGGAACATTTCCATATTCACCAGGAAGACATTTTCCTTTGACAGTTCCAGCAATCCAAAACAATGAGGATTCTGAAAATTCATAAATGTGTCTCAGTTTATCCTCTATATTGCATAATGCTGTTTGTTCAAATTCTGAATTTTTATTTACTTAAGTATATGAAGCTATCAAACCACTGTGAGTGTTGTGTTTAATTATTCAACCCATTTCTCTTTATAAATCAGAAAGGATATCAATAATCATCTTTCCCTGGTATAAAGGGAAAAAATCCATAATTTATTCCCTTGTTGAATGTTATTCTTATCAGGGCTCATCAAACTTGGGACAAAAAATGCTGTCTTTAAATGGTAGTATCCAGTATCTATGATCTTATAAGGATGTACCAGAAGAAAAGTGATAAGGTTCTTCCCAGAGTGGAAAAATGGAAACATGAAATTTAGTAAAGCAAACCAACACATCATACAATAGTGTAAGCATTTTGCTGGCCATTATTAAGTGATAATTAAAATAAATATGAAAATTTCCTTTTCCTTAAAAAGCTTACACTACTAATGTGAATTTCCTAATAATTCTTCAATTGATAAATATCTTTCAATCAAATCCTGATTATTCATTTTAAAGAGGGATAATTATAGAATGGAATCTATCCTTCTATATAATGTTTTGTATAAACATCTGTGGTAAATCTTCTTGGATCCATCCAGCCTCTGTTAATGCCCTCCTATATTTTTCTTCTGTGCTCCATGTCAGCTGCTAGTATATTATTTATTGCTCAAATTTGTAATTAATCACTTTCTCTCTTCTCTACCGGGCTGAAAAGAAATTGAGAGCAGATTTTTTGTTTATTCATAGAATCAAGAAAAGTACCTGACACATAGGGATTCTACATTTTGTCTCTTTAGTTGTCAGATGCATTGTTTAATATAGAGGAAGTGCCTGGAATGTAGCATATATTTAATTAATATTCGTTGACTGATAAAAACTAATTTGTATGCAAGAATGTAATTCTTTTTCTATGGGATACACCATTTCTAAGTGTTTTAAATATATTATCTCATAATTTTGGTAAATTAAAATATGAAAAAGAAACATCTAAACCGCTTGGTTATATAAAGTTCAAGGGGAATTTAAATCTTCACTTGGCTTTCTAGTCACTTCTGTGGAAATAAATGTGTATTGTCATTGAGGATAGAAAAAGAGAAAATACCTTTTTCCAAAGAAGAAAGTTAAAAATCATTGATCTTTAGAGAATCCACTGAGCAAAGAAACTCCAGCCTTATTCAAACTATTTAGATAATTTTGGTGTACAATACATCATACAAATATGTGTCACAAATATTGTGAAGTTTCAATGCTTTTAATATTTTTCTTATTGTACTGTGAGCTAAATATAGGAGATAGGAGATACGTCTTAATTACCATAATAATTTTAGTTTCAAAACTAATTTCTGCCATATAATAGGCAATTGGCTGGTAGTTGTTTAATAACTAATGAATGAAGATCATATTTCTGGAATACGGTTATTATAAGGGTAATGCTTTTGATATTAATTGGAAAACAGTCACTTGTGAGCTCTGATTTTGAAGGAGATTTTATTTTATTTTGTACAATTTAGACATTATAAATGTTCTTTTTGGAGTATATAATCTATATATTTATTATGATACTTATATCTGTATTTAGTAAGTAAAACATAGTGTTTAAAATAAACCAAAGGAGAAATCATTGTATATAGATTCACAGATGAGCAATTTCAGGATGCTCATGAATGTTCTATTAATTCTGTTCTTGTCTAAGTTTTCAGTTTCTTTGCAGAAATCTCCTTCTCTGACATTAAGTTCCAATACTTACACGCCACCTGCAATAATGAGTACATATTCTTTTATTCTTTTTCCGTGTTTCTGCATACAAAGTTCTCTTTGCCTTGATTTCACTCCTCCACCTATTCACATTTCATTCTTTTCTTCCTATCTCAAAGCCAACACTAATGTGAATGGATTATTATAATATTGAATATATTAATAAATGATTGGAAAAGGAATATTTTTAAATTTTTCTTTCCTTTTATATAGAGTCATTCATCTAGTAAGAGTTAGCAATTTTAAGTGTCATTGAAATTATAATGAGAATCACAATTCTATGAAAAGAATCAAGAAGGATTTCTCCTTAAACCAAGTTTTGCCACAAAATCTATTATCACTTATCAGTAAAGAATATAATATAACCTAAGGAGCTTTAAATATAGTGTATCAGTTTCTTTTATTTTTTAATATTACTCTAGCAAAGTTCTGAATTTCAGTTGTTAGATGTCTTTATGTAATTAATATTGTTAACCCATCATCTTTTCCCCTCCAATACATGCAGCAGGAAAGGAAGATTGACACGTAGAGCAGGGGAAAAAAACAATAACTAGAATCAAATTCTTGAACTCTTTCTTTCCCTCTCATACCACATCAAATCCACTGGCAACTTCTATCAATCCCACCTTTTAAACATGATGATAATAATAAAAATTTATTGGGCACTAGCATTAGTGCCAAAACTTTCATGAACTTTTTTCACATATTAACTCATTGAGTCTTTTTTTTTTAAGATTCATTTTATTTATTTCTCTCCCCTTCCCCCTCTGCCCCAGTTGTCTGTTCTCTGTGTTCATTCGCTACGTGTTATTCTTTTTGTCTGCTTCTGTTGTTTTCAGCGGCACGGGAATCTGTGATTCTTTTGGTTGTGTCATCTTGCTGTGTCAGCTCTCCTAGTGTGCGGCGCCATTCCTGGGCAGGCTGCACTTTCTTTTGCGCTGGGCGGCTTTCCTTACGGGGTGCACTCCTTGCACGTGGGGCTCCCCTACGCGGGGGACACCTCTCCGTGGCAAGGCACTCCTTGCATGCATCAGCACTGTGCATGGCCCAGCTCCACATGGGTCAAGGAGGCCCGGGGTTTGAACCGCGGACCTCCCATGTGGTAGATGGAAGCCCTATCCATTGGGCCAAATCCTCTTCCCTCATTGAGTCTTCATGACAAACCTGTAAAGTAAGTAGAGTTCATGTCTCCATTATAAAAAAGAATAAGTGTTGTGAAACCACAGAGTAAATATAAAGCAGTGACAATCCAATAAAAATATAACATTGAGCACAAATGCAAGACATACGTATAATTTAAAATTTTCCAGATATCACAGTAAAAATAAATAAAAAGTAACTGTATATATTTATTTAAAAACATATTTAATGTAACCTAAATAAATGAAATGTGATCAATGTAAAAACAATATTTAAATATTTTGTATTTCAAAATTTGGTATTTACACTTTGAGGACACCACAATTCAGTCTAGCCACATTTCTAATGTTCAATAGTCATAAGCAATAGAGGGAGTGATGGAAATAAGGCAGTGATAGGAGATGAACTCAAAGAGTTAGGTAGAGGCTGCACTATTAGCCACTGCATTTTCTAAACTATTCCATTCTTTCTATTGTTCTTGTTATAATCTGAGAATCATCTCTCATTTGCTCAATGGTGGGTATTGAATCATTTCACCAAAAGGCATGTTGAGGTCCCAAATCCTGGTCCTGTGTGTGTGAAATAACTTGTAAGCAGGACTTTTGAAGACATTATTAGTTAAGGAGTTCCCAAAATGAAAAGGGTGGCCCTAAGTCTAATATGGCTGAAGTCTTTATAAGCAAAGGAAATTGTACACAAAGAGAAGTCATGGGGCTTAGCTGGAGGCTGGAAGTCTTTGGAACCTGGAAGATAAAGGAGAGACATCACCATGTGCATTTCCATGTGATTGATAGGCTAAGGGCCAACGATTACGGGCAGCCAGCCACATAATGCCAATGTCTTCTGATTGAAAGCATCACCTTGCTGAAGCCTCAGTTTTGGACTACCTCTAGCCTCAAAACTGTGAGCCAATGTTTCCCATTGCTGAAGACATCTCATTGCATGGTATTGTTTTAGCAACTAGGAAAGGAAAACACCCTATTTCAAAAGACTTATAATCAATTTCACTGCTTCCGGTCTTAATCCCAAATAGTCTACTCTCCAACTAATAGATTAATATTTTTAAACACATGCTCATGTTCAAAATACTCACTCTTTGAGCCTTTAAAAGTCTCTTTTTTGGGTGGAGGGGGATATTAGTTCTTTATTTTTAAAAATGTTGAATAATAAACCCAGGTCTGCATAAATTTCCAAATCCCCTTTTTCCACGCTTGGGTTGTGGATGTATTGGGCACCTTCAGAGCTCCTCAGCCCTTCCAAACCAGTCCTTGAAAACATGAGCATGCCCCCCAAACTCTGCTCCTGTCAAACATCAAGGAACTTTTCTCTCTACCACCCCCCCCCCCAAACTTCCCTCCTTATGTCATTCCAGACTTATTGCTAAAAGAAGGAGAAAGAGAAAGGAGAACAGCTAACACATCAAATTTCTGCTCCTCTTCCTCTGTGCTGTGGTCACTACCTCCTAAATACAAAAGGCAGGGCCCAAAGGCAGAGCTCCAGCCAACAAGGAGGCAGCCATTCCAGGTTTAGCCAGCAGTGAAAGAGTAATCTTAGACCAGCACATAAGGCCTCTGGGCCCCAGCTCTGGGCTCAGCTGTCAAAAAATATGCAGGACATATATCCAGACTATGTCAAAAGGCTGCTCTGCATCTTTGAAAGACCTAGCAAGAGCCCTAACTCTTTCTGTCCCTGGTAAAGTCAGAAATGGCCAGGGATGTCCAGCAAAGGGGCTGTGAAATCTCTGGTTGTTTGAGGACCTCAGGGCTCAGAGTGAAGGTGCAAGTGCTGTTGCCTCTAACTCCATCTTTGGCACATCTATCATTCCCTTTATTACCATCATTCCCTCTATTCCACACCAAGCTTGTTAAAACCTTGGGGTGTCTGATTGCTGCATATTCAACCAGGAACTCAATTCTCCAATGTAATAATAAAAAAAAATATTTTAATTTACTTAACACCTATGATATATCAGACACTTTGTAATTATTCTACATGCATAATTCATTTAATCCTGACAACAATACCATGAGAATTGTCCTAGTTTGCTAAAATCTGTCATTACAAATTTACCAGAAATGAGTTGGAATTTTAAAATATATATATATATATATATATTAAAAAGACTTAGATTATACAAAATGTTACGCACAAAAATATAAGGAATTCCCATATGCCTCATTCCCCACACTTTCCACCCTTTCCTACATTAATAATTTCTTTCATTAGTGTGGTATATTCATTGCATTGATGAACACACTTAGAGCATTGCCACTAAGCATGGACTACAGTTTACATTGTAGTTTACACACTCTACCACTCAATTCTGTAGGTTATGGCAGAATATGTAATGACCTGTATCTGTTGTAGCAATGACGTTCAGGATAATTCCAAGTCCTGAAAAAGTCCCATATTACATCTTTTTTTTTTGCCCTAGTAAATGGGAATTTATTATGTCAAAATCTTACAATTCTGAGACTGTGAAAATGTCCAAATTTCAACATCAGCAGAAATGCCATCTCATCAAAGATTGTTGCTGGTCATTCAGGATTCCTGCCATGTTGCAAGTTAAAATGGTGGCCAATCCCTGCCTTCTTCTATAGGCTCACTGTCTCCCTGAGTTCAGATGTGGGTGATCAGACATTGGATTCTCTCTCCCTGGGTCCCCTCTCTTCAACTTTGGGCTGCTTTGCTGACTCCAGCCTCTAACCTCTTTCTCAGCATTCTCTGTCTTTTTGTGGCTGTAGGAGATCCTACTGTTCCTTCTCTCTTGGTGGGGTAAAATGGTAGTTCTCTTTCTCTGTTTCTTCTTTCAGTTCTCCATTATATAAGACTCCAGGAAGAGGGCTGTGACACATGCTGGGTCATACCTTACTGAAATACGCCTATCAAAAGCCCACAACTGAATCAAATTCAATTGATCAAGAATGGATTTACTCCAAGACCATGATCTTTTCTGAAATTAGCAAAACATTAAATTGTCACAGGATTGAATATCCTATCATTAAACACACTTTCCAGATCAGTAAACCAAGGCATAGAGTAGCTAGATAACTTGCCCATGTCCACACAATATTTTTATTTATCTGAGTAAGTAAAATGTGCATCAAATTACTCCAAATGCCAATGATTGAAAGGAACAAGTGATTTCTTTCTTTCTTTCCTAACAGTATAATTCAGGTAGATGGAAAAGCCATGGAAATTTAGAAAATCAGGATTCTTCCATCTTATGATTCTGATGCCTGTAGATAATCAGAGCTTCCCTGTTGAGTTAGGACATGGAAAAGTATATACATTCTTCTCAAGTGTTCATGACCTTTATTCAGGATAGACCATATGTTGGGCGATAAATCAGATCTCAATGAATTTATAAACATTGAAATTATACAAAGCATTTTCTGTGATTACAATAATGTTGGAAATTAATAACAGGCAGAAAAAAGGAAAATTCACAAATATATGGACATTAAACACTAGTCTTACATAGTCAGAGAGACGAAGAAGAAATTGCAAGAGAAATCAATAAATACCTCAAGACAAAAGAAAACGATAACACACCATACCAAAACTTATAGGGTATAGCAAAGACAGTGCTGACTAGGAAATTTATAGCCCTCAATGCTTATATTAAAAAAGAAAAAAGAGCTAAAATAGAAGACCTAACCCCACAAATGGAGGAATTCAAAAAAGAACAGCAAACCAATCCAAAAGCAATCAGAAGAGAAATAAAAAATATTTAAGCAGAAATAAATGAAGTGAAGTGTATTAGTCAGCCAAAAGGGTACTGATGCAAAATATCAGAAATTTGATTGGTTTTCATAAAAGGTATTTATTTGGGGTAGGAGCTTACAGATACTAAGCCATAAAGAATAAGTCACTTCCCTCACCAAAGTCTATTTTCATGTTTTGGAGCAAGATGGCTGCCAACATTAAATGGTTCAGGCTTCCTGCATTCCTCCCTTCCTGGGGCTTACTTCTCTTTCCTCTGTGTGCTTACTTTCTGGGGCTCCAGCTTAAGGCTTCAACATCGAACTCCAACATCAAAACTCATTAAGAACCCCTAACTCTGTTCTTTACCATGCCTTTTATTTGTGAGTCCCCACCCTTTGGTGCTGGCACAAGAGGTTTATATAATTATTTAATCAAGTAAACCTATGAATCCAATATAATCTAATATGCCCAGAGGAAAAAATCAGTTTACAAACAGAATCCAATATTTCCTTTTGTAATTCATCAATAATATCAAATTGTTGCATGAATTAAAAATAATAGGGAAAATCTAAATTTGATTCTTTGAGAAGGTCAACAAAATTGATAAACCCTTAGATAGATTAGCAAATAAAAAAAGAGAGAAGATGCAAATAAATAACTTTGGAAATGAGAAGGGTGACATTACCACTGATCTAGCAGAAATAAAAGATATCATAAAAGAACACTATGAACAATTTTATGCCAACAAACCAGACAACATTGATGAAATGGGCAAATTTCTGGAAACACATGAACAAACCATACTGTTCCTAGAAGAAACTGAAGACCTAAACCAACCAAACACAAATAAAGAAATTGAAACAGTCACCAAAAATCTCCCCAAAATGAAAAACCTAGCCTCAGATGGCTTCAAAGTTGAATTCTACCAATCACTTAGAGAATCTTTAATACCAATATTGCCCTTACAAAAAGTTGAACAGGAAAGCATGCTATCAAACTTATTTTATGAAGCTTACATATCCCTAATATCAAAGTCAAATAAAGATATTATGAAAAAATAAAATTACAGACCAATTTCTTTAATGAATATAGATGGAAAAATCTACAACAAAACACTTGATAACCAAATCCAAACACATCAAAAAAGTATATATCACAATCAAGTCAACTTTAAACCAGGTATGAGCAGGTGGTTCAACATAAGGAAATCAATCAGCATACTACACAATATTAATAAATAAAATAAGAAAAATCATATGATAATTTCAATTGATTCAGGAAAGGCATTGACAAAATAAAGCACCCTTTCTTGATAAAAATGCTCTTAAAGAAAGGAATTGAAGGGAACATTCTCAGTATGATAGTACACATATGAAGAACACTCAACTAACATTGTGCTCAATGGAGAAAGACTGAATGCTTTTCCACTGTGATCAGGAATAAGACAAGGAAGTCCATTCTCCCCACCAGAACAGAAGTTACTTCCCTCACCAAAGTCTATTTTGGTAAAGGAAGTAAAGTAAAGCAAAGACTTTATTCCCCCACTGTTATTCAAAATGATGCTAGAAGTTCTAGCTAGAGCAATTAGGCAAGAAAAAGAAATATAATTAACCCAAATGGGAAAGGAAAATTAAAACATTCATTATTTGCTGATGATATGACCCTGTAATTAGAAAATCCCCCAGAATCCATTAGAACTTATAGATAATTTCAACTATTAGAACTTATAGACAATTTCAACTAAGTGCCAGGATAAGAGAGATGCAAAAATCAATAGCATTTCTATACAATACTGATGAGCAATCTGAGGAAGAATTCAGAAATAAATCCATTTATAATATAGTAGTAAATAAAAGAATAAAATATTTAGGAATATATTTAACCAAGGCTATAAAGGACCTTTATCCAAAAAACTATAAAACATTGTTTAAAAAAAGCAATAATGATCTAAATAAATGGAAAGAAATCCCATATTCATTGGTTGGAAGACTAAATTTCATTAAAATGTCAATTCTATCAAACTGATCTATAGATTTATTGCAATCATGAAAAACATTCCAATATCCTTCTTATCAAATTTATTTGGAAGGTTAAAGTGCCCTGGATATCCAAAATTGTCTTTAAAAAGAACAAAGTTGCAGGACTGTCGGTTACAGACTTTAAAGCAAATTTTCTATCTGCAGTGTAAACAGCATGGTAATGTCACAAAGATAGATTGACCAATGGAATTCAACTGAGAGTTCAAAAATTGATCCCCACATCTATGGTCAAGTAATTCTTAACAAGCTGTCAAACCCTTCCTCAGGGTCAGGCTAGCCTATTCAAAAAATGGTGCTGGGAAAATTGAATATCCTTATCTAAAAGAAAGAAAGAGAATCCTTATCTACACTTAATAAAAAATTAATTCAAAATGGATCAAGAGCATAAATATAAAAACTTGAAACATAAAACTCCTAGAAGAAAATGTAGGGGAACATTTTCAAGATCTTTTGGTTGATGGTAGTTACTTAGATTTGTACCCAAATCACAAGCAACAACAACAGAAAAAAAATAGATAAACGGCACTGCCTCAAATGGAACACTTTTATTCTGCAAACGACTGTCAAGAAAGTAAAAAAGGCAACCTACTTAATGGGAAAAATATCTTTGGAAACCATATATCTGAAGTGTGATTGATCTCTATGTTATATAAAGAGATCATAAAGGTTTAAGAGTTAAAAGTTTTCTATGACACCATTCAAAGAGGTAATTAACTGAGCCCTCCATGCCTAAATGAGAACCCCTTCAACATTACTAGAGTAAAACCACCTCTCATTACTTGTGGATTATACTGAAGCCTCAAGTGAATCAGGCCCTTTCAAAACAATATTTGCCCTTTTAAATATCTGCATCCATCTCCTGGCTACCAGATCAAACACAAAGTTCAAACCTCAGCATAGTTCATCTAGTGAATTTGTGATAGTGATTATACAATGGAAGGAAAAGACTTAGTCACTAAAGGTGTTGTGGTATCTGGCTAGTATATTTTGGCAGAAACCACAATAATATGCCTGAGTATTAGGGAGGTGAGAATGACAGATAAGGCAAGATATGAAAGCACACCCCAATGACTGAGAGCACTTGGAGCTAGTTTTCAAATTATGCCACATTAACTCCTGGAGTTTGGATAAATACAATGATCTACATTAAATGATATGAGATTGTAAATCCTGCCTTGACAGATTTTAGAGGAAAGGATCAAATGACTGAGAGAAGTAGACATAATAAATCTATTCTATAATACCTGAGAATCCATTGGATGACATTCCCCTTACTAAGGTGAAAATGATTGCTTTATTTATGGAATCTTGTCATTTTTACTAAGTTTAATCCCCTGTAATTCAGAGTTGATGGTGGGAGATATAGAACTAAGCCAGTATAAATGGGAAAAATGAAATTCCAAAATAGCAGAGGCAAGAGGGCAGCATTTAACTTTCAAATGTAAAGTAGACAGAATTATTAAAATGGGAAGCAAGTCTAGAATAGCAAACAAGGGGCATGATAAGCAGGGACTTATTGCAATGGCTAATACATTATGTTGTTTCTAAGTACAATAAAAATGACAATGCAACAAGGGTATTGATCAATCAAGAGCAGATGGGCAAAAAGTGGGCAAAGATTTATGGCAGTATCACAGTGAAAATCATGATCCCTTGCACAGTTTCCAGACCTGAGCCTATTCTCACACAGAACTAATTATTTGAAGGAGAGGCAATATTCCCTTTCCTGAGTTCCACAGAGAATGTGCACAGTAGCAATTTCCTAAAGATTTTCACAAGGGTAGCTAAGACCACACTAATATTTTTCTAAGGAATAACTATTCATTGTGGGAAGTGGAATACCCAAATCTGCTGGCAGTTATTGGATATGGGTCTAGTTAGCATGGATATTGATATAGAATACCCCAAATGCCCTATGCACCTGTTTTTAAGGAGGAATCATATGGAGGCCAAATGGTAAATGAATTTCTGGCCTGTTATTCATAGTGATTCCAATGGGTGCACATAAAGAGATTAGAAATTTTTTTCCCTGTACTCTGAGTATATAATTAAAATGGGCATATGTACCAGCCAGGTAAACCCAACTATTGATACTACCACATATTTACCTACAAAATAAGAGAAATCATGACAGGGAAGGCCAAATGTAAGTAAGCAAAGATAGTCAGTTAGAAGCAATATCATAGCTATGGCGAATTTTAAAGATTAATGCCAAAGGTATAAATAATAGCAGGGATGAGGTCACCAGACCTACACATAGTTCCTCAATCTCCTGCAAAAACAGATGGGTGATGCTTTACTACCACAAACTTCACAAAATCATATCCAAATGTGGTATCTTTATTAGATTGTTTTCCAAATATGTAATCTTTAGTAGAAATTATCAATACAGTCTCAGGTACTTCATATGTAGTTATTGATCTTACAAATATCTACTTTCCATAACCACGGAAGTGGAAAATCAGAGTTAATATTCATTCAGAACAACAACAGAGTTGATTGGTTGTTGTTAAGCACCATTTATGTACCAAAAAAAAGTAAATAACAAGGTCAATCACTTATCAACATGGGGCATGGTGTGAAAGTCAGGAGACATCCAAGGTAAATTTTAAAAGGCCAGGATCTCTTTTGTACATTCATAGTCTTTCTAGAGCTTTATTATCTTTCCTGCATTCTGTTCCAGGATAGTCTGAAGGGACCTTGAATCAGTCATCCAGGAAGTGATAAAGAATCTAGATGCCCTGAGAAGCGATTTGTGCTCCAGTAGGTAGGTGATAATTTGTATACAGATTCAGGGTCATGCCACATGGGTGATATGTTTTCGTATTTAGTGCGATGGAGCATGCGGACACATCCTCTCAAAAATGAAAAACATATTGTTGCATTGTGCGCCTCTACCATTAAGATAGAGGTATAGTACTTTATAAGTTGCTGGAAATGTATCACAGTTGGAAATATTGCCCCAACCTACTAATTTAGTGATTCCTAATGCTGCCAGTTTCCAGTGGGGGCCAAAGAACTCTTTTGAAAGCCTAGGTGACCATATAGTAGTCTTCATCTTGGGCCATATAATCTGGAAGATTCCATAGTGTTAGATGTATTTGTGGAAGACAAAATCTGACAAGCCCAAATAGGGCTAGGAAAGATCCCTAGAATTTTCCAAGAAAGATTATGATATAAACAGTATAAAACTGTATATCATTTGAAATGCAGCTCCAGACTTAATAATCCAAAATATATACTGATCACCTGATCATGAGAATCAAGTGACCACATGACAAGAAGTGCATTTTATACACTGAATGTTACTAAACTACCAAGTCATCTGGATGGGTGGTTGCATGGCATTACATTATACAGTTGAAGCAGTGTATTTGGACCCAAGACCAAGCTGGTCTAGGAAACACAAGCAATTTACTTGTAAAAGACATCTAGAACTCCACATCACCCACTTTTTTTGGCATCACTACAATAACATTAAGTCCACTTTTGTGAGTGGATATGCACCTCCTTGTTTTTGTTTAATCCTCAATTTTGAGGACTTTGGGAAGATATCCACTCAGACTGCTTCAGACTGAGAAGCAGCCTGAAGATATATGGGGCAGAGGAATGTAACTATTTTGAAGATACTCTTTGTTCTCAGGATGGGGCTCGTCCATTGGAATCACTTTTTAGTTGTCCGATACCATTTTAATAGCATTTTTTACCTGAGAATTTCTATGTATTTGTTTAAAACATTAATCCTACTTACTGCCTTTTGGATCTTACCACATCCATACTGTGTGCTTTAAATATGCCCATATGGACATTGTCTTCTCATTATTCTATATGTGCAACTCTGATGGTATAAATTTGCCCATGTAGTGAATGTGCTGATTATTTTTCTTCCATGCCTGTTTTTTCTTTATGTTTCTCCTCTAAGTATGTGTGCATATGTGTATAAGTTATGCATAACCTTGGTCCTTGACATTTCTCTTTGGAAATCTTTGTGTGGTTATTTTGCTAATGTAGTTATTAAGAAAGATTAAATCTTCAACTTTGGGTTTCTGGACAATATGGGTAGTTAAAATGAGGAGTCTGCATCAATGACTGCATCATACCTTGAGTTCTTAATTTTATGGGAGGAATTTTTTTCTTCCCCCATTTTATAGCCAGTTCCTTCATTGCATCCCCTATTGAAATTGATCTAGTGTCCATTTCACAGAAATGGCTGCCATCCTGAATTTATGCAGGGATTCCTTTCCTATTCATCATTTTTCACTAGCTTAAATTCTCGACATCCATCATCAGATAGACAAAATCTGATTCCTTATTAAGTGGTCTTTTCTCTGGCACCTCCAGCATTCCGAATTCAGTTTCTACTCACTTCACAGTCTGCATCTTCTCTTTATATCTGGCTTCTAGTGATTTCCTTTGCCTTGCTTCAAGAAATGCTCTTTATTTAGATTTAATTTCATCGTATTATGCAATATTTTTATCTGTTTAGTGTGGGAGAGAAAACTTCCTCTGTCAATACTAAAGGCAACTCACTTGAGAAAAATACAACAGTGCAACATCATTTCCCGAGTACTTATTTGTTCTAAATAAGGAAGTCCTTGATGCAAGCCTTTACCTTGATTCCCTTATGTTTACCAATTCTCTTAAGGTTTCTACAAGTCTAGACTCATAAAGAAGCAAATGGGAAATCTTATAACTCTAATTTTTCATACTAAGTATTAAAGAATATTCTTAAAGTAGTGAATACTCTCATGGGCTTTTATGGAGAACAGTGATTTGGAGAGTCAATAACCAAGTAAATATAAACCCTTTTTTATTTGCCAGTATCCCCTTTATGGGAAATCTCAACAACTTCAAACTTTCCTTCATGACTGTGTGTTTCAAGAAAAATCACTTTGTGCAGGTATTCCAGTTTTCTTCCCTTGCCAATACTTACAAGAAAATGACAACTGATGAAATCGTTATTTCCCAAAAGATCATATAATCCATACATTTGTTACATCATCTGTCCTACCATAAAGAAGACAGGGATTTGATTGTGCTACACAGCCCTGAATAACAAGGCTTAATTAATTATTTTCTTTTAAATAAAAATAATTATATATTTAAATGTTTGCATAATTTGAAATCATTTTAAGAGCTTTCTGGTAAGATGTGTTATTATAGATAATTTTTATTCAATTTGTTTGGTAATCATTGATCATAATTGCCCTCTACATTTACGTACCTTTTGTGAGTTGTTATATTGTGGGCGTAGATAATCATAATATCTTTATGTTTTTTAATTTTTTTAAATGTAATTCGGAGAGCAAAGCAAGGAGATTTGCAATTGTTTTGCCACTTGGTTCTGCATACAATCAGCAAAGGATATATAAAGCTTGCACACAAGGCTTAAAATTATAAGAGTAAGAGTTATGATGCCCTGTGCATCAGCTTGAAGAAGTCTCAAACTCCAGAATGTGAAGCTAACTCGTTTTCTCCAGTACATTAATCAAAGCACCTTGACAACTAGAATTATGTTGTTATTCATATGAGGCACTCAAAACTGTTCTTGATTCCCAGGTGACATTTTTTTTTCTCACTATTATGGAGAAGTGACAGATGAAAGAAACGAGTTAAAATATCAAAAGAAATAAAAATGGTAAAATATTTCTAATCTGCCTTAAATTAAATAAATATTTGACTTTCAAAACTAGCATTAATATTGCATATCCTACCAATAATTATTGCAAAAATAAACTACAATCTCCCCATTGTACTAAAATTGTGTTAAACCCATGAAAACAGCAACAAACTAATACCAAATAATTAGTTAATATAAAATGATTTTATTTCTTCTACTTAATAACGTAAGTAGAAATTTAAAAAGTTTTTTGGGTTGAATACTCAAGAGAAACACATATGTTAACATCTTAGTGTAATTCAGTACAGAAGATTTAAAGAACTAAAGAGTAGTGAGAGATTGCACCTTAGAAATTTTGTGTTTGTAAATTGGATAAAAAAAGTTTAGATATTTTGGTTGATTATTCCTAATATACCTATGCTATGCTATTAGCTGAGTTCTAATTTGAATACAAGCCCATTTTCTCTTTCCTCTAATGGGCTAACTTTGGATCACAACGGACTGAATACTGAAATCTGGAAATCTGCTCAGATTTTTGCCTTATTTATACTTATTTAGTAATTATTACTTAAGATAACTTGTAAGTTTCAAGATTTCCTTGAATAAAGAAAGTTGGTATAAAGGCATATCAGTCAGTAAATTCAAGCAATGTTTTTATAAGAGAAAATGCAATGATGGATATATTAGACTTTTTTTTTCAGGGGAGTGGTTAATAATACTAAACTCATTAAATGAAAAAAAAATCCTCTTTATCTTATCAGTGTCAAATGTAGTATAAAAGCCTAAGTATGGGGCTATAATTCCTCTTGCTTATGGAGATAAGATATATAAAACAATCTATTGGTGGTAATACCACGTTAATGAAAGGTTAATATAGCTGGGGATAGAGTTAAAAATTATACCTATCATTTTATCATGTTTGTATGGCTCCTGACTTGCCCTTTATCTCTAATATATAAGCAAAATAGTTACTGCCAAAAAGACAAAAGGTCAATGGTACATATTTCTAAATCACTGTTTTGAATTAAGTAGAAACATTTGATGTATGAATCTTCAACCCAAAATTTCTATTTCTCCATGAAGTATAATTTTTATTGTTCCCATATTCTGAGAATATATCTGAGGTTTACATTTTAATATTAGACAATGAATTCATTCTCTTTTCTTTCCTGAAAATTTATCAATTGCTGTTTCAGTTTTCTAGGCTGCTCAAGCAAATACCATGAAATGGTTTAGGTTAAATAACGGGAAAGTATTCATTCATGGTTTTGAGCCCAACCAAATGTCCAAATCAAGATATCATCAAGGCTATGCTTTCTCCTTGAAGACTGTGGAATGCTGGGACTGGCTGCCGGTGATCCTCTGTCACATGGCAAGGCACATTGCAGCAGGTCCTGGTCTCTTCCTTCTCTTCTGGATTCTGTTTCAGCTTCTTATTCCTGTGACTTTCTCTCTCTCATCTCTGAATCCATTCCATTTATAAAGAATCCAGTAATAAGATTAAGACCCAAACTGATTGGGCTGGGCCATACTTTAACTGAAGTAACCTCATCAAAAGGTCTTACTAATAATGGGTTCACATCCAGAAGAATGGATTACATTCAAGAACATATTTTTCTGGGGTACATACAGCTTCAAACCACTATAATCACTAACTCCTAAAGATTTATTCAACCAATTAATTGTGATTTATTTTATAAGATTCCACAATTCACACATGAAATATTTAACTTTTATTTGAAATTTATTAATTGTATCTAAGGAAAGTTAAATTATTTAAGACAATTTCATGCTTACAGTAATCTTTTTGAATATTGAATACTGACATCATCCTTATTACTGCAGCTTGCTAATTTTTGACAGTCTTGATATTTCATATTACTAAAATGAACTTTGTGGACATTCTAAATGAGTGCACTTGCTTTGAATTTTAAAAAGATTGTTTGTTTTGTAAAAGATAGTTATGTATTACTCAAATTTTAGTTATTTTTGTCATAATAACATTTTTCATTTATTT
The DNA here is from genome assembly GCF_030445035.2 of Dasypus novemcinctus. NCBI lineage: Eukaryota > Metazoa > Chordata > Mammalia > Cingulata > Dasypodidae > Dasypus > Dasypus novemcinctus. The sequence goes on along the minus strand of NC_080676.1, from coordinate 33,909,533 downwards.
TAATTGTACCATGGGGAAAAAACTATAAACTTTTTTTGTATATCAATTTCTCTCTTTCTCTTATCTTTCACTTATAAAGTGCAAGAAATAAAAACTTACAGCTATCATCACATTTAATGTTGATATATTAAAATTTTCTTTCATTTTGTAGACAACAAAATGAGTAGCCTCATACTACTTTTAAGCAACACCAAACTAGAGGTACTAACCATTGAAATAGAGAAAGAAAAATAAATAAAATGAATAATCTCACAAAGGAAGAAGTATGTTTCTTTAATTGCAGATGTCATGGTTGTCAATGTAGAAAATTATAAGCAATCTACAAGCCAATTACTAGAATAAGTCAATTGAGCAAAATCATAGAATACAAAGTTAGCACTCTGAAATCATTTTGTAAAAATTTCTATTAATGAACCATTGTAAATTAAATTTAAAAATAGATCCATATGTGATAATATCCAAAAAGTAAAATACCTATGTGTAAGTTTTCCAATATATGTGTATGATTTCAATAATGAATGTTTCAACACATTATCAAAAGAATATTTAAAACATTTAAATCAATGGAGAGCTATATCATATTCATGTATTAAGACACTCAATATTTATAATATAACAATCCTCTCCCAGACAGTCTGTAGGTTCAAATCTACCCCCTTCAAAATTACAGTGAAGTTTTCTATAAAAATCAATAAGCTAATTTAAAAATTATTATGGAAATGTTAAGGCCTAAAAATATCTATACTCTTGAAATAAATGAACAAATCTTTATGATTTATATACTAGATTTTAGAACTCATTATACAATTACTATCATCAAGAAGTTGTGAGCATTAGTGTAAATAATGTGAAAACAATGTAATGGAACAGTGAGTGCAAAAATAGGCATACAGAAATACAGTCTTGGGATTTTCAAAAAACCATCAAAGCAATCCAAAGAGGTTAAAAAATCCCTTAGAATAACCAGATACCTTATAGGGAAAATGGACTTTAACCCACACTTCACCCAAAACACAAAAATTAATTCCAAACTGATAATAAATTTTAACATAAAAAATGAAACCATAAATATTCATGAAGGAAAACAGGAAAACATTGCATGACATAAGAGTAGGAAAAGTTTTGTTATACAATAAGAAGTAAAAAATATATGTAAATGATAAATTAGACTTCTTCAAAACTAAGACTATCTGTTCATTAAAAGCTACTAATCTCTTTTTTTTCTTTTTATGAATTATACGTTTGCCTATCTCAAAACATAGATGCCTGAAATTAGCTCAAGAAAATTCTGTAACATCCCTAGGTTGTTGAGAGCTTTTTATCATAAATGGGCATTAAATATTGTCAAAAACTCTCTCAGAGGAATAAGCACTTTTAAAAAATTAGTATTCTGTTAATATGGTGAATTACACTGATTTTAAATGCTAATCAGTCATTCCTCAGATAAAGCTTACTTGTTTATGATGTATTGTCTTTTTAAAATACTGCTTGATTTTATTTGCCAATATTTTTGTTAAAGTTATGTGCTTTTTTAATGAGGACACTTGGTCTGTATTTTTGTCTCCATATTATATATTTGTTAGATTTTGGCATTAGAGTTATGTTGACCTCATAAAACAAATTGAGAATATTTCTTTTCTATTTTTGAAAGTGGCTCTGTAGGATACATGTGATATCTCTATTACATATTTGAGGGTATAGAATGTTTCTTATTTAAGTCACATATTGCTCTTTGGAAGAAGCTTCCTAGTTCATTGTCTATTTTGGAAATTTTCTCCATTCCTGGGAAATTCTCCTTACCTATGAGGTGATACCCAAAATGGGCATTGGGTAATATGCCATCCCTAACATCTGGAAAATTTGTTTGTTTGCTTGTTTTTGTTTCTAATCTCCATCCTGCTTAGTTATACTTTTGTTAATGGCCTTTCAGAACTTTTTTGGTCATAATAAAACCTAATGACTTAGTAAATCATACAGATCAATTAGATTTCCATAGAGCTATTGTGGCCACTTGGCACCATAAAAGATCAGGGTACAAGAATAAATTTTAACCTCAAATAGTCTCAAGGTTTTTAATCCTGTCGAGACCTGACTTTACAAATCTCTTGACTACTTAGTTGATTTCCTTAAATATTTGAAATCAGTTCATTTTATGTGCCAGTAATTACAGCCACAGGTCAAAACACTTTTCAATTCTGTATTTACTTAACAACTTTTCCTTGTACTTTCTACCTAAAGGAAAATATTAGCAATATAGCAATATATGGGGAAAATCTTATCTATAGATCAACAAGCAAGTTTATTTCTATTTTTCATAAATAAATTGGAACAGAAATCTTGTTCTTAAAATGAAATCTTAAAAAATAAGTTGTATTCTATATTATTCTCCCTGCAAATCTTTCACATTTTCAAGGGCCTCAATTGTTAATTAAAATACTCTCTTCACCTATGTATATTCTTGGAATTCTTAAGGTGTTTTATTTAATAGTGTTGCATATTTTAAAAAATTTTAAATAGGTTAAACTAATTTGACTTTTTTCAACTTAAATCTTTCTTGAGATGTAAACTGAGAATTTCATTAGGGAGTAGCTAAATTTAATGGATAAAAGTTAGTGCTGAATTCACGATGAATTTTTTCACATTAATATTGTTATGACAACTGCCTAAGCAACAAGAAAGTAAGAACAACCAAATTAGAATGAGTCAGAATAATGAGCAAAAAAAGTCCATATTAAAATAGTCTCTTTTAGGTAAATACATGCTTGAGAAATGTAAAAATTAGATGCTATATATTAGGGTAGTTTCTGGACTACCCCAAGGTAAATGAAAGATCTTTTCATGACAGGAGACTGCTTCCAAAAAAAAGGAAAATCCATTCTTTACTTTTTAATTTTTAATTTTTTTAGGAGTACTGGGGATTGAACTGTGGACCTCATATATGTGAAGAAGCTGCTAAACCACTGAGATATAACTGTTCCCCAAATTCTTTTTTGTTTAATATATAATTTTTTTATTTTTAAAGAAGTTTTAGATTACATAAATATTACACCAAAAATATAGGGGATTCCCAAATACCCCACCTTCTCCACTCCTACACTTTCCCATATTAGCAACAACTTTAATTAGTATGGTACTTTTGTTATAATTGGTGAACACTTATTGAAGCATTGTACTAGCCAAGAAGTACAGTTTACATTATAGTTTACACTTTGCCCCACAAAATTTTATAGATTTTGGCAAAATGTGTAATGGTCTGTATTCATATCGCAATGTCATACAGGACAATTCCAATTTCCCAAAAATGCCCCCATGTTACAACTATTCTTCCCTCTCCCTCACTTCAGAACCTCTGGTGGCCACTGCCTCTATATCAATGATGCAAGTTCTTCCATTGTTAGAATAATAATGTCTACTTTAGTCCATAATTGCTTTCCACCCTTATGATTATTCATTCCTCAAGCTTGAGGATTTGGGGATGGTGATGCCTACCTTGACTCTGATTGAGAGACAGCTTAGATCCCATTGGTAGATGGATGGAATTGTATTGCTTGCAGTTGCAGACACTTTCTGATTCCTGGAATATGCAATGTCCATTATCATTCTTTCTGTAGCTGTCTTTGGTGAGTCCAATTAACTGATGAGTAAGTGCTGCAACTCTGCTGAGATGCAGGGCTCAGCCAGAAATGAACAGAACAAAGATTGAAGACTCTAGGACATATAACAAGTATGGTGCTAATTATAGTTTCAACTAAAAGGGGTGGAAAAGTCATGTGTTGGAAAGTTATAAATGAGTCTAACGTTGTTACATTGAGGAGCATATATTCCAAAGTAATACCTATTGACAAGGTGTTGAATTCCTGGGATTGTCTGCCCTTCTTAGAGTATCTAGATGCCTCTAGAGACCACAGGAGCCCTGCTGTTTGAAGGGCTGCTGTTTGAAGCACTATTTACTGTGGCAGTCAATGAGATCCTGCTGAGACATGCATAAACTTAACTTTTGGAATAATCTTCCAATTCACATTGAATTCTCTTAGCCATAAAAACTCATTTACATCTCCCTTTTAGTCAAAGTGTTTTCCAGATTTATTGCTAGTCAGTGTTTGGTAATAATCTCTTGGTGCCAGGGAGGCTCATCCCAGGAGTTGTCCCATACACAGAGGAAGGTAGTACATTTATATGTTGAGATTGGTATAGAGAGTCCACATTTGAGCAACAAGGAAGTTTTCAGGAGGTAACTCGTAGAAAATATATAATATTAGGCTAAGTTTCAATTTCACTAGAAAAGTTTCATAAGTACAGCCGTCAACATCAAGGGCCTGGTATAATTTATCCTCCTTTGCTAGGTGATGTCCATGTAGTCAGGGGATTCTTGCTGCTCTTCTAGAAAATGTGCAGGATTTCCCAGGATGGGAATTCAATACTCTGTTAGTTATTGTGTGGGATACAATGTCATGAGATAATGGGCTGTGACCACTTGAACATATTCATATGCCTAGAGGCATAGCTAAGGTGCACCCATCCCACACATCTCCCCATTACTGACACCCTGCACCAGTGATTCTCTCTTGCCACAACTGTAATCCTTCTGCAATTCCAAACCTCTGTTGTTTTTAATAACCTTCCTTGGGAAGGCTTACTTGCAGTTGAGCCTGGCTTCTCAACCACATCTTTACAACATAAATGCAGTTATTGGTCAGAGTCATATTCTCGTAAATTTACTCTGAATCTCATAAAATAAGAATGTTCATCTGAGTGCAAAATGAAATCATGTTATATTTACAGAAAGGGGAAATATCATAATAATAAAGGTAATCATTAATTATGATGTAAATACCAAGAGTGTGTATATATATATATGTGGATATCTAGAATATATAAATATTCAATGTATATTAATGTATACATAATATATTCACATTTGATATTAATATAAATGCTACCATGTCCAGTAGTAGAATAAACTAGAATGTGAAAATGCTGTATTTCCTTGTAAATTACTTTTTGTGAATGTGAATGTAATTTGAATAATTTTGAAACAAAATAATAGCAGATTTAAGTTTCTAGTAAAATAATATCAATCATTGATTCTTCTAAAAGATAAAGTGGCTTGATTACAGTCTTTAACACATGACACAATGATTCATTCAATGGCAAAAAATAAAAAATAAAAAGGAATCCTTGTCATGTCACTATAATTCCAGAATTTTCGATTCATTTTTTATTCTATTACATTTAGGGAGGACGAACTAATTCTAAAATTATTTTTAAATGGGTCAAAGCATTTTTGGTTGCTTAAATTTAACAAAAACTTGTGCCTATGAACTATCAAGAAACATGTCATAGTTGCAAAATTTCTTTCAAGTTTCCCAAAACTGATACGATGTTATTTTTAATAATTCATAATGTACACAGGGTAAAGCTGGTTAATAAGAGATTTTAATATATAGCACATGAAGACCCAGGGTAGCTAGTTTTTTTTTTTTTTTTAATCCATTTATAGGTTTAGCTTCCCTTGAGTTAGTACTCTTTTATATTCTTCCTGATCAGATATTGTTTGAGGTATTGGTTTTTTTAGAGTTATCTTTCAATTTTGTAATAAAGGAGCAGCTGTTTTCTAAATGTGGTATTCACAGGATCGGATTGTTTATAATAGTAGGAAAAGGTGTGGCTTGCATTCAAAGCCTTGTCTATGAAGTTAACATTTTGACACTGATGCAGCTTTTCTAAAAGAAAAAAAAATTGTCTTGCAAGTCAGAGATTACCATAGTTATTATAGGCACTACACAGAAGTTGTATATCAAAATGTAAAAACCATTTGAGCCAAACTCAATGCTAATAAGTACTATCTACAAAGGTTAAATATAAATACACATAATTATAGCATTCTTGTGACAAGAAATTATTAGTTTCTTTCTTACGCATGAGACATATCTCGAAAATAACAAACTGAAATGATAGTATATTTATTCTACAATCATAACAGGACTGACTGGGGAATGTGCAATTATGGTAAAGCATTTGAAGCTTTGGATTTTTATTGCTACTGTCTGCAGCAGGCTTAAATTTTTCCAACCAATGAACATTTCTATAAAAAATAATTTTAATTTTGAATTTTTAAAATAATGCTGAAAGAAAATAAATGTCTTTTATATCAAATTTACAAGATGAACTATCAGTGTGAAAAATTAACAAATGTCAACTATTTCTTATGTAAAGTTTGCAATTAGCTGTTCTGAATCAAAACTACTAGAGCAAAAACTTCCATAAAGATAGATTGAATTATGAATTAACTTTTTAAAACATAAATTGTAAATTAATATTAGATGGCTCATGTTGAATGTGACAATCATGTTATGTTATTAAATGGAGCTGTGGATTTCAGCATGGAAGGGACAAAATCAGAAAGATAATAAAAATGAGGGAGGCTTATACAATATTAAATGAAAATAACATGTTGAAAATTGGATTTATTTCATGACTGCAACTAATAAAATACTTATTTTTTATACATATGCATAGACACCAGGATTTGAAGGGAAAGTCAATAAGAAAAAAAAGAGTTTAAAATTAACAATAAAACATTTTATTTCCCTTGGATTTATTTATTATTTCAAAAATATGGATGAAAGAACTTTATTTGGTGAAAATACATTTAGTAGATTTTTTGAAGGCAATAAGAGGTCAATGCTTAATAACAATCCCCATGAAATTTAAGAGCAAAGACAAATTTAGGCAGGTGACATTTTAGTTTCCTAGTGCAACCATAACTAAGTATCACAAGCTAGGTAGCTTAAAACAGCAGAAAATAATTGTCACACAGTTCTGGAGACTGGAAGTCAGAAACCAAGAGACCAGAAGGGCCATGCTTCCTTTGAGATCTACAGGGAAGGATCTGTTCCATGCCCTTCTCCTGGCTCTGGTGGTCACTTTCCAGCAGTCCATGGTGTTCTCTGCCTCAGTCATCAAATGGCATAAGCCAAACTGGGTTATGAGCTCAGCCTACTCCAGTATGATCTCATTTTAACTTGATTAATTCCATGTATAACAATTCTATTTCCAAATAAGTTCTCATTCTGAGGTACTGGAGAGTAAGATTTTACCATATCTTTTGTGGGGGACACAATTCATTCTATTACAGGAGAATAAATTTGGAAAATTTATTTTGCTGCTAATCATTTTATGTGAGTTTACTATGAAAATATATCACTTACAGTACAGGAGTTCCTTTAAACATGGTAATTTCATTTAGTTTGGGCTAATTTCTTTTTTTTTCCTCAGGTGTTATGTATTTAAATGGAAAATTGTCTCAAAAGGCTTCCCCTTCCTAAATATTTCCCTTAAGATTTATAATTTTCTTCATCTCAAAACAAAATAAGCTAAAACAAGTTCCTTGAATGGCTTAAATATCCTAGAGGATCTGGTCCCCAGCAGCTGTTCTCACCTCTTCACCATTGCTTGCATTCATTGGAATCCAGCCACACTAGCCACTTGGATGTTCTTTGAACCCTCTGAGTTTGTTTCTTCTTTAAAGCATTTGTACTTCCCCTTGTCTCTGCCTTTGGTCCTCACTAGTCTGGCCTTAGCCCTCCCCTTCATTTTATTCAGATCTCTGCTCGTATTTCAATTTCTCAAAAATAAAAAGTATTTGGCTAATTACTCTAAATAAAAGAACAGTATCTGCCTCCGTAATTCTTAATTACAACTTTATTCTTTATAAAAGAGCATAAAGTCGGCTAGTTGATGTATTTATCTGTATCTATATCTACATATAAATATTACCTATGTAACTCTTAAGGAATGTCAACAAGGACATTTTCTGTTTTGTTCACTGCTATATCCCAGAAGAGTGTCTGATACATAGGCAATTCTCACTAAATATTTATTTGAGTGAATAGGGAATCAATGAAGACAGGGTTAAGAGTTCAGGCCAGGATACAAGTTGATGTTACATATTGTTTCCCTTGATGTTGATGTTATTGTATCTTGCAAAAGCCTCTGAGATAACATTGAGCATGAAATATATCCTTTGGAAATTATAGTGAGATACGATATGAACAAAAGCTTAAAGCTTACAGGATACTGACTGGCAGCTATCCTTGGTGCATCCCTAATATGAGGCAGTCATGCAACTGATTATAAATACATAGACTTTCATCTAGATATGTATTTGAATATGTGTGTATAAGTATATATGCATATATGTATGTATATGTGCTATTTTAACAATGTCCTGTGAATATCTAAAAATAATATGAAATATAATGCAGCTTTTTCATAAGCATATACAATTTATTCTGAAGCATTTATGAAAATGTATCTAATCAATTTTTTTAAAGATTTATTTTATTTATTTCTCTCCCTTCCCCCCATTGTCTGCTCTCTGTGTCCATTTGTTGTGTGTTCCTTTGTGTCTGCTTGCATTCTTGTCAGATGGCACTGGGAATCTGTCTCTTTTTGTTGTGTCATTTTGCTGCATCAGCTCTCTGTGTGTGCAGTGCAAATTTTTATTGTTAGATGCTTGATATGTTCTCCCATTTTTTTCTTTTATAATTATAACTCACTGCTATGCACCCATCTTATTCAGGAATTCCAGTTATAATAGACCAAATTCAAAACTAGATGAAAGTTAAACAATAAGATATCTGTCAGGTCCAAATCAAATACCTCATTTTCTCCATATGACAAACATTTATTACAAGGTCTTTAATAGTAGTTTTTGGAAATCATATAAATATGTACATATAATCATATACACATATACATATATATAGATATAGATATAGATATGTATATAAATACATCTAAACAAGTATACATACAAACACACATACCAGAAAGTATTTATGCCCTCATGGAACATATATTTTAATTGAAAAGACAAGGGGAAAAAAAATGAAAAGAGTATGTTCAACATTGGGTGCCAGAAGGATGTACTCCACAAAAAGTCCATCAGAAACTCAGAAACTGACTGAGGTCCTACTATCCTGGAACTGTACCAATGGGAACTCAATGACTTCTTAGTTACTGCAGAATAAAATAGAACAAAGAGAATTGTACAGCATCATTTAATGCCTTAACACACAATTTCTATTCACATTGCATTGGATGTAAATAGTCATATAGAACAAATTAAATGCAAGAACAGCTGGAAAATGTAGGGGACAGTTGCAATGTTGTTCAGCACTACTGTTTCTGATACATTAAGATAGAGATTCACATTCCTTTTACCAAAGCACTTATAGGAAAAAAGGATAAATTGTAAATGATATTGAAGATATCAATTGCAGGATATATTCATAGAAAAAAATATCATATCTAGGGATGAGAAAAGAAAGGAATCATAGAATTTTTATAAATTCCAGATTAAGTATCTAGGTTGATTTTATGTTGTTTGCTGAGATGAAAGAAATAGACTTTTCACAAATTTGGAGAAGGGGATGGGTTAAGGATTATAATTTAGGTATATTATTTTTGCCAGGCCATGAACATGTGTTGTAGAGATATCAAATGACTACTATAAATTACACTAGATAGGTTTGAATAAATATGGTATGTAAATTCATGAGAAGAAATGCAAGGTATTGTGGTAAGACAGTAGGCTGAACTTAGTGCATTTGAAATCCTATGCTTTATTTTCTTCTACATATTATTAATTGTTTATTCAATTCATACTAAATGTCTACCACATGTCATGTTTTCTCCTACAGACTAAAAGGAATGTGAAGATTAATAAAATATTGCTGCTATTCTTTGAATGCTCATACTCTTACATCTTATATTTTCATGAGGAGAAATATGCACACAAAGCATGAAACCTTTGATGGGTATCATTCTCACCTAAGGGAAATGGGTGAGCAGCATGGATCAAGCAAAAATGCTGCCAGGTCTCACAATGTATGAGAGGAAATATTGTGATGCTATGCATGAAGCTTAAAGTAAGGTGTATATCAAGGAATAGTTACTAAATCCCAGTCATGCTCACTGTCTAATTGAATCCTATGACAGAGATTTCATTTTGGCTTAAGGCTAATTGTCCCTAAGAGGTGTGTTACATTCCCTCGAATAGCTAGTGCTTTATATCATACTGCGGGCCTCATATTATGACTGATGTCTTGTGTGCCTGATCCATAGCCCTCTAATCAATCAACCGATCACTCATAAGACATAGCAAATAAATTGGAAGTTCAAAGATAATATCAAGGTATCTTGCTCCAAAAGACAAGATAATCAATGCCACTTTCCAGATATCATCATATTTAATCATGATAATATTATCTGTAACTCCATAGAGAATACTGATTTCCATCGCTCTCATCCCTACCTCTCCTTACACGTCCTGGGAAACTAAGCACATAGTTGTTCAATATTTTGAAGAGTTTGATTTTGTTTAGGAGACCTTCAAAACATCAGCTGAGAACAACTGCTCATCAAGAAAATGTAAATGTCACGCAACTGATTTCTCTTCTGCCAAAACTGTGTTTCTTAATGTTTCTAAAATTTTAATTAAAATATTTATGTTAATATAATTGTAGATTCACATGCAGTTGTAAGGAATGGTACAGAAATCACATGCACACACACAGTTTAATCCAATGTTAATATCTTGAAAAGTTATAGCACAATATCATAACCAGGACATTAATATTGATACATTCAACATACAGACCATTTTCATTTACTTGAGGTACTTTTTAGTTGCATTTTTATAGCTATAACAATTCATATCACCCTAACACCTTTCTTTAGTACTCACAAACACTAATTTGTATTCCATTTCTAAAATTTTGTCATTTTATAGTTATGAAAACATACATCATAGAACCTTTTGGAATTGGCTTTCTTCATTTACATAGCATAATTCCTGGGAAATGATCTAGATTATTTTGCATGTCAATAGGTTATTTCATTTTATTGCTGAAGTATAAGGAAGACCTAGGATTTACTAGACAGAGATTTTACAACTCTATTCTAAATATATTCAAAGAACTGAAGGACACAATGCTCCAAGAACTAAAGGGATGTGTGAGAGTATGAGAACAATGTCTGTCCTAATAGAAGCCAACAAAGAGATAGGAATTATAAAACAGGAAAAAAACAGAAAAATGGAGTTGAGAAGTCCAATGAATGAAACAAAAATTCACAAGAGTGGCTGAACAGCAGATTTTAGCTGTTAGAAGAAAAAATCAGCTAATTACAAGATAGATTATTAGAGATTATTCAGAGGAAACCTTCCATTTAACAAAAGCAGAATATATGTTCTTTTGTAGCACACTTGTAAAAGTCTCCATAATGACCATATGTTAAGCCATAAAAAGAAATCAATAAATTTTAAATAATTTAAATCCTACGAACTATGTTTTCTGACTGAATTGGGGTGAAATTAGGAACAATAACTGAAGAAAATTCTAGAAATTAACAAACATAAATAATTAAGAAGACACTAATGAAAAATGAATCAAAGAAGAAATCACTGAATAAATTAGAAAAGACTTTGAGATGAAAGAAAACTACAACTCAACATCACAAAAATTATAAGATACATCTAAGGTGGTACTTAGAAGAACATGTCTATGTAAACATTTTTAAAAAGAAGAAATAGTTTAACTGAGGTAATGTAACCTTTTACCTTAATAAAATAGAAAATGAACAGCAAAATAAACTCAAAGCAATCAGTAGGAAGGAGACAACATATATTAGAAAGGGCATAATAGAGACCATAAATACAATAAAGAATCAATTAAAATTATTTCTCTGAAAATATTTTTGAAAAATCCTTTAGCTAGAATTACAAAAAGAGGGAAGCAGTGACTGAGACAGAAACACAGAGAAACACAGAAAGAAACACAGAAAGTCAGAGAAGACTATTTATTAAAATAAGAAACAAATGAGGGAACATCACTACCAACCTTACAAATATAAAGATTTATAAACAACTATGTACTAATAAGTTCAATAACCCAGATGAAATAGACAAATTCCTAGAAAGACACCAACTACCAAACCTGACTCAGGAAGAAACAGAAAATCTGCACTGAGTTAGTAATCAAAAGCTTTTCATAAACAAAACTTCAGACCCAGAATTCCATGGTAAATCCAACATTATTAAAATAATTAATACCAATTTCTAGACTGTTCTAAAAAAGAGTTAAGGTGCATTTCCCAGTATTAACTTGATAACAAAACTAGACAAAGAAAACTATGTTTAATGAATGAAAATGAAAATATCACATATGAAATATTTGAAGAATCAGCTAAAATAGTGTTGAGAGCAATATTTTTAGCACTAAATAAATATTTTGGAAAAGAAGAAAAGCCCAAGATCAATAATCTGAAAACCTATTATTGGAGATTTCTCAGAAAATGGCATTGAATTAGGTGGACAGAGACCAACTCCTCACAAAAAAAGAATGGAGAAAGGGCAAAAACCATTCTGAGGAAGCTGCTTAGGAGATATATAGAATGGAAAAGTGCTACACGTATCCAGGAGGGAACTAGACAAAAAAATAAGCCAAAGGAAGCACATGAGTTACTCACCCCTGTGGCTGGAAATGCCACTTATACCCCACCCTCAAGAAAAATAGCTTCAATAAAGCTCATAAGTCACTGCAACTAATGGAGTGGGATTGAGCACTCCCCAGGAGGAAGAAAAAGGGATCTGGCAGAGGGTGGAGAGTAGTTTGTTTTTGGTGAATTTGGCCAGCTGAGCCCCCTTTGAATCTCAGAGGGGACTGAGGCAGCTGTGGGGAGAGGGCAAGGGGGATCTGATCAGACAAGCTATCACAAACAGAGAGAGGAACTAAGGTAGACTGAGAGGGTGGAGACAGGCACCTAAACACCCTAGTTTGGCAAACTGTTAGATATCTAATCTGCCAGAGGGAAAGGTGGCAGGGAGAGCCAGATAAGCTTTTTGAAGCCTGCTTAAGTTGTGAAGCCAATGTAGCTCATTGGAGGAATTCCTACCTTACATATACAAGATTCCTGGCTCAATTCCTGGGTCTCCTTAGAGAAGTGATAGAGAAAGGTGGACCCAATTACCCAGCACCTAGCTGATACCTTATGATGGGGAACATATAGACAGATCTTTTTCTTGTTTCAGGTTTTCTTGGATATGTTTTTTTCTAATTTTTTATTTGTTCCTTTATTTTATTCACTTAAACCTAGTACATCACCTGTGGAGGGCACAATGAAGGGTTATTGATTGATGAGCATTGACAGCCTGAGAAGCTCCTTAGGGGCTTAAGAGGAAAAACTGTTTTTCCTGGGTCTTTTTAGTTGTTGTTTTGTTTCTTATTTGTTGTCTTTCCCCTTTCTTTGTTTCCTTTAGTTTTTCTTTTACTTATTTCTACCTACTTTATTTCTTTTCTTCCTTCATTATTCTTTGTTTTGTTTTCTGTTGTTTTCCTTTCATTCCACTTCTTCTTGTTTGGCCTTTTTTTTTTTATTCTCTCTTTTTCTTTTTTCCTCTCTTTTCATCATTTCAGACTTTTAATTCATTCCATTTTTCTTCTCTATTTTGTTCCTTGTTTAACTTTTTTCTATTCCACCTTATTTTATTTATTCCTTTGTACTTTTTATTTTTTAATTCATATTACTTATTTATTTTCCTTCCTCTTGTACAGTTCCTCTTCTACCTTTTTTATTATTATTTTTATTATTCTTTTTCTCTTCTTATCTATTTAATTTTCTGTGGTCCTAATACCCAGCCCCCCAGGGGAACATAGGCAACTGCAAGGATATAGAATAAGAGTAACCAAGCATCAAAAAGGAACCTTACTACACACAAAATAAAACCTTAGAGTAGTAAGAGAAACTAACCAACCAAATAAGCACATCAAGATGAACAAAATTCTAGAGACAAACAAAAAATTACAAACCATACTAAGAAAAAGGAAGACATGGCTCAGTCTAATGAACAAATTGAAAAACAGAAGGAGATGCAGAACATGGAACAACTAAACATGGATGTCCAAACAAATATTATGAATCAAATAAATCAAATAAATGTAGTATAAGAAGAGAAAAAGGATATTAAGAAGGCACTGGGAAAGCATACTGAAGAAATTGTAAACCTACATAAAAACATAATGGATATGATGGTGATGGATGGAACAAGCCAAGAAAAAAATATATACACAAGAAACACATACCAGCAGATTTGAACAGGCAGAGGAAAGAATTAGTGATACTAGGCAGTACATCTGAAATTAAGCAGACAGTAGAAGAGGTGGATAAAAAGATAGGAAAACTCCAGCAGGGATGTAGGGCCTTGAATGATATGCAAAAAGCATTAACATATGCATTATAGGCATCCTAGAGGGAGAAGAGAAGAAAAGGAGACAGAAGGAGTGCTGGAGGAAATAATGACTGAAAATTTCTCAATTCTTTTGAGGGACATGTACTTACATGCCCAGGAAGTGCAGCACACCCCAAACAGGATAAATACTAACAGTTCTACCCCTTAACACATACTTGTCAAATTGTCCAATGCTCAAGACAAAGAAAATACTGAAAGCAGCAAGAGTAAAGAGATCCATCACATACAAGGTAAATTTGATAAGATTAAGTGCTGATTACTTATCTGAAACCATGAAGGCAAGAAAGCAATGGTATGAAAAAAAAAAGAAAAAAAAAAGCTTTCAGTGACGATTTCTCTATTTAGGAAAGGTAGCATTCAAAAAGGAGGGAGAGTTCAAATTATTTTCCGATAAAAATAAAATAAGAGAGTTTGTCGACAAGAAACCTGCCCTTCAAGAAATACTAAAGGGAATCCTGCATGTTGAAAGGAAAAAAAACAGGATAGAGAGTTTGGGAAAAAGTGTAGGAAAGAAGACTATTGGTAAGAATAAATTAAAAACAAAAAGAGAAATGAAAGCAATATGTGATGCATATAAACCTAAAGAATATATGGCTATGTAATTAATTCCTTAACATGGAATGTTAATGGATTACATTCTCCAATCAAGAGACACAGATTGACAGAATGGTTAAAGAAATATGACCCATATATATGCTGTCTACAAGAAACTCACCTTAGACCCAGGAGTGCAAGTGAATGGTTGGAAAACAATTTTACATGCAAACAATAAACAAAAAAGGGTGAGAGTAGCTATACTAATAGAGCACAAAATAGAATTTAAATGCAAAACTATTGTAAGAGGCAAAGAAGGAAAATATATATTAATCAAAGGAGTAAAAATAAAGAATAATCATAACTATTTTTGCACCTAACAAGCAAGGTCCAAAATACATAAGGCAAACATTTGAAAAACTAAGTGGAGAAATGGATGTCTCTACAATTATAGTGGAAAACTTTAATACATCATAATCACCATTAGACAGAAAATGTTAACAGAGAATCAATGAATAAAAGGAGACTTGAATAATACATTAGAAAGTCTAGACCTAATAGACATATACAGAATATTAAACCCAAATACAATAAGCTATACATCCTTCTTGGGTACACATGGATCATTCTTCAGGATAGACAACAAGCTAGGTCACTGAACAACTCGCAATTCAGAAAGATTGAAATAATACAAAGTAATTTCTCTGACCATAATGTAAAGAAGCTGGAAATCAATAAGGGGCAGAGAACCAGATTAGGCACAAATATATGGGAGTTAAACAACAGACTCTTAGACAATCAGTGGTTCAAGGAGGAAATTGCAAACTACATCAGTAATATCTTGAAATGAATGAAAATGACAACATTGCCTTATCCATTCTTTTATGCCAGCATCACCCTAATAACAAAGCCACACAAAGATGCCACAAAAAAGGAAAACTATAGACAAATCACTGTAATGAGTCTAGATGCTAAATTCCGCAACAAAACACATTCTAATCATATTCAATAATACATCAAACAATGACCATGTGGGTTTTTAGGTCACACCATGACCAAGTGGGTTTCATAACTGCTATGCAAGTATGGTTCAACACAAGAAATGATCATCTCTATTGATGCAGAAAAAGTATTTGGCAAAATACAGTGTCTTTCTCTGATAAAAACACTTCAAAAGATAGGAATAGAAAGAAACTTCCTCAATATGATAAAGGGTGTATATGAAAAACACACGGCTAACATCATATTCAATGGTAAAATCCTAAAACCTTTCCCTCTCAGATATGGAATGAGACAGGGATACTCACTTTTGTCACTCTTATTTTACAATGTATTTGAAGAACTTTCTCAAGCACTAATGCAAGAAAAAGATACAAAAATCATCCATTTTGGAAAGGAAGTAGTAAAAACTTCACTATTTGTAGAAGACATAATCTTATACCTCGAAAGCCCTGAGAAATCTATAACAAAGCTTCTAGAGCTTATAAATGAATTCAGTTAGGTGACAAGTTAAAAGATCAATGTACAAAAATCAGTAGCATTTCTGTACATCAGTAATGAGCCATCTGAGGAGGAAATCAAGGAAAATGCATATTTACAGTAGAAACTAAAAGCAAAAATCAGCATTTCTGTACTCCAATAATGAGCAATCTGAGGAGGAAATCAAGGAAAAAATTCCATTTATAATAGAACTAAAAGAATCAAATGCCTAGGAGTAAACTTAACTAAAGATGTAAACGACTTGTTTGTAGGAAACTACACAGCAATGTTAAAATATATCAAAGAAGACTTAGAGAAATGGAAGTATATTCCCTGTTCATGGATAGGAAGACTGAACATCATTAAGTTGTCTATCCTACCCAAACTGATTTACATATTTTAAATGCAATCCCAATAAAAATTATCACAGCATTTTTTACTGAACTGGAAATGTTTACTATGAAAGGGCAAGGATTCCCAGAAAGCCAAAGACATAATGAAAAAGAAAACTGAAATTGGAAGATTCACACTACCTGACTTTAAAACATACTACAAGGCTACAGTGGTGAAGAGTGCATGGTATAGGCAAGAAGGATATACATGCTGACCAATGAAAATGAATTGAGAGGTCTGATATAGATCCTTGCATATACCATCAACTGATATTTGACATGACCACCAAGCCCCATCCACTAAGAAAGATTAGTCTCTTCAACAAATGGTGCTTGGAGAACTATATATCCATATCCAAAAGAATGAGAGAGGAACACCATCTCACACCTTATACAAAAATTAACTCAAGATGGATCACAAATCTTAATATAAAGACCAAGACCATAAATCTCCTGGAATAAAATGTAGAGAAGCATCAACAAGATCCTGTAGTAGAAAATGGTTTCATAAGGTTTACACCCAAAGCACAAGCAACAAAAGAAAAAAATAAACATTAAATAAACATTACCTACTCAAAATTTAAAACTTTTGCACTTTAAAGGAGTTTGTCAATAAAGTGAAAAGGCAGCCCCTTCAATGGGAGAAAATATTTGGTAACCATCAATCTGATAGGGGCCTAATATTTAGCATATATAAAGAAATCCTACAACTTGAAAATAAAAAGACAAGCAACCCATTTAAAACATGGGCAAGTTATTTGAGTAGATACTTCTCCAAAGAAGAAATATAAATGGCTAAAAGGCACATGAAAAGATGCTCAACATCACTAGCTGTTAGGGAAATGCAAATCAAAACTCCAATGACATATCACCTTACACCCATTAGACTGATGGCTATTAAAAAACAGAGAACTACAAGTTTTAGAGAGGATGTTGAAGAACGGGCACACAATTTATTCAATGCTGGTGAGAATATAGAATAGAATGGTATAGTCATTTTGGAGGACAGTTTGACAGTTCCTAAGGAATCTAATGATAAAACTGTCATATAATCTAGCAATTTCACTACTGGGCATATATCCAAAATAACTGAAAGAAGTAAGATGAGCAGATATATGCACACCAATGATTCAAGTGGCATTATTCACCATTGCCAAAGTTGGAAGCAACCCAAAATTCTATCAACAGATAAATGGACAAACAAACTGGTATATACTTATAATGGAATATTTACTCAGCTCTAAGAAGGAATACATTATTAGTACATGGGATAATACGGATGAATCTTGAAGACCTAATGTTGAGTGAAGTAAATCAGGCACTGAAGGACAAACATTACATGATCTCACTGATATGAATTAAGCAGATTGAGCAGATTCATGAGCTAGAGTCTGAAAGACAGGTTCACTGAAGACACAAAGGGAGTAGAGGGTTGTGAGCCAACGCCCATATGGAGAAAAACTATAATAAGATGGAATGGTGTGGTTGTACAGTGGATGGGTATCACAGTGGTGCAGTGATGCTATTGGGTTTGGCAATGCTAGTCTGTGAAGGGTTTGTGAGGGCTGGTTTGGACTATCCATGGAACTGGGGGGAACATCAGAGGAAGGAGTAGGTGAACTCTGAGGATTTGCAGGTCTGTGGTTAAAACTACAATATTGGCAATATTCCTTTGGCAAATATGGCAAGGGAGAGTTCCTGGTGTAGGATCCTGAATGTGGGATAATGCATACAGAAGAGTGTACACCTGAGGCAGGCTTCTGTGGAATATGTAAGTGCTCATCTTGTCATAGTATGTTATATCAGTTTTTGGAGACCCACACCACAAACAAGAAAATATTAAACTCCCAAGCTGGTAAATCCCACTATGTTCTCAAATAGGGGGGCAAGAGCCTCTCAAGAACATAGGCAGTGCCTAATAAAAGAAAACAGACAAATATATCAAGCCCTCAATATTATTCAAGTAACGATGAATCTATTCTTCAAAAAGTGAAACTTAGTGATTATCACATGTCCTAAGGGGAGGGGTAGGGAAGAATACAGTAGATGGACTGTAGGACAATTTTAGGGCATTAGAATTGTTCTGCATGATCTTGCAACAATGGATATAGGCCATTTTAAATTTTTTCAAAAGTTATAAAAGTATACAGTCCAAAATGTAAATCACAATGCAAACAATTGACCATGGTTAGTAGCAATGCTTCAATATTTGTACATCGGTTGCAAGAAATGTATGATCCACATGTAAAATGTTATTAATAGTGGAGAGGGGAAATGGAAGAAGTTGTTGGCTATATGGGAATCCCTTATAATCTCTATGTGACTTTTCTGTAACCTAAAGCATACAGAAGCAAATGTCACTACACATACAAGATAACAGATCCTACCATGATGAAAGACATAGTATCTAAACATTTTAGTATTTAAATTTAAAAAAAAATTCTTTGTATTTTATGTTATTTTTAAAACAATCATTATTATTTCATTTTCTTATTATTTTTATTTGGTTATTTTCTTGGCTTCATCTTTGGAGAGGTTTTGGATCAGTGAAGGGTCACAACATTGATGTGGCAGGAGAGGAACATCGATGCAGGGTTCAGTGATGGGGAGTGCATGGGAGGGGGCTCATCTGGGGATGACTCTAAGGCATAGGAATGTGTTCAAGTTTTTATGGGGCATTGTCATGGTGGGTAAAGATCCACACAATAACCAAAAGAATATTGAATTCCCATACTGAGTAGTTCTGCTACATTCCGTAATGGGACAGCAAGAATCCCCTGAGTACAGGGGCAGAGCTTGGTGAAGGAGGACAGACCTTTGTGCCCGGTCTTTGATATTGATGATTGTATTTATGAACATTTTCTTTTCAAATTTAAAATTAGCCTAGTATTATATGTTGATTAAGAGTTACCACCTGAGGGCCTCCTTGTTGCTTGAATGTGGACTTGCTGTCAGCCAAATTCAGCATAAAAACACACTACCTTCCCTACAGCATTGGACCTGTCTCATGGGGATGAACCTTCCTGGCATCATGGGATTATTACCAAGTGCCAGCTAACAATGCACCTGGAAAAAGACCTTGACCACAAAGGGGAAATGGTAAATACAAATGAGTTCTTATGGCTAAGAGATTTCAAAGTGAGTCAGGAGGTCATTCCAGAAATTATGCATATACATATCTGAACAGGATATCCTGACTGCCACTGTAAATTAGGCCTCAAAAAGCAGGGCACCTAAGGGCTTTAGAGACATTCAGACACTATAGGCAGGGAGAACAGCTCAGGAGTTTGGTACCCTGCCAGTGGGTCTTACCTTAGTATTTCTGATCCCTATTGTGATAGAGATGGACTCATTTGTAGCTTCCCTACACATGGCTCTTCTTCCCCTTCTATATGAATCTATGTTCATGCTAGAGTTAATAGGTGTATGTCCAAGAGATTGAAATCTTTGGTCTGTTTGTGTGCCAGTTGGGCCCTGAATCTCAGGAGAGTTGTAACATCTACTCTCCCATTTATTGGACTCACCCAGGACAATGAACAAGGTGATGATTATGGACAATGCCCATCCCAAGGAATGGAGAGAGTCTGCAACTGCAAGCAAGGGTTTTCCATCCATTTGCCTCATGAGATGTAAGCCTCTTTTCAGTTAGAAGTGATCGGGCATTACCATCTCCAAATCCTCAAGATTGGGGAATGAACAATGGGCTAAAGTAGACTTACTATTATTCTACTATAGACTTACTGTTATTCTAGCAATGGAAGAACTTCTGTTATTGATATGGAGACAGTGGACACCAGGGGATCTGAGGGGAAGGAGTGGGAAAAATGGGTGTAATATAGAGGCATTTGGGACATTAGAATTGTCCCATGTGATGTTGCAATGATGGATGCATAACTTAAAAAATTGTAAGAAGACAGAGCATAAACTATAATATAAACTCAAATCCACAGTTAGTGGCAATGTTCCAGTATGTGTTCATCAACTGTGACAAAATGACCACACCAATAAAGGATGTTGTTAATGTGGAAAAGTGTGAGTGTGAGGGAGTGGGGCATAAGGAAATCTCCTGTATTTTTTATGTAAAATTTACATAATCTAAAGTTTCTCTAAAATAAATAAATAAATAAAGTTAAAAAAAAAAACTATTATCAATTACCTAGGAAAAAAGAGCAAAATAAATAAACCAAAAGCATGAAGAAGGAAGGAAATAAGAAAGATAAGAGCAGAAATCAAAGAAGTTGAAATTAGGAAAAAATGAAGGAAATAAATGAATTCAAATGTTGCTTCTGTGAAAAGATCAATAAAAATGGCAAAGAATTATCAAGAATGACAATGACAAAAAAAAGGAATAAACACCAATTATCAATAGCAAGACTATATAGGGGATATTACAATATATGGACTCTGGGGAAATCAGAGGATATTAAGGAAATAATATGAATAACTTTATGCATAAACTGGACAATTAGATGAACTATACAAATTCTTCAAAAGTCAGACACTAACACATCTCACCTAATATGAAATAAATAATTTTGATTGTCCTATAACTATTAAGTAATTTGAAAAATAAACAAAATATTCCTGAAGAAGAAATCTCCAGGCCTAGCTGGTTACACTGGAGAATTGTATTAAATATTTAAAGAAAAACTAACAGAAATTCTTTACAATGTCTTTCAGAAAATAGAATCATGTCATTTTGTGTAGCTAGTGTCACACAAGCACAAACCATATAGTATAAGCTTGAAATAAGAAAACTAAAGACCAAAATCCCTCATGAATATAGATGCAAAAGTCTTAGCAAAATACTACCAAATATATTTCAGCAGTATATGAAAATCATTATGTACCATGAATGAGTAGAATTTATCTAGTTGGCAAGGCTGTTTCAGTATTCAAAAATTAATCAGTGTAAGTCACCATATTTTGAGTCTAGAAAGAAAAATTCAAATCATAGGATCATATTGATTGATACAGAAAAAGCATTTGACAAAATCCAATACTCATTCATAGTAAAAGCCAAAATGGTCAACTCAGAGCAGCAGAATATTTCAGCCTACAAGTAATACCAGGTGTTAAAAACTGCTTTTTGACCTTGAATAAAAGGGGGAAAGGAAAAGTGAGTTTATAGGGCAATAAGTCTTCATACAAGAATCAGGAGGTCATCAGAGGGGTTGTGCTTATGCATGCCTCAGCAGGGTCCCAGAGACAGTCTAAGTAGAAACAACCCCAGGTACTTGTTCTCTGGAGGGCATGGAGACCCACAGATTCTGTGATCATGGTGGGTGGCTCTGGAGTTCAGTGCCATGTCAGTTAGCCCTACTTTGGAGCTTGTGTTCCTAGATGTGATGGAGTTGGACTCAAGTGTGACCTTTCTACACATGCCTCTTCTGTCACTCTTAGAGAACCTGTGGTTGGCACTGGGGTTTGTGTATACTCAGGAGACCTGAATCGCTGGACAGTCCATGTGACAGCCAGGCCCTAAGCCTCAGCAGACTTGCAACTCCTACTTCTGGTTTATTGGAATTACCCGACCAACAGGGAGGTGAAGAAGGTCAACCATCACACCAGGGAGCCAAAAATGCCTACAACTGCAAGCAGAATTGCATCCATCATCCATGTAGAATCCAAGCCCCCTCTCAATATAGAGGTGGAGTGGACATAACCATCCCAGGGTCCACAGGATGGAGGAATAGAGTATGGATTAGAGTAGACATACTTATCCTACTATGGAACTATTGTGATTAGTAATGGAAGAAATTGTAGCATTGATGTAGAGAAAGTGGCCACGGTAGCTGCTGAGGGTAGGGAGAGGGAAGAAGAGATATGATGTGGGGGCATTTTCAGGACTTGGAGTTGTCCTGGGTGGTACTGCAGGGACAGATGCTGGACATTGTATGTCCTGCCATGGCCCACTGGGTGGAATGGGGGAGAGTGTAAAGTACAATGTAAACCACTATCCATGTGATGCAGCAGTGCTCCAAAATGTATTCACCAAATGCAATGAATGTGCCATGATGATGAAAGAGGTTGTTTTTTTGGGAGGAGTGGGGTGAGGGGGGTGGGGGTATATGGGGACAGCTTATATTTTTTGAGTGTAACACTTATAAAAAAATAGAGAGAGAAAGAAAAAAAAAAAGGATAGAGGAGAACCTCCTCTACTTGATAAATAACAATGACAAAAACAAAACCCAACAACAAACTTTAACATTGAAAGGCTTAATATTTTCCTCCTAAGATCTGGATGAAGACAAAGACGTCCACTCTCACCACTCTTATTCAACCTAGTGCTGGAAGTCCTAGGGAGTGCAAAAAGAAAAGAAAAGAAAATGAAATTAAATAACAAGTATGTATATATCAGACCCAGGAAGGATGAAATAGAATTGTCTCTACTTGCAGATGGCATTATTGACTATATAGAATGCACTAAGGAATCTACATATATCCCCTACAGTTAATAAGCTAGTTCAGCATGTTTGCAGCTTATAAAATAAACGAGGAAAAATCAAATGCATTTATAGAGAGAGCATTGAACATGTTGCAATTGAAACTAAAATTCATTAATAGTTAAAATCACTCAAAAACAGAAACCCTTAGGTGTAAATCTAACAAACTATTTACAGAATTTTTATGCTGCAAATTGCAAAACACAGTTGAAAGAAATCCAAGATACTCTTATAAACAAATGGAAATGCATACTCTGCTCATGGATTGGAGGACTCATGTTAGTGAAGATTTAATTACCTCCCAAATCAATATACAAATTTAACACATTTCCTATCAGAGTCCCAGAAAATCATTTTGGAGATATACACAATATAATTTTAAAATTTACATGAAAAGGCTGACTTAAAATGAATAACCAAGATAATTTTGAAAAGGAATAATAAAATAGGAAGAATCAATCCACCTAATTTCAAGACATATTACATAGCTACAGTAAACAAGACTCCTTGATATTGGCAGGGGTATACAAAAACAAGACTAGGAGAAAAAAGTTCTTAGACTTGCTACCAAAAGTAGCATGGGGAAATAGTCCTTGTTTTTTCAGGAAAGGAGTAAGTCAAAAGACACCCATAAAATGATTATTCCAAAATCAATTTATGCTATGAATTCTATGATGGTGTTATCATTTTAAACTATAAACTCTAGGACGAAGAAGTAAAAAATGCTGTGAATTAACTACAGTAAGTAGTTAACAAAGAGGAAAAGCTATATCTTTTCATCTAACATTCACAAGTACTCAATATAATAGCAAGAGAAACTAAGTTGCTAATAAATATCAATATACTTGCACTGCTGTCAGCCTAACCAACACATTCCCATCAGTTAGTGGGTAGGCTATAAAAATATGTCTTGTATTCAGGCTGTTTTCTGACAGTAGGGTGGAAAAGGATTCAGCTTTCTAATACTTAGATTGAATTTATGACCAAAGAAGCTAGTGACATCAATTTAAATATATTCCAAATAGTAAACTTCAGTTCTATATTTACACTGAAATAATAAAATTGCATTAGAAATGAAGGGTTAATTCAATATTAACTGGATTCCTCAGTTTTACCTAATGATTCATAAATACTGTAGTTACTGAAAATAGCCCTCCAAATCAGATTAGCTGAAAAGCTGAATATCCCTGCTATCTCTGTGACTCAATTGGTGCCTGGGTAACAATTCTGTAATGCTGTACTAAGTCAAACTGCTGACTGGATCACATATTCTTGTGTGACATTTTATATTATTTTTGAGTGTTTGTGCTTTCTAGCTCTTGTTTATATACTTCAGGGAAAATTGTTTTGAAAGCAACAACAACAAATCAAGGGCTAAGTGCTATTTTCTTCAGAACTCAAGGATTGATCCATTAACTTCTGGCTTCAAATATCATAGTCAATTTCTCCTTTAAGTTACCACTCAGTTGATTCATATGCCGGAAGTTCTACTCACTATTTCTTAGGTACTATAAGTGTAAATAGCATCCCAGTAAAAAAGGCAAATGAGCCATTAGTATTGTTTGAAAATAATATTGTCCTCATATCTTCTGGAAAGCTTGTCAGGGCCATCAGGGTTCTACATACCACCCTTTGAGAATTAATGTCATAAATAACATAAAAGTTTTCCAGGACATAACCACATATAAGGAACCAGGGTCTGTACTATACTGAAGAATCCCTAAAAGAATACCTCATCTGGAAAAGCAACTACACTTGCAATTTGCCATTTTATTAAGTGCATTGTAATGAGTTACTCTCTCTAAGACCTAGTCATCATCAAATTGTAGAATTTATTCAGGGAGGTAATAGAAATGACTACCCAACTGAAACATTTTTCAGATTTTTGGTAGTGGCATTAAACTTTGCAATACTGAGGATCATGGGTTTTATATTGTTTCATTCTTTTGATGGAGAGTTCCAAAGACATTGGCCTGCCAATTTCTGCTTTCATATTTCTAACTTTGTGGGTCTAGAAGGCATTGCAGGATTTTTTTCAGAGATAGGACTGTATTTTTTAACATAAACCTGCAAAATTTCCACAGGATGGTTTCAAGATCTTATTGGAACTACTGTGAATTGCATGTTAATTAAAATTTTCAATTTATCAACGATCTATCTGTAAGCTTTGATTCTGACCAGTGGACTACAATCACATTTTTGCTTGTCAGGAATGAGTTTTTGTTCAGCATTTAGTGTCCAATAATTCAGTATGGGTATATTCACTTTCCAGTACAATAACCCTGGCTATTATCCACTGGTCACTGTCAAGGAGGCTTGGACGAACAGTTCATGGACTGTAATTGATTTTTTTATTACAGGGTCCTTCCTAACACCTCTCCTTTCACTCAAGCTGTTCAGGATCAATGATTTCAAAAGTGAGCTGTTAGAAGTGAGTGGCTTTATTCCAATGACTTTTTTCACTGAGCCTAGAGTTTTTTTTTATATTATGCAACTCAAGTTGGACCTTTGTGAGCTGTTTTTCTATTTAGTTCCTGAGTAACACATGATTAATTAGTTAATTCCAAAAATATCTTGGCGTTAAACCATTGTAATAGCCATGTTAAATTTTCTGCCTATTGTGCTCAAATTACTCCTGTTTCACTCTGTATTGTTTACTCTACACTCAACCTCAACTATGCTGGGATCCTGCCATTACCAAAATAAGCAAATATCACATCTCCCACCAGCATCCCCAGTCTTCCACTAAACACTTTTCAAAGATGCTGGTGTTCTCATAACTATTTTTTTTCTCAAGTCTTGATGAAAGGTGTGTCTTTTAGAATAATATGAGGGAATATATTTAAAGAGTTAAGTGATAAGATTGCACAGGATAAATCCCATTCTGGTATCCCTATATTCATATTTTTATTTATATATTATATAAAGAATTTTATAATCTTCAAATAATTTAGATTGAATTAGTTAGCACATATCTATGAATAAGAACAATTCTCATCTGCATGTACAACCACATTCAATTTAATGTATCTGTCCACCATATATTTCTTGATACAGCTAAATCAAAACTATTTTGTGCATATTTGGTTTAAACCCCTAAAAATCCATTCCTACTATATATTCTATGAATGTTTGATGATATATATTACAAAATTCTTCAGTATGTGCCCTATATTTTAGGTTCAGCTTTGTAATTGGACAATGAGTAAATGCTGAGATATGATCTAATTATATGCCTAGGGGGGAAAAAACACAAAAATTTAAGGTAGGGAAAATGTACTATGAGGATAATTTGCCTGCTTCTTTTGGGAGGGTACTTTCTCATATTAAAACATTGAACATCTTATAACAAGATAACAAATCAGCTTCAACAGACAAGCAAGATTCATTGGAGATTGAGGTTTAGGATTCTCTGTGACCTTAGAATTTTCACTTAAAAAACTTTCTGTATTTTCAGTGTTTCAGTATTCTTAATAAATTCCTTATCTTGCACCTAGCAAAACTATACTTTTGACTGAGTTTATAAATTGGTGTTCTGCAGGATTGAACTCTGAAATAATTTCCTTTGACTACCACATCCCTGAGCTGAAACTTAAAAGAAAAGCTTTTAGCATGTTCACAGGAAGTCCACGGCTTTCAATCTCTGCTTTGAAATAGAGAATTTATAGATTCAAGCTTTCTTTCTTCATACTGTCTATCAAAATTAGATGCAAACACTTCAACTGCTGGTGATTATATTCCTCACTTCTTTCTTACTGTTTCTGGCAGTGGCAGATCAGTCTCCAAAAGCTTTGCTTTCAGTGGGTATTTCTTTTAAGATGACAACAGTCAATAATTTAATTAGCTGTTTTGAAGGATTTGGGCTACTTGGATCTCAATCCTGAGTATTTTCCCTTAGGATTTACATTATTCAGGTCCTAAGAGAGTAGGGAATCAATTTATGATCATATTACTTATCTGCCACTCACTTCTGGTACCAGTTTCTATGTGAATCCATTTCCTTGATTACACAAAAAAGAAACCAGATATATCTAACTTAAGCAATGAAGACATTTAATGGAAGGATATTTCTGTAATTTATAATGCACAGGGATGCTGGAGTACTGAGTTTTGAACACTACAAGCTAAAAGAAGCCAGAACATGGTCAAAGTTCTATTGTTGGTGCAATTCTCTCAGAACACTATTTTATCTATTGTAAAATCATCGTCTCTGACTGTTGGGAAGGTTAGTCTTCAGATTATACCATGAGGAATATTTAACTATTTTGCCTTTCCCTCCAGGCTCACCGTCTCCTGAGACCCAGCTCTCAAAGTTCAACTGTGGGCAACCAGGCACAGGACCTACACTGTGGGCCCAGCCTTACCAGGGTTTGGTGCTTAAGCTTTGACTGCTAGCTGCCCTCAAGTCCTCTTTCATATGGCAGATAAAAAAAAAATGGCAGCTTCCTTTCTCTATGTCTCTATATTTTTCAGACCCAGCAAGAGGGTGGAGATTCAACCTGAGTCGTGCCTCACTGACATAGTCCAATCAAAAGGGTCTCATATCCACAAGAATTGATTAACTAAATACATAATCTTTTTCCTTTGGGAATTCATAAAAGAACTACAAACTATTACAGGAGAAAATAAAAATATTTGTTAAAAATGATCAAGCCCACACTCTAAATAAGAAAGAGATGTAATTTATCATGTACACACTGGAACAAAAATAGTAAGTTTGAAGAGAATAATGCATTTTCTGATGTTAATTTCCAGTTAAAAAAAGACTTATAATTCTTAACCACAGTGCCTGGGAAGTGGTATCTACTATACATTTTCATTCCTAAGTTGCCATGGCCCCACATACCCTGGTTTCTGCTCTAATGCTCATTTCTTGCTTGAGTTCATTGCTTTTCTCAAGCCCATTCTTCATATTCAACCAGAGTGATCTTCTAAAGACACATAACATGTTATGTCATCCACCCTATTAAAAATCATTCGAAGTTTTCCTGTTTGAGTCTGAATGAAATATAAAGAGCTCACATACTCTGTAGAACCTAAAAGCCATACTCTGCCTGCCTCTTCACAGTCATATTGCTCTAATTTTTTCTGTTTTCATTACATTCTGAAGCATTGACCATTTTTGTAGTCGCTTGAAAGAAGAAATACACAAAGCTGTTCCTATGAGAGGCTATAAGAAAGAAAACATTATTATTATTATTGAAAAAATGAAAATGCTCTAATAATGATTGAAATGATGAATGCACAACTTTGTGATTATATTAAATACCATGAGTGTACACTTGGAATGAATTGTATGCTTTATTAGTATGTATCAATAAAATGGATGTTAAAAGAAGAAAACATTAAAATTAAATAATTGTTTTACTTTTCACTTAAATGGGAAAAAAAGTGTTATTTTACTAGGGTGAAAATGAAACTCAAATGCATTACTAAGAGAATAGTGAAATGGCTCCCTTAATACCACAAACTAAAATTGAAGATATTTTATGCACTTTAAAGGCAACATAGTTTTTAAAAAAGCTTAGTAAACTTACAGCTGAATCCTTTACAACTTAAAACAGCATAAAAATGTTGAAAGATTTACATAATTTATCTACAGAATGTACCATAAACATTTGAATCTATTAAATCATATGAAGGTTTTATGTGTGTATAGGACGATAACTAAAGTTTATTAAGACTCAGAACATTTTTGTCTTCTGTTTAGTGGTTTTGGAGCAATGAGTACATTAAATTGTGTTCACTTTAACATGGTTGTTATTTTTCTTCTCCCATATTACTGGTTTTGCTGGCAAAGGCTTATCATTATAAAATAAGAAATGCTGATTAGAAGAAACGCTGGTATTTTGTCTTTTGTAGGGAAATTTATGTAAGATTTTTCTATAGGTCTTTGCATTCTCTGGTACTTCTTCCTTGAATATTCCCTTCTCATTTATCTGCATCACTGATTTCTCCTCAAAATTTAAATCTCTGGTAAAGTAACACTTTCTTCAAAACTCTTTATAAAGCCAGCCTATACATTAACTGTTCTTCATTTTTTTCTATAGCATATAACCTTTCATAGCACTTATCACTAA
This sequence comes from Dasypus novemcinctus, assembly GCF_030445035.2. Lineage (NCBI taxonomy): Eukaryota > Metazoa > Chordata > Mammalia > Cingulata > Dasypodidae > Dasypus > Dasypus novemcinctus. Next base: position 33,880,288 of record NC_080676.1, on the reverse strand, counting down.
TGTAAGTTATCTTATTTACTTGTTCAAGTCTTCATTCTCTGTATCCACAATCTAACCAGAGGTCTTCAAGCCTTTTCCTGTAAAAGTCAGAAAATAATTTCAGCTTTGTGAGCCACATATAGTCTCTATTTCATAACCTTCTTTATTGTTGTTTTTGTGTGTGTTTGCTATGTGTTTTTTATAGTCCTTTAAAAATGTTGAACACATTCTTTTCTTGAGGGCACACAGAAACAGACTTGGGACTGAATTTGGCATGAGGCAATAGTTTGCTGAACTCTGAAAAAGGTTTTAAGATTTTTGAATACAGAGAGTCTATTAACTACCTTACTTCTCCCCAGTTTAAAAGTGTCAGGTAAGGAAGCAGATGTGGCTCAGACTGGGCTCCCATCAGGTTCATTTCCCCCGGGCCTCTTGGTGAAGTTAAACTGGCCTGCACCATGGAGAGCTGACGGCTGGAATTGGGAGAGCTGGCAACAAGATGATCCATGCTGTGTAGCAGGCTTCAAAATGTATTCATCCTATGTAATGAATGTACCACACTAATGAAAGAAGTTGTTGATGTGGGAGGAGTGGTAGGATGTGGGGAGTGGGGTATAGGGGAACCTCTTATATTTTTAATATAACAGTTTGTGTGATCTGTGCATTTTTAAAAAAATAAAATAAAAAAGAGGCTGTTGTAAGATCTCAGATAATAAAATGTGTGATAAAATCTAAAAAAAAACATGTCAATAATATCTTGCAATTGGATTTATTGTATAAGAGAAAGAACATGAAATTAGTTCACTGCTGGGAAAGCAGAAAAACTTAGCAGTGTTGTTACTAATAAAATAATTTTAGTTGTTAACTAAAAAAAAGGATGACACAACAAAGGGAGACACAGAGGCTACACAGTGAGAGACACAGCAGACCATGGAGATGAGGTGGCACTAGCAGTTGAGTAACTCTCTCCCACACCAGAGGTCCTGGGATCAGTTCCCAGTTTCTCCTAAACAGAAAGATGAGAAAGAAAAAGACAAGCAGACATGGAAGATAACACAGCAAATGGACACAGAGAACAGACAGTGAAAGAAAAAAAAAGGAGGAATAAAATAAAATAATATAAAAATTCTTTTAAAAATGGCTCTATATGTTTAAAAAAATGTCACGTACAGTTATAATGTGGCTTATTATTGTCTTCTTAAAACTTCCCTTTCTTATAACTAGAATCACATAGGAGATGCAAATAATTCACCAACCCATGAAGGAATGAATTTTAATTCGAAAGCACTGAGTAACTTTATATTCATAACGTAAAATATTCTATATTCATAATGTATAATATGCTATAAAACAATTGAATAAATCACATAATGGAACAAACAAAAAATGTAGGGAGTAATTCTAGATTAAACAGATCAAAGTGTCATAATTCAAGCAATGCAAGAACTTTGCATTTTGACCTTAAAAAAGTAGTAGTAAAAGACATTTGGGGATAGTTGAGGATATTCTAATTTGTACTATATATTAGATATTCTGTGAGATTATTTTAATTTTGTAAGGTAATATGTTCAGTTAGAGGAATGACTATATATATATATATACTGAACATCTTCATGGTACATTTACACAATTAAAGAACCAATAATGATACCTTATTCTGATTTTCTTGATTTTTTTCTAATAAATGTTTTTTCTGTTCCAGAATGCCATCTAGGATACCATATTACATTAAATTGTCATGTCTTATTAGGCTTTTCTTGGTTGTGATATTTTCTCAATGATCCTTATTTTTAATGATCTTGACAGTTCTTAGGAGAACTGGTCAAATATTTTGTATGATGTAAAATATTTATACAGTATATTTGTACAATGAACAATTTATAATTTGCCTGATGTTTTTCTCACGATTAGACTGGGGTTATGGGTTTTGAGGGGAAAGAACACAGAAGGAAAGTAGCACTTTCATTATATGATATCAAGGTTTCCTACTATCAACATGACTTATCACTCTTGATGTTGACTTTGAACACCTGAGAAGTAGCAATGATCAGGTTTCTCCACTAAATACTCTTTTTCCATACTGTAATCTTTGGAAGGAAATAACAATGTGCTTCCCATATATTAGGAAAGAAGAGGAGTTTTGCTTCACCTACTTGAGAGTAGGATTACATAAATTATTTGCCATTTTTCTGCATGAGACATTTTTCTATTGTCTGACATTTATTTATTCCATCACTTATTTCTAACAGTATGGGCACATGATAGTATATTTATACTTTGGTTTATAACCCAATACAACTATTTTTCATATTATTGATCAGATTGTACCAGCTTTGTCCATTGTGATCAGAGTCATTTAAATATACCACCAACATTGTGTGAATGTTTTTTCACCTTGGAAGTGGGAAGGCACAGTTTTGCTTTCTGACACTATAAGATACTCCAGATTCATGTTATTCATCTTATTTTCTGTCACAGTCCTAAAATCAGCCATTTCTCCAAAAGTCCTGATTCTTTTTATTGGAAAATGGTTTTAGAAACCAAGATCTGGCTCTGAGTCTTCTCATTGCTAGGGGGTATGATTGTTTCTAAGCCCTCTTATCTGAAAGAGCAAAGAAGCATATTGTGTAAACTAAACCTTATATAGATACATCTCTATGAATGTCATTAGATGTTTCCATATATATATATATATATATGCCTCTGAAAAAGTAACCGATTAACTATACTTACACCCAAGCTAGAGAAGATCTTATAGCACACTCTACACCAAATCAACCTTAAAACTTCAGACTTTCTCTAAACCAGGGAGAAAGATCTGAGATTGTTGCTTTTTCCTCCTACTTGATGCCTAGAAACAAACTCTCTCTTCAAAGAAACATTGTCACTGGACTATCTTTTGTGAACATTGAACAGGGAAACAGCTCAGTATCTCAAAGATTTGAGTGATTTGACCACAGCCAAAGAATATCAGTAGCCATCAGAAGCTAGAAGAGGCAAATAATGGACGCTTCTTTGGGGATTCTGAAAAGAACCTTTATTTTAGCTCTATAGGACTCATCTTAGACTCAGGCTTCCAGAACTAAAAGATGTGTAAAGTACTAAATTCATGGTAATTCATTATAGCAGCAATAAGAGATGAATACACTGTCCAGTTTGATCTACAGATTAAATGCAATCACTATCAAATTTTTCCTAGCATTTTTACAGTAATTGACAAGATGAACCTTATTTAAAGAACTCAGAATAATAAAAATAATTTTGAACACAGGCAAAATTGGAAGACTCACATCCTTTTTTCATAACATACTATGAAATTTCAGTAATCAGTACAATATGGTGCTGGCATAAGGATTGTCATAAAGATTAATTTAATAGAATATACTGTCTAAAAATAAAACTTCATGTTGTGGCCAATTGATTTTCAAGAAAAGTACCAAGACAATTCAATGGGGAAAGTATATTCTTTTCAACAAATGGTGCAGGGCAAATGGATACCCAGTCCTTTGGGACTGGAGTTGTCTCAAATTTCATACCATAGACAAAAATTTAATAGCATAGATCATAGACCAAACTTAGGAGTAAATCTGCATGACCCCAAGTTAAATAAATTCTTCATTGGTATGATACGAAAAGCAAAAAAAAAAAAAAAAAAAAAAAAATGACAAAAAGCAGAGAAAAATTAGAATACATCAAAATAATTTTTTTAAACTTCAAAATGTACCATCAAGAAAGTAAAAAGGCAACTTAAATATGGGAAAATATTTGCAAATCATATATCTCATATGGTATTTTTATCTAGTATATATAATGAAATATTACAACTCAACAAGAAAAAAACAACTAACAATTTAAAAGTTGACAAAAGTTCTGGATAGCCATTTTGCCAAAGAAGATATGGCCAATAAGCAGATGGAAAAATACTCAGAATCATTAGCCATCAAGAAATTGTGAAAATCAAAATTGAAATGAAAAAAAATTTTCACGGAGACACTTATTCACACTTGTGAAGACAGCTATTAAAAAAAACAATAATGGGTAAAAACAAATGTTGGTGAGGTGATGGAGTCCTTAAACCTTCATATACATTTCGCAAAAATGTAAAAAGGAGAAACTACTTTGAAAAACAGTTTGGAAGTTTCTAAAAAGATAAATTAAAGTTACATTATAACCAAGCAATTTTAAGCCTATGTATATATACAAGAGAATCAAAACAACAATTCACGAAGAACTTGTTTGCAAATGTTTATAGTAACCTTATTCATAATAGCAAAAGAAGTGAAATCAACCTGAATGTTCAACTGCTGAATGGATAAATGAAATGTGGTATATCCACATTTGACCAAAAAAAAAAAAAAAAGAATGATTACTATTTGACCATAAAAGGAGTGAAGAACTGGTAATGCTACAATGTGAATTAACCTTGGAAACATTATAAACTAAATGAAAGAAGTCAGTCACAAACTATCACCTATTGTATGATTCCATTTATATGAAATTCCTTGATAGACAAATATATAAAGGAAGAAAACGGATTACTTCCTGATGCTAAGGTGATAGGGACAAGTGAAGAGTGACTGCTAATGGAAATGGGGTTGTTGACATATTCCAAAATTGATTATGGTGATCTATTTGCACAAACTATAATATACTAAGTTATTCAAATGTATACTTTACATATGTGAATAGTATACTATGTGAAATTTATTTCAATAAAGCTGTTAATAAAAATTTAAGTTTTTATTACACTAAAATTCTTTTGTTAATGATAAATGCTATTTTCTCTACTAAATACTAGTATCTTTACATACAATATCATAAAACCACATAATAACCAGGTGTGGTAGATTGAATTTTGATTTGTTCTTAATTTTATTCTGCATTCCTTTGGGTATGAACTTATCATAAATAGGATCAATTGAAGATGTATTTAAGAAAGTGTGTCCTAGTTCTATGAGGTTGGGCCTTAATCCAGTTTACTGGAGTTCTTTGTAAGCAGAATAATTTTGGACCTACAAGAGAAAGCTAGATAGAAGAGCCATAAGTTGGAAGTCTTTTGAGAACCCAAAAGAGAAAAAGAGAGGACAATTCTGTGTGATGGAAGGAACCAAGGAACCCAAAGGCACATTGGCAGCTAGCACCAAATTGTTAAAGATTTGAGGAGAAAGCATTGCCTTTCTGACAACTTGATTTGGACATCTTTTAACCTCAAAACTGTTAGTTAATAAATTTCCATTGTTTAAGCCAACCCATTGTAACTAAAACACCAGGCAAGATAAATATTCTTATGACAGTTTTGCAAATGAACTAAGCACAGAGATTTTAACCTTATCAAAGCCACATGGATCTTGTGGTGATATAGAATATGAATTTTGGACTATCTATGCTAATAATTTTCAGTTTAGGACAGTGTGCTGATTCTATTTTAATATATTTTAAACTGCATTTTAGAACAAATATTGTTTAATCAAACATTAGTCTTTTTATTCTTTCATTTGTTTGTTAAATAAATATTTACTGAATTCCTCTTACTACCATGGCATGGTCTAGGCATTGAAATATTAACTGGGAGAAAATGTATTTTATTTTTAAATTCAGGATAATTCTTTTGTATCAAGAAAATAAAACAGACTATCCAATTTGCAGGATCATTAATCCCTCCAGTAAATACAACTTATATTTGTCATGGTAAGATAAAGAAAACTCATTTCAGTATATTTCAGTAAATTATAACATAAGATATAAAACCATAACAGCTTTCCATAAGAATTTCTGTAAAATATGACCCAATAAAGAGATTCTTTAGGCTCTCCCCTTTTTCCTCTCAATGAAGTTCAGAATGACTGACATTTTAGACTGTTCTGTATCTGAGGACAATACTAACTGGATAGAAAAAAGGATTATATTTACATGTTGGTATTTCTAATCTTCTATCAGTGTTAGTCCAACACCACTGAGGCTTTTGTTTCAGATGAGAAATGGGAATTATTACACATGCTCAGACAAGTACTCACAATAACAAGAGTCTTTCAATTTACCTGGCTTCCTGAATTTTAACACTAGAGATAAAATCTGTAGGACTGAATGAAAGTCAAAGATCTAGCTCTGGCTTAGGAAGCACATGAAATTGTGACAGTGTATTTTGTTACATAAGCAAATGTATGCATTTATATATTAATATGTATGTATATATATCCAGATACATAGATAGCTAGGTAGATGATAGGTAGGTAGTTAGATAGATAGATAGATAGATAGATAGATAGATAGATAGATAGATAGATAGATAGATAGATAGATAGATAGATGATATAAATGGAACACTGTCACTGGTAGTTATTCTTAGCATGATGAATGTTGTTGAAAGGCGTTCAGTGGGTTACTTTGTACACTTCTACATTATATGATTTTTTAAAAATAATTTTCTATGTTTAAATTTAAAATCAAATTTTAAGACAAGAAGAAAAAGTAATTTGTTTATTTACACTGAATTGAATGCCTTAATGAGCAATTCACTTCTCAGATACATATTTCCTTGTAAAAAAATACTGTGTCAATTTATCAACTGCCTGCCTCCAGCTCCTGACATCAGGCATGCCACAATGTCTTCTTGATAAAGACTTGTGGAGTAAATGAAAGATTTCAAGATCAATACTCAAGAGATTTTACTGGAAACCATTCATATAAACCACCACTGGAGACCACAATTGGAGGCATAAAATAGTACACTGTCTTGCTGTAGAACCATTTTGCTCAGCAGTATCCAGCTAGATTTTAATTACTAATAGGAATAGCTCATGTAATTTAGCGATGCATAAAATGTGTCAATATTTCTACTTACCTATATTGAAAGCCACTTCATTGGATTTATGTCCTAGAAAGCCAGGAAAGCATCATGAATCATTTATAGAAATGTTGAATTATATGTTACCTGTCAGATTTTTCAGTGGAGAATCTAAATTCTTATTAAAAGATGGTTACAACCACTAAGTTTCAATTTCTGAAGAAGGTTGTTCATAGTTATATTGAGGGCTTCACATACTGGTCTGTTTTTTTGTTTTTTTTTAATTAAGCACTGCCTATGTACTTGAGAGATTCTTGCACCTCTATTTGAGGATGTAGCTGGACTCCCCAGGATGGGAGTTTAATATTTTCTTGCTTATTGTGTGGGACTCCAAGGGGAGGGGGAGATAAAAAAGGGTGGAACATAGGACATTTTGGGGGCATTGGAATTATTCTGAATGATCTTCCATTCATAGATACAAGCCATTATACATTTAGTCAGAACTTATAAAAGTGTATGGTACAAAATGTAACCATGATATAAAACATTGACCATGGTGGAAATATTAAATATTTTTTCACTAATTGTAACAAATGTACTATATTCATAGGATGTTATTGGTAGAGGAGGATATGGGGGTATATGGGAACCCTATATTTTCTATGCAACTTTTCTTTAACCTAAAGCTCTTGGAAAATAAAGTGAAAAAAAAAAAAGAAATTGGGGGAACATAGAAAAGAAATTGTCAATATACATAAAATACACTTACAGTGGCTTTTCTTTAACATAAAACTTCTTGGAAAATAAAATGAAAAAAAAGAAACTGGGGGAAAACTGAAGAAATTGTCAATTAACAAATATACACTTGCAGTGATTAAAGGCACAATATAAAAATATTTTTCATTCATTTTTATTTTATTTTATAACTATTTTCTTTTATTTGACTTTGTTTTGGGGGAGGTTTTGTGTTACAGAAGGTTACAACTGTGTCGGGAGGACTACTGGTGCAGTGAGTTGGTAGAGGGAGATGTATGGGGAGGGGTGCATCTGAACATTCCTTTATAGAATATGAATATATTAATGGGCTCATGGTGTGTTGTCTTGGCAGATGGAGACTCACACAATAAATGATGGAATATTGAATTCCCATCCTGGGGAGTCTACTACAATCTCTAACAGAATGACAAGAATCTCTAGAGTACATGTATATTTTTAGCAAAGGAGGATAGACTAATATCCCAGGTCCTTGATATTGATATATGTACATATGGACCTTGTTCTTGTGAAATTGAAACTTACCCTAGTAATACATATTGCCTAAGAGTTACTTCCTGATAGCCTCCTTGTTGCTCAAATGTGGCTCCTCTGTAACCAAACAGCATAAAAACTCATTTACCTTCACCTTGGCCTGGGACATGACTTCCGGGGATGAGCCTCCCTTGCATTGACGGGTTATTACCAAATGGCAATTAGTGATGTATTTGGAAAAAGACCCGGATCAAAAGAAGGAAATATTAAGTACAAATAATTTTTTTTTTTTATGGCTAAGAGATTTCAAATTGAGTCAGGAGGTCATTCCAGAAGTTATATTTAAGCATTTTCCAGAAGGATCTCACTGACTTCCACAGTAAATAGTGCTTCAAGCAGAGGTGCTCCTGAGGACTCTAGGAACAACTAGACAACATAGTCAGGGCAGACAACCCCACAAAATCAACACCCCATTGGTGGTGGGCCTTACCTTGGAATACATGATAGCCTATTTCGCAATGTATCAGAGTTAGACTCATTTACAATTTTCCAGTATGTGCTTCTGCCCATTTTATCTGAACCTATAGTTATCACCATACCCATTAAATATATGTCCCAGAAACTTAAACTTTTGGTCTGTTAATATGCCAGTTGAACCCTGAATCTCAGCAGAGTTGCATCCAACACCTACTCTCCAGCTCATCAGAGTCACCCAGGACAACTAACAAAATGATGATTGTGGACATCACCTGTCCCCAAAAATAGTATCTACAATTGCAAATAAGACTTTTCCACCCATCTGTCCCATGAGATCTAAGCCCATTCTCAACCGGAAGCAGAGTGGGCATCCCCATCCTCAAATCCTCAAGATTGAGAAATGAACAAACATAATGGGGGAATGCAACTATGGAACAAAGTAGGTGTATTATTATTGTAGTAATGGAAGAACTTGTAACAGTAATATAAAGATAGTGGTCACTAGAGGTTCTGAAGGGAGGGGGAAGGAAGAATAGGTTTAACATGGGATGGGGCATTTGTGGGACATTGGAATTCTTCTACCTGGTATTGCAATGACAGATACAAGCCATTATACATTTTGCCAAAACTTATAAAATTGCGTGGCATAGGTTTTACCATAATACAAACAATACTTCAATATGTGCTTATCAATTGTAACAAATGTACCACATTAATGTAAGATGTTGTTAATGGGGAGACATGTAGGAGGAGAAGGTGTAGGGTATATGGGAATCCCCTATATTTTCAATGTTACATTTATATAATTTAAAACTTCTTTTAAAATGAGGAAAAAATAAGTACCATTAGCTATATAATTTGGTCAAAAACATTATGGATTGAATTCTGTCCCCCAAAAAGATATGTTGATATTCTAATCCCCAGTCCCCAAGAATGTGGTCATGACATATGGAATTAAGAAAACTAAAATGAGGTCATTCCTGAGTAGACTGGGTCCTCAGTTCAATATGATTGATATCCTTGTAAGATCAGGGATATTGGGATACAGACAATAGAGGGAGAAGGCCATGTGATGATTAAGTAGAGAATACCAAGGTACACCAGCAAGCAACTGTCAGAGGCCCCATGGGGCAGGGACCAGATGCTTTGCTACAGACTTTAGAGGAGCATGACTCTTCCTCCACCTTGATTTCTAACTTCTAGTCCCCAGAACTGTGAGATAGTGAATTTCTGTTGTTTTATGTGAAAAAAAAAAAGAGATGTTTACAATACACTGTAATGAATTATTTTCTTCTAGAATCCTTCTTCCTTCCTTCCTTCCTTCCTTCCTTCCTTCCTTCCTTCCTTCCTTCCTTCCTTCCTTCCTTCCTTCCTTCCTTCCTTCCTTCCTTCCTTCCTTCCTTGTCTTTCTTTCTTCCTTTCTTTCTTCTTTCCTTGTTATTGTTATTGTTGTCATGGTTACCTAAAGAATACAAGGTCTGTTACTCATTATGATTAACTTTCTCCTAACTCTTCTGGTCCATTTTTTTCAGGTAAAATTCATGATGAAGGGAGATTATTCATGCAATTTTTAAAAAGAGTGTTTGCCAGATTGTAAGAAGTATTATATATAACAAAGTAAAACATGATTTAATTTGTAAGGAAAATTCTGTTTCCTAGGACAGCAGTTATGTAATGTTTTGAATTAAGGGACCAGATGGTTGTCTAAAATAGAACATATTTTAGCTACTTTGGTAGCAGAGTAGACTTAAATCAACTGGATAAGAAGTTCACTGTAATCAGGTCAAACAACAGTTGTTACATCAAATCTGATTGAAATTCAAAAATTCAGTGAAATAAAAAATGTAATTCCCTCATTCCAACCATCTACGAAGATAAAATATACTACTGATTTCACATTTCCCTATCTGAAGATTTGTTTATGTCATAGAGACTTATTCAAAGTTTTACAAAGATAGAAAGGTAAGGACAAGTAATTCTCACAAATATAACCTGAAACATATAATCAACAGCTAGACCATATTTATTGAAACCCATGATGGTAGTCAAAATACTTACTTGTTATAAAAAATAAGTCTTATTTTAACTTCCCTATTAATGTAAGGATTTAAAATATGCTTTATAAGCAATATTGGAGGAATTAATATTAAATATGGAAAGAATGAGAGTTTAAGGTTTTTCTGAAAATACACTAAAATTTTTGAACTATTTCTCATTAAAACCTTTTGAATTTTGGCCATCGCCTAATCATGAGTTAACCAATTTTATATGGATAATGTGTTTCCTGGGATTCTTTTCCATTTTATTATTCCCCGACTCTATTTTTTCCCTAAAGAGGAATAATCAACCATTTATTTGTTCGTTCATTCATTCAAGAAATATTTATTGAGCAGCTATTTGTGTAAGAAATTCTTTGAGAGGTAACACAGAGAGAACTAAAGATAGAAATTACCTTCTCTCCTGACATTTGGTTGTGGGTGTAAAGACAGGTGAAAAACAGATAAAAAATACGTGGGTGGTAATGTATTAGAAAAAAAATACAGTGGACTAGAAAGTTTGGAATAAGTAATGCTCTTTCATATAAGGTGAAAAATGTGTGGGAGAACAAAAGGGAGTTAAGAAGTGGAGGAGACGTTCTTTGTTTTTTTAACTTGTCTTTTGGCGGGAGTGTTAAAGACAAGGCTGTTATGGACTGGTGAAAATTTTTATTTCTTTAAGTTCTTTAGCTTTAGTTTGAATGTTTGAAGAACCTTAATTATATCAATGTAGATGGGATGTATGTGTGTGAGAGAGTTTTGAAAATTCAAGGGAGATAAACAAAAAATAAATTTATTAACTTGAGCAGAGGAGGGGTAATCTCTGTTGTAATGGAATTGTAAGAGTAAAGAGAAGATTAATGAGCAGGTAACTATCTATATGGGCATTCATTTTTGTTCTTTGTGAAGTTAGTCATAGTTATCTCTTGGAAATAATGAAAGTGTAGGAAGATCAGAAGGGTAAGTTATACAGAGACGTTAGACCCCTGAAGAATGTGAAAGAAAGCTGACTAGGAAAATCTAGAGATACTAAAGGATGAATAATTGATATGTAAGATGGGAAAAAGAACTTAGAGCAGCATCAGTCAACCCAATCAATGATTTTCTCTTTTCCTTTTCTTCCCTCCTTACCATTTTTTCCTCCATAAGAAAGAATTACCATGCCATTTATGTGGCAAGCAAGAATGAAATAACTAGGTGATAACCTTTTAAAGTTTTATTTGTGATACATATTTAATTTTATTACAAGTTATATAGTGCTTAATATATAATTCTTAAGGTATAATATTATATATAACACAAATGCTATATGACGCAGAAGCAACTTCACACTAGTTTCCTTTATAGTTTCTAAGAGAAAAGTTGTTGTCTGCAATAAATTCAGTTAATGAAGAGGCAGAGAAGGCATTCTAATATAAACCAATTATATTTTCTCTATCAAGTGCAAATGAGGAGCATAATAATTGATCAACAAAGCCAGACTGCAACATTTTTCAGTATATAATTCATTACTCTATTTTATTTCTGGTAAAACAGTTCTTTTTAATTACTTTCCTTTTCATTAATTCCATATTTTTTACTACCTTCAGCTATTTTTCTATTGGGTTATGTAAAGGCCATGACATTTGCACATCTTTTGTGAAAAAGATAAAAGGAAATGTAAGAACATAGCGCTTTTTATTTTTAGTTTCTTGTTAGTTTTTCCTTAGATTTGTGTAAGTTTTATAAAAACATTCTCTCTTAAATGTCAGAATCCCTGCAAATCAATGGAAATAACTTACTACAAAGAAAGGTGGGAGTTTGGTGGTCTGAAATGACAATATAGAGATTATATGTTATTATTCTAATGATCATTTTTTCTTTGTGCCTTGCATGCTTGTTGGCAGGACATCTATTTTTCCAGGATTTAATTTAATTATTTGTGAAATCAAACTACAAATAAATTGAAATGTAATAGAGCCACATGATATTCAACAATTCTAAAGGGATAAAAATCAATATTGTGCAAATATCAGATATTATTAGTTTTTTTTTTTTTAGGAAGAAGATTTTCAGTAACTTTTAAACTATATGCCAGATGCACTTCTGAATTTTTCCCTTGCTATATGAGATTAAATTTAGTAGGCAATAATTTTACAATCTCTCTTTTTTTTTAAATTATTCTAAGGAAATAATGATAGACTGGTAGTTTTAGGTTTGTTTTTTTCAGTATCCATCTCCCTCTTTTCATTTAGTTAGGACAACCTAAGTTTTGCTGCACATAGAACTACTTAAACAGTGAGAACACTGTACATCCACTCTTGCAGCCAGGTGGGGATATGGAATTAAGTCTTGCTCAGTGGGATGTAAGGGGAAAATGTGTATAATTTCTGAATCTCATCTTTCAAAAGAAGATTTCTTCTCCATCCTAAGGGCCCAGATGGATACATGTTATTAATGGGCTAGCATTAGCCATGCATATGGGAATACCATCCTGGTGAATGGTGAAGCAGGAAGGTAGAAGGGACATGTGTATATGTATGACCTGCAAATACCTCAATGCCCGTGGCAACTTATCAGCTAAGAGTTTATTAGGCTTAAGAGAAACTGAAACTTTATTTAAGGAAGTGTTATGTGCTCTCTATTAAAGCAACCAAATAAATATCTAGCTAATAAAGAATGTGTACTTTTAAAATCTGTAAATGTAAGGTTTGCGACTCTCTTTGAACATTATGATACCTCGTCACTGAAGAATATATTAAAAAAATAAATTGTTTCACTATAATAGATTATACATTGTATAACAATGATTCCCCTTACTGTAAGAGTTGATGGTTAAGTGTTTTTAAACTTTTACTTTTTCTTTAAAGCATGTAGAATTCGCTCCTAAATCCAATCTACCATTTTTTTTTCGGTAACATTTGTAAAGCTTACATCCAAAACAGCCTTCCTCTGTTCCTGTTTCCCAATGACTTCACTTACCTTCAGTTACAACAGACAAGCATAAATATTTAAGTATCTGGGACAAACTATCAGTCCAATGCTTTTTATCATGGGCTCAGTGATCAGTCTTTGAGGTATCCCCACAGTCCGGATTCCCATGTCAATCAATCTGTATGTGAGCATGCATGGCAAACTTGAGTAGAAACCCTCTTCTCTCATCCAGGTATAGGGGAAACACTGAAACATTCTGAGTTCTTGAGGTAGAGAGACTATGTGCGATCACTATGTTTAAAATAAGAAGATTCCTAAAATCAGATCTAGGAGTGCACTGTCAAACCAGTGACGTAAAAGAAAATCAGGTTGTAGATTGCACATGTCCAAATAAAAGGTATGTCCTTTATTTTTTACTCTTATGTTAATAAACTACAGAATTAAAACAGACAGATAGCTAGGTTGATTATATTTCCTGTTGGCTCATGTTATCCTATTTGGGAAGAAACTCAGAAACAATCTTCAGGGTCAAGATTTCCCAAATCTTGTTCTCAGAGTTCTGAGATTCTGATAATGGATGAGGGAGGTGCTAAGAGCAGATGGAAAAAGACTAACCTCAAGCCATAATTTTTTAAGAAATTAGCATCCATATTTACAAGTTCACTAAATAAGCAACATCTGCTTTATAAATAATTTTTTATAAATAAATATGAAAATATGAAGAAAATACTACTGAGCATTGACTGAATAACAAATCATTCCAGTGATTTTAATATACATTGGAATTATGAATAATTCTACTTGCTTATAATTTATTTATGTATTAGTTGAGAATCAGTTTAGGAAGATAAAATTAATTGAATTTCTGTCAATGTTTAAGTTTGGTTGTCCTTCTTGAGTTCCCCAAACATAATGTCATAATGCCATTATCACAGAAAATAAAAGATTGACTTCTAATAGTTTGGTTCCCCTACCAGCTAGAGCTGTGAAGTTGCCAGGTTCAAATAGAAACTATGTTACAACTTGCAGTCCCTACCAGTGGTTGCCACATATTAGGAGTTCAATCATTTTTTACAAAATAAATAAATGAATTAGTTTGAATAATACAGTACATATAATCTTTTTAATATTAGAAGAATATACATGACAAAATTAGGTTTCTGAATTAGAGCTTTGCATAAAACTAGAGAGATAAGATTCTACTAAATGGGGAGGATGCTATTGAGATATATTTGTAAACCGTAACTCATAAGCTACAGGAAATATGGTATTTTCCTTGGGGAACATGTGAGGATGACTCTTAAGATAAGGCAATCATCTTACAGGACAACTATAACTGTATGCTTATAAGATTTTGCCCAAGCCTACTTTGAATAGAATGGTGATGCAATGCACTAATTGGAAGATTGTAATGCTTAGCCTCAGCTTTTCCATGAAGCCATCTACTCATAAAATATTTTTAAAACATGCTTTTGTTTATTAACTATTTAATATTCTTCAAGGAATCACATGTAATCAGAAGTTTATTTTTATCACAATTTTGGTGTAGATTATTTCTGGCAAATATTTCAAAATTTCTCACTTCATATCTTTTAAAATAAGGCTATGAAGTTTTTGACATGTAACTTTCATATATATAATCTATTATCTATTTTAATTTTATACTATTATGAATACATTTTGTTTTGCCATTTGTTTTATATTACCATGTTAATGTGCCTTTTGTAAAACTTAATATTCTGAATAATGTATCTCCTATCTGAAGAAATAAAATAGGTGGAAAGATGTTTTACCACTTGGTAAATATAGAAACAAATGTTGAAATTCTTGGGATCTAGTTAGAGGGAATATTAGTTAATGACATAGGGGAGATTCTAGATCCCAAACTGAAGCAATTTGGAGTCAATTTTTGCTACAGGAAGTTGTCATTTTTCCATTCCAGGTGAAGAAACAGCAAACCATAAGCTTTATAGAATTTGCTGAGTTATCTGTGAAGCACAAGGCTTTGCTCAACTACCACATCAGCAGTTTAACTTAAATACAGTAATTCACAATAGACTTTAAAACTCAACCAGTAATTTTCCAGGATTTCAGAAATGAATCTGAACATTTGCTCTAAAAACCACAAGAAACTACCTCTTTAGTTTTTTGCTGTTGGTTGTTTATTTTTTCACAATCTGCCTTGTTCTAATAGATCACTTGTTATTACAGGTGCATTTTTGCACTTCTGTTGTTGAAAAGATTTGCAAGACTTCTACACTGGCTTTGTAAGTTTAATCATCAGCATTATCATTATATAAAATATATTTTGGCAAACTAATTTACATGACTGTTTTTTTAACATTGTAAAAGCATATCAGGGGAGTGGATGTAGCTCTTGTTGAGTTCCTGCTTCCCATGTATGAAGTCCTAGGTTCAATCCCTGGTACCTACCAAAAATAATAACATTAATATAATATCAGTGTGTTTGTACAACTAAATGAGCAGACAAGTCTGGCCACTTTGGATTATGCTAACAAAGTTCTCAAATAAGTAAGGTCATTAACAAGGTATATAGCTGAAGCTGATAAACTACTTAACTTAGAGATATCAAACTTTGTGCTAACAACTTTGTTTGTATTAAACCCAATATAGATCAACACAAAATATTTCTTATATGCTAAGATTTTCTGTTTGATAGATTACACCACTTCATTTTATATGAACAATGACTAACATACTGTTTTAGTCAGGGTTCTTGAGGGAAACAGAATCAACAAAAGATATCAGTTGATAGTAAGATATTTTATCAGAGTCCCTCATGTGACCGTGGGGATGCACAAGTCCAGGTTCTGCAGTCAGGCTGCAACCAGGGGCTCCGATGAAAGTCCAGTGAAGGTCCTGGATGAGTTCTGGGAGATCCTGGCTATCCAAAGATGAGCTGGTAAATTCTCTCTCAATGCTGGAATCATTTCCCCTTTTAAGGCATTCAACTGATTGGATAAAGCATCACTCATTGCTGATGGCCATCTCCCTGATGGATGTAACTGTAATTGGCTATCTATGATTTACCACTGCAGTAATGTCCATGGTAACTAAAGTCCACAAATGTCCTTGAATTATGATTAGCCCAGTGCTTGCTTGACCAAATAACTGGACACAATTACCTGGACGAGTTGACACATTAGCCAAGCCATCACACAGACTAACCTACTATAATTTGTTTTGCTATCTATATCACCAAATATAAACATCTGCAAAATATAGGCTTTATTATAGAGAAAGAAAGACTTTATTGTAGTCAAATGAAACTACCACAGCCTTTGAAATTGATAAATCTTTAGGCAACTGATGCGTATGTTCTGTAGCAGATGACTGAACATAAACATACTTAATTTTTCTCAGCCTCATGTTTCTTATCTGGTAAAACAGATATAGCAATGATGTTGTCATTAATTACTGGGAAAATTACAAGAAATTATTTATATATTGTTTGTCTCTTACCAGGTCTTCCATAAATGATAACGTTTTTCTACTCCTATATGTAATGAAGTAAAGAGATCTTACTTAAAGAAGTACCTCAGAATAAATATTGGAGTCTTTTTGCCTTATTGTTAAAGAAGAAAGAATCTAATGAGAAGTAATTTCCTGAGAAAGAATCAAATCAATTCATTAAGTGTGCACCAATATTTAAGAAGACTCAATGACAACATGATTCCTCTTCTGAAGGAAATTGTTATATCAATGGGACGATAAAATTTAAAAATTAAAAAACAGCAACGATAGTATCATGTATCTATAACTGTTAAAAATTTTTTTAAAGCATTGGGGAATAGAATGAGTCTAAGGAATGGGTAACAATTTATTTTGGAAAGAAGTTCATGGAGGATCTCTAAGAAGTGATTTTTCAGCTAAGACAGAATGATGAGAAGATGGTTGTCATGTGAGGGACTTGGAAGAAAATAGATTCAGGCAAAGAGAGGAACTACTGAAAATCTGTTACGATAAGAATAAACTTGTTTTGCTTGAGAATCAGAAAGAAACTCCATGTTGCTGAAATGCAATGAAGGATAGTGTAAACAAATTGGCGGCGACCACATCACACAGACGCTTATTGGCTGTGTTAGGCAGTTGAGTTTTGATCTAAGCAAATGGGTAAGCAACTAGATGATTTCAAGAAAAGGAATTTCATTGTGTTTTATCATATATTTGCTGATTTGTTGGTGGTAGATTTTTAAAGTTACACTTCAGTTTGGCAAGTGGAAACACAAGGAAGGACTAGAAGGTTCACTCATATCTGTATGCAATCAATTTCAAAACATGAAATCATTGTTATAAATGTCAAAATCCATAAATGTAAAAGCCAACTTCTCTATGTAGAGATTTATAGCAACTATGAAAGAAAAAGGACAAAGAACTTTTTGTTAATGGCAAAGAGTTTTTTAAATCTCAAAGGATGAATCAATGAGTAATATAAATAATTTACAAGAAGATAGACATGTAAATAATGATTAGTAGGCTTCTCTTGTTCCTTAATATAGATACAGAGAGACTGTTTGAGATGATGATACTTTTGTATAATGTGATTGTTGGAAAAGCATTCCTGAGGAATTAGAATTTCAGTTAGGAACTGCACATTTTAGGAAGTGAGCAATAGAAGTGCTTTCCAGAATAGATTACAGTACAGCTATCTGGATGCCAAGGAAGAAACAGATAACTACAATATGATAATGGATAAAATGTCAGTATTTAATTGTGACCTGAATTATGTAGCCCCAAAAACGAAAATTGAGTTCATGTCTGGACACCAGGAAATTGATGTCATTTTTCAACTACAGTTGTTATGAAAAGGGATATTAACATAATTGCTGTTATTTTTGCAGTACGTGATGAATTACAAAAGCAGAAGCTGAAGTCGAGCAGCAACCATTCACTTAAACTATAAATACTTGCTTTCATTTTGATGTAGATTAGATAAAGCTTTTAAAATATTTTATTACACTCTCAGGTCTTCTTTAATGATAACATATTTAAATAAGAAATACATATTTTAGTGGCTATGCCCCATATAGAAAATAAATATAGCAAACCGTAAATGACTTCTCTAAATTTTTACCCTTCTATCCAAATATTCAAAGAAATTTTGAAAAATTCCCAATTTTACATTTCAAGGATTTTTTAATTGGTTATTGTTTGTTTTATAGGTGGGAGAGTGAAAGGCTGTAGAGGAATTAATTCTGAAACTTCCCAAAGCAACTAAAATGAATTTTCACATTTTCCTTGATATAGCATGTACTAAAGAGCAATCTGTGCAAAACTTCAGTCATCGAAAGCTCTGTCAATATTTCAAAGAGCATTTTGAAATGAACTCCTCTACAGTAAAAATTTAAATATGTTTTTAAGAATATGGATCATTGTTTGGACATTACAGAACACAACTTTATATATATATATATATATATATATATATATATATATATATATATATACCTCTGTGAATAGCCAAAGATAATGACTGTGAAATGCATGCATCAAAAATGTTAATGAAAAGTTAGTGATGTTAGTAAATAATCATTTTCTGTGATTCTAAGGAGGAGTTCAGAATATAGAGAATGTGGATAGGATGGGAATAATAAAAGTTCTACCCTGTGTAACCCATCTGTGTATGTGTTCTGATTTTCCATTGTGGGATTTCATAAGAAGATCCTTCCTTTTTACACATCTCTTCACCATTCTAGCCATAGCTTATTTCATCATATCCTAACACTGATTATTTTTTTTTCTATTGAGGCAGTCATTAAATCAAGAACCAACGTAGAGATGAGATGAGCCTCCCCATGGCATTTCTCAATTTTTCTTCTTTTCACTAGGTATAATGAAGTATTTTCAGTAAGAGTTGCTGATAAATGCCATATAGAGAATATCTGAGTCTTCATCATTAAGCTTTATTATAGAATTTAAGGGTAAAGTGACCTATTAAAATGAAATTAAAGAATTTTCTTTTGAACTTGAAATTCAGCACCTAAATTCTGATGTCTTACCAACGTATTGTAAAAAAAAAACTTGTAAATATTGTAATCATAGCACTCCAATAGAACTTGGTTCTAAAACTCATGAAATATTTCACCATGTTCAGATTATTAAAAATGTACTTAAGCATACAAATTATGAGGCAGGGTGTGGTTTAAATAGTTTACAAATAATATTCAATCGGAACATCTTTTGAGTTTAACTAAATTCCTTATATATGTAAACCTTCAACTCTAGACTTTGGCTTCATGATCACAGTCCTCTGTTAGCCAGTCTAACATGCAAACTAGATCAAATTTTGAAGTCTCTCTCTTATACTTCACAGCAGGTCTTCAAGCTTCAAAAAGACACAAGGAAAGACTCCTTTCTGTTCTGTAGCTTTACATCTATTTGACCTTGATCATGAAGAAATGCCACGAGACTGTTGTCACTTTCTGAAAATATTTATAAAATATATAATTAATAGACAGTTTTAAGTCCCTTTATAAATATCTTTAATAATCAAAGTTAGTGTTTGCATTTTTTACTTTAAACAACAGTAACAGCAATAGCAAAGCATCAACATAAAACCCATTCTTAAGTAGGTCTTCAATGTAAATAATTTATTTGCTAAAAATAGCAAATCTATTTTTTCCTGCTAGAGTAGATATTCTTTCTAATTACAATATTCCAAGTTAACTCCATTTATTTTATTCCAAATTATATTGTGCTTCCCTTTACGTGTTAAACAAAAACGACAGTAGTATCAACAGCAATTTGCCACTTCACAAAGCTCCAAGTAGCACTGTAGTATGTTATTTTCTAGTAGTGTTATGTTTTATCCAGATGAGATTAAGAGGAGGTGCCAAAATCCAATTATGAAGTGGCGGAACTTTAGCACCTGATTCCCAAGTGTTACTATCAATATAAATTCACTGGCTGTTTCTATAACTGTCTGCCAGGCACTGAAACTGTGACAATGCATTCCTCATGTGAATTCTATGACCAACAAGTGACAATGCATTCCTCATGTGAATTCTATGACCAACAAGTGACTTCATATGCTCAATTAGCTCCAGATGATTATGTGTAAAAATTGTACTCATTAGTAAAAGGTGTCAGCTTCTACTTTTTAGAAAATAATTTCTCCCAGCTAGAAAAGTAGCATAATTTTCTCACCTATCATATACACTTCCTACACATGAAAAATAATTTGAGGGCCCAGTTTCTCAGCCTGTTGAGTGATATTAGAAAAAGTATACAAAATGTATTTTTTGGCTCTATTCCATTATACATTTATGATTTTTTATCTGAAACCAGGGTTCTCAAGCTAGCTCAGAATTTATGCTCACCAAAAACCAGCTAAACTTTCTACTTCTGTAATAGCTATTTTAAATGTCTATGTTCTCTTCCAGTCTGTGTCTCTATCATTGCCCCTGTCACTTAACACGATGACCTTATCTTGCACATTGCCCCATTTACTAACCCTCCTCTAAAAGTGTTTCTTAAATAACCGTGTTATAGAATATACTGACTTTGTCAGATGAAGAAGTATACTCTTTTCCCTTTCAGAGCTAACCCTTTATTCCTGATCTGCTCACAGTGCTGTTTGTTTTACATTCGTGGGTATAATTCTCTAATAATTATGCTCTCTCCCTAAAATGTGGGTCTCTCCAAGATTTCTTCCTGTCCATCTTTAAATATATTGGATGACTTCTCTTCTTAAATAGTATTGTTTCCATAAAATATTTTATAATATCTAACTTCTGTGCTCTATTTTAATCTTAATAATGTAGCAACAAAAATAATAGTAGCTACCAAGCAATCATCCTACCCTGCTTCTTTTCCCTATTCTTTCTTTTAATTCTTCATTTGACAGGTATACTTCTTCTGCATGCCTCTTACTACCAGTGTTTTGAAATTGCTAAAAACCTAATTTTTATTAAATTTTTTAAATGACAGTTTTCAGTACAGTTAAGAGAGGACAAGGATGTAAAGCAAGAAAATCATATCACTATCACATAATTTGCTAGCAAAAGGTTCTAATGTGACTTCCATTATTTTTCCTCTTTATTTTTTACAGTTTAATTGAAATTTTCATAAGTTTCCTTTTCTTTGAATTTAGTTTTTGTGAGGTTGATATAATTTCTCATAAGTTCTCAAAATTGGTGAAATTTTGGACTTTTTGAAAAAATCACTCCCTATCCTGTCTTTCTTCCTCTTTTGAGTGTATAACTTCATATATTTTAGAATGTTTAGTATTGTCCCACTGATTGCCACAAGCCTGGATCAATACTTTTCCAATCTTTTTATCTTTCTTTTTCAGATCGGTTAGTTTCTTCTGGTTTATCTTTAGGTTGATTGGTCATTTCTTCTGCCATCTTCATTCATTCATTAAGTCTATGCTGTACATTTTTATTTCAGATAATGTTCTTTTTGCTTATAGAATTTTCATTTGGATATTTTTAAAAGTTTCCCTCTCTCTGCTGATAATAGTAATTGGCTCATACATTTATGGACATCCTTGCATTTAAATATTTAAGTATATGTAACTATTAACTATTAGTATAAAATAGCTGCTTTAAAATCTTCATCTTCTAATTTAAACTTTTGGTCTCTTTGAGTTCTTTTTCCATTGAAAGATTTTATGTTTGACTTTGGTTTACATTTCTCTGCTTCTTCGTATGTCCAGTAATTTTGGATTTATGCTGGGTTTTGTAATGATACATTGTAGGGAGTCTGGTTTCTACAGTTTTCCTTTAAAGAGTGTTTTTATTTGCTGGTTGATTTTTCCTGACAGGTTGACAAAATATGGGCAGATTCTCTTAATCTTGATAAGTTTGGTTTTATTCTTTGTTAGACTGGTGTATAAAATTTCTAAAACTTCTGTAACAAATTATTGTATACTGGGTGGTTTTGTTTTTAATAAAACAGAAATTTATACTCTAACAATTCTGATCAGAAGTCTAAAATCCAGATGTTGGTAGGGTATGCTCCTTCTGAAAGTTCTAAGGAAGAATATTTTGCCTCTTCCTAGCTTCTTATGGCCCAAGCATTCCTTGACTCTTGTCGCCAATATAACACCAATTTTTGACTCTGTCCTTATATGGATATATTCTTTCTGTGTATCTCCATCTCTGTGTCGAAATTTCCCACTTCTTAGAAGGACACCAGTTAGATTAGGACCTACATTAACCCATATGACCTGATCTCAACCTGTTCACATCTGCAAAATGATACTTCCAAATATGGTCACATTTATAGGAGTTGGAGTTAAGACTTGAACATATATTTTGGGTGGGGAAACAATACAACCCACAGGTTGATATATTTGTTCTTAGTCTGAAGGCATGGACTTTAGAACTTTTTCTTTCTCTTAAGGTATGGTTTTCTGTGATCTCAACTGAATGTCTAAAATACTTGATGAATTCTCTTTTCTCTCTGGCTAGGCTAAACTTCAACATCTGAGCTCTGTGGACTTTTAGCATGATAGTCTAACTCTTAGTTCAACAGAAGCTTCTCTTCATAGGTTTCATCAGCACCATCATGGCCAGGAATAACCAAATGCTTGATTGGGGACCCACAGGGTATTATGCAGACTGCTACCCCAGCCCCTCCTCCTGGTACCTTGCTGCCCAAATGCCACATCAGTGCCATGATTTCTGAACTATCTCTAGCTCCTCATTTCAGTAAGAACACCGTTCCCTACTTTTCCATCTCACTATGCCACCGTGCAAAAGAAGAATATATAGATAAAAGTGGGACTCACCTTATGTTTGTCCTCACTCATAGATTGTTATATAATTTTAGTTCTTTTCTAATGCCTGAAAATTGTTTTGTGTCCAGGATTATAGTAAGTTATAGTCAGGGTGCATTTTTGCTATAATTAATTTAAAATGGCCAGAAGAGAAAGTCCCTAAAGTCCCACCTATCTTGACTGAGAAAGCTGAAAGTTGACTGTCATTTCATATTATTATCTAAATTCGATGGTCTAGGTTTACATCAGAACAGGAAATAGAAAATGTACATGACAGTACAAAAGAAATACTGAGGCTTACCTTACGATTTTGATATAGTTGACATGAAAGGGCCAGTGAACAATGAGTCTAATTAAAATGACCACATCTGAATAACTGAAATTATTTGATTACTTACTTGTATGTGAGTGTGTGTAAATAAGGAAAATGCAGGAATAATAGTTTATCCTATATGAGGGTTAAAAATAAACTATGATTATCCCTTAACTTTCATTTATCCATGACGTGATTACCCACATATAGGATGAATCAGGGAACTGTAGCTGGGTCTTGTGCCTAGAAAAGTGGCAGATTCTTTGTAAATATTTATATGCTTTAAAGAAGAAACACATGGTCCAAGATTTCGAGCCTGTGATCAAGCCCTCATCAAGTAATGATGCACTAATTTAATTTCAGTGAAAAATATAGAGTGGTTAAAGAAGAGTGTTCAGAAGTAGACAGGTTCTAGTGTTCTTTACTTATTCCCAGCTACCATGCCAAAATCTTTGTCCTCACCTCCTCAATTTAACCCAAGAATTAGATTGTTGCTATTCTTCAGTTTAAGAGTTAAATAATTAGTAAAATTTAATCTACCCTGTGAATTAATTAACTTTGAAGTATCCAAATCAAGAATACACTTTCCAGGATTTGTTAGCCTTAATTAGACCTTAATTAGAAAAGCACAATCCGAAAGAAACTATAGGACAGATTTCAACTATTGTTATCTTAATATGCATTAGCAGGCCCAATAATTACAATACCTCTTTTTCAGAGGTGAAATGAGTTATGTTCATGATATGTAGCTAGTAAGAATTTTATAGGCACTTTATCATTGACATGAATAGGATAATCCGGTACGTTTAGAGTAGCACTCTGGGTCAAAAATACCAACTTTGTTTCTCTTCTTAAAGGTGAATTCTGTTGCTCAATAAGACTAGAAAATTATCTGACGTTTACCTTGAAACACATAAAGCAATTGTTGTGTTTTCTTTTAATATTTCATTCATGCAAAGCAGAATAGTATTTCTATAAGTATCAAGTATATTTGAAATATACTTGAAGTATGAATGATTCTGTCTTTGCTTGTTAAACAAATGTTTGCTTACGTGAAAGAATTTGCATATGACCAATGAAACTTGGTCTCATTGCTATTACTAACTACCTAGTTACAGGGATTTGAAAGAAGACATACAGTTTATACCCATCTCTAAATATCTAGGGTTACAGATATTTCCAAAATAGAGGACAATATTTTAAGAGACATATTGTCAGGTTGATTCTCAAACATCCTGTTTTACTTTTGAATTATATAATGAGGAATGTACCTGATGCAAATATCCTGGGCTTCCAAAGATGTTATAATCTGACCCCGATTGCATGCTACAAAAATCCAGTTTTATTTCCTCAGGGTAAGCAGGATTAGACCTCAAAGGACACATTAAAACTTGATTTATTGTATACATTGCCCTATGCATAAAGGGAATAAAGATAATTGGATAATGTTATCCAGCTATCCTAGATTAGAATAAGGTGAGGTATATTTAACAAATTTAAACTTGGTCTGTTTTTCCAGTTTTATCTGATATGAATGGATGCTCAAGAATAAAATGAATATTTTATAAGAATAAACTGTAAAAGGTATGCTTCAACTCAAGTCAGGACTAAAAACAAAAAATTGTATACTGAATGTCTTACTTTTTTGCTAACATATTTAAGTTGCATAATATTGTAAATATTATATATTAAGCAATTTATTGTTTTTGTATTAAACACATTTGATAATTTATTATTTAAATGTTACATAGTGGGCAACTAGTGTACAGGAAGAGTAGAATATACCATATTTTAAGTGCAAACCTAGCCGTGTCTGATGCTTTAGTATCTCATAATGAATACTATCATTCATGCTTCATAATTTAGAAAACCATGTAAATGATGAAATTTTTAAAATCTTCTACAGAAAAGACATCTCCAAGGTCACTAAATATTTGTTCTAAAACCTAAGCCTCTCAGCCAGTAATTTTGAAAAAGGTGTAAAATTTGATATTATAAACCACTTTAACAAGAAATGATTTTTAAAATTAATTGCAATCCCTTGAAAGTGATTTATCAAAATATGTGTTTCAATTCTGTGTGATCTACCCCATGCCCAGATTCACTACAACTGCCTGTCCATAGGCAGTCACCCTTTGCTGAAACCCTGAGTAAAAAGGCTTCCAATCCTCAGAGTTGACATGAATTGAGAACTCGTTCCCTTGTCCCATCTCCATTAAAATAGTAAGATGTTGTAACTGTATTATGAGAAGATACTGTAGTGGGTATTTTATATACTAAACCTGTCTTCCAAGTAATCCAGGCCATAGGTACGTAAGCAGTTCTAGTCCTATCAGTCCTTTATGCTATGATGCTTTTCTCTTCTTCCATATAATCACTAACTGGACTACTGCTTTTTCCTTCCTCACAAGACTTTATTGATTACTAAGCATCTTAAGAGTTAGTGCTTTAACTTCTCCTTGTAAAATTTACCCCTAAGAACATGAATCCCATTATGGCTGCAAATATTCAAAGGATAACCTGTTCTATAAACTTACAATCATCTTCCACCATAGTTTCTGGAACTTCTGTTATGACATTAAAATATAATATTTTATTATCTTAACCCTTTGGATCCTCTATTTTTTTCTACCAGCAATTTGTTTTTTCTCTCAAGTCCTCTAATTTAGAGTCTAAAAAATTTACCACTTGCCCTGTCCTTGATGGGAATGTCTAATTCCAGGCTGATTCCCATGATCCTCTTCACATTGTAATGAGGAACGCTAGCATTAGTTAAATGCTAACTATTGGTCATTTACATATATGAAAAAAATCACATATTCAAGAGAAATATGATGAAACAGGTCCTTGCCCCTAAAATCTGAGTACTGCTGAAAATTAAGTTAATTATATATACAAAACATTTCCAGTTTTGAAATCGGGACAGTATTGGATTCCTCTAGGTTCTTAGAAATACCACATAAAAGATTTAAGAACACACCAGTTTAGTTAGACCAGTAAAAAGAATTTATTGGGAAATGAGGAGAAAGAACAGAGCTTGCTTAAAAATGGGAAAGAAGGATGGAAAGTACACACCAAGATTTGATGCTGGCTCCTCTAGGCAGAGAGAATGAGATTTGGCTTGTGTGTTCACCTTTTAAGCTATTAAT
Source organism: Dasypus novemcinctus (assembly GCF_030445035.2). NCBI lineage: Eukaryota > Metazoa > Chordata > Mammalia > Cingulata > Dasypodidae > Dasypus > Dasypus novemcinctus. Next base: position 33,853,644 of record NC_080676.1, on the reverse strand, counting down.
TAATCCTCCCCTTGCTAATGCTAAAGGGAGGGGTTCCAGCCATTATTGGTAACACTACTAATGATGTTGGCCAATGATGAGGCCTGTTTGGAATATCTGGCACCTCCCCTCAGCCCTGGAAAGAGTCCCAACGAGGGCCTCAAGGTGAAGGTCAAGGCTTCAGCAGGGTCTTGCAGTCACGTTGTCTGTTGGTCATGTTGTGGGTCATCTTTTCCTTATTTCCCTGTACTAACTGCTTCAACTCCTCCCTCAGAAAATTCACACCCTTATTCATAATGGGCTGCTGAGTGCCGATGTTCATTCTTCTGTAGTTAGGTCCTGCTGGCTAGGAAAGTAGTCCCTACCTGACAGGGTGTAAACTCTCTAGCTATTCTATTGTGGTTGAAAGAAGTCGGGTCTGGTGCCCTGGCTGGAATTGGATGAAATCCCCACCTGTCAAATAAGGCATTGATTCTGTAAGAAATAAACTTAATTAGACTTTTGAAGATACATGGTGCACTAAAAAGATAAAAAAGATGGTAGTAGGTGGGCCCAAAAAAGGGGCCAGCTATGACACACTGGACCACAAGAGTGAGAAACATCTGGTGCTTTCAGGGACTGCACCCTCCCAATATTGAAGGGAAGTAGTATTCTTTCTTGAGTTCTATTATGCTGTTGGTTAACTCTAGGGAGAGATTGTGGTAGACCTGCTAACTTTGGGTATAAACTGCCAACCCCAGTTTCCACAGAATAGTTATGTTCAGGACACCTAGAAGAGATATGGAGAGGCACTGCTCTAGACATAAACTCGCAGACAGTATAGGCAACAAAAAGACAAGCACACAGCAAACAAAGACAGTACTTAAGAGAACCATTCCTTTTATCTTTAGAAAGTGAATTAAGTTTACCAGGACTTTCAACATGTTCAGTATCCCTCTGCATGTGATCCAGAATTGAAAAACTATCATATACATCAGTTATATAGGTACAGTACTTAATACTAGATAATGCACAAGTTCCTCTTTGAGCTTCAGTTAATACAACTAAGCTACACGTTTGCAATGTTATACATGTTATCTCTCCATGGGAGCAGGCCATAATGTCAATTGTACTTATTATAGTTCTACTCACAGTACTTTGGTAATTGTTGATCCACTTGATAGGTCCTTCACACAGCCAGCATGCTGTGGCACAGCTGAACCTAGAGAAAGAACAGAAAGGTAAGGGTCCAGTGTTTCACCAGCCCAGGGCATGGCATCCATCAGCACTATGAAACAGACAATCTGGAGGGAATGTCCATTGTACATCTGGCCGTAGAGCCATCAACAGCTGCTGCAGAAGTCTGAAATTGCAACATACCCTCCATCCACTTCAAGAGCATAACCAGAGATGTAGTAGATGCCTTTATTCTTTTAGGGGTCAGTGACCAAACTAGTGAATAACTCAAATGGAGAGGCATCATGCAAAGCATTTGGGCCTGGTTTGAATGCACAAGAGAGTTTGACCATACTGAAATCTGTCTCTTTTGATTTTTATACACTTTCTAAACACTTCCAGTGCAGTTTGTAACATATCAAAAGAACTTAACTTTATAGAACTTTGCTTTCTATTTCTGTGCCTTTAGCATGGTGATGTTAATTGAAAGGTATTTTACTTTAGCACTACAGGAAAACTACTTTCTCAATTATTTTATGAAAACTGAAGATTCCCAATGGAATCAAGATTATCCTTCCTTACCACCACTTTAATATACAGATTTAGGTGGCCTCTGACAGGTTTCCCTGTTATGAAGTTACTTTTTGTTATTAATGTCAATTAAGTTTATAATTAATAATGGCTTCCTAGAATTAGCTATTCAAATGTTTCAGTTTAGAAGATGGTTTCACAAATTTCTTATAACTAGAATTCATTTTACTTTTAAACAAGCTTATTAAATTATAATTAGCAACCAATAACATTTACTTTATACATTTGAGAGAGGGCAGAACTACATTTCCTTTTTTAACTTAATTTCATTAAACTTGAACTTACAACTTCCATCATCTTAAAGATTTAATACATATAATGTTAATTTATTTAATTGATATTCTATAAACCTAGGGTGATTTCACCCACGCTAAGCAAAATTGAAACCATTTTCCTTTATGCAGAGAATGTTCTTTTTTCCTTCCTTTACAGGAGGCTAAAACCTCTTTTCTTTAATAAAATTCTAAAACTGTGAATAATCTTAAAAGCATACTGCCTGCTGGCTCTGGAATATATTTTAATCATTTAATTTGCTTTAACTATAATTTTAAAAAGATCTTTCCATAATTTTAAAGGACTTTTCCATACTTACTGAAATTTGACAATTGGATTCTTAACCACCCTTATTTTAAGGCTGGTAAAAAGTTTAAATTGGGATTTACAGGGAAAACTGATCCTTAATTCCCCAGCCTAGTGATAGTTCCAGTCTGTCTAGCCCCTCCCTCAGAGCTCTTACAAAGAGAAGGCCTGTGGGGTTGATAGGTCAAAGAGCTCAGGAAAATGTTTTTCCTTTTCTCAATAGTTTCTATATCTAGATTTCTGTATGACTTTTCCATCCTGCTTAGCCTAATTTGGGCTCCAGGAATATTCATTCTCATATGTAACTACATATTTAATTTTCAACAATTTGAATATAGCTCATTTAAAAATTTTAAATTGTTAATTTAACATTACCCTCCCAATGTATGAAAATATACACTGAACAAATAGGCAGGCACAAATAGAGTTAAACACAAAAACATAACTTGCTAAAGTTATTTAAAACTTTCATTCTTTTACAAAATAAATTTAGCTGTAAAATAACATTTAAAAGATTTCTTTGAAGGTTTTCTCTAATTACTTTAATTTGTACTTTTACATTCAGCTCTGCACAAGAATTTCATTCCTTTTAATTACTGACATATAACCAAATTATCTCCAATACTTTAAATATAATTTTCCTTTATCTCAGAACTTTGCTTATTTTCCATTTTGACTTTGGTAGACCTTGGATGAAAAACACTAATTTCAGTATGTTCCTACTGAAGTCATTGAATCCTTAGAGAAACTCTTTTCTCTCATGAACTGCTGCTTTTAGGAATCTTAACACTCAAGGTAGGAGACCTCCCCCACTCCTTAGTCATTGGAGATAACAGGACTTAGGTGGCTGCTGGACTGAAAGAGCGGACATTCAACCCTGAGGGTTGAGAATTCCACCAGGCAGCAGTTTAGTCCAGACTTGGAGTCATGAGAGCAAACAGAGTTATTGGTTCCAGTGGAAGGGCAGGAGACAGTGGTGCTCAAGTTTGCTTTCCCCTAAGCCATAGGTGGCAGAAATTGTCATGAAATAACCATAAGCAAAAGCAAAGGGTGAGGCTAGACCTGAATTAAAACATAAACAAAGGCAAACTCAGGTTATAATTAATATCTCAATAGCTGAAGTCTAAGAGTGAGCTAAAGCAAGGGTGTGGCCAGATCTGGATAAACAAATGTAAACTTAGTTTAGAATTAGCATCACAATAGTAGGTTCTAGGCTAAATCCACCTAGTCATAGCAATTTCAGTTATTATCCTGCTGTTTAATAATATAAAATCATCTATCTAATGATCTTAACTCTTAGTTATATTTTCTAGTAAGCTTCCACTTAAAAACAATTTAGGCACTTCTATTTATTAACTAAACAACTTAAACAATTTTATTATTAACAACTTTGCTAAGTTTTTCTGCTTTTCCCACAGCTGAATTAATTCCATTTGTGAATTATATATCAAATCCAATTGCAAGATAGTTTTGATATTTTAAGGCTCATTTTCAGGCTATTTTTCTCTGTTATCCAATTTGAAACAGGTGAAACCCAAATCTGATTTCTGACTTACTAGGTACAAGCAGACCAAAATTAAAACAAGTACAGATTAAGAACAGAGGAGAGAATTGTACACACTTAGCTTAGTTTAGGGAACAACCTGCCTTTAGAATCACCTAGACAGAAAACTCCCACTGTCTGTCCACAGCAGAAACCTTGTGCAGGAACCTTCAGCTTAGTTTCTCCAGGAAAACCCCTGGACAGCTGCTAAGTACAGAGCTAAGGGGTCCAGAGAAGCCTGGCCCCTGATGAGACATGAATTGGGACTGGTCTGAGACCTGTATGCGATTAGTTAACTCCCAGCTAAGGGTAAAGCCCTGGGAGGGCTTTTTTCACCAGAAGGATTGGAATGTTAAAAGGGAATAGGTAGAGAGCTAGGAATAGTCAAGAATCTTTTAATCTTAATTGATGACACATGAGGAGGTTCCTTATTTTACAGGAGGAAGACTTAAAAAACAACCTAGATCTTGATCCCCATTCACTGTCCTTCATAGGCACAACTGAGATTAGAAAGTTCCAGAGAATAGTCTAGGACCAAGTAATTGGCAAAAATGTTAATAATGACCCTGTTTCTTGGCTCTATGCTTGCCATTCCTTACCCTCACCATATTGGTGGTTTGGTCTCAATTATTAAAAACTGCAAAGGCTGTTTCTAAAAGGGAGATAATGGAGTTTGAGAGCCTAGGGAAACTTTCTGCAGCTTTTTTAAAGATATCTGAGTCAGACTGGCTGGGTTTCTAGGTTCTGCCTCTGAGTAATTTCTCTGAGTTTATTTAAAATTTACCAATTTGGTACTGCATTTCCTCAACCCTTTTAAGGAGATGTGACCACATGTGACCTCTTACACAAGTTTAACTTAATGCAGAGTCCCATACAGAGCCCACTATTGGTCATAGTGCAGGTACATGGTGTGGTGGGAAAAGATTAGTCTCTTTCTTTTTAGACCATCAGTAGACAGGTTGTCCCAATTTCTCCACTGGCATCAGTGAAGAGTCTCCTGGAATGTTGGAGGAGCCCCTCATTATCCTAGGGGAGGATAAAATGAGTTCATCAATCTGATGACATCTGATTGCTAGACCTGACTGAAAAGATTACTCCCATAACCAGGATCCTGGCATTCCAAGGATCAGGAGCATTATGTCTCTGGGTGTCCCCAGAGCCTAAGAGGTCTTGGGGACATCTGGGTCCAGCTCCCAGACTGAACATCTAAGCTGAGCTGACTCTAGGAAGGAGACTGGCTAGTGACTTTTCTTCCTACTTTGCAGATGACTATGAGAGAGCTCACCTCATGATGACTCCCAGGGTCTGAGTCCCAGAGTTAAACCTGACGTCACAAGCCTATGTATCTTTAAACAAACAAACAAAAAAAGGTAATGAAAAAATGGGGAAGAAAAAAACATTTAAAAATTAGAGACTAATTGTCCTGTGACTTGCCAATAAATAGCCTCAGGGAGCCCCCAGACAATCTCAGGGCTTTACTAGGGTAATGAAGGAAGAAAGCCTCAAGCCATTACTGAGGATGGGGCTCATGCCTCCCTAACAAATGCATTTCCAGTTTCTGAGGCATTCTAAAGCATTTCACAGACCCAAAATGAGGACAGCAGTAGTTGGAAGATTAAAGACACTTCTTATTAAAAGGAGCTAACTTGTGGTCTAAGGAAATGATTCAAAGGGGGATAGCCATCCAGAACTCAAAGAGAGGGGCTGGTAAACTCCCAGCAGACTCCTGATCAATTTAGGCCACATGTCCAGTCAGTTCTCAAGGATGGTTTCACCTGCCACCCAGAACTTCCTTGGATCTACATGGTATAGAGGCTTGCCCCTACCACCTCCAAAGAGAGAGCCAGAAGTTTGGGCAGACTGAGTTTATGTCCTGTGGGAGCCTATCAGGGACCTCTTTAAAATGGCAGAACTAAAAGAGTGCACAGACAGGCTATAAATTATAAATTTAGACTCATTAGGATTTTCCGGGTATACGGGAGGGTGCCTGCCTTTAGAACTCCTGGGTGATGCTCACCAAATGAAACTGAAAAGTGCTGGATTACTCTAGGTTTTTGGCTATGATACATAAAAGAATTTAAGAACACACCAGTTTAGTTAGGCCACTAAAAGAATCTATTGGGATATGGAGGAAAAGAACAGAGCTTGCTGAGAAATGGGAGAAAAGGACAGAAATATGCACCAAGATTTGATACAGGCTCCTCTGGACAGAGATAGCAAGATTTGGCTTATGTGGTCACCATTTAAGCTCTTAATTATTCCTCCCCTTGCTAATGCTAAGGGGAGGGCCCCAGCCAGTTTTGATTACCCCACCAATTGTAAGAGCCAATGGTCAGGCCTGTTTGGACTATCTGGGGCCTCCCCTCAGCCCTGGAAAGAGTCCCAAGTGGGACCCCAAAGTAAAGGTCAAGGTTTCAGTAGGATCTGTTGTAGGTCATGTTGTCTGTCAGCCATGTTGTGACTCATCTCCTTCTTTCCCTGTACTAACCTACCTCAGTATGGTGACTGAAAAATGTGGGAGTATATTGAAGTTTTTCGTTTTCCAAACAGAAGAAGAAGAGTGAGTGCTTATATATTTGACTGACATTGAGTCACACATATTTGACTCTTTCCCTTGTTTACATGCTATTTGGAAAATAACCCTTTAAGTTTCAGTTTTTTTTTTCAGATGCATATAAGCGAACTTCATATATTGATGATATATTATGAAGATTGAATTCATATATAAAATACTTACCACAGTGTCTTTCTATAATACATATTCAACATTTTCTTTTTGAAAATAAATTTCCCTATTTAAGAATATCTTTATTCCATTGATGAAGGAAAGAGTTGCCTCAAGTCACTAAACTATGTTAAAAAATACTTAACTTCTATCTTCCTGATATACATGCAGCTCTTATCTGAGTAGCCCTAAAAATGAGTAAAATATGTAATATTTCTAAAAATTACTCTGAATATTGCCTAACAAATAGTTGACACTTAATAAATAAATAGAACTAAGGACTACTGTTCAGAGCAGCAATTTGTATGATGTTATACAGAAAAATACATATTAGTGTTTTATGATTAGTAATTAGATGGCATCAATCAATTTTTAATTGTTCATATACATCTCAGAAACACTGAGTTAGTCAAAGTTAAAATAGATTTTGTTATTGGCACATGGCTATGAGTCATTTTTTTAACTCTGTTTTATTTATTTTGACACATGAAACATCAGCCATCAATTCTGAAGAAAATGCTAAGCAAACAGCAGCAAATCTGGGTGTTTAACAAAAAATGTACAAGTGCTTTCATTTCACTGAGACCCCTGCTCACAATACATATAATAAAAGATCTGATATGAGAAGGCAAGAGGGGCACTAGCATCTCAAGATCAAGGATTCTATCTGCTCTGCTGGCTTGAAGAGCAGTAGGTTAAAGAAATCATTTCCCTCTTTAAATACCTGGATTGAAATTTGTTTTCAAATATAAAAGTATTAATCCTATCTTTTTTGAAATTGAAAAACAATTCACATACCATAAAATTCATGATTCTAAAGTATCCATTTCAGTGGTGTTTTTATATTCACAAAAATGTGCAGCTGTCACCACTATCTAATTTCAGAATATTTCATCAGCATGAAAAGAAATCCCACATCATTAGCAGTCACTTCCCACACCTTCCATCTCTCCTGCGTTGAGACAACCACTAATCTACCTTCTGTTTCTCTGGATTTACCTATTCTGGACATTGCATATGAATAGTATCATAAAATATATGGCCTTTAGTGTCTGGCTTCTTCCACTTAGCATGGCTGGGTGTCTGCATTGTTTCCACATTGTGGCTCTTATGAATAATGTTCCTAGCAACGTGCATGTATAAGTTTTTATGTGGACATGTATTTTAATTTCTCTTTGGTATATACCTAGGAGTAGAATTTCTGGGTCATGTAGTAACTAATTTTTTCAGAAACTCTCGGACTATTTTCCAAGTGGCTGAACCATTTTACATCCTCATTCTGGATTTTATTGGCATTTTCCTAATGACTAATGATGTGGGGCCTCTTTTCATGTGCTTATTGGCCATTTGTGTATCTTTGCAGAAATAGCTATTCAAATTATTGGCCACTTTTTAATTGCTTTTTCCTTCTTGAGCTGTAAGACTCCTTCATTAGATATATGATTTGTAAATATTTTTACCAGTTCTGTGGATTGTCTTTTCACTTCCTTAATAGTGCCCTTTGAATCACAAAAGTACTTAATTTTGAAGATGTCCAATTTCTGTTTTCTTTTGTTGCTATGCTTCTGATGTCATATCTAAGAAACTGTTGCCTAATCTAAGATCACACAAAATTATATCTACGTTTTCTTATCAGAGTTTTTAGTTTTAATAATTACAATTAGTTCTTTGGTCCATTTTGAGTTAATTTTTACATATGATTGCACATTCATTATTTTGCTTGTGGATACCCAGGCTGTATTCTTTCTATCATCAGAGAGAAGTAGAACAGATGGCTTTCCTTTGATTTCCCAGTAGCATCTTTTTGGTAAATCTTGACTGAAACTTGCTCATAGTCACACAGATAGACTTGAATTGCTCATTATTTATATAAAATGCCTTCTAACAAGGGAGAGCTATTTCTTCTTTCAATCCTACCAACAATTATCTATTGAGCATTTATTAAGTGACAGGGATTAAAGCAAAGGTTCCTGCCCTCACAGAACTTGGCAGAGAGAAATACACAAGAAACACAACAAATAAGAGCACTATAAATATGCTTGAAAGTCATAAGTGCTATGGGGGAAAAAAGTAGTAAAGAGCCAGGATGTGGGGCATGCAGGAGATGGGGTAAGAGGTAGACTATAGTTTTCAAATTTGAGAAAGAGCGTCAGGGTGGACCTCATTTAAAAGATTAGTGTTGAGTAAAGTTTGAGAGTTTGTCAGTTTTTTAAATATAATTTTAAAAAAATTTTAAAAGTATACAGAGATTACATAAAAGTAACGTTAAAAATATAGTGGATTCCCATATACCCCACTCCCAAACCCTCCCATATTTTCCCACATTAACAACATCCTTCATGAGTGCAGTACATTTCTTACAAAGGGTGTATACATTTTGGAGTGGTGCCACTAAACATGTAATATAGTTTACTTTTTAGTTTACACTCTCTTCTGCACAGCGTTGTAAGCTATTACAAGATATATAATGGATTGTATCTGTCATTGCAATATCATTCAGGACAATTCCCAAGTCCTGAAAATGTCCCCATATTACACTTGTTTCTCCCTCTCCCTCTCCCCAGAACCTCAATTTGCCACTGCCTCCACATCAATGATAAAAGTTCTTTCATTGCTAGAATCACAATAAGTCTATACTAGAATACCAGTACTACTACGTCTACTCTAATTGATCATTCATTCCCCATTCCTGAGGATTCTGGGATGGTGATGCCCACTTTATCTCTAACTGAGAGGGGACTTAGATCCTATGGGACAGATGAATGGGACTATCTTGCTTGCAGTTGCAGACTCTCTCTGTTCCTTGGGATGGTTTTTGTCCATCATTTCCTTGTTAGTTGTCCTGGGTGAGCCCAGTGAAAGGCAGAGTAGGTGTTGCAACTCTTTAGATTCAGGTCCCAACTGGCACATGGACAGCCCAAAGAGATAAATCTCTTATACATACACCTATAAACTCTAACACCAACTCTGTAACACTGGGGGAGCATAAGTTCCTAAGTCAGTCCCACTGATAGGGCACCAAACTCCTAAGCTGTCAGCCTTGCCTGTAGTATCTGGATGTCTCCACTGTTTGAGGCAATATTTACTTTGGCAGTCAATGAGATCCTGCTGAGATGTGCATAAGCATCACCTCTGGAATAAACTCATGATTTACTCTTAGTCATATAAACTCATTTGTCTTTACACTTTCCCCCTTTTGGTCAGTGTCTTTTTCCAGTTGCCTTACTGGTTGGTGCTTGGTAGTAATACCTCAGTGCCATGGAGTCTCATTACCAAGAGTCGTGTCCCATGCTGCGGGAAGGTAAAGCATATATGCTGAGGTCAGCATTGAGAAAAGCCACATTTGAGCCACAAGGAGGCGATCAAGAGGTAACTCTTAAGCACCCTATAATACTACGCTAAACTTCAATTTCAAAAGTAAAGGTTCATAAGAATATTCATCAATAGTCCTTCCTCCTTCTCTAGTCACTGCCCCTGTGTTTGGGGGATTTGTGCTGTCCCCTTAGAAAATGTGGTAGAGCTCTCCAGGATGGAAATTCAATATTCTTTTCATTATAGTGTGAATCTCCACCATTCATGACAATACCCCATAAACACTTGAACACATTTATATGCCTTATAGCTATGTTCCAAGTGAACTTCCTCCCATGCATCCCCCATCACTAACACCCCACACCAGTAGTCCTCCCCTGCCAAGTTGTAACCCTTTTGTGATTCAGAATTTCTTCAAAAATGAAGCTAAGAAAATAACCATATTCAATTAATAAAAATATGAAAAAATATAGTTTTAAAAATAACAAATGAAATAGAAAAAATTAAAAAGGAATAGAAAATAATTTAAAATATAACTTAAAAAATTGACATTAAATATTTCATCACTGTAAGATCTGTTATCTTGTATGTACAATGGCATTTTCTTCTGTTTATTTCACCAGTACCTCTTTTTTTTTTCATTTTGTCTTCAAAGAAGCTTTAGATTACAGAAAATTCATATACAGAATAATTCTCATATACCTGACATACTCCCCCTTTTCCCCTTTCCCCTATTAATAAAATTTTACAAGTGAATGGAACATTTGTGACAATATATGCATAAATATTGAAACATTGTTACTAACCATGGTCAATGATTTATATTATGATTTACATTTTGAACCACACACTTTTATAAATTTTAATGAAATTTAACATGGCCTGTATCTTTCATTGCAAGATCATGTACAACACTTCCATTGCCCCCCAAATGCCCCAAGTTCCATCTATTCTATTCTTCCCTCCCCCTCACCTTGGGACCCTGGCAACCACCAAGATTCAGTACTTGAAAAACAAGTTTCATAGGTACTTGCAGCAACCTTGAGGGTTTGACTTACTGGTCTTTCCTCCCCTATTGGGCACTGCCTATGCTCTCAAGAGACTCCATATCCCTCGATTTGAGAAGATAGTAAGACTCCCCAGGACGGGAGACCAACACCTTCCCCCTCATTATGTGGGCCCACCCATTGATGCAACATATTATAAGAAGATGAACTCTCACACACTCCCTAAAAGCTTGTTCCTGGGTTGCCCTGTCCCTATTGTCTCCCATATCCAACACTATATTGCAAAAAGAACATTCCCAACATTGTAGTTTCAACCAAAAACCCACAAATCCCCAGGGCTCACCTGGTCCCCGCCCCCAGCATTGCCCCAGTTCCATGGACAGTTCACCCCTTCCCACCCTACACTTCCTTACAAACCAACACTGCTTAACCCAATAGTATCATTGCACCACTGTTATGCCCATCCACTACACAACTACACACTTCCACCTTATAGATTTTGCCCATTTGGGTATTGGCACACAACCTTCTTCTCTCTCTTTCTCTCATAACCCTATCTTCCAGACTCTAGCTCTGTGAGTCTGGTCAGTTTGCTTAATTCACCTCAGTAAGGTCATATAATATTTGTCCTTTAGTGCCTGACTTGCTTCACTCAACATAAGGTCTTCAAGATTCATCCATGATATTCTATGTGTTAAGACTGCATTCATTCTTTCAGCTGAGTAATATTCCATGGTATGTCTATACCACAATTTGTTTATCCATCCATCTGTTGATGGATATTTGCATTGTTTACAACTTTTGGCAATAGTGAATAATGCCACTATGAACATTGGTGTTCATATATCGGTTCATGTCCTTGCTTTCAATTCCTCTGGGTATATACCAAGGAGTAATATTGCTGGATCATATAGCAGTTGTATAGTTAGCTTCCCAAGGAACTGCCAAATTGTCCTCCACAATGGCTGCACCATTCTGCATTTCCACCAACAATGGATAAGGGTTCCCATTCCACTACATCCTCCCCAACATTTGTAGTCCTCTGTTATTTTAATAGCAGCCAGTCTAATGGGAGAAAGATAATATCTCATTGTGGTTTTGATTTCTATTTCCCTAATAACTAATAACATTGAGCATCTTTTCATGTATTTTTAGTCATTTGTATTTCTTCTTTGGAGAAGTGTCTATTCAAATCACTTGCCCATTTATTAAATGGTTTGTTTGTCTTTTTATTTTCAAGGTGTAGGATTTCTTTACATATGCTGGGTTTTAGACCCCTATCAGATATATGGTTACCAAATATTTTCTCCCATTGGGTAAGTTGCCATTTTACTTTCTTGACAAACTCCTTTGCGGTACAAAAGTTTTTGATTTTGTGGAAGTACCATTTATCTATTTTTTTTCTTTCATTGCTCATGCTTTGGGCAGAAAGTTCATGAAAACATTTCCTAATGTAAGAGACTGTAGATGTTTCCCTACATTATCTTTCAAGATCTTTATGTTCTTTGCTTTTCTATGTAGATCTTTGATCTATCATGAGTTAATTTTTCATAAGGTATGAGATGGTGGTCCTCTCTCATTCTTTTGGATATGGATATCCAGTTCTCCAAGCACCATTTGTTGAAGAGGCCATTATCTCCCATTTGAATGAATATTAGTTGACTGTATATGCTAGTTTATATCAGAACTCTCAATTCAGTTCCATATGTCAGCATGTCTATCCTTGTGATAGTACCATGCAGTTTTGACAACGGAAGCTTTGTAATATTTTTAAAGTCAGGTAGGGTTATTCCTTAGATTTCATTTTTCTTTTTCAACATGTCTTTGACTATTGTGGTATCTTTGGCTTTGGTATTAGGCCTACTGCCCTTCCAAATGAATTTAATTGTTTTTCCAATTCATTAAAAAATGCTGTTGTGATTTGTATTGGGATTGTGTTATATTTGCAATTTAGTGTGGGAAGAATAAGCATTTTAATGATGTTTAGTCTTCCTATCCATGAATATGGAACATTCTTTCATTTACTTAGGTCTTCTTTGATATTCTTTAACATTGTTGTGTATTTTTCTGCATGCAAGTCATTTACATCTTTAGTTAAATTTATTCCTAGGTATTTGAAACTTTTAGTTGCTATTGTAAATGGGATTTTTTTTCTTGATTTCATCTTCAGGTTGCTCATTATTGGTGTACAGAAATGCTACTTATTTTTTCACATTACTCTTATAACCTGAAATCATTTATAAGCTCTAGAAGCTTTCTTGTGGATTTCTCAGGGCTTTCAGTGGGTAGGATCATGTCATCTGCAAATGGTGAAATTTTAACTTCTTCCTTTCCTATTTGGATCCCTTTTATATCTGGTTTTTGCCTCAGTGCTTGAGCAAGTACTGCTAAACACAATGTTAAATAGAAGGGATGATAGTGGGCATTCTTGTCTTGGTCCAGATCTGAGTGGGAAATCTTTAAGGATTTCATCATTAAATATAATGTTAACTGAGGGTTTTTCATATGTAACATTTATCATGTTAAGGAAGTTTCCTTCTAAGACTATATTTTGAAGTATTTTTATCAGGAAAGTGTGCTGTATTTTGTCAAATGCTTTTTCTGCATCAATAGAGATTATGATGTGACTTTTTTCTTATCAGCTGTTTATGTGGTGTATTACATTGATTGATTTTCTTATGTTGAACAATTCTTACATATTGGAGATAAGGCTCACTTGGTCCTGGTGTGTAAATCATTTGATGTGTTTTTGAATATGATTTGCAAGTATTTTATTGAGGATTTTAGTATCTAGGTTCATTAGAGACATCGGTCTACAGTTTTTCTTTTTCAGGGCATCTTTGTTTGACTTTGGTATTTGGATGATGTTGGTGTCAGAATAAGTTAGGCAATGTTCCCACCACTTCTGGTTTTGGGAAGAGTTTAAGCAGGATGGGTGTTAGTTCCTGGTGTGTTTGGGAGAATTCACCCCTGAAGTCATCTGTCCTAAGCTCTTCTTAGTTGGGAGGCTTTTGATAACTGATTCAATCTCATTACTTGTGATTGGTCTATTGACTTAATCAATTCCTTCCTTTGTCATTGTAGGTCTTGTGTGTTTCTAGAAATTTGTCCATTTCCTCTAAATTATCCGTGTTGTTGGCAGACAATTTTTCAAAATATCTTCTTATGATACTCTTTATTTCAGTGGGGTCAGTGGTGATATTCCTTCTTTACTTCTTATTTTATGTGTGTGCATCTTCTCTCTTTTTTTTTTTTTTGTTAGTCTAACTAAAGTTTTGTCAATTTTGTTAATTTTCTTAAAGAAATAGCTTTTGGTTTTATTTTTCCTAGTGCTTTCTTATTTTAAATTTTAGTTCTGCTCTAATTTTTGTTATTTCTTCCTTTACCTTGGGGTAAATTTGTTGTTCTTTTTCTAATTTCTCCAGATGTGCAGCTAGGTCTTTGACTTTAACTTTTTCTTCATTTTTAATATAGGCATTTAAGGCTATGAATTTCCTTTTCAATGCATCTTTTACTGCATCCCAAAGCTTTTGATAGGATGTGTTGTCATTTTCATTTGTCTCACGGTAGTTACTGATTTCTTTTTTAAATTTTCTCCTTAACCTACTGATTGTCTAAGAGTGTGTTGTTTAACTTCCATATCTTTCTGCCTAATCTGCTTTTCTTTCCCTTACTGGTTTCCAGTTTCATTCCATTGTTGTCAAAGAAATTATTTTCTTTAATTTTAATCATTCTGAATTCATTGAGAGTTGTTCTGTGGCCTAGTATATGGTCTATCATGGAAAATGATCCATGTGCACCTGAGAAAAATGTGTATCCTGCTGTATTTGGGTGTCATGTTTTGTATATGTCTTTTAGGTCCAGATCCTCTAATGTATTATGTATAATGTAAGGTCATTGTTTCTATGTTGATCCTCTGTTGAGAAGTTCTGTCTAATGGTGATAATGGTCTACCCCATAATAATTGTAGTGGCATCTACTTCTCCACTTAGGTTTTCCAATGTTTTCCTCATGTATTTTGAGGCACCCTGGTTAGGTTCATAAATGTTTATGATTATTCTTTCTTCTTGATATATTTCCCCTTTTATTGATATATTTTTTCCTTCTTTGTCTCTTACAATAGTTTTGTGTTTAAAATCTATTTTGTTCTAGGTTAGTTTAGCTACTCCCTCATTTTTGATTATTGTTTGCATGTAGAATTTTTTCCAACCATTCACTTTTAGTCTCCTTGTGTTCCTGGGTCTAAGATGAGTTTCTCGTAGCAACATATAGATGGGTCATTGTAATAGTTAGGCTATTGTTCAACTTATCTTGGTAATTGTGTCCAGCTGTTTGGTCAAGCAAGCACTGGGCTAAATGTAATACAAGGGCTTTTATGGGCTTTAGTCACCATTGACTTTACTGCAGTGGTAAATCATAGATAGTTGATTACAATTACATCAATCAGGGAGATTGCCATCAGCAAGGAGTGATACTTTATCAAATCAGATGAATGCCTTAAAAGGGGAAGTGATTCCAGCATTGTGTGAGAATTTCCCAGCTCATCTTTGGACAGCCAATGTCACCAGAACCCATCAAGGACCTTCACTGGAATTCATTGGAGCCCCTGGTTGCAGCCTGCCTGCAGAACCTGGACTTGTGCATCCCCACAGTCACAAGAGAGACTCTTAAAAAATCACATATTATTGACAGATAGCTCTTGTTGATTCTGTTTCCCTAGAGAACTCTGACTAATACAGTCATCTTTTCTTATCCATTTTGCCAATCTGTTTCTCCTGATTGGAGAGTTTAAGACATTAACGTTCAGTCATATTACTGTCAAGGGATTACTTATATTAGCCATATTTTTTTTTTAGATTTATGTATGTCATAAGTTGTTTTTATTTATCTTTTTATCTTTGGTTATTCTTATACTCTTCTCCAACCATCTCTCACCTGCTTTTTTTCTCTCTCATCCATTTCTTGAGTGGCAGATTTCTTATGGCCAAACTCTCCTAATTTCTATTTATCTTCCTCCATTTTGAATGCCAGCTTTGCTGGATAGAGAATTCTTGGCTGGATGTGTTTTCTTTTAGCACCTTCACTATGTCATACCACTTGTATGTCTTGACTCCAAGGTTTCAGATAAGAAATCAGCACTAAATCTTATGAAACTTACCTTGTGTATGATGGATCTCTTTTCTCCTGCTGCTTTCGGTATTTTCTCTTTGTCTTGAGCATTGGACAATTTGACAAGTATATGTCTTGGGATAGGTCTGCTAGGATTTATGCTGTTTGGGATGCACTGTGCTTCCTGGACATGTACATCTATGTCCCTCAATAGAGTTCAGAAATTTTCAGCCATTACTTCCTCCAACACTCCTTCTGCCCCCTTTCCCTTCTCTTCTCCCTCTGGGATGCCTATAGAGCATATGTTTGTGCATTTCATTTTGTCATTCAAGTACCTAAGTCCCTGCTGGATTTTTTTCTGCCATTTTATCTATGTCTTTTACTATCTTATTTCAGATATACTGTCTTTGGCATCACCAATTCTTTCTTCTGCCTATTCAAATCTGTTATTTTGTGCTTTCAGTGTATCTGATTTCTTGCATTGTGATATTCATCAACATCATATCCATTCTTTTTATGTATGCTTACAATTTCTTCAGTATGTTCTCCCAGTGTCATCTTAATATCCTAAATCTCTTCCTTCACTTCATTAAGGTGATTCATGATATTTGTTTAGAATTCTTTGATTTATTGTTCCATGTTCTGCATCTCCTCTTGTTTTTGAGTTTGCTCACCAGACTGGGACATGTCTTCCTGTTTCTTAGTATGGCTTGTAATTTTTTTGTTGGTGTCTAGGAATCTGTTTATCTTGATTAATTTATTCAGTTGATTAGCTTCTCTTTCTATGTAAGGTTTTATTTTGTTGTTGTTTTTGGTGTTGCAAGGTTTCACCTTGGCACTTCCTCTTATTATATTTCCTTTTTGTTGTCTATTTTTCTTGAGAAAAAAAAGGACGAGAGCAAAGAAAAGAGGTAAGAAGAGAAAAAAATAATTGTAGTATTTGTATTAATAAAAGGTATAGGAAGAGTCATAGAAAACTTAGAAAAATAAGTAATTAAGACAAGTAAAAAATCATAAGATGTACAGAAGAATAAGTTTTAAAAACTGGAATAGAAAAATGAGATGGATACAACATAAAGAAAAATATATAGAATAAATTAAAAGACCAGAATTATGAGAACAGAAAAGAAACAAGAAAAAAAAGAGTAGAAAAAAAGAAACTATTTTTAAAAATAAGGAAAGAAAAAAAGAGTAAGAGAGAAATAAAAATAAAAAAACAATTTTTGACTTAACAAAAAGAGGTAGGATGAATAAAAAACAAGAGAAAATAGAAGATGGAAAATTAAGGAAAGAAAATAATGCAGGTAGAAAAAAAATCATGAAGGGAAAAGGGGAGGCATAGAAATGGAAAACACAACAAACAAGAAAAAAAAAAAAACAACAACAGCAGCAGCAACAACAAAAATAACCAAGGAAAAACATCCTCCCCTTTATTTTTTTTTTTTATGATATTTTGCACTTCTTTTTTTTTTTATTGACTTTGTAATAATATTACATTAAAAATATATATGTGAGGTCCCATTCAACCCCACCCCCCCACCCCCCCTCTCCCCCCCCAACAACACTCGTTCCCATCATCATGACACATCCATTGGATTTGGTAAGTACATCTTTGGGCACCTCTGCACCTCATAGACAATGGTCCACATCATGGCCCATACTCTCCTCCATTCCATCCAGTGGGCCCTGTGAGGATCCGCGATGTCCGGTGATCACCCCCGAGGCGCCATCCAGGGCAGCTCCACGTCCCAAATACGCCCCCACCTCTCATCTCTTCCTGCCCTTCCCCATACCCATCGACCACCATGTCCACTTTTCCCAATCCAATGCCACCTCTTCTATGTGGACATTGGATTGGTTGTGTCCATTGCACCTCTATGTCAAGAGGAGGCTCAGATTCCACATGGATGCTGGCTGCCATCCTCCCATTTTCAGTTGTAATCACTCTAGGCTCCATGGTGTGGTGATTGTCCTTCTTCAGCTCCATCTTAGCTGAGTGTGGTAAGTCCAATAAATCAGATTGTAGGTGCTGGAGTCTGTTGAGGCTCAGGACCTGGCTATCACATTATCAGTCCAGAGATTCAAATCCCCTAACTATATCTTAAACCCCAACGTTAACTGCACCTCCAGCAGATTAGTATGAAAGTCTTATGAAGGGAGATCCCATCTGAGTCCAGATTCATCACACATAAACACCATTTCCAGAGAGGGGCCATCTGCCCTGGTAGTAAACCCCATCGGCCATGACCATAACTCTCATGGGTCTCTTTAGCCTTCATAGGAACCAATATCTGGGGGTTGTATCTGCTTTATCTGTCTCTCTGACTCTGCTCAGTTGTGCATGAGGGCAATCCTTCTGCCAGCCTCCAGACTCTTTTTTAGAAACTCGTAGCCATATAAACTCATTCCCTAGGAAGCTTCTGAGGCTGTTGGTGTTTATCAATCAATCAGCCAGCAGCCTGTCCTCTGCAGGTGATGTACCAGGTTTTAGAACCAAGGAAGTCTAAAAAATAACCCACAACTATGTCTATATACATCGTGTCATAAAGTTTAAGCTAGATGCCTGATAACCACATGGATCAGTCTCCTGATCAACCTGGAAATCAAACCAGGGGCCTTGTATATGCAAGCAGGAATTTTTCCACTGAGTTAAATTGTCTCTTTAGGTTAACTCGTCTTCAGAGATCTATCTGCCCTCTTTCCTCCTGGTGTTTTTAGACTTCTATAGCTTGTTAGAGTTCTGCTGATCAGGCATCTACCCCTCCCCAATCTAAATGCTTTCTCTCACTGGGGGGATGGGTGGGTGTGGTCCTTTGCCTGAACGTATGTCCCCTCCCCTGTCCCCACTGAGTTCAGTTCTCTTCTGAGATTCAAAGGGGACTCATTTGGCCAAACTCACCACAAAGAAACCACTCTCCATCTTCTTCTAGACCTCTCTTCCCCCCAGGAAATCCCCCCTCCCAGTACTTTGGCAGCAGCAAGCCAGGGGCACCATGGCCACTTGTCATGAGGGTGGGGTATATGTGCCATTTCTAGCCACAGGGCCGAGCAACTCACGGTTTTCTTCTTTATCTTTCCAGTACCCTCCTCACTAGTTTTTTGGAGATACAGCTATCTTGGAAACCAGAGTCCATGCAAACAGCTATAACAAAGAACACATAGCAAAGTGTGCCTAGCATTTCTGAGGCCCAGCAAAGATGTTGGTTTGGCTCTGGCAGGCTGAGCAAGAGGGAGAGGCTGAGAGGCCACTGAGGGCCAGAGCATGTGGAGTCTTATAAACCATTTTAGGGATTTTGACTTTTATTCTGAGGAAACTGGGAAGAGCCACAGGGAGTTGCTGAGTTGAGCAGTGATGTTATTAATCAGCCATTCCTCCTTCTCTCCTTTTAGGACTACAATTAAGTGAATATTATCATTCTTGAAGACACACTGCAGTTCACTGATGCTCTGATTATATAATCTCTTTTCTGTTTTTCATTCTAGATGGTTTTTATCTGGTTTGTGGTCCAAAGAATCCCTCTGGATGCTGGGTTGAGAATAAGAGAGCAAATGTAATGCAGGAAAGGTATTTAGGAGGTATCTGACCTAGCCCAAGTAAGAGATAAGGGCAACTGGGACCCATGTGGTGGTGGAGGTGGGGGAGGCAGTGGAGGCAGTGAGAGGATGTGGGAGAATCCACAGGGCATCTTGGGTGACTGGATGTAGGTGTGTTGAAGGCAAGCATCAACTTTTACCATCCACACAGAAAAGAAAGAAGGTAATATCACCAACTTCAATGAAATATTGTAATTATGAAATCATGTAACATTTAAAAATGTGAAATATATACCTGGTGCTTAATTTATAATAGTCTATATCTCAAGGTTTGAGATATTCCTGTTTATAATGGAAAGTGAATACATCTTTTCAAGACTTCTGATACATATTTTTAAATGACATTTCATTTTCTCTATTTTAGAAAAGTTTAAATTTTCTACCAAGACTTCCTGTTCTAACATTCTGAGAATCTCTTTCTAACATAGTCACACCATGAACAGACAACTTTTCCTTCATAGCAAATGACTTAAAAATGAATTATTTCTTTGTAAGCTATTGCTAAAGGAAGCAAAATATAGTCTATAAATTCTTATTTTCTTATCATTGTTTTCAATAATGTGGAAATCTAAGATCAATAATTATTAGAATATTTATTCTGACTAAGAACTCACTGAAAGTACATCAATTTAATTTCAGATGTGAAGTGACAGAAATTATATTTAAAAGAAAAACCAACAGACAACAAATGGTGATAAAATTCCTCTTGTTATTTCATTAACTTTCCTCTTGGTATGTGCAATTTTTGGTTCATCCACAATGAGAAATCTGTTTTCACAGAGAATGATTTTTATTTGTATTCTCCTAAATTTCTGTCTGCCTGGACCACTTCCCTATATGCAAAACTCACTTTCTCTTGATCACCACCGTAACGTTTTAAAATAATTTTCCAAATATAAAAAGTTTTCCATTATTAACAGATAACTGAACTAAGCATGTTTAATTACGAAACAGAATTTACTGGTGTACATAACAGTAAAGTCCTGAGGTATGTCCAAATTTAAGCATAGTTTGAGCCAAATGTTACCACATTATAAAGAGTTTCAAATATGTGAAAATTTCTCAGAGCTGCTTTTCTCTAAGTATGGATTCATGCTAAGAAAGATTCACCAGAAATGTCAGAGACACTTGCAGGTCTAATATCAAAATATCCTTACTTTCTCAAAAGAAAGAGCTTTTCCTCCCAAACTCTGCAAAAACTCCCTTGGCATTATTCTGAATCATCTTCGGTGAATTTTCCCAAAGGGGTTTGGGTTGAAGTGGTTAACTTGATCAATCAACATCATTCATACAGCTTGGAGTGGTGTTAAGCCACAACAAACTGAAGATAGCATTACAGTGTGACAGAAGTGGAAAAAGATGCATGGGCAGCAGTGGTGAGCAGGGCAACAAGCAGTGCCAGTATGAGGCGCAAGACTGGATTGTTTTCATCAGGTTAGAGATGGTGATTTTCAGACTCTAAGGTGACTTCAGTTCATGAAAAAGAGAGAGACAGAGAGATAGAGGGATTTAAAATGTATAAAAGCAAGAAATCATATACAATCTAGAGAGTGATATTATGATTCACTTAAAAGACAATTCTGGAATTTAAATTAGCATAATATAAGGGTTGGTAGATTTAACCAGCACCCCAACTTTAAAAGCATCTTTTAATATGTTGCTCATCTCCAAAGTTGAGTGTTGAATGAAATTTTGTAAAGAAATTAACGTTTACTAAAATGATGTGGTGAATATTTATCAAATGGTGCTTAGTATGATGATTTTGACATTATAAAGACCCTTAGTCTATGAAAGAAAATAATCAAGGTGATAATTTTGAAATAGGATTATAACTTTAGCTCCCACATATTTAAACCAAGACAAGTACGGACATCCAGTTATTTTCTTCATCCCATAAATCATGTTGACACAGTTTAATAGGATATGTCTTGCCTTGCTTTGTTTTCTAAGTTATGTGTTTGTGAAGCTGTACTAAGCACTGGGTTTTATTCATGTCAAACTTTCTTATAAATAATTGCTTTCTAAAAAGGTACTAAACTAACCCAGGAAAGTGTTTACATATTTTAACATCTGGGTTTCTGAAAACCACTTGACTTATCTATATCTAATTGTGGTTGCACATTGTTTGGAGCCCTGGAAACAATAAAATACATTAGTTGCATAAAAATTGCATAAAAAATGAAAAACCTGAAGGATGGCTTAATATGCTGCCAAGAACCTAGAGAAATGTTGAGAGTTAGCAGCATGCACATAGTTGTTATTCTGTGCAATGATTATTTTCAAGCTATGCTTAAATTAGTTTTGTCATAAGTAAGTATTCATATAATAGAAAAATTACCAAGACAAAGATTGAATAAAAAAAAAAGAATCAGAGAGCCCTAGATAACTTTGATTTCATTTGCATTCTCAAGTATTGATGTGATTTGTTGTTTGTGCTCATTTTTCTGTTTGAAATTTATAACTGATCTATGAATACGTGAAATTTCTACTTAGGGAGAGGGAAGAAGAAGAGTATCTTTTATAACAAGAAAATCTTATACTCTGCTAAGAATGGGTCATTAATATTTAGTGGAAAATCAAGTGCTCGATATAGAAAGAATAATAAGATATGTTTTGTTTACTGCTAGACACAAAGTAGGACCAAAATCTGTGACTTTCACATATGGATTTGTTAGTGAGTCCAGGAAAAAGCAAATGGAAAATTCTGGCAAATAGATGATCAGGTTCTTTAAGATTTTACTAGAAATTTTGTTTATACACACAACATTTACAAAAGATTTAAAATAATCTCAAGGTTGAAACAAAATTCAGAGCTTATTTCTTCCAATGGTTTGGTTAATTCTGAATATGTTTTATTTGCCTTTTTAAATCGATAAAGTTAGAAATGATCTGCAAACTATTATATAATGTACAGTATAAATTTTCTTCTGCTAGGTAAGGCAAATTTAAACTGTTGAAGTACATATGTTATGTAAACACTGTGTGAGCTGACAGTGGAACACTTTGTGTCATTTAAAGAAATGAGTAATCCACAGCAAGGTGTCAATGTATTATGAGAGACTAGTACTGTGAGTAATTATTGCCTCACTATAATGCCTTGAAAACATGAAATGTGTCAAGTGCAAACAAAATTGCAAATCTCAGATTCAGTTACATAATCACTTTAACATTTGCAACTGGTATTACAACAGATACCAGAGGGAAAAAACATGGGCATATATTTTAAAAATCCCAAAACTGACAAATGTCAAGCTCACTTGATCATGTTTATGATAATTTTGATGTTTTGTTTCTTTGATAGTATTGTAGTAGCAGCAGTGTTTTGGAACTAGTAGATTCTGACTTATGCAGCTATTGCTCTAAATCATATTTTACATGTGAAAATTTATCCAATTTTTTTAAATTTAATATAGTTTATAAAATCATACAGTGGATTCTTCATGAAGGAAGCACTTACTAGTTGAATTATTCATTACTACCAGATGACTAAAAAGAGGTAACCAACATTATCCAATATATGCTTTCCCCAAAGAAATAGCTCTTTAAATTAAGAAGTTTAAATTAATTTAACTTAGTTTTATTTTAAGTGTAGTAAGACATATCAATTTTTATATTTCTTTACTCTTTGCTGGATTACTATTTATATTTAAAGAAGGGCAGTGCTTTTTAGATTACATATAAAATTAAGGAAAATTTTTAGTAATGATTGCTAAAATAGTACTGAGGTGGTTATTTGAAATTTTTGCTCAATTGATATTTGTCTCTTTTTTTCTTATAAGCCATATCATGTTCTAGAGGCAAAAGTGTTAATTATTCATTCTACTGTTCTAGTGTTCTTTTCCTAAAATTAATGAAAATGTAGAGAATTTGTCCAGTTTTTTTTATCAGCTTGGTCATTCAATATATACTTATTTCATATTTACTATGTGCCAATTCTCTTTAAATTGAATTAATTTAAACACAGTTTCTACCTTCAGCTGACTTTTAGTGAGACTAACATGGTAAAAAAATTGGCAATTACTACAGAACATATCAGTTAAGTTTCAATGGGCCAATAAAGTTCTGAGTGTGGTTGTGTTTTGAAGCCTTTCTGGAGGAGAAACACTTTAATTGAATAATTAGTAAGAGTAGGAATTAGACTAAATAAGGGTGATGAGGTCAAAGAAGGAAATTTACAGATTTGAAGACTTAAAATTAATGCAAACAGGTGAGAGAGACTACAAAGGATCTGTAATTTACTATGTAGAGCTGGAGTGTAAAAGGCTTGGAGGAATTGAAGGAATGCAACACCGGAATTCTTTTCACTTAATCAGTTATTATGCCCTAAAAACTGCTTTGTGAGGTGGACTGGGACTTAAGGGACTGGAGAGCAACTATATTGTTTGCAATTTGGTAAAAGAGAAGTGTTGGAAAAGAGAAATAACTGTTTGTAATAGCTGTGTGGCAAAAATAACATTTAGGAGAGTATGTCATTATCTGGGTGCATAATTATGCTGCCTTGATCTGAGTTGATTACTGTGTGGATACAGAGAATTATATAAGTTAGAGAAAAATAAAAGAAACAGATACTAGGTCCTGATTATGGAATTAAAGATTCTCTGGTTTCTAACATGAGCTAGAGAAAGTGCAGAACTATTTAATGAGATTCAACAATAAATAAAAGCAAATCTGGGGACCAAGATGTGACACAGAGGAGGCCATCTTTATCACCTGTGCTTCTTCAAAATCAGAACTAAATGAAGACTATTGTGGCATTTTCTAACTTTTTTTTTGGAGGCACTAGGGATTGAACCTGGGAACTCTTTACCAACTGAGCTATATACCAACTGAGCTCCCATATTCTAACTATTACCTATTCCATTTTCTTTTATCTCTTTCTGGAACTCTTCTTGGCTGGATTTTTATCTTACGTAACTAATCTTCTAAATTTCATACCTCTTCTTGACTACTTTTTATTGTATGACACTTTCTGATGTTTAGAAATCTTCAGGATAAAATGAAAGTATTTATTTTTGTATACTTTATATAAAGTCTACCACACTTGGTCAGAGATACGTCATGATTTGAAAGCATTATATAGACTGTACTTATTGCTTTTTCTTCTTACCCTGGTCATGAGAATCTTGATTGCACTGACTGCTTATATTTGCCATGATTTTATATCTGCTTTAATAGTGCCCAAAGAACATGTTAAACAGTTAAACACAGTATATTGTAAAAGCTAAACATTAGTAGTTTGGAATAAACTACTCAACAGTGATGCTTTCAACATTCTGCCCTGAAATTATTTTCAACTCAGAATTTTTTATCCAATCAGAAATTAAGATAAAGATGCTTTAAATCTTAAAAGGGAAAATGTCCTGCAATGTAGTCTGTTTATGAAGTCATTTTAGTTTGTGCCATGCTGCAGAAAAGAAAAGGATTATACTATGTGTTCCAAATTGATTAAGTAGGATTTTATCGTTGTTTTCTGGTGAAGGCAGAAGCAGCAATGCATGAAACAAGGTAGTTCATTACTTTCAGGAAAAGTACGGGATGAGGGGTGCCACGGAAAATGGCAGGAGATTGAGGATCCACAGCGAGTGGAGAGACAGTGTGGGCTTGTGTCTTTATTGTAGTCCGGACATACCAGCTGGTAGGTTTTCTGTGGGAGTCAAGAATTGCTTAGGTTAAAGCAAATGCATGCAAAGAAGTAAAAAGATTAGGGGTCTAAAATTAAGGGCATGAGGATAGTGAGCTTATCATCCGGGGCCAGCTGTGGGTTTTATATTAGACATTTGGGAATATTAGGCCTCTGGACAAGGGTCCAGACAGTGACAATGAGGCAAAATTGTTAGCAGAGTAAACGAAAAAACTTGTCAGACTCTGGATATGGTCTCTAAGATGGAGATATGAGATTTGCTGAGGAAAGGGATTCTGATATGTTGGAAAGAAATGAATCAATTTGAAAGAGAGGATGTTTAAAAATGAAGTGAATGAAGGTAATTAACAATGTTCTTCTTAACAAATGGGAAATGAGAAATCAGTTTTGAAAAATTAGGCCTTGAAACTTAAGTAATTTTTAGAAAAAATGTCTATCCTTATTCGTTATACCCTGTTTTATCTGAGAAATAATTTTTGTCCCTGGGGTGGGTTACATGTGACTGTTTGTGTGCATCTAAGTATTTCAATGTTTACTTATAGACATTGAGAAATTACATACAAATTCAAACTCACACTAGAAGAGATTGAAAATATATTGACTCTGTACTTTCTGTATGTTTTAAAAAGTGAAAAGGCTCCTTGGGCTGCATATCTGTAAATTTGGAAGTATTATTCTAAGTTGAGTAATTAATTCCTTAGAGAGAGGGAGAATTTTCAGTGATAGAGCCTGTGGATATGACTAAGTATTTCCTGAAAGGAGACTAAAGATTTCCACTGCCATTATTTTGAGAAAGGAGAAAGTGATTTTGAAGAAGTGACTATAAATATTTTGGACTTTGAGGTTGTGCATGAGAGGTATAAGGTCTGTGGTAGTTTGAGACCCTATGCACCCCAGGAAAGATCATGTCCTTAGAGCTAATCCATTCTTGTGGGTGTGGTCTTACTGTAGGTGGGACCTTTTGTTTAAATCACTTTATTTAAGGGCCTTTGATTAGATTGCTTCAGTAAGGCATAGGTCTTTACCCTGTTATTGAAGTCTTTTATAAATGGGATGAATATGGAGAGAGAGAGAATTGCTGAGACAGTGGGAAAGCCTCAGAAACTTAAATCAACAGGAGCTGGGGGAGAAAAAGCCACAGGAACAGAAAGAAAGGGTCATAGGAGCTCAGAGAAGAACCCATGGGAGGTGACAGATGCAGCAGCCAGAACCTGAAAACAAAGAGGCCCAGGGTAGAGAGAGACAAGTAGGAATGTGCCTTGTGCCTTGTGCCTTGTGCCATGTGCCTTGACATGTTCCTTGCCATATGAGGGGAATCCAGGACCACCAGCAAGCAGTTGGTCTTCAGGGAAAAAAGTATCACCTAATGAAGCTTTGATTTGAGGATTTTTCACAGACTTAGAATTCCAAGTGAATAAGTTAATAAACCCCCATTGTAAAAGCCAACCTATTCTACCCCTTCTCAGTCCTCACCATATCTTCTAGTAACCTATAGTCTAGGTTTTGACTCCATGTGTTTCTTCTTTGTACTTAGCTCATTTGTGAGACATATGATATTTGTCATTTTATGTCTGGCTTATTTCACTTAGCATAATGTCCTTGTCCTCAAGGTTCATTCATGTTAAGATATGAGTTGTTTTTGAAAAATAGGATGGGTTAGGGGGAAAATACACCAAATGTAAGAAAGGGACTGCACTTAGTAGTAACATTTTGATGATGTTTTTGCATCGTTTGTAACAGATGTTTCACAACAATGCAGGCATCTCTATCTGAATATTGATGGAAATTTAATTTATAGTATTTTTCATCATGTAAGTACTTAATAATGATAATAGACCTATTATTAACAATTAATGGTAGTTAAGACCATAAGAGCTACTGTTATATGTTAGCTTATTGTATACCAAGCTTTGTACCTTTTTTCTACAATTTACATTTAAATACTATTCCATTTTTATATATAATAAAATTGAGGCAAAATAAATAAAATTACCTAAGATCATGCAATTATTAATTGGAGGAGTAGTGTGCATGGTGATTGCCTTCTTTACCTCTTACACACCAGGATTCCAGATGTGTACCACAATAACAAACAGGATGGGTTAAGTTATATAGTTTATTAGAAAAGAGAATTCACAAGGTCTTTTATTCTCTTTAAATTGTTCTGATGGGCAAGTCAGGTCCAGGGACTTGGGAAGACTCCCAGGTGGGTCTCTGTTTCAGTGGGGGCTCCAATTCCTATTGCTTCTTTTAGAGGTAGTTTGAGAAAGCAGTCTAGCAAATGAGGAAACACAGGCTCATTAGATTTGTGTAGTGTGGATTTGGGGTGTCAACTATTGAGAACTTGAAGTGTTATGCACTTGGTGACCTTGGAACCTCTGTCTTGTTCCTGCCCACCAAGGGAGACATTGCGGGTAGGCAAGTAACCAATCACAGAGGAAGTTAAACTTCTCACAAGGGAGTAAAGAAGAGGCAGCCCTCAGGATCAATTGGCTTATAGTCCAACCTAAAGTTACTTTAGGAAACTTTCTGCTTATGGCATTTTCAAAGGAATCTGAAACCAGGAAATCTAGTCCCTGACAATTAGAATCTAACTTGTAAAGTTAAAATATATAATAGTTAATGTATGACAGAACTCTTTGCCTTAACAATTCTGGGATTAACCTAAAAACACATGTTCAGGGAAAAAAAACATCACGTAATGGCAGAAAATATTTCACACTGATAAGAATGCTAAGATACTTGTCTTAGTTTCAACAAAACAGCCAGACATGCAACCTCATTGTTGACATTTGATATAGTTTTCAAAACATCTACTTGTGAACCTGGCATTCTATCATTGTATTTGAAATGTAAAACAATTTATCTTTCTTGTTTTTGTTTTAAACATTGTATTGTATTCAGAAGTTACAATACATTTCTCTATACAGCTATCAGCTGTAAATCATCCAATAGGCAAATACCTAGGATTCTATAATGTCACTTTATTTTGAATATGCTATCTGTGGACAGAGTCTGCAGGGATTTCTTTTTTTTTGATATATGGATGCTGATGGATTAATAGAGAGGCAAAATTCCCTGTTGCAGATTTATAGACAAGTAGTTTTCCCAAGAAATATTCATAACAGATTCAGCGCAAACTTTCTGTGTAGAAAAGTGAATCCACCCTACTCCATAGCTTCCCTGACCTATGGCCATGGCTATCCTACTCAAGACCCTCTGGGTCAGAGTCTCTGTGCATAGATTCCAGTTTTAAAATCACCACCATGATCTGAGGTATTCTAATTTGCTCTCTGAAGAGCTCTCCTTCTTTCTCTTTGATGATCACCTGCATAATGGAGTAGTAATACTCATTTCCTACACTTGAGGTGCAGGTTACATTAAATAACATATTACTTTGATATCAAGACAATTAAAAGATATTATAAGAAAAGAAAAAGAACCGATACCTTCCATGAACAGAGGAACAAAAATCTTCAGCAAGTCAAATCCATAAAAGTATAGTAATCTTACCCCAGTAATGCAACCTAGATTTAATCTAGAAAATCAATATCATTCACTACATTAACAGGAAAAAAAAAATGAGGAGAAAACAAATGAGCATGTCAATATATATGGAAAAGGCATTTGACAAAATTTAGCATCTATTCATGCTAAAAAAATACTGAAAAAATGAGGAATATATAAGAAATCTCTCAACCTGATAAGGTGCCTCTCCAAAAATCTTAGAGGTTACTTCATTTTTAGTGGTGAAAGAGTAAATGTTTTATTCTTATGTTTGAGAATGAGACAAAGATTGCTACTCTCACCACTTCTGTTCACCAATACACTGGAAGTTCAATACATTAAAGCAAGTAAAGAGAATAGAAGCATAAGGATTACAAAAGAAATAGAAAAACTATCTTCATCAAAAGCAATGTATTCATGTACATAGAAAATCTTAAGGGATTTACCAAAATCTACTAAAAACAAAAAGTGAAATTAGCCATATTGAAGAATAAGTATATAAATAAAAATGAGTTTTACATCTGTGCACTAGCAATAAGCAATTGGAAAGCTGAAATTTACAAAAGTAATACATACAGTGCCATGTCAGTTGGCCCTACTTTGGAGTTTGTGGTCCTGAGTGTAATGGAGTTGGACTCAGGTGTGATCTTTGTTCACAAGCTTCTCCTGTCACTTTTTCTGGACCTGTGGTTGGTGCTGGGTTTAGTGTATACTCGGGGGACCTGAATCTCTGGACTCTCCATATGATAGCCAGGCCCTGAGCTTCAACAGACTTGCGATTCCTACTCTCTGGTTTATTGGACTTACCCCAACCAGCTAATAGGGAGGTGAAGAAGGTCAACCACCACACCAGGGAGCCAAGAGTGCCTACAACTGTAAGCAGGAGAATTGCATCCATCATCCAAGTGGAGTTGAGGCACACTCTCAATACAGGGGTGGAGTGAACATAGCCATTCCAGGGTCCACAGAATGGAGGAATAGAATATGGATTAGAGTGGACTTACTGATACTCTATTCTGGAACTAATGTGATTAGTAGTGGAAGTAAATATAGCACTGAGATGGAGAAAGTAGACATGGTAGCTGCTGAGGGTGGGAATGGGAAGAAGAGATGTGATGTGGGGGCATTTTCAGGACTTGGAGGTGTCCTGGGTGGTACTGTAGGGACAGTTACTGGACATTGTATGTCCTCCCATGGCCCACTGGGTGGACTGGGGGAGAGTGTAAACTGTAATGTGGACCATTGACCATGTGGTGCAGCAGTGCTCAGAGATGTATTCACCAAGTGCAATGAATGTCCCGTGATGATGGATGAGGTTGTGGTTATGGGAGGAGTGGGGTGATGCGGGTGGGGGGTATATGGGGACCTCATATTTTTTTAATGTAACATTAAAAATAAATAATTTTTAAAAATACCTACAAATAACTTTAAAATAAAAGTTATACATTTAGCAAAGTATGTTCAAAGACTGTACATTAAAATTCATTAAAATATGCAAATAAATGGAAGAATGCACTATGTTTATGTATAGGAAGATCAATATTTTAATATCTTCTCCAAACTGGCATGTAATTTCAATGCCAATTCCAAAAAAATTCCAGACGAGCTATTCTTTAGAAATTAACAAGTTGATTCTAAAATTTATATGGAAATCCAAGGACCTAGAATAGCTAAAATGATTTAGTACTAAAGGTAAGTTATGGAGGACTCAGACCACCAGATTTTAAAATTTTCTACACTAATCAAGCTTTAGCGTACGTAGAGTCATATTGATCAATGGAACAAAACAGAGTGACCAGAAACAGACCCTCACATTTTCAACAAAGGTGTAAAGATATTTAAATGGCAGAAAAGACTGTTTGCAATAAACAATGCAGAAGCAACTATATAACAAAATGAAATAAAGTCAATCTAGATTTTACATGATTTCCCACCAAGTATCAATTCCAAATGGATCATAGACCTAAATGTAAACATAACACTATCAAAATTTCAAAAGAAAATATTTGTAAGCATTGGGTTGTCAAATATTTCTAAGAATGAACTCAAAAACATAAATCATAAAATAAATAAATAATACACTGGGATTTATCAAATTAAAATGTTTCCATTCCAAGGACATTCCCCAAATATGAAAAGTCAAGCCAAATCATGGGGACAAAACATTTTCAATACATCTATCTGATGAAGTCTTATATCCAGAGTATAAGACATACATTTAACTTTTGATAGTAAACAAATAAATACCTTATTTTTAAAATGGGCAACATATTTGAAAAAAACGCCTCACAAAATAAGATGCATGAATAGTTAATAAGTAAATGGAAGATTCTCAATATCTTTAGTCATCAAGGAAATGCAAATCAAAATCACCCTGAGATATTATCATATACCCACTAAAATGGCTATAATTTAAAAGGTTAACAATACTAAGCTTTGTTGAGACTATAGCAAGTAGAACTCTCATAGATTCACCATAGAAATATAAACAATTAAACATTCTCTTTTAGTGTTAAACATACATTTATTATAATGGTCCATCAATTCTTTTCCTACATATTCACTCAAGGAAAAAGAAAGCATATATTCATCAAAAATACCTATACAAAAATGTGGAATTTTATTTGCAGTAGAAAAAAATGAAAACAATTCAAGTGCTCATCAATAAGTGATTGTATAATTCAATCGTGATATTCATACAAATGGATACTACTTTCAAAACAAAACATGGCAAACAAGCAAGCAAAACAGACAACTACTGAGACATGTTTCCAGTGTTTTGAATGTTTTGTGGAAATTCTCTGGGTGCTAAGAATGCATGAAAGAACAGCTTTGTTAGATCATAGGGCCTGGCTGGAGAGAGGGCAGAATGTGCGCAGTGGAGGGGCCCAGGGCTTACATAGCCGTGACTCCTGTGAGGGTCAGTGGAATTGGGAAGATGGACTAAATGAAAATGTGATTCAGGGTTCTTGCCTTTATTGTGACACAGAGAGGAACTGTGGAGTTTTCCTATGCTTGCTGTAGACTGGCAGCTTGAAACCAGGCAGTGCAAGGACAAGAGCAGAAAGGGCCACTTGGGGAAGTTGAGGGCATTTCTTATCTTGCACACCGTAAGGAGGTACAATCCTTGGTAGCTGCAATTATACCTAGGTCAGGGTTAACTAGGGATGACACTCAAAAGGGTGACCAAAAAAACAGGAAGTCAAGGCACCAAATAGAATTTGTTTTATGCCACTAGAACCACATTAATTAATCCAAAAGCATTACTCTGAACCAAAGAGGCAGACATATGTTAAGTTTCCATTCATAAAAAGTTCCAGAAAAGAAAAAAATATAATCAATGATGGCCTTGGGAGAAGCTTGAGAGTGATGCCAGCAGTGAGACTTGTAGGAACTTATCAAGAAAATGGTCATATTTTATATCTTGATTGGGATTATGATTACAAGTGTGACTAAATTTGTCAAAATTTATGAAATGATACAGTATCAATGAATGCATTTTATTACATTTAAATTAGACCTCAATAAAGGTCTGTCAGAAAAGAAATCACACCTGAAAGTTAATAGTTTCATTTCTTCTTAATGCAAAAATTAAGAGAAATAAGTGATTGTTGCAGAAATTCCTAGCAGAATTTTTTTCGGAGAAATCATTGACAACCAGTGCTTTGAAAGTGGGTCAATCTAAGGATTCCATTGGGACAATATAAGGAACAATATATAGGTCAGCTCTAAAATTGCTTATGTATATACATAAATATTTATTTTGTAATATGTTTTCACTCTTTTAATAGCAGGTGCACCTACAGTAGTTATTTTTTAAACTATATGTTACTTTCTTTTCCATTCCCATGCATTTGACCTGCAAATGCAAATTGTTTCTTCTACTTCAAAGAGAAGTAAAATTGAGACTTACGATTGTTCATAAAAATGAGGGGAGGCACTTTAAGTACACTAGGCTGAAGCTTAAAGCTCCTAAACGCTCTTTGTCCAAGAACTTGAGTCCAGTAGCCTATATTTATTTTCTTCAGTATGACTAGACTCAGGCTATATAGTCATTTTTCCACGGAATTTAGAACATGGTGAATCAGATAATGTCTTGACAAGGTTTATATTTAACCTTTTCAGACACTTGCTGTAGTTAAAAGTCAATGCTATAGGGAAGTGGCTGTGGCTTAATTAGTTGGGCTTCTATCTACCATATGGGAGGCAGGCTCTGGGTTCGCATCACGGGGTCTCCTAGTGAAGGCAGCGTCACCCGCACACTGAGGAGTGCCGAACACCCGCAAGTGCCATGGAGAGAGCTGCGGAGAGAGCCGACTCAGAAAGGTGACACAACAGAAAAATAAAATAAAAAGTGAGAGAAGCAAAAACATAGAGGAGCATGCAGCGAATGGGCACAGAGAGCAGACAGCAAGCAAAAAGCCACAAGGGGAGGGGGGTAAAAAAAAATCAATACTGTGTATGCATGAATATGCAAAAATATATACTGTCTACAATCCTACATATAGCATTTTGTATTTATGAATTCATGTCTGTTAAATTCTACATAATAGCTGCATGTGAAGATTGAAAAATGTTCACAAATGATAATTTTTATGCACCTAACCTCTAAACCTATCATCTAACAAGAATGAAAGTTTAAAGTCTTGTCAATCAGAGCATAATTAGATACATTCACATGAAGAACAGAAGGGAATTTTGGAAATGTTTCCTATCATAAAAATATGTGAGAAAAAATAGCAATGATTTTATGTGTATATCTGTGTGTGTTTGTGTACTACAAGTTCAAAGTATAATTTAATTAAGTTCAAAAATACATTTAGTATTGATAGTAGAATACTTAAAGCAATATTAAATTTAGACTATGTGGTGGCTGCCAAAATCCCTCACGTCACACTCAAAATCACAGTGTCAATGTAGAGGATCAATACAGTTAAGCAGATTAAGATTTTTTTACATAAAATATTTTTTATTGAATGCTTAAATATTTCTAAGTATTACTTCTCACAAATTCTGTTTTGAAATTCAATCAGCTATTGTGCTTTGAAAACCAATCATAACACAAGCTACTGAGTTGGGTGTAACTTTCATTTTAACAGTAGATGAAATAACTCTTCTGATATTCTATTTTTCTGTTTCATTTTTGTAATCTTTGCTTTTCAAGAAGTTTTAGATTTCAGAAGAGTTGCATCCAAAATATAGGAGGTGCCTGCAGATGCCACCTCTTTCGCCTCTCACATTTTCCCCATTGGTAAAAATTCTTAAACTTGTGTGGTACATTTGTTAGAATTGATGAACAAATGTTGAAGCATTGCTACTAACTAAAGTCTAATTTACATTATGGTTTACACTTTGCACTGTACAATTTTATAGATCTTGGCAAAATGTATAATGGCCTGTATTTGTTACACAATATCATGCATAACAATTCCATTGCCCAAAAATGTCCTATGTTTCACTCAGTTTCCCTTTCCCCACCCCTTGAACCTCTGGTAACAACTCTCTTTATATCAGTGTCATACATTTTTTCTTTACTACAATTATAAGTCTACATTGGTCCATGGTTTCATCATCCCTTATGTTTGTTCATCCCTCGATCTTGAGGATTTGGGGATAGCAATACCTGCTCTGCTTCAGGTTGAGAGGAAACTTAAATTGTACAGGGCAAATGGAAGGAAATGTTTTACTTGTAGTTACTATGTATTAATATTTAATAGCTATTTTTCTCTAGAATTTTTATGGACTCAGAAATGTATTCTAAAACTTTAGAACAAACAGAATCCCATGGACCCAAGTGAATCAACAATAAGTAAGAATGTACTACTTTATTCTTTTGTAAACTATGAAAATGTGATTTAGATTTCTACTGACCCCACAGATATGCACAGTGTCATGGAAAGAGCAAGTAACTTGCAGTCAGAAACCCAATGTTTGAGTTTTATCTTCAAAATCTGCTAAAATTGTAGCTTAGGATATTCCTTAGTCTGTTACATCATTTCTGAAATGAAGACAACAAATGCTAAACTATATTAATAGACTTTTCATGAAGATCAAAACCAAAATATAATATTTTTAAGAATCACAAACTTCTATTCAGTTATTGATAAAAGTACTAGTATAGTTTTTCCCATTTTTAATTAAAGAAGTTGTTTTACAAAACAATTGTGTATAAAATACAGGATACATGCATATCACTCTATCAACAACACTTTGCATTGTTGTGGGCATTTGTTACTATTCATCATAGCACTTTTAAAAAATAATTGTAGCGTTTAAAATAATAGTTACCTTTGTTAATAGTTGAAAGATTATTAAAATAGTACTAAGTATCACCCACTGTTTACATTAGGTATAATTTCCCCATAAAACACCTTATAATTACCACCTTGTATTGGTATCATATATTTGCAATAATTCATGAAAGAAAATTCATATACTTGTACTATTAACTACAGTTCAACATCTACAGTAGGATTCACTGTGTTGTACAATCTAGAGTTTTTTCTTTTAATTTTTATTCTGTAATATATAGAAACTAATGTTTCCTCTTTCAGCCACATTCAACTATACAGTTAAGTGCTGTTGATTACACTCACAATAATGTGCCACCACCACCACTATCCATTTCCAAACCTTTACCATCAGCCTAAATAGAAATTTTCTGTAAATTAAGAATCAACTCCCAATCTCTAACCCCAGTCTATTTCCTGGAAAATTCTAACTCTTTTGAGTTTGCTTGCTATAGTTAGACCATAACAGTGAATAGTACAGTATTTGTCCTTTTGCATATGGCTTATTTTCTTCAATGTAATATCCTCAAGGTTTATCCATGTTGCTGCATGTATCAGGACTTCATTCTTTTTATACCTGAATAATATTTCATTATATGTATATGTCATATTTTGTTTTTCCTTTCATCAGTTAATGGACACATGGATTGTTTCTATCTTTTGGCAATTGTGAATAATACTGCTGTGAACATCAGTGTGTGAATATCTGTTTGGGTTCCTGCTTTCAATTTTTCTGGGTCATCCCTAGTAGGAGGATTGATGGATCACATGGTGATTCTGTACTTAGCTTCCTAAGGAACTGCCAAACTATCTTCCTTAGTGGCTACAGCATTTTACATTCCCACCAGCAATGAATGAGTGTCATATTTCCTCTCCAACACTTTTTGTTTTCTGGTTTTTTTTTTATAATAACCATTCTAGTAAGTATGAAAGAGTATTTCATTGTGGTTTTAATTTGCATTTCCCTAGTAGCTAATGATGTTGAGCATCTTTTCATGTGTATTTTAGTCATCTGTATATCCTTTTTGGAGAAATGTCTATACACGTCTTATATCCATTCATTTATTTGTCTTTTTATTGTTGAGTTGAATATTTCTTTATATATTCTGGATAGTAAACCCTTATTTTCTCCCACTGAGTAGGTTGCCTTTAAACTTTCTTGACAATGTCCTTTGATGCACAAAATTATTAATTTTGAGGTTGCATTTATCTATTTTATATTTCTTTGCTTTTGCAAAGTCTAAGAAACTACTGCCCAACACAAAATCTGTTACAAGAGACAAAGAAGAACACTATAATTTAATGGAAGTTCAAACCACCAAGAAGAAATTATACTTATAAATATGTATGGACCTAACCATGGTGGCCTTAAATACATGAAGCAAACACCGACAAAACTGAAGGAAAAAATAGACACTTCTAGAATAATAGTTGGGGACTTCAATACATCACTGTCTTTTATAGATAGAATATCTAGACAGAGGATTAATGAAAAAAATAGAGAACCTGAATAAATGAACTGAACCTAACAGATATGTAGAGAACATTGCACCCCTAAACAGCAAGATGCACATTCTTCTCAAGTGTTCATGAGTCATTCTCCAGTATAAACCACATTATGGATCAAAAAAAAAAGTCTAAATAAATTTTAAAAGTTTGAAATTATACAAAACATTTCCTCTGACCATAATCAACTGAAGCTGGAAATTAATAACAGGTGGAGATCTGGAAGATTCACAAATATTTGGAAGTTTGTATCATTTACATTTTAGAATTAATCACAATCTTTTAAGAATAATTTTATGGAACAAAGTTAAACCAATTGGATTCATAAATATTATATTTAACTTTATGAATTAGCTAAGTCAGCAATAGTTAACTATAGGCAATTTCATGCATCAATCTAATAATTATTTGATTAAAATAAAATTGGCTTTAAATAGAGTGCTATAATTGTATAATTTAATTAGATTACATAATGGAATATTGGGAATTCTTCCAATACTTTGCTAGATAGAAACGGGAAAACACACTGCTATCTATCTATAGACCTTTTCCCCTGGCCCGTACTTTTTATTGTGTGAGATAAAAGTGGATAGTTTTTTAAGCATGGAAGAAAGGAGTATCATTTATGGAGCTTCAATTTATCAACAGGCCCAAAGATAAAGCTGAGTGGATTTCAGATAGAATAATATATGTCAATATATGTTGAAACTAAAATCCAGAAAAGCTGTGGTACAATGAATTATGACTCCAATATTTAAGTGTTCTTAATCTTAATCTTCATTCCTGTGGGTGTGAACCCATTGTAAATAAGAACTCTAAAAGGGCATAATTTATTTATGATGAGGCCCAAATGAATGAGGTTGGGTCTTTATCCACATTACTGCAGGTCTTGTAAAGAAAAGTAACTCAAAGCCAGACGTTAGTGAAACATAAGAGGAACCAAAAGCAGGAAGTCAGTGGAAAACTGGAATAGCAGACAAAAGGAGAGTTTATTACCATGTGATCAGAAGCATAAACAACCTAAAGAATTTCAAGGATTGCCAGGAGGCAGCACCAGAATGTTAAGACTCCAGAAAAAGACAAATCTTGCTGGTCTCTTGATTTTGGAATTCTATCCTTAAATTCATGAGCCAATAAATTTAAATTTTCTAAATTAATATGTATTCTTTATATCTAACCTTTAAACTCATCACTATATTCCATTTTACTATTAATGGAACCTGGCAATATATTGGGCTTCACTTTTGAAGAAGTTTGGATCACAGAGAGGTTCAACAATGGCAGGGGAGGAATACTGGTGCAGGATGTTATTGACAGGGGACACAAGGTTGGCAGGGAGTCCTACAGGACATATATCCAGGGTACATAAAAATGTTTGGATATTTTCATAGTGGTTACAATGAAAAACAACAACTGAGGGAGTGCTGAGTTCCTAGCCAAAGGAACTCTATCACAGTCCCTAAAGGAACAGCAACAATCCTCCAAGTGCAATGGCAAAGGCCAAAAAAGAATGAAGATCCAACAATGAGCCCTTGATACTAATGACTATGCTTGTGAGTCTGTGTACCTGAAATAAGAACAAGGCCTAGAGCTGCAGGGTGCCTAAGAGTTACCTCCTGAGAGCCTCTATGTTGCTCAAGTGGCCAGTCTCAAAGCCAAACTCAGCATGTAAATAGGTTGCCTTCCCACCAGCATGGGACATGACTCCTGGGGATGAGCCTCCCTAGTGCCAAGGGATTACTACCAAGTACCAGTTGATGATGTAACTAGAAAATGACCTTGAATAAAAGGGTCAACTTGGACCAGCAGAATATCTCAGTCTAAATATAATACCAGGAGTTAAAAATGTTTTTTGACCTAAAGAAAAGGAAGAAATGGAAAGAACAAATGAGTTTATATGGCTATGAGTCTCCAAAAAGAGCCGGAAGGTTATCAGAGGGGCTCCCCTTATGCACACCTGAGCAGAGTCCCAGAGACAGATACAGTAGATAAAACCCCAGGTATTGGTTCTGCTGAGGGCTACAGAAACGCACAGGTTCTATGGTCATGGCAGATGGAGTTCAGTGCCATCTTATTTGGCCCTACTTTGGAGTTTGTGTTTCTGTGCAATGGAGCTGGAATTAGATGTGATCTTTGTCCACAAGATTCTCCTTTTACTTTTACTGGAACTGTAGTTGGTGCTGGGGTTTAATGTATACCCAGAGGACCTGAATCTCTGGACTGACCATGTGATAGCCAGGCCCTGAGACTCAACAGATTTGCAACTCCTACACTCTGGTTTATTGGACTTACCCCACTCATTTAACAGGGAGGTGAAGAAGGTCAACCACCACACC
The DNA here is from genome assembly GCF_030445035.2 of Dasypus novemcinctus. NCBI lineage: Eukaryota > Metazoa > Chordata > Mammalia > Cingulata > Dasypodidae > Dasypus > Dasypus novemcinctus. The sequence goes on along the minus strand of NC_080676.1, from coordinate 33,814,770 downwards.
GGGAGCCAAGACTGCCTGCAACTGAAAGCAGGCGAGTTGCATCCAGCATCCATCTGGAATTTAGGCCCCCTCTTGATATGGATGTGGAGTGGACACAGCCATTCTAGGGTCCACGGAATGGAAGAATGGAGTGTAGATTGGAGTGGACTTACTGATATTCTATTCATGAACTACTGTGATTAGTAATCAAAGAAAATGTGGCATTGGTGTGGAGAAAGTGGCCATGGTGGTTGCTGGGAGTAGGGAGTGGGAGGAAGAGATGAGATGTGGGGGCATTTTCGGGACTTGGAATTGTCCTGGGTGGAGCTGCAGGCGCAGTTACCAGACATTGTATGTCCTCCCATTGCCCACTGGGTGGAATGTGGGAGAGTGTGGGCTATGATATGGACCATTGACCATGAGGTGCAGTGGTGCTCAGAGAGTATTCACCAAATGCAATGAATATCTCAGATGATGGTGGAAATTGTTGTTATGGGTGGAGGAGAGAGTGAGGGGTGTAGGGGGTATATGGGGACCTCATATTTTTTCAATGTAATATTAAAAAAATAAATAACGACAAAAAAAGAACAAAAGAAACAGCAAAGCTATTAGTATATGTAATGATTAGTGATGATAGAACACAATAATAATGTCTCACAGGGTCTAAAATGTATTTAGAATTAGAATCAATGACAATAACACTAAAACCAGGAGCGGTATGAAATAAAGTGTTCTTTGATGAAAAAAAAAATTCTCATTGCTTAAGCCAGCCATTGTGTGTTATTTGTCTTAGCAGCCTGAAAAACTAAGATAATGTTATTGACCCTTGTAGCAGTTTGGTATGGTTATGAATTCCAAAATAGGTAAAATTGGATTATGTTTGTAATCTGGTCTGCACATGGGCTTGATTAAGTTATGATAGGACTTTGATTGGGCCATGTCATTAGGGCATTTTGTCCCCACCCCTTGGTTGGTGGGGACTCACAGATAAAAGACATGGCAAAGGACAGATTTGACAGTTTTTTGATGGAGATTTGAAGTTAGAGTTTGATGCTGATGTTTTAAGCTGGAGCCCCAGGGAGTCAGCCTGCAGAGGAAAAAGAAGCAAGCCCAGGGAAGAGAGGACTTGCACCAGGAGAACACAGAAGAAAAGAGATGGTTCCTTAGATAAGGCAGAAACCCCAGGGAGAAAGAACTGTTCACCTGACAGAATACAAATGACATTGTGGAGAGAAGTAAAGTCTACAGAACCTCATAGTCTACAGCTGACCTTGTGGAGAAAACAGAGAAGCTAAGCCCAGAGGAACTCAGGAAGTCTGAACTCTCACAGATGTTGGCAGCCATCTTGCTCTAAGATGTGAAAATAGACTTTTGTTAGGGAAGTAACTTATGCTTTCTGGCCTTGTAACTATAAATATTTATTACCCCAAATAAATACCCCTTACATAAAGCAACCAATTTCTGTTATTTTGCATCAGCACCCCTTTGGCTGATTAATACGACCATGGATACTATAATTTTTTTTGTATGGGGGGAAGAAACTAATTCAAGAAAAAGAGACATAGTAGATTCTACCATAGTTTGGGTGACAGGGGACAATAGTAGTTCAAGGTTTCTTGTGATAGCTGTATGCACTTTGTTCATTTTAGATGTCTCATATAATGCTTTATAATCTTTAATCAAACTACATATTTCCTATAGAAAGAAAAATATATTGGGAAAAAATCAATTTACAAACTTTCAGAAGCATAATTTAATGGTACATTTTTTCTTTGTGAAGTGTACACATTCTGCCTTATACATCTAGGTCTATACCTAATCTAAGTGCATAGGACTATAGAAATTCTTACTATATTGACAATTTTCTTGGGCATTGTAATAAAATGCACGAAATCTAACACTTTAGAAAGAACTTCAATTAAAAGAAGAGTGTTTATGTTTTGTTTTTATCTTACTTGATTGACTGATGTTATTTCCCATACTTAATTTAAAACATTGTGACTTTGGGCTGCCTTCCTTCTTTCCAGCTAGCTTGTTGCCTTTATTTAGTGTCAGATCAATGACCTCTCATCAGCAGGACCAAAATCTCTAGAGGGCGCATTTTAAAACAGAAGACTTAATTACTGTTGAACATTAAGTGACTTTTTCAGTTCTGTCACACACAAAATTTCTGAACAAATCTCATTAATCTTGTTCTCTTTGATTCTATGTAAAACAAGAAATGCACTCTCAAAAGAGTACACAAATCTAAGCTGGATGCTGTATTGGATTGTGAACCTGTTTAAGACATTAAAATCTTGATGGTAAACAAAGATTTATTTTATGTTTTTTCAAATCATATAAACTTTAAAATACTTCTGCTTTTACCCCAAAGAGGAACTCTGACAGAAAGATTTTTTCTTTGTTCCATGTCCTATATTAGAAGTTCTATTTTTATTATCAGCCCATGGGCAACAGTTTGTTGAACACTTTCTTAGGGGACAGACATTGAGGAATACATTTTTATTTAGCTGTGGTGACTGCTTAAAACATAGATTGTGCAGACATTTTATTACAGAAATAAATTTTGGTGAATTATACAATATGTGTTATCTAAATAAGTTAATATTTTTCTTGGTTGTATTCTTTTTTTATTTTATTTTTTAAGATTTATTTATTTATTTATTTCTCTCCCCTTCCCCCCACTCTCGTTGTCTGTTCTCTGTGTCTATTTGCTGCATGTTCTTCTTTGTCCACTTCTGTTGTTGTCAGTGGCACGGGAATCTGCGTCTCTCTTTGTTGCGTCATCTTGTTGTGTCAGCTCTCTGTGTGGGCGGTGCCATTCTTAAGCAGGCTGCACTTTCTTTCGCGCTGGGCGGCTCTTCTTATGGGGCTCACTCCTTGCGCGTGGGGCTCCCCTACGTGGGGGACACCCCTGCGAGGCACGGCACTCCTTGTGTGCATCAGCACTGCACATGGGCCAGCTCCACACGGGTCAAGGAGGCCCATGGTTTGAACCACGGACCTCCCATGTGGTAGATGGATGCCCTAACCAGTGAGCCAAGTCCGCTTCCCCTTGGTTGTATTCTTAGGTCACATCCTGTGGAATGAATTTCTGTATGGTGTGTGATGGGGAAACAGGCTGAGGTACAAGACAGGCTTTCAGCACAGACCACTTCATTACTTACACAGCATAAAGAATCCAAAAAGAGCAGGGGAGATGATGTCACCTTGGCCAGTTACCAGGAAAGGGCAATTGCTATGGTGAGGGTCTGTGGATGGCAGTTCTACATGCCTTTCTTTGCATCAGAGATGAGGGACAACTGTACTGACTGAGTGCTGTGCTTTCATACTCTCTAGAGTTTGGGTCTCTGGCAATGAAGAATGTTTGTGTTCTGTCTGCGATTTAAAATTTACATCTCTACAAAGAGGAAATGAAAAATGGAAACATATCAAATATCTACATGTAAATGTGCACAAATGGAACCATAACAAACACCTGAACAATCAAGAGAGGAAGATAGGGGGATCTTGAAAGCTGGGAGATGACTGCTGAGTATGTCCTTGACTTCTGCAATACATCCTAATTACCAATTCATCCAAACACCCATCCTCTCAGATTCTGAAGAATTCTGGGAATAATTAAGATTTAACCACATGATCTTATTGTCTGCCAACAATAGCATAATTTTAGTCTCTTGAAAACTTGGTGTAAGAAATTTTTCCGCAATAAACATTTCCTTTTATAAGACCGTTTTAGTTTCCTTGGCTGCTCAAGCAAATACTATGCAATGGTTTGTCTTAACCAATGGGAATTTACTAGCTCACATTTTGAAGCTAGGAAAAATTACAAATCAAAGTGTCTTGAAAGTGATTCTTTCTTCCCTGAGACACATTCTGTGACTGGCTGCCAGTGTTCTGTGGTCCTGGGCTCCTCTGTCAAATGGAGATGCACGTGATGGCCTCTCTTGACCTCTCCCTTCTCTGACAGATTCCATTGACTTTCAGCTTCTGGCTACTTTCTCTGTGGATTTTTCTCTCTCTGCCTAAATCTTGTTCTGCTTATAAAGGACTCTAGTAATAGAATTAAGACCCATCCAAAGGTCCTAATTACAATCTGTTCATAGCCACAAGAATGGATTGGGTTTAAGAACATGTTATTCTTGGTTACATAGCTCCAAACCACCACAAAGACTGTTTTGGTAAATCTCTATAACCAAGTACCTCCTAAATTATTGTATGTGACTAGTTTCCATTTCCTTTTTGAGTAACTCTATCTCCTATAAATCAGTAATATTTGAATGTGTGCCCACTATTTTTCCAACAATAAAACAGTATGACTCTATGTTAGTCAACACACTACTTTATAGTCCCTTCCAATTACATCCCAAGCTAGCTAATTTTTCTTAGGAAGTGAAATCAAGGTGATCTGGCCATACCTCCTCCAAACTATCTCCAATTACATAAAATATAATAAAAGTGCAGTAAAAGTTCTCATGAATATGTTACATATCCTGTGCTTATAATAGGAAAAGTAATCTTCACTTGAAGTGTAGGTTCTGAAATGTATAAGTTTTAAGAAAATAATTAATAATACCTAATATGGTAAACCCTTTAAAAATTCCCTCAGCCAACTAGTTTAAAAGAATATGCTGACCATTTTATGGTATGGAGACTGTGCACCTCATCCTGCCTCCCATTCTTTATATCTTTACATTATAAGTATTAATATCATAAAGTCATAAAGAATGTTTTCCAGAAAATAACATAAATATGTGTGTATACATGTGTACATATATATACTTATAGAACACATATATATTTATTTGTCAAATAAGTAGAAATAAAGGCCTATGATTTGGTAAGTAAAATCAGAATTTTGGAGCATGCAATCACTAACATTAATTTGACATTTGATCATTCATTATTAATCAATGAATAAGGTGTTTATCAAAAGCAAGCATCATTATTTGGTAATGTAGTAGCAGAAAAAAAATAGGGGGTTAGATAAAGTTTTTATAGTAATTGTATATTATGTAAAAACTGAATATTTGTACCAAAGTACTATGTTACTTCAAATGCTCAGCCGGAACCAGGACATCTGTTTGACCTTGGATTTGTTACAAGCATAACTATTGAATCTCAGAAACCATAAAGAAGTGGGAAGGAAATGGGAAAAAACTCCCTTAAGCACAAGGGAAAGGAGAATAAGAAGTGGTTTACTTGTCTTTGGCCAATGTAGAATGACTTTAAAAGCATTGGTTAAAAGAATAAATGAGGATTATGAAGTCATAAATAGATAAATTAGATATTAGATATTTTGAATAACTCACCCAAACAATATAAGGTTTCTAAAAAATACCTAGACTGTACAAAATATATATATAATCACTTTCTTTATATAACCAATTTATTAAAAAATAAAATTATTGATTTAATAAAAAATCTTAGCTGCATAAAAATTATGAAAGATTGAGGAACCTGATTTTTCTTGCTAAGTAATATTAATAATAGTGCAGAATTCATAGGGATTTATTAATCAATGTATTGTATTTTTCAGCATTTTTGATGCATGTTAAACACTCTTATGAACTACCAATAAATTTATGAAAAGTTGAAGTACTCACTATAAAGGCGAGACCAATTTTATAAATAGAAAAGTTCAATATGGGCAGCAACAAGTGAAATGTTTTTTATGTAAGTGATGGGATCTAAGTTGTGCTTTATGGAGTGGAAGGGACTTGTATAGATAAAGATGAAATGATAGGAAAAAATTCAGTGTTGGGCTGCAATACAAAATTCATGCTTATTATATTGACCTACTTAGCATGCTGAGGGCAAGTAAAAGCAGCATGAGATACCTAACATCTAGCCAGAATAGAAACGGGAAATGTATTTGATAAGAGTCAGGACAAAATCAAGGAAGGCCTTGCAAGTCAAATAACAAATTTCATGCTTTATAGCATTGCACTAACCAAATGCAATTTTTTATTCTACTTTGCAGGGCATAGCAAGATGGGAGAATGGAAAAGGATGGAAGTAGGGAGAATATCTTACAGCAGATATAGAAGAAATTTAGGCATGAAACGTCAGGAGACTGGAACAGGATCCATGAACTACAAATGGAAAAGGAAAGTAAATCCAGCTGTCATGTTTAAATAAAACAGGATATAATCTCATATTCTCTAAGTTTAGATATAAAGAACTGGAAAATAATTTTTGCTCTGGCACTTACCTGCTTAATGCCTTGAATGGTGAGAACTAACTAAACTTCAGTTTTATCCTCTATAAAATATAGATGATACAATATAGGCATGAAATACCTATTGAAATGATTATAGGGAATAATATGTATAGTAGGTACCATGGCACATGGCTACTGTCTATATTTATTAAATGGAATTAGCATTATGACCATTAGGGAAAGAATATAAAATATAAAGATGTCTCTAAGACTCATTGTCTATATGAATTGTAAGACTGGATTAAAATTCACAGAAATTTAAGAGAGATCCTTTTGGGGGCTGGGATAGGTTGAGGAAATGATAGCACAATATAGTATGTATGTAGTTTGAGGTGATACTCTCCACCGACTGGAGTTATGGTGAAGATGCAGTTCCTACTAAAGAAATCATTTATTTCCCTTTTAGTTCTTAGGCTCAGATGCCATTATTCCATTTTGTATTATCTAGTTTTATTTCTCCCCAGTTACTGTAATAGTCTAATAAAACACAACCAATTTAAATCCAAGACAACTGATAAAATAAATTATGTCATTCATATGGAATTCTGTCCAAATTTCCCAGCTCTGGTTGCCCACAGAGTTTATATTTATAAGCATTTCTTCAGTCATTATACAAATTGCCAGTCAGAAGTAAACTTTTATATAAACATCGATTGAAAACAGGTGGCATTTGATTATTTGCATCTTAACATTCTAATGAAGCCATGAGAAATGAATAGATGGTAATTTATCGAAGGAAATGAAAACAGAGTTTTTAGCTGAGACCTCAGGGTGAGAAGAATGCTTCAGGAAATCACAAAGTATAAAATTTAAATTCTCCTGCTGAGTTAAATATGCCTTGACAATGTCAATGAACTTGGAGAAAAATGACAAATTACTGTTATATGCTCATGTTTCTAAAAGTTATGCTGTTAGCTATTGTAAATATTGCAGGATACTACTGAAAAAAATGTTTTATATTTATCCCCATTTTTGTGCACAATATTTTTGTCTTGTACATTCCTGTACAGCTGAGTTTGGAAATTATACAATAAAGATTTATGAAAAATTTTCCTCTCTTAAAAAATTGAAATACCAGTATCTGACAGAATTCTGGCTTTAAATTTTATTACATATTTTTAATCTTGTTTATTATCTGCCATACCCATAAACTCCCATATCTCCCATATGCCTACAATTCTGTATATTAACTTTCTGGAATTCTTTCTAACCTTATTGCTGCATATGCAGTTAGAGTCCTGTAAAAATAGAAACAGTCCATTTATGTAAGAAAGTTCTTTATTTCTAGTGAAAATAAAACTACCAAAGGCCCAGGGAAAAAATTGACAAGTAACATGTAAAATAAAACAAAAGATAAACAAAATTTTCTCCTTTCTAATTATCACACTGAAGTAGATTTATTGTTTAAAATTTTTAATTATATTGAAGTCACTTCTAGTTTTAAATATACATGTATTTGACCAGCATTATGTTAAAATAAGGACCATAACTCTATCAATGTGGCAGAGTGAGATACATCAGGACTCCTTCTCCCCACAGAAGCTCTGAACAATCAGCAAGAACTTGGAAGAGACATATTTCTCTGAGCTACAGAAAACAGTTAAAAAACTGCAGTAAAAGGGATGATGCCAAATCAGGAAAATGTTTACTTCAAGGCAGTAGACTCCCTTGGCACCTTGACTGGCCCCTCACTCAACTCTCACAAGCTTGGAGCAGACCTGACCCATATTCTCTGTGAGGTTTCCTAGTCCTAGTTCCAGGGGAAACTGAGTAAGCCTTGTGGACATATTTGTGAGCATGTATGTCTGGCCCAATATCTCTGCTGGTGGTCTGAGAGATTCACCATCTCAGAACTTGCTTGCATATAAAAGACAGTTTGCCAAGTCCTGCTATAGAACTCCATGGAAGAGAAGTCAAGTTATGCTACATGGGACAAGGGATTGATTATTGGCTGAAGAATATGTATTGCAGTGTCCAGGAAAATGAGGAAACTGTTTCCTAGGAAAGAGGGGACATTCAGAACTATATAATTAGGAGAATTCTCAGGACCACATGTGTAGGCCCAAGATAATAAGATGGGTGTGCAGAAAATCAGCAAGGCCCCGAAACTTTGGCCTGGAGCTATTCTCCAAAATCATTGCATGTATATGCCCTGAATGAGAAGGCTTGCACAGGTCCATCTGAAGAGACTGGGAGGGAAGCGGCTATGGCTCTATTAGATGAGCTCCTGTTTACCATATGGGTAGTCCCTCCACTCACATCCCGGGGCCTCTTTGGGAAAGCAGGCTCCCCCGAACTCTGCAGAGCTCCACCTCATCCGCAAGTGCTGCCAAGCGCCACCTGGCCTGCAGATGCCACAGAGAGCCAACTCAGCAAGGTGAAGCAACAACAAAAAAAAGGGAGACAAGCAAGAATACAGAAGAGCCCCGCTGTGAATGAACACAGAGAGCAAACAGCAAGCAGACATAAGGGGGGAGGGGAAATTAAATAAATAAATAAATACAGACACAGAAGAATGTACAGCAATTGGACACAGAGAGCAGACAGCAGGCAAAAAGCTGCAAGGGTGGGTGGGATAAAAAAAAAATCAAGGGGGCTGGGAAAAGTTTTTTTCTTTCTTTTTCTTTTTCTTTTTTTTGGTTATTTCCTGGCATACAAGGAAAGCTTTGTCATAGCACTAGCTGGATACAATCTTAAGGACTCTAAATTCAAGCAATAGCACAGTCAAATATTAAAATGTCCAGATTTCAACAAAAGGCAATAAAACATACAAAGAAACAGGCTCAGGCAAAGGAGAAATTTAAAGCACCAGAAGTCTCAGTGGAAAGACTGGCTTGGGAAATGCTAGACAAATAATTTTTTTAAATTATCCTAAATATGCTCAAAGAGCTAAAGGAAAACATGGGCAAAGAACTAAAAGAAATCAGGACATTGATCAATGAACACAAAGAGAATATCAACAGAGAGAAGGAAATTATGAAAAGGAAAGAAACAGCTGAAAACCATAGTAAGGGAAATTAAAAAATTCCCTGCTGGGTTCAACAACTGATTGACACTGGCAGAAGAAAGAAACAGAGAACTTGCAGATAAAAGAATTGAAATCATTTAGTCTGAGAAACAGAAGGAAGAAAGAATGATGAAAAATGAGTAGAGCCTTAGCAATCTGTAAGATAATATCAAGTATAACAATATATATATTGTCGGTACCCCAGAAGGAGAAGACAGAGAGAAAGGAACAGAGAGAATAGCCAAAGAAATAATGGCTAATTACTTTCCAAATTTAATGAATGACATGCATATACACATCCACAATGGTCAATGATCTCCAAACAGAATAAACCCAAATAGAACCATATCATAGCATATTATAATCAAACTGCAAAATGCTAAATATAGAGAATTCTGAAAGGCACAAGAGAGAAGCAAGGTGTAAAAGGGAGCCTCAGCAAGACTAAGGATTTCTCATTAAATTCCATGGAAGCAAGAAGGTAGCGAGAAGACATACATGACATACATAATTATGTGCTTTAGGAAAAAAAAAAAGAAAAAGAAAACCAACCAGGAACTGTACAATTGGCAAAGCTTACTTTCTAAAATGAGGGAAAAGTTGACATTTCCAGATAAACAGAAGCTGAACAGCTTTTTACCACTAGACCAGCCCTACATGAATTGCTAAAGAAAGTTCTGCAGGTTGAAAGGAAAAGACAATAGGCAATATATTGATGTAGAGTAAAGAAATAAACATCTCCAGTGAGGAAAACAATGTAGGAAAACATAAATGCTAATATTATTGTATTCTTGGTTTGTAACTCCACTTTTTATTTCTTAAATGATCTAAAAGATAAATTCATAGAATGTAATGATAAATCAGTGGTTTGATGATGCATAAATATGTAATTTGTGATAAGACCTGCATACATGCCAGAGAGGAGGAAAGGTGTAGGGACATAGTGTATACTGTTGAAATTTAGCTGGTATAAAAGCAAATGATATTTCTTCTTACCACTGCATAATATTCTGTCATGTGTATACACCACAATAGCATATGACAACATGGATGAACCTGGAGGACATTATGTTGAATGAAGCAAGACAGGCACATAAGGACAAATATGGTATCATCATGCTGTTATGAAATAAATATATTGCATAAACTCATCGAGTTAATGATTAGAATATAGGTCACCATAAAATAGAACGAGGGTAAAAATGTAAAGCTGAGAGTTACTTTGTGCATAGTTGGTAAAAAGGTTGTTTATAAATCTTCGGAAATGAATAGACATGGTGAAAGCATATCATGGTGTTGGTAACTAGCAGAGCTATTATATGGATATGACAGTGGTTGAAAGGCAAAGTCTAAGTTCATGTATATTACTAGAAGGAAAGCTAAAAACTGTAACATAGTACTGTATAAGATAATAAAACCTCATATAAAACACAAATATGGGAGATATTGCATAAATGACTGTTTTTATTAAATATAAATACAAATATACTAGAGAGAAGGAAAAGTTTGACAGTATTTCAAAATAAAAACAAAAGATCAGATCTGTGATATGAATAGTTAAGCACTATCGATTAGCTTTCACAATACAGAGAGAAATGATAATTACTGATATATGAGTAGCAGTAACTATATTTTCATAAGAACAAATATTTTAACATGTGATAACTTTAATGTTATCATCATTTAATCCTGTCACTTTAAATTAAAAAAAAATGTGTCATAATTTATTGCTCCTTCTTTCTGATTCCCATGTCAAATCATTCACCAGTTGCTATTAATAAAACCAAGCAATGTTTCTTGATTTGGTTACTCTTTTCATCACCCTTACCTCTACCTTAATGTAGTCAAATATCTTTTGAATTCTTTTAGGGTCTTCTCACTTGTAAAGTCACCTGAACTTCCTTTGTCATTGCTTCCTGTAAACTGCTTCCAGAAACATTTTTTTAAAAAGAAACTAAGTTTACTCCATTAACCAGAACTCTTTTTCACTATGCAAATTATAAAGTATCAATGCATTTTTAAAAATTTGATTTTTAAGATCTAAGCCAGCCTCTTCTTATAATATCCCTCTAGTTTACCAATTCCCCCAGACACACCCATCTTGTAATAACACCTAATGTAACATTATCTCAAACTTTTTCATGAGTTGCTATCTTTATACACTATATTAGTCTATGTGCCAGAAATGACTTTATCCATTCTCTGATAATTTGATTAGGAAAATTCTACACATCTTTCAAGACTCAGTTCAAACGTTGCTGTCACAGTGAAATCTTTCCTACCACTGCAGAAAGTGCTGTGGCTCAACCTTTTGCATGTTCTTAACTTATAATTTTTAACTCTGCAATAAAACATACCACATTGTATACTTATTAATTAATATTTTGGCATTCTTAAATGGACTAGAAAGGCCTCTAGAATCTTGATATACTGGAAGGCGGGAGTTTGCTGGATCATCCTGGGGTCTTGTAAGAAGTGCAGAATCTCTGGCTCCACTTGAGTGAAATCTGCATTATAAATATGTGTGTGTGTGTGTGTTTGTGTACACATAACTTTGTATCCTTTGGGTCAAACACTGAGTTCAACTAAAGTTTACTGAATGAAGGAAATTTTACATTTGAACTTATTACCATGAATTTTACTAAGATTATCTGATTTTAAGTCTTTAAATTTCATTTTATATTTGATAAAAGTCATACAAAATGTGATTTTTTTTGCTATTTTAAATGTTTGTATTGGTGATTAGAAGATTATAAAATCATTAACATTCCATTTATAAGGTTAATGTCACCAACTAGTTTGGCAATTGGTTATTTTTTATTGGTTTATTGGTTTATTGGTTTATTTGCAGCATTATAGTGAATTTAGGGCTCTTCCTAACTTAGTTATCAAATGCATGTGAACTATGTACATGTGACTATACCTAATCCATGTGACTGAGATACAACGAGTTTGAGAAAATTGATATAATTTATTGAAGTATATCGCTCATATATGAACATACATAAACATTAAGTGTATAGTAATAGCTGTGAACTTATAAAACAAACATATATAACATCATACAGGACTCTCATAACTCACCCTACCACCAATAACTTGCATTACTGTTAAACCTTTTTAACTAATGATTGAAGAGCAATGTCAAAATATTACTACTAACCAAAGTATTTTCCCCCAACAAACCCTAATACTATTATCTTTATATCATTTATATATGAACATACACAAACAATTAAGTGTGTAGTAAAAGTTGTGCACTTACAAAGCAAACATATATAACATCATACAGGGATCCCGTACATCAACCATCCACCAACACCTTGCATTATTGTGAAATATTTGTTACAAATCATGAAAGAATATTGTCAAAATCTTACTACTAATGATAGGCCTTTTCTTACATTTGGTGTGTTTTTCCCCCAACACAGCCTATTATTATTTAAATATATTTTTGTGACAGAAGCTATAAACTTATAAAACAATCGTGCACATGTGCAGAATTCCCAAACAACACCCCTCTATCAACACATCACTCTGGGCTGGAACATTTGTTACAAATAAGATAATATCATCTGATTTGTTACCACATCCATAGTCTACATTTGGCTCACATTTCCCATACTGCCTATTATCAACACAGTACATCTTTGGCATAGATGCAAGAATACTGTATTATTACTGCTAACCACAATCCATAGCTCACTCCAGTTTTATTTTTTGCATGCTTCTCCACATTCCCAAAACCTTGCAGTAGTGACATGCATTTGCTCTAGCTCACAAATACACTCTTGCATCTGTGCCATCAACCACAATTCTCATCCACCTCTTGGTTTACTGCAATATTCAGTTCCTAGCTTATTCTCTAGCATTCTGTCAATTGCATTTATATATCTAGACTACCATTTTCAGCCACATCCCCATTTATAAACTAGCTGTTACTATTTGTTACCATCCACTCTATACACTTCCACACTTAATTAATTAATTAAGACTAATTAAAGCTTCTACATACATTAAACACCAGTAGTCCATCTCAGTCTTCCTCTTATCTCCTTTAAGAATCCACCACCTACCACCAGGTCTTGAAGTTATTTTCCTCCAATTTCTTCTAGAAGTTTTAGGTTTCTTGCTTTTACTTTTAGGATTTTGATCCATTTTGAGTTAATTTTTGAATAAGGTGTGAGAAAGAGATCTTCCTTCCTTCTTTCAGGTAAGGATATCCAGTTCTTTCAGTACCATTTGTTGAATGAACTGTTCAGCCCAAGCTGTGTGGGTTTGAGAGGCTAGTCAAAAACCATTTAACCATACATTTGAGGATCTGTTTCTGAACCATCAATTTGATTCCATTGGTCTATGTGTCTGTCTTTATGCCAGTCCCAGGCTGTTTTTACCACTATAACTAGGTAATATGATTTCAAGTCTGGATATGAGTGTTCAGTTTTCATTTCTAAGATTTTTCTGGCTATTCAGGACTCCTTACCCTTCCAAATAAATTCGATAATCATGTTTTCAATTTTTTTTAAATGCTGGTGGAATTTTTATTGGGATTGCATTGAATCTGTATGTCAATCTGAGTAGAATTGACATCATAATGATATTTAGTTTTCTAATCCTGAGCATGGAATATTCTTCCAGTTCTTTAGGGCTTTTTTGATTTCTTTTAACATTGAGTCACAATTTTCTGAATACAAGTGCTTTACATCATTGGTTAAGTTTATTTTTGACTAGTTGAGCTTTATTTGCCATATTTTATTGTTACCACTCTTTTGACACTTTTAGTTACCGTTGCTGATACAGTTGTCATAGCTAGACTGTCCTCCAGGCCTCTCTCTCCCCTCTTTTCTTTTCAAGGTCTAGCACACCCTTTAGTATTTCAAGAAAATCTGGTCTCTTGCTTAGAAATTCTTTCAGTTTCCTGTTATCTTTGAATATTCTAATCTTGCCCTCATTTTTGAAAGACTGTTTTGCTGGCCTAAGATCCTTGGCTGGAAGTTTTCCTCTTGTAGTATCTTAAATATATTTGACCACTGTCTTCTTGCCTCCATGGTTTCTGGTGAGAGATCAGCACTTAATCTTATTGGGTATCCTTATATGTTATGCCTTGCCTTTCTGTTTTTGTTCTCAGAATCTCTCTTTTTCTTTGACATTTGACCTTCTGATGAATATGTGTCCCAGAGTTGGTCAATTTGGATTTTTTCAGATGGGAATATGTTGTGCTTTTTGGACATGGATATCTATGTCCTTCAATAGGATTGGGAAATTTTCTACCACTATTTCTTTAAATATTCCTTCTGCCTCTTTTCCCTTCTCTTCTCCTTCTGGGACACCCATGACATGCATGTTTGCATGCTTTTTGTCTCATTTAGTTCCCTGAAATTTTGTTCAGTTTTTTCCATACTTTTCTTCATCTGTTCTTTTGTATGTTCACTTTCAGAGGCCATTTCTTCAAGTTCACCAAACCTTTCTTCTGTCTCCTCTAATCTTCTATATGATTCCAATGTTTATTTAATTTCATTTATTATACCGTTCATTCCCATAAGATCAGCTATTTTTCTATGTATGCTTTCAAATTCTTCTTTGTGCTCATTCAATGTTTTCTTAATATCCTTAATCTTTTAGCCATCTCTTTGAATTTATTAAGGAAATTTGTTTGAACATCTATGATTAGTTGTCTCAAATCCTTTATGTCATCTGGAGGTTTATCTTTTTCCATTAACTGGGTCATATTTTCTTGTTTCTTGGTATGGATTGTAATTATTTTTTGGTGTCTTGGCATCTGGCTTATTAAAGTATTTATTTTGGGTGCAGTTTTTCTCTTTAGTTTAAGGGCTTCCTGTCCTTTCTCCCTTGTTGCTTGTACAGTAGGAGCCAAGGATGTAGCTGGTACTATAAGCTGTGGAGGCTCAAGGTGCTCTCATTGCCTCAGGGACTGAGGAAGCTTCTCCCAACTTTCTCCTTTGCCAGAGGCAGAGACAGATTCACAGCTGTGTGGAATAATACAAGTCATGCCGGTCTTCGCTGTCATTGCCATTCTCTGCCTGGGGCAGGGATGGAGCTGTAGGTGTGGGCAACAATCTATGCAGTGTGGGTCCAAGATGACTGCAATTGCCCCAGTAGACTTCCAATTATTCAGTCTTTGCCAGCAAAATGTACCTGCAGTTACCTGGATAGGCTGATGCAGGACCCACCTGCCTCCTCCCTGACGGAGGTGGGGCTGAAGCCTAGTCTAGGGCTGCAGGCCAATCTGGGAGAAAGAAACCAATTCCTACCATCACTCTGATTTTCGGTCAGCACTGCATCCACTCATACTGGGGGTGAAGTCAAAATGGCAGCCACCAGTCTCTTTCCAACTTGGACAGATTCAGAACTCAGCCTTTCCTAGGGTTATACCTTAGCCAGTTGAGTCTACCAATCAGTAGCCTAAATTGGCAGCCAACCATCTCCTCCTCCCCTGTTTTTGGGAAATGCAGTTTCCAATTCCATCCACAGAATAGCTCCTGGGGCGACTTGCACTGCCAGAGTAGGATAATCACTGGCCTCTGCGGCTTGGCTGGTAATTTCCCAGAGATGCTGGGACATGTGTCCCTGGTTTCCTCCCTGGTGGAGGTGGCACTGGAGTCTAGGCTAGAGCTGCACTCTGATCTGGATGGAAAGAAGCAGTCCCCACTAGCACGGTGACTTTCAGTCTGCCCTACTTTCCCTCATGCCAGGTACAGAGTTAAAATGGCAGCTACTGGCCTCTTTCTGTCTTGGACAGGTTTAAACTTCAGCTGTACTCAGGATTGTACTTTAACCTGCTGAATTTACTCATCAGTAGCTGAACTCATCTCTTCCTCTGCTATTTTTGGAAACTGGAGCTTTTAATTCCAGCTGCAGAACAGGTCCTGAGACAGCTTGTGCCTCCAGTGGAGGATGGGAACTGGCCTCCATGGCATGGAGTGCTCTACTTATGAATCTTCTCAGCTGGTGAGCAGCCTCCTCCTTCCATTTCTTCAAGGATGTTGCAGGATGCTCTTCTGGTCTCCTTGATCCCCCAGACAGGTGTTTCAGCTAGCTCCAGATAGCTCTGAGTGTTTACTAACTGTCCTGTAGCAGGAGTTGACTCTAGGAATTCCTTACTCAACCGCCATCTTGCTGGTTGTCAAAGCACCTGGCTTTTACTTTTTGGCTTGCACTGATTATACTATTAGAAGATAATTTACAAATTTAGTTCCTCTGAAACAATGGAGCTTGGTTCTAATCTGAATTCTTGCTGCTTAAAGAACAAAAGGGTTTATAAAATTTCACCTAGAGCTGATTGAAGATCATCAGTGCAGCATTATGTGTCCTTAAATCGAGTTCCTGGAAAGAGAATGGTGAATTCTCAGCTGTGATACTTTCTTTCACCTAGAATCATTGAAAAGAATTTCAGAAAACCTCCAACTGTTCTCCAATACCCTGAAGATGAAATGATTGGGTTTGCTGCTCAGGCTATCCAAGAAGAGATTCAGAATCAAGACACGCTCATTTCACATAAGAGATAAACATTCCTGAACCAATAATCATAATAGAAATTCATTTTATATCACCACTTTATAAGACTGAAGAAACTTGTCCATGAGCAGTATTGGCTAAATATAAACATATAATTAAGAAAATCATTTCTGTTGTCCTCTAAAAAATACTATAGTGATGAAACGCACATGTTATCATACAAAAAATGTTTTATTACTTCCAAAACTGTTATCTTTGGAGCTACATCCTCATAAGAGTACTCTATCCTATGAGGTCTTATGGTTATATAAAACTGTATCTATTAATATCCTGTTCAGCAATCCCTCCAAACTAGAAAATATTATTCCATTCAGAAATATCAAAGATATAAGCAAAAACAGTTGACTTTTTAATTGCTTAAATATGTCTTGCTAGTTTTAAAGGTTGTTCTCTCCACTGATTAGCCTGCTTTAAAACTTGGAATCTTAGCATTGTGTATTATTATTTACTATTAAAAGGATTAATGTTTTTATATTTTTTCTTTAAGTCAAGATTTGATAGAAAATTTATAAGTTGAAACAAGTTACTCTTACTCTTGGAACTTGGATATATTTTTGAACAGAAATGTGTTCTTTGGTTTTGGTTTTTTATTTATATGATCTTCGGAAATTAAATGTGTTCTTTGGTTTTGGTTTTTTTATTTATATGATCTCTGGAAATTTAAAAAAAATATATGAAATATAAAATTTAAGCTGACACTGGCCTTACCTACCTTTCTATCTTTTAAGATAATGAAAATATTACAAAATTTAAAACTCTTGAATCAGTCTCATTATGAATTGGCTAAAAGGCAGTGAATCTGCCTTTAAGAAGTGAAATGGCTGTGAAGATGCCAATACAATTGTGAACACCATCTGTTTATATTTTTAAAATATGAAAATTTATTGGACACATGGACATGGAATGACAATGGGGTCAGTTCAATTGTAAGGCAATGCTGAAACATTGTCAATCATGATCTTTCTTTGGGCATAAGTTATGTCTTAATGAATGTATGTCTAGCCACAGACTCTGCAGATGGATATAAAGGAAAGCATACAACATGTTTTCCATCTATAAAATTGTTTTAAATTTTTATTTTATTCTATAAATAAAAATTTATAGATATGATTTAATAATATATGACAAGTAGTATATTGAACTTTGTATGTAAAGATGAATATTCAATGAAACTGTAAAAAACATAATTTTAACATATTAATTTTCTTAAATTTTCTTTACTGCTGTAGATTTCTTACTTTGTTGCATTCATTGGCCAAATTCAGGCAAAGCAATATTATCAAACTTTGGCTGGTCTTGGGGCACAATTATAACCATGAGGCAGAATGGAAAAATAATTTCTCATTTTGTCTACCTCTTTTGGTTATCTAAATTCTACTACTATCTTCCAAATTTCTTCTCAAATATAAAACTATTGGTGAAGTTTTTAATACTTTTAAAATTTTCTGGTTCCCCCTTTAAATTTCCATTTATGTTCAAACAAATATTCCATAGCCCGAACTGAATATAACAACAGAGTAGGGCAATTTTGGGATTATGCTCCAAAGTCATCTGTAAGTCAGAAATAAGAATATATGATTACTAATCAATACATTTAATAGAAATACATTGAACCCCATATACCAGGCAGTTTGTCAGCATGAAAATTTCTTTCTCCCACCAAATCTGAAAACACAGTGTATTATATATGAGCAAAGAGGTTTCAACTCTAGTCCAGAAAAGGGTATCATCCTACACTGAAGGTGAAATTATACTATTGTTTAACTGAAGGTTTTAAACTGTAGATGAAAAAAATTTTCCATTCATTCAATGTGATTGAGGGGGTAAAATAAAGCTTATTTTGTCCCCTAAGAGCTTGGGACTTCTCAATTACTCCAGGACTTGACATAAAAAAGATCACTATGTAACTATTTGAAACTTGCATTTTCTCATCTCCTAAATATAAAAGATTACTTTACGTTCTAGAAATACTTTAGACACTAGAAAAGTATGCTGAATTGATAGACAAATTGAACATTATATTACATCATAGAAAAATTAAAAATGAAAGTGAAATAAGAAAATTGCACCTTGTTCTAATATTACAGCATTCTATAATTTTGATGTTTCCTTATATTGATTAAATTTCCAAAGTAAAAAAATAAAAATTACAAACATTTATTAACTAGATATCTCTAAGTTATTTAAATAGAATAGGCAACTTATATACATGCCTATGATATAATTTGAACATTTTCCAAAATGAAGTATTCTCTTTGTTCCTTGTTTTCTCCACTGTATTTCACTGATCTAATTCCTCTCTCTAAATATAGCCCTTTGAATTCAAAAGCAACACTTCACTAATTTGAGTATTTGGAATAATTTGAAAATAAACCAATCGCCCTAATAAAATTGGAAAATAAATTTAGAAATGCTATTGTTAAGAAAATATAAATATTTTGGGAATCTCTTTAATTTTCAAACCTATTAAGTCAGTGGTCATAAAACAAGAAAGGAGTGCTTCTATATTTAATACTATATTTGCAAGCATTTTTGTAAGTATCAATATAGTAAAAAGTCCATATAGAATAATGCATTTCACATTCTTGAGAAAAATCTTAGATATTGTATTCATTCAATAAAAAGAATGTTTTTTATCATTCACAGTCTCAAACATCAGAATGTTATTTTCTATCCACCCAGTTGTTTTCATATAATGTAAAAGAGTAGAATTATGGGCAAGTGTAAGATATTTAAAGTATCTTATCAATATGCCAAAAAAAAATTAGGCAAGGATTTTTAGTCAAGCTTAAATAACCTGAAATCTAAATTAGTAACAATAAAAGGAGACAATAAATGATACATTTTTATTTTTAAAATTCTGCAAATAATTAAATTACAGTAGAATATAATCAAATTTCTTCATGGCTGAAGGATATATAGTTTGGCATTTCTATTCCATAATTATCTTAAAGTTATATTTCTCCCATTCCTTAGAAAGCTTTAGTATTTTAAAGTTATGACTTTGTTCATTATTTATGTTGGGCAGATCCAAAATAAAAATTAAGGCCTTCCTTGGAACCAATAAAATTCTCCACCATATAACTACATGGAAACATCGCATTTTATTTTCACGTTCAAATACATTCTTCATATTCATGCTTTGTTTAAACCATTCAAAAAGGGGTAAAATTAGGTCATTTAAAACATCTTTTTAAAATGATCTATGCAGAAAACAGGGGAAATAATAATGCAAAATGTTTAAGATTATTCTTACAAAGAAGATTAATAGTGGATTTTTATAAAGTTTCAGTAACATATGTAATTAATGTGTATTTTGATCTAGACTAACAAGATAAAATAATCACAAATTAAAATATTTTAAGGTATTTTTCAACACTTAGTGACAATGTCAAAGCAGTTACTCATATATAAGTCAATATATAAACTGCTATAATGTTTTATAATAATTTCTAATGCATTATGCATTGCAAAAATTTTACAAGAGATTATGCTTTAAATTTTTCAAAAATATCTGGTAGATGCAATTATTATCTCAATGTTACTGGTGAGGAAATTATTATTCAAGTATTTGTTCATGTTTATTTTCTTAATAAAAACAGAGAGACCGTAATATAAACAGTCATTACATTAAACAAATTCTTTCTGTTTTTCAATGGCATTTGGAATTCAGGTCAAAAGAAGAATAAACATACCAATACACTTGCATACATACACACACACAAAGATGGTAGAAATGGGTATAGTCTTCTTTAAATTCCTAACTACAAATATTATGGAGCAGGGTATAAAAACATATAGGAAAATGGTATGCTAAACTGTGAGATCTAATGTGGCAATGGGCCCTTAGGTTTTTGAAACTATATCTGAAAGGGACGACCATTTATTTGAGAGACACCCCTGGCTCTAGAATTAGACAAGGGTATACAGCAAGACTTAAGATGCTGCCTGCCTAAGGCTTACTGTAGACAATGTCCTGAAAGATGATGTAGAGCTCAGTTCAGCTGGGAAATAATTGATGAAGATAATAAGGTTTTTAAAAAAATTTTTATGCCCTACATTTGGAAACGAACATAGCGTAAGCCATGTAAATGGAGAGGAACGGCAATATTACACTTATCAAGGATATATGGTTAGAAAACAAAATATAGGAAATCAAAAACATTTCAGTGTGTGCTATGCATTGAAAGTATAATTTACTCCACATAACCACATTTACTTTAATAATCACTCCCTTACCATGCCAAACAAAATGAAAAACAAAAGCCAACATCGGCAACAAAAAGAAAACAACAGAAAAACCCCGGAGTAGACGATATGATAAAAGAGCCAATAATCCTCCATTCACATAAATTGGTATAATAGATATAGCTATTAATATAAATACATATGAACCTGATAAGTATGCCATTGAGCCAAAAAAAAAAAAAAGAAGAGATGAATGCTGACAGAATTTTCAATGAGAAATTCTGCAAATGAGACAAAATAAATGAAGATTTTTGAAACTCACTACAAAAATAGCTATGTCTGGGTTTCCAAGCTGCTAAAACACAGATCATACAATGTATTGACTAAACAAAAGGAATTCGTTGGTTCATGGTTTATGAGAGTAGAAGGCTCTCTTCCTCTTACGGTTGGTAGCATCTGGCTGCCCTGCAACACTTAGTTCCTTGGCTTTCCCATCACATGGCAATGTCGACTGTCTCCTGGGTCAGCTCCCCACTGACTTCCAGCTTCTGCTCCTCCCAGTGGCTTTGTCCTTATCAGGCCCCCTGTGATAGGATTGACTCATTCTGATTGTGGGCCCACTTTAAAAATAACATCTTCAAAAGTTCCTTACTACAGTGGGTTCATGCTCAGGAGTGCGCCACAAAAGGAGAGCCACCCACCATGAAAGAAAGCGCAGCCTGCCCAAGAATGGCACTGCACACACAGAGAGCTGACACAACAAGATGATGCAACAAAAAGGAAAACACAGATTCTTGGTGCCACTGATAAGGATAGAAGTGGTCACAGAGAACATACAGCAAATGGGCACAAGAGCAGACAACTGCGGGGGGGGGGGGCGGCGGTTGAGGGGAGAGAAAGAAATAAATCTTAAAAAAAGGTTAAAATTGAGAACATGTTTTATTCTGTAATAAAGTCTGCAATAAAGGGATAACACACTGGAACAAAACCAAATATGTTCAAAGTACTGTGAATATTTTAATGTATTTCTGAACTTTATACTAAATATAATTCTCTATATCTATATATAGAGAGACAAGTTTCATTAAAGTGCAATTTTCAAAAGGAGTATTATGAACTGCATTCCTAGTTTAAAACTGGCCTATTGTCTTTTCGTTTAGAGCTATTCAAGGAAATGGGATAATGATGTGTCCTTTGGTAATTTTGAGATCAAATTGTCTTATGATCATTAAAACCAAACATACATGTACACACACATATGTACACAAACACAGAACAAATGAGCAAAAACACTGTTAAGACAATTTATAATTCAATTTGGGAAATAAGATCATTAAAGTCATAACTGAAAATGTATGGGAAAATTGTAGATAGAGAGTCTTTGGTTTAATTTCCAGAGACTTCCAAATCCTGTAGTTGGCTGAGTTATGACGTGAGTTGAATATGTTACATAACAAATGGGAGTGAAAGCAACCTTAGAAAAGTGAAAGGGGGAAGACGATGCAAAGTGGGAGTGCTTTCACTATTTTTTACCTCTTTTCTTTACCTCTCTGAGAGTAAATTCATAAATTTTTCTGCTTGAATTTTCAGATCAGAGAGAGAACTGCAAATGTTTAAATAATTTATCATCCTCATCTGGTAGGGATTAGTGTCACTGTTTTGTCCAACTTTACCAATTAGTTCAGTAATCAAACTTGGTTTCATTTCATTTCATGTCCGAATTAAATTATTGTGAGATCTCAGTCTATGAATTACAGGAAGTCTGCATTTTATCTCCAGGAATATCTCCCTACACAAATCATCACTCACTTCTAGAACAATTTCAGATATCCCAGGGTATAGTCTAGACCAGCGATCATGCCTGAGTATCTTGTTTCATTAAGCAAATTTGGGAGAGACTGATTACTAAGCTAAGTGGCCTCATTCTTGATTATTGCTGCTTTATTGAGTTCATTTGATTTCATCAGTTCACTGAAAGGTCCTGATTCTCATTTAATTGAATATTTTTACCACTTAATGATAATGACCTCAGAATTACAGTATCCAGCAGGCTAAGGCAAGGCTTTTCCCTTGTAGCAAGTGTTGTGACAGCTGAGATTTGCAATCTTTGCAGGTGAGCCCTGGGCATCACAGAGCATTGCAGTAAATGGAACCTGCCTTAGCATTCCTGGCAACCCTATGCAGGTCCTTTTGTTAGAGATAATATGGAAGTCAAAGATTGTTGTCACAACCTCACATTTGTCCATAATTCCTGATGGTATTTTTGTGGCAGAAGAAAGTGGGACAAGTTAATAGAGGTGGGTTTTTCCCAGAAATCCCGCAGCATTTTGCTCACTTACAAGCACTTTATTTCTCTCTCATCCCTGTGTAAACTAGTCTTTCTAAATGTACACCTTTCTGATACCTTGGCTATTTAAACCTTATCACTGTGGACCTGATGTGTTGCCACCCTGAATTCTGAAACAACAGGAGCAAAAAGCCTTCCTGATATCAAATCAAACTTCTGAAAAAGAAACTTAAGTTCCACCTGTGGGGCTATTTTGGCCTCAACAATGTCAGTCTTTTCTTCACTGGTCTTGTCCTTCCCTAAACAGATTTTCCAATTCCATTGGAAGACTCTGCCCAACAGGAGGGACTTGAGGTTGATTGATTTATATGGCCATTAATGACTGTGTGTGTCTCCTTGGCTTATTATTTCTTTTGTAAAGTTCAGGCCTTTACCGGCCTTACTCCTACCGGTATCACGTGCAAGTATGGGACATTGATAAGAGATTTTCAAATATTCAAAACAACCCTACATATATCACACTACTTAGAGTAAAATGGAAATTTTATAAAAAGTATACTCTAGGCACTCATTTCTTGGGGGAATTGCCAGTTGGCATTGCCAACTTTCTGCTCATGCAAATGCTCTGGGCAACTTTTCACCCTCTGGGGGTCATTCAATTAAAAAAAAAAAGTTGCACACTACCTGTCCTTGATCCTTACTGAAATCATTAATTATGTTACTTCAGCTTTAGAGAATCAGTAGACCAGCCTCTATTCCTTGGCCCAAGTAATATTAGATAAGTATAAAACCTTCAACTTCCTGCTAGCAGGCCAAGGAGGATTCTTTGTGTAATTTCCAACTGCTTGTTTTCTATTGGCATCAGTAAAATTGACAAAGTAAAACAGTTCATCACAAAACTTAAGAGGAAACCTCTGGGCTCTCTAAAATAGACTCAAATGTGTTATGTTCTGTGTTAGCAGAGGTTGGGGCACATGGTTATGTTCAATCCTCCAGGCAAGCTTGATCATCCTGTTTGGAATTATTTTGACCATCACCATAATCTAGTATGCCCATAGACTAAAAATCCAGTATTTAGCCTAGTTCCTCAAAATCCAACCCATATGAGTCTTCGTTGGGGCAGGCTAAATCTCTCATTGGGGTCCTGATAATTGAAGGGGTAGAACTGAGGAGTCAGACTTCAGCAAAATACAACGTGTGATTTTTCAGGCCCAATCATAGGCCCCATGGGATAGAACTGCCCTCCCACACAGACTTAGTAAATAGTCAGTGCACTGCATTCTCTGAAGGGAGTTACAGTCAAGAACTCAGGCACCCCTGGCTGGTCATGGTCTCACCTGTATCTACATTCTTAATTTGAGGCCTTCCTCTCTGTACCTCTGCACCACATTTTTTGGGTGGAGAAAGGAATATCCTTGACTACACATTTCCACATGCTGACTCAGTATTCAGTACGTTTTTCATTTATGTGCTCCTCTCCCTCCTCCCAGCCACCAACTCCATAAAACTTTAGGAGCTTTTGCTCAGGGCCCCTAGGCAATGGAATGACCCTCATGTCTGCTCTGATCCATCTAACTCTTGACTGGCAGACTGCTCCAAGGAGAAAAATAAAACATGTGAGCTGGCTATTTTTCTCTAGGTTGGTCCCTTATGTCATCACAATAAGTTATTAAAGACATGACTGTTATTTTCATTTTGACTTGATTGTCTTAATCAGCGACCTTCAATATCTGGCAGCTCCACTCATCTCTCTCAGCTTAGCTCTTGATGAAAATCATCTGCAGTTCTTTTTTTTATTTTCTCTGTAATAATCCCTGTAACTGGAATATTTTAACCTAAATTTAGTATTTTAAATTATTTTAGTTCTACTAATTGGTATATTGTCAAATTGGATTATATATTTTTACAGATATTATGTGTTCATAGTTTAAATATTTAAGTAGTGTCACCAACTTAAAATATCTAAGAGCTTCCCATGGCTCCAAACAGCCTCATTCCCAATTCTCTCTCAAGAGTAAACTCTTTTTGTCTGTTTCCTCTACTTACTTCCCCCATATTTCTTAATAACATACTGTTCTTTTTGGTCATTTTATCTTTCAGTTTCAGCCATATTCAGTGTCTAATTAGTTATCCAATGTATTTGACATCACAGGCAGGAATTTTACAGATTTGGCAGAGAAAGGGTGAAAATTACAGCAACATAATTTGAATAATAAGTAAAGGAAAAAAGTGAAACAATTATTAACTGCCAATAAAACAAAGAGTAAAAGATAAAAAATGCATTTATCATATAGTAATATGTCTTCATTGAACTATAACATATATATATATATGCATAATATAAAATTGCCACAGATTTTTAATTCAGAAACAATAAAAATGCATGTACAACTGGTGATACAAATCCTCAAATTACTTAGTAGGTAATAAATTGAAAGTGGCTAAACTTTTCCCCAACTTAATTGTTTTGATCTTAGCCATGCAACCTCCCTTTTCCAGTGAAATGTTAGTGGTAGTGACATTGCACTATTTCTGAGCCTAGTTCTTAAGAGGCTCTCTGTATTTTGTCTTTCTTGTACTTCTACAATTTCAATCACAGCAAGAAGCCCTGGTAGCCTGTTGACTCAATAGAATGATGATATTGGAGCAGACCTGCAGTCAGTCCACAGTTTGGGGCAAGCCCTGCCAAGCCCAGACTAGTTTAGCTTAACTTTAGCTAACCCACAGATGGATAATGGAGAAAACTTTCCTATTGTTTGTCCCAGAGTTTTGAAGTGGTTTGTTACACAGCTTTATTGTAGTCATAGCTAATTTATGCAAACTTTCATTTACACGTTGGAAGTTTCTAAAAATAACTGATGATCATTTGCTCTCCATTCTTATTATGAGCTAGGCAAAAACCACTATTTAGGACTTAGATATCTGTTTCTATGGGAAGGCATGGCAGGATCTGACCCATTGTAGGCTCTGCCCTTGTGTCATAAAACTGTTAATGATTTGCTTTTGTCATTCAAAAATATGCTTTTCCAAATATGATTTTACTAGGCATTTCTTTTAAATGAGTCACTTTAATCAGGGAGAAATTTTCCAATTTTCTGCCTAGGAGGTACAAAACTCATTGTGGGTGCCCAGGCATCTGATTTTTAAGTAATGATCTCCCCTTTATTGTGCTTACCTCCACTTAAATGCTATACTTTCATTAAGATATTGTTCCCACCCTCAGCTGTGTGAGGTTTTAAGGTGGAGCCTTTCTGGTTTACCCCTTCTGGAAATGGTATATTCTTCTTAGGAAAAGCGAAACAATTGTCCTTTGCAGGCAAAAGAAGGCAACCTAATGTTTGCTTTTATTTGATCTTTATAAATAAAAATGAGATCAGTAAACATATAGTGATAACTAGATGCCAGACACAGTTCCAAGGGTTTTTAAAAAATTTTTTTGTCTTTATTTATTTTTTTAATGTTACATTAAAAAAAAATATGAGGTCCCCATATACCTTCCATCCCCCTCATCCCACTCCTCACCCCATAACAGCAACCTCCTTCATCATCATGAGACATTCATTGCATTTGGTGAATATATCTCTGAGCACCGCTGTACCTTATGGTCAATGGTCCACATCATAGCCCACACTCTCCCACAGTCCACCCAGTGGGCCGTGGGAGGACATACAATGTCTGGTAACTGTGCCTGCAGCACCACCCAGGGCAACTCCAAGTCCCGAAAACGCCCCCACATCTCATCACTTCCTCCCACTCCCTACCCCCAGCAGCCACCATGGCCACACCAATGCTACATTTTCTTCAATTACTAATCACAATAGTTCATGAATAGAATATCAGTAAGTCCACTCTAATCCATACCCTATTCCTCCATCCTGTGGGCCTTGGAATGGTTGTGTCCACTCCATATCCTCTATATCAAGAGGGGGCTTAGATTCCACATAGATGCTGGATGCAATTCTCCTGCTTTCAGTTGTAGGCACCCTTGGCTCCCTGTTGTGGTTGTTGACCTTCTTCACATCCGTGTTAGCTGAGTGTGATAAGTCCAATAAACCAGAATGTAGACTCTTTGTGATAAGTACTATTATCACTCCCAAATTACAAATGAGAAAACTGGAGCAGAGAATGATTAAGTAACTTGATCAAGGTAATATAGTACTTGCAAAAGTCAATAAGTCTGGCTCAAAAATCTCTTAAACATTTTCTAAACTACTGATTATTCATTTAAATATTAATTCTCATTTAGCCCATGCTGAATCCCCAATTTCAGAGGTATTGGGGGAATGGAATCCTGACCTCAACTTTGCATGTTTCTTCTTTTATATTTCTTCATGAATGTTTTAATATCACTATTTCTGTTCTCCTAACACAGTAACCAATCACCCATCTTCTCTCCAGCTTCAAAGAATATGATGCCATTACTTAATTTTTGTTCTTTATTTTGTCTCTTTATGTTTTTACAGGAGTAAATTAATATATTTTTATTCTGAGAGTTTTAGCCAAAAGTAGTTACTAGGTATATTAGTCAGGTTCTCTAGGGAAACAGAATCAACAGGACATAACTGTCAATACTATGAGATTTTATAAGAGTCTCTCACATGACCAGGGATTGCACATGTCCAGGTTCCACAGGCAGGCTGTAAACCAGGGGCTCCAAGGAAAGTCCAATGAAGGTCCTTGATGAGTTTCTGGGAAATGCTGGCTGTCCAAAGATGAGCTATTCTCTCTGAATGCTGTAATAACTTTCCCTTTTAAGACATTCAGCTTATTGGATAAAGTGTCATTCATTGTTGATGGCAAAGTCCCTGATCAATGTAGATGCAATCAGCTATCTGTGCAGTAAACTCACGGGTGACTAAAATCCATAAATGTCCTTATATTACAATAAGCCTAGTGCTTACTTGACCAAACAGTGGCACAATTACCTGGCCTAGTTGACACATTAGCTTAACCATCCAAGTCCACCCCTCTAAACTCAACAACCATACACATTACCCTAAGCCATACTTAGTCTCTAAGTAAAAACAATGACAGTCATGTATATATATATATATATACAGTCATGTATATATATGTATATATATATATGTATATATGTATATATATATACACACACACATATATATTTCCATCTAACGATGTTCAACTCTCCTGTGTACAACTAGAAGTGCATTAATTCTCTACAGAATAGAGGGCAAGTCCTTGGGTAATATTCATTCTTAAATTTCACATCCTTAAATATTATGACATGAAAGTAATACCACTTATCACATGATAGGGGAAAAGTTTGGGGAAGAAAACAAAGAAATTTGTTTTGTGTACATATACAGTCATACTCATAACAAAACAAGGAAGAAAGATTTATGAGTGTTACAGTCCTTGTTTCTGTAACTGGCCATGTGGTCAAAGTTCATATGTATCACTACTTTCTTCTGTTACCCATTCTATGCTCTCATTTCCCTCAGCAAGCACTTCAGCTGGCCCTCATTCTTTGCCTGGTGGGTTGACCCAAACTTTCATTCCTGAATATTCTGGGCCATTTTTAGTCCTGCTTGGATTGGGTTGTTGCAATTTTCTATTGACTTTAATCACAGGGCATGGCAATACTAGGAGATACCCCAGAGGATCTCCTGTATTACAGGCAAAATCTTCTTTACTCCCATTATATAGATGCGGTCCTATTTCTGCTCAATAGTCAGGATCAATCACCCCAGCCAGTATAGTGATTTCTTTCCTTGCCTGTTGATCCAGAGGATAGGAAGAGCCCAAAGTGGCTAGCTAGCAGTCTTAACTTCCAGTTCAATGGAATAATTGTTGCGTTCTCTTGTGACAGCACTTCTCCTTTTGGAACTAAGACTTATAGACTGGCAGAGCTTAAGGTTGCAGGGACGGGAGCAAAAATTTTTCTACCGGGTTACTAGGGGGAATAGTGAGTGGTGCCCCTCCCATATCCACACCTTGATTCCTAGACCCATGAATCCTGGTTATGGGAAAAACAGCACCATAGAGTGCACACTGATTTAGAGCATACACAGCCTCCTGGAGAACACTGCCCCAGCCCTTCAAGGTATAGACACCTAGTTGGCACAGTAATTGAGTCTTCAAAAGGTCATTCCACCATTTTATTAATCCAGCTGCTTCAGTATGATAGAGAACATAGTAATACCAATGAATTCTATTGGCATGTGCCCATTTTTGCACATCATTTGCCGTGAAATGTGTTCCGTGATCAGGAGCAATGTTGTATGGAATGTCATGGCAGTATAGTAGACATTTGGTAAGTCCATAGAAGGTAGTTTTGGGAAAAGCAATGCATGCAGGAAATGCAAGCCTATAATCAGAGTATGCGTATATTCCAGTTAAAATAAATCACTGCCCCTTCCATGGTGGAAGGAGCCCAATGTAGTTCACCTCCCACCAGGTAGCAGGCTGGTCATCTCAAGAAATGGTGCCATATTGGGAAATGAGCATGTATCTCTGCTGCTGACAGATTGGGCACTCAGTAGTGACTGTAGCCCAGGAAACCTTGGTGAGAGTAAGTCCATGTTGCTGAGCCCATGCATTACCTCCATCCCTATCGCCATAGCTACTGAGCAATGACAGGTGTGGCCCGTCATTGTTCATGAGCCCATTGGGCAATGAAAAGAATGGCTGGGGGAAAGAGACTGAGCATTAGCCAAAGAGTGGGTCATTTTATCCACTTGATTATTAAAATCTTCCACTACTTAAATCACCCTCTAGTAAGCATTCACATGGGACAAAAAATATTTTCATGATTTTTACCCACCCAGAAAGGTCTATCCACATACCTCTTTCCCAGACCTCTTTATCACCAATTTTCTTATCATCTTCCTTTCAACTCCCTGACCAAACCATTGGCAATAGCCTATAAATCAGTGCACAAACACACTTCTGGCTATCTCTTTTTCCAAGCAAAGTCAACAACCAGCTGCACTGCTTGGGTGGTACCTGCATATCATGCAGAACCATCTGTAAACCAGGTCTGTTTTCTCATCCTCAGTCACCTAATTGTAAGGGACTCCCCAAAAGGCCAAAGTTGTGGGCTGGGAAAGAGGAATTAACATGGCAGGGGTAGAGACCACGGACATTTGGTCCACTTCCTCATGTAACTTACTTTTGCCTTCAGGACATGCTCAAGCACTATCTCATATATACCACTTCCACTTTGTTATGGAGTACTGCTGTGCACACCCAACTTTATGGTTTGATGGGTCAGATAATACCCAGTTCATGATATGCAACTCAGGTCTCATGGTAACTCAATGGCCCTTGGTTAAGCATTCAGTCTCTACTAAGGCCCCTTAGCAGGCCAATAGCTGTTTCTCAAAATGAGAGTTGTTATCTGCAGAGGATGGAAGGGTTTAACCCCAAAATCCTAAGAGTCTGTTTTGTGATTCTCTGATAGGTGTCCAGACAGCATTTGTATTTGCTACTGAAACTTCCAGCATCATTGGATCTGTTGGATCATATGGACCAAATGGTAGTTCAGCTTGCACAGCAGCCTGGACCTATCATGGAGCCTTCTCTTTTTCCAGTCCCCACTCAAAACCAGTAGCTTTTCTGGTCCCTCATTATATGGGCTGGAGTAGCACACCCAAATGAGGAATGTGTTGTCTCCAAAATTCAAATAGACCAAATAAACATTGTGCCTCCATTTTGGTTGTAGAAGTGGCCAGTTGTAACAGATTATCCTTCACTTTAGAAGAGAAATCTCGAAATGCCCCACACCACTAGACACCTATAAACTTAACTGAGGTCTAAGGCTCTTATATTTTTGTTGGATTTATCCTTTCTCATACAAATGCCTGACTAATAAAACTACTTCTTGCTCACTAGGGCCTATCAACATAATATCATCAATATAATGGACCAATGTGATGCCTTGTGGGAGAGAGAGATGATTAAGTTCCCTTCGGACAGTATTATATCATAGGCTAGAGAGTTGATATACACCTGAGGCAAGACAGTGAAGCTATACTGCTTACCTTTCCAGCTAAAAGCAAACTGTTTCTGGTGGTTCTTATTAATGGCAATTTAGAAAAAGTATTCGCCAGATCAACAGCTGCATACCAGGTACTAGGAGATATGTTGATTTGCTCAAGCAATGATACCGTATCTGGGACAGCATCTGCAATTAGAGTCACCATCTGGTTAAGTTTATGATAATCTATCATCCTCCAAGATCCATGTGTTTTCTGCACAGGCCAAATAGGAGAGTTGAATGTGGATGTGTTGGGAATCACCGCCCTGCACCCTTCAAATCCTTGATGGTGCTGTAATTCCTCCAGGAATCTGGTATTGCTTTTGATCTATTATTTTGCTAAGTAGGGGAAGTTCTAGTGGCTTCAACTTGGCCTTGCCTATCATAAGAGCCTTCACACCACAATTCAGGGATCCAATGTGGAGATTCTGCCAGTTACTGAGTATGTCTATTCCAATTACACATTCTGGAACTGGGGAAATAACTATAGAATTGGTCTGGGGACCCACTAGATCCACTGTGAGATGGACCTGAGCTAAAACTCCATCAATCATATATTTCAAATTCAATATAATAGATTATCTCTTTGTATTTCTACTGAACAGAACAGCAAAAGTAGTTAATTTTAGTAACAGATAAATTCAGAAGAACATTACATGGCATTGTGAGATATATGATACTAGAATGGGATAAAGTAGAAAATGAGTAGTTAAGCATGTCACCTAACATTAACAATTTTAATCTCAGCATCGTGTTTCCAAAGTGACTGAAGCATTCCAAAAGCTAGAGAACTGTTTCTTTGTACATAGAGCATCTCTGTTATTCTGCTTTGTCTCATCCAGAGCTGCAGCATAGATGGCTCATCTGCTTCGTGTTTTTATTTAGTAACTTGCTTATCACAGTGATAAAGTCAGCTTTAACTGGTTCTTTGACACTGCTTGCCCTTCATGACTGCATGATTCGGACTTTTGTCTTGCTATAGTAGAGCCTGTCTGACCTGGTATTTCTAATGTACACAGCTGCAAAAGCACAGGTATTTAATGTTATTGATGGTGCTCATTTATATTGTTTTCCATCAAATTTCTTCCTAAAGTAGAATGAGCCTCCACATAAGAACTCTTTAGAAAAATATACTAATCATTTCCACAGTTCATTATCACTTCTTATTAGTTCTAGAAAATGTTGTGTTTTTTTTTGGAGGGGGGTATTGCTTGTTTTATTTTGTTTTTTGGTTTTTTTTTCTCTTACACAGATTCTAAGGTCACATAGGCATTCCTTTTACGCACACTGAGAAAGAGAGATTAATGTTTTCCAGGCATCCTTTCATGGCTCTGGTGGTTAACATTTGTTTTCTAATTCATCAATTTATAAGAATTTATATAGTAAAGATCTTTCAAGAAGGAATCAAATTGATTTAGACTGAAGAAATCATTTTGAGTGGTATAGGGTATCAATTAGCTATTACTGATTAGTGTTTTGTGTTTCTCAAGAGACTGCTCTGATATTAAATTGGAAAACACATTAAGTAGTTGGCAGTAGAACTTATGTTGAAAGAAGAGCTCTATATAAAGTAAATCTTTGAAAAAGTCAAATATTTTGCTTACATAAAGCAACCCAATTCATGATAAATTCTCACCATTATACAAACTGATACCATTATTTGATTTGTATTAGTAAAACACTTATAAAGTACAAATATTTTGGTTGGTAAACACTTCTCTAACACACTAAAGCAACAATCTTTCTTAATTCAAATCTAGTGCTTCTTTTAACATATTTTTACATGATTTTTTTCATGGCAAAGCATAATTTTTCCAAAGAGAAGAAAGTATATTCTTAGATAAATTTAGATATTTTGCACACTGCACACAGTATAGTCAAATAACTAAGTTGAGTTTTTAGTGCCATCTGTACATCTGGGGAAATTCCTGCATTTAAACTATATCTGAAGATTCATGCTGCTTATTAGAATATAATTTTACTCAAAAATATACATATTTAGACCAAGACAGTTAATTTTGCAGGGTAATGTGACAGTCATTGCAAATGCTTAAGACTGGTAAGGTAATGTATCATGCTGCAAAATAATGTTACTGTACTGACAGTATTTCTGTTTTATATAAAGTTGACATTGTTTTTGCCATTGTTTTTAAATGTGCAGGAGATTAATTATTTTTAAATATAGAGGAGATTAATAGTGAAACTGACAGCTTTGCTTTCCATTTATGAAGGAAAGAGTAGACTCAGGACATGCCAAACTATTCTATGAGCTTTTTGCGTTTGTGTGGCATTTCATGATGTGTGACTAAAATATAATGAGACTGATTTATTTTTCTTTTTTTTACATATCAGGCACCAGGGAATGAATGCAGGACCTCGTCTTTAGGAAGCTGACACTCAACCACTGAGCCACATCAGCTTCCCTGAGTTGCTTTTTTCATTTGTTTTGTTTGTTGTTTGTTTTTGTTTATTTCAGGAGGCAATGGGAACCAAACCTGGGACTGCCCATGTGGGAGGCAGATACTCAACTGCTTAAGCCACATCTGCTTCCAAGACTGATTTTTTAAAATTAACAAAATACCACAGATTTATTATTACTCTTATTTGTTTATCTGGAGATTTAAAGAAACTGTGTCCATACATCTTAGTATTATTTGTTACTTTTTGTGTTTTCAATGAATTGAGAGTACCCTTGAGTTTTGTAATGCATTTTTAATTTATATTAAGGAATGGGCTATTAGCTCAAGAGATTAGAATGACAATGTGATAAGAGAAATAGGGAAGGGCAGACAAATCAAAGGTGACAGGTACAGAATATTTAATATGTTTAACTGTCAGCTGTAGAAAATTTCAGATGTTTGAAATCAGCTGCTCAGTGGGGAATAAAGCTAATATAAAGTTAGAGGGAATGGTAAATGTGAGGAATTTATCAAGAATCCGAGTTTCTATTGGTTATCTATTGGAGACAGTATTGAGGAAAACACATTTAGTTCAGTTGACCAAATGCTTATCAACACTACTTTGTACCAGTTGCTAGGATACAGATACAAAATGATTAAAATGCAGTATCTACTACTCAGGTGCTTATATAGGAGATGAAGAACAGGATGCCTACAGGAAACCAGCACATTGTATTAAAATAACAGGAAGATTGAGCTTTGGTACCACTTAAAAGGTAGAAGATAGGAGAAAGGACATTGTACCTCATTTATAGGTTGAATATAACAGAAAAATTGACATCTAGCCACATTTGTTCATGCAACAATTATTGAATATCTATTATAACCAAGCTCCCTTTATAGGTTCTGGGTATATGATGATGATTAAAATAATGTCCATGTTATCACAAGTAGATTATATAAAGGCATGTTTATAGTGCATGTCTTTAGAAAAGTTTGTATTATCTCTGTTGGGATCGTATTTATTGACTAAGACCCCTTATCTTTTAAAGAATGAATGTTTTTTCAGGAACCCATCAAAACCTTTTGAAAATTAACAAATATACAACAATTCCTTCCTATATAATTATTTCAATACCATGCCTACCCCAATGCCACACACAAAACACTTAGATAAAAGAAAATTTTAATGTCCCTCTAATTCTCAACACCATTTCTTTAGAAAGATCTTCTTTGATTGGTTCTGCCCATTTCCTTATTTTTTGCTTTCATTCCTCTAGGCATGACTCCATTGCTCACTCTGTAGTTGTCAGCCTTTGATCTGACACAGTGCAGATTTCCAAAGTGACATCTTTTGTTATATCTTAAGTACATAATTAATAGAGAATAATTCACAAAATGATAAAAAAATATGACTAATACAAATGTGAATATAAAATAAATGACCTTGATTTTATTCAGCCCACTAATTAATGAGATTTCAACACATAATTTCCAAAAAAGGTACAATCATGACTTATCTGCAAATATGAAATGAATGTCTCAAAGATTTTATTAAACATTTAATTTGTGATATAACAGTAAATTATTATCCCTGATTTGAAGATCATTTGAAAAACAAAGGTATTTATAGAAACAGTTGCTAGATTAGATCCCATACTATTTAATGTCCTTTACAGTCTTAAACCAAGAACTTTCAGGGACCCTTAATCATTAACGGTGAATCAAACTAAGTACATTCCCATGGGTAATCTTTTGGTGTGAATATGAATACATTCATACATGAACAATATTGACAGGAAGATCTACAATATAGCTTTTGGCCTTATTTGCAAGTTTCATACAAATTTTCAGGGTCGTGTATATCTTTTCCCATCTAAACTCCTTGTATGCTCTGGAGAAATATACATTTCACTTTATCATGGACAGACATAATTTACTATTTTTTCTCTTTGTTGATCCTCTAATTGTTTTCAATAGCTGGTCCTTCCATCATAGTTGAAGGTAGTCTCCTGGAATTTTAAAAGACTTTTACTAAGTTAATTTTCAAAGTGCTTATTTTGTACATTGATTTTATATGTGTGCATCAGAAAGGAAGCCTGCATTTCTAAATATCTCAATTGCAGCTCAGCAAGAGAATTTAAAATTATAAAACTAAGTGGAAGAAAATGGTACTTTATAAATAGACCACATGGTATTCATCATGATAACTTAGGGATCTTTCAATATTCTTGAATTAGAGATTATTTAAAATTGTGTTTCACTAAATACATTGGTAAAAGTGGGAGATTATATATAAATTGATCAATAAGAAATCTGAAGGAATTAACTCAAAGTCTATAATCATTTCAAATGTGAACTATTTTTTTAAGTTGGGAAAAGATGGATGTATTCTTAGCATGAAAAAATATGTCTCAGAAAAAAGAGATAGTAGTATATATGATGTAGAAATATAGAAGCATATTTATTTAGATAGAAGAAAACCATGGATGAATTGAATTATTATATGATAGTTTATTGATCCTGGAAATCATAAATCAGAAAAGACTAAGAACTACCTTTGTTTGCTGGTGATTTAATTATACACAAAGAGAAGAAGAAAAAAAATAATTATAATAATTTTGAATTTTTAAGGTGACAAATACAAATTTTACACAAAAACCAGAGGTTTCCTATAAAAAAGCAATGCATAATTATAAAAACAAATATCAGATTTCATCAATATTAAATAACACAATTAAATATATAATCAAGACTTTATGTATTATGAAAACTCAATGAGAAGAAAAATTTTAATATATTGAAGTACCGAAAATAAACTAATTAAAAAAATTAAAGTAGAGGAGATGTTAACTTGTGGGAAGATGAAGTAAATATACTTTCCCTATTCCTCACACTTAGAAATACCAACATCCTTAAATAATATATTTAAGCAAACATAAGAAGTCTCGAAAAGGTTGGGAGAAGAAGGTAAATGGATTAGGCTACTCCTAACCTAAGACACAAGAAGGAATTGCTTTTTTTTCTCATCATAAATCCCAGATATGGAGCTGAAGAAGATGGTAATACATAAATAACAACAGTCATATCCATAAAAGTCCCTCCCAAAAGCCTTCTTTTTCTACACAAAGGACCATTTAACAGGCAATCTAGAAAAACAGAAAACTTTTAAACCATATCTTGCTGATCTGGAACTGCCAAGACAAACTGGCATAAACTTTATCGGTGCCTTTAAACATCTGAAATTTGTTTTCTTGCAGTTCTGGAGACCAGAAGTCTGAAATCAAGGTGTTGGCAGGGCAATCCTCCCACTAGAGGCTCCCAAAGGGCCTCTTACTTTGCTTCCTCCAGCTTCTCAGGGCTGTCCACATTCCTTGTGACTGAAATGCTCTAATCTCTACCTACATGTTTACATGGACTTCTCTGCATTACTCTCATCTGAATCACTTACAAGGATATTTGGCAAT
Organism: Dasypus novemcinctus; assembly: GCF_030445035.2. NCBI lineage: Eukaryota > Metazoa > Chordata > Mammalia > Cingulata > Dasypodidae > Dasypus > Dasypus novemcinctus. The sequence goes on along the minus strand of NC_080676.1, from coordinate 33,777,682 downwards.
GAATTCAGTTCCCACCACCACAGTCCAGGAAAATCTCATCTTGTATTTCTTAAAAATTATATCTACAAAGACAATTTTAACAGTTTGAAGTTCTTTTATGAATTCCAAAAAGACAAAGATTATGTTTTTGAACTTATCCAGTCTTGTGGGTGTGACATCCTTTTGGTTGAACTACATCAGTGAGGCATACCTCAGGTTGAGTCTCTACCCTCTTGCTGGGTCTTTTATAAGTGAATACACAGAGAAAGACAAAGAAAAAGGGAGCTCCACTATTTTTGACCCTGCTATGTGAGAGAGGACTTGAGGATCACTAGCATTCAGAGCATAAGCATTAAGTCGGCAAGAGGCTAGTCGCACAGATCAGCTCAAGAGGAGATGGCCCCTGCCCTATGCCTAATCACCATATGGCAGGATGCCAGGATCATCAGTATCAGACTTTGGTGAGAAAGCATCTCTGATGGTGCTTTAATGTGTACATTTCACAGCATTGGAACTGTAAGCTGTCACCCTAAATAAAATCCCTATTATAAAATTCAACCCCTTTCTGGTACTTCACATTAGCAGTGCATTGGAAAACTAAGAGAGAGAGGAATTGGTTTGTAAGGGTTATACTTTGGAGGAATTGTGAGATACTTGGTAAAAAAGACTTAGATTGATTTGAAGAGACAATTGTTAGGAATATGGAACATACGTTTATTTCTGATGAGGCCTTAGAAGAAAATGATGAAACAATTTTTGGAAATGGGTAAGTAGGTGACCTCATTTAAAGTTGTAGAAAACATGTTCAAAATTGACTCCTGATATTACATGAAATAATTTGAAAATGATGAGCTTGGGCATTTAGCTGAGGAGAGTTAGAAATTAAAAGCAGAAAATGCAGCTTGACTTCTTGCAGCTTATTGTAAAATGAGAGAGGAAAGGTATAGGCTAGGAACTGTACTGGGCACAAAGAAACCAGAAACTGATGGTTTACAAAGTTCTAAGTTTCTAGAATACAAGACCCCAGAGGATGGTGCCCATGTGAGGACTTAGCTAAATGTGGAACTAGTCCGCCATTTCCTTGTAAGTCAGGATTGGAAATGGAGTTATTGAGGAAACGCTTGTGGAATATCTTACTGTCTGAAAGCTTGGGCACCTATTTCCTGCATGCTAAGCAAATAAGATTTTTGTGAGGTCTGTATGAATGAAATTGCTGTCAGTCTGCACTAAAAGGGACAGGAAGGGGAGTGATCTAAGGAAAAATGGTTTCCAGAGGAAAATCATGGTAACTGAGATCTGGACATAAGACATCTTCTCATGCCAAGAAAGGGACCCACACATATGATTGGGAAGAATGTTTGCCATGGCTTCTGAAGAAGGGTTCTTCCAGTCTGTTGTTCAGGGAAAGTTTGCCCCCATCCATGCTACAGGAGGATGGAACACATTCCCTGAGTATTAGAGAGTTAGGTCACCATCCCACTATTCTGAGAGGGCTGGGCCTGTATGCCAGGGATTAGGGAGAATGTTGCTGCCACCTCTATGTACTAAGGGGGTTGAGATTGTTCCTTAGAGATAGGGGAAAGTGTGGCTGTCACCCTAATATTCTTGTAGGGTGATATCTAGTGCTCAGTCACTATCCAGATGCTTGATGAGGGTGGCTTCTGTGTAACCCCTTGGAAAGGGTGGACACCCATGAGGCCCAAAGGAGAAGAGGATATCATTAAGGATGACTCTCAGACTCTGAAATCTAATGGAGTATGCCTGCAGTTTTTCAGAACCCATGACAGTTGTTTTCCTGTCAGTTTCTCCTTATGGTAAAACAAATGTTTATCTTGTGACTGTCCCTCTTTGTATTTTAGAAACATATCACTTGTTCCTTTCACAGGTCTACAGCCAGGAGAAAGTTGCCCCAAGACAAATTCCAAAACCATAATGGATTTTTATGAGATTTTGTACTTAGCATTGCTACGGAAATGACTTAAGGTTTTAAAATATTGTAAAGTAATGAATGCAGTTTGAATATGAAAAGAACATGTCTTTTGGGGATTCAGAGGGAAGAGTGTGACAGTTCGACATTCTTTTATGAATCCCACAAAGAGAAAGATTATGTTTTGTTTTGTTTATTTTAACTATCCATTCTTGTGCATGAAAAACTCTTTTGATTGTACTATGTCAATGAGGCATGATTCAAGTTGAGTCTCTGCCTCCTTATTGTGCCTTAAATAAGTGAAGACACAGAGAGAGACACACACAGGAAAAAGGAGCTCTGCCATTTTTGACCCTGCTACATGAGAGAGCAATCAAGGATCACTAGCAGCCAAAGTTTAAGCATGAAGCCCCAAAGAGGCTGGGCCCACAGAGCAGGTCAAGAGGGGATGAGTTGGATGTCAGGATTACCAGCAGCTGACTTGGGTGAAAAGGCATCTCTAATGGTGCTTTGATTTGGACATTTTACAGCTGCAGTATTGTAAGTTTTACTATAAATAAAATCCCCATTGTAAAAGCTAACCAGTTTCTGGTATTTTGCAACAATAGCCCTTTGGTAAACTAAGAAAACCATTACCCTAAATTAGATCAAATTCTCAGGTTCTATGGATTAGAACATGGACATATTTTGTTGGCAGTTATCATTTAATCCACTACAGACAAAATGAAGATTGCTCAATACAAAGAAAGAATACTGAAATCAGCAAGAGAAAAAAGATCCATAGTGTACAAGGGAAGCTCAGTAAGATTAAAGCTGATTTATCCATCTGAAACCATGGTGGCAAGAAGGCAATGCTATGATATAGTTAAGGTGCTAAAGGAAAAAAAAAACCCAGCCAAGAATTCTGTATCCAGTAAAACTGGCATTCAAATATGAGAGTTCAAAATATTCACAGTAAATAGAAGTTGAGAGTTTGTCAACAAGAAACCTACCCTTCAAGAAATTCTAAAGGCAGTTCCACAGATTGAAAGGAAAAAAAAAAAATGGGAGAGAGAGAGTTAGAGGAGAGTGTAGTAAAGAACATTATTGAGAAGAATAACTAAAAGATAAAAGGAGAAATAAAAATAGCATGTGACATATATAAGACTAAAGAAAATACAGCTAATGTAAGTAATGCCTTGACAGTAATAACATTGGTTGATAGTGGATTAAACTCTCCAATCAAAAGACATAGATAATATGACCCATCTATATGTTGTCTATAAGAAACTCACCTTAAACCCAGGAATACAAGGAGACTAAAAGTGAATGGCTGGAAAACAATACTACATGAAAACAATAACCAAAAAAAAAAAAAAAAAGAGTATCTATACTAATATCAGACAAAATAGATTTTAAATGTGAAACTATTGTAAGAGACAAAGAAGGAAACTATATATCAATAATAGGGGAAATCTATCAAGAAGAAAGAACAATCATAAACATTTATGCACCTAACCAGGACATCTCAAAATACTTGAGGCAAACATTGGAAAAATTAAGTGGAGAAATAGATGCCTCTATAATTAGTGTGTGAGAATTTAATACAGTATCAAATTTAATACATCATTAGACAGAACATCTCAACAGATAATAACTAAGAAACAAAACCTCTAAAGACACATTAGAAGAACTGGAACTAATAGACATATACAGAACATTACACTGAAATACATTGGAATATACATTCTTTTCAAGGGCACACTGATCATTCTCCAGGACAGACTACATGCTAGGCCAGAGAACAACCCTTAATGAATTCAGAAAGACTGAAATTATACAAAGTAATTTCTTTGACCACAACAGAATGATGCTGGGAATTAGTAAGGGACAGAGAACCAGATTAGGCATGAAGATATAAAAGTTAAATAACACACTATCAGACAACCAGTGGGTTAAGGAGGAAATTGCAAAAGAAATCAGTAATTATCTTGAAAGGAGTGAAAATGACAGCACAACCTACCAAAATATATGGGATGCACCAGAAACTGTACTGAGAGGGAAATTCATACCCATAAATGCCTACATTGAAAAAGAAGAGATAAAATTAAAGACTTTATTGCACACCTGGGAGAATTAGAAAAAGAACAACAAACTAATGCCAAAGCAAGTAGAAAGAAGGAAACAGCAAAGATTAGAGCAGAGCTAAATGAGATAAAAAATAAGAACTCTCTAGAAAAAATTAACAAAACCCATAGTTCATTCTTTAAAAAGATTAATAAAATTGACAAATCCTTAGCTAAACTATCAAGAAGAAAAATAGAGAAGATGTAAATACATAAAATAAGAAATGAGGAAGGGGATATCACAACTGATGCCACAGAAAAAGAGAGTGTCATAAGAGGATAGTTTGAAAATTGTATGCCAAAAATATGGATAGTTTAGAGGAAATGGAAAAATTCCTAGAAACAAACAAGCACCTACATTGATGAAAGAAGAAATGGATGAACTCATTAGACCAATCACAAGTAACAAGATTGAATCAGTCATTAAAAAATCTCCCAGGATGAGATGGCTTTGCGGTGAATTCTACCAATCATTCTGGGAAGAACTAACAACAATCCTGCTTAAACTCTTCCAAAAAATAGAGAGGAGGGAACAATGCCCAACTCATTCTATGATGCCAAAATCTCCCTAATAATAAAGCCACACAAAGACACCACAAGAAAGGAGAACTATAGATACTAAAATACTCAACAAAATACTTGCTAATCATATTCAACAACACATCAAATGAATTGTACATCATGACTGAGTGGGTTTTACACTTAGTTTGCAAGAATGGTTCAACATAAGAAAATCAGTCAATGTAATACACCACATTAACCAATCGAAAGAAAAAAATCACATCATCTCTATTGATGAAGAAAAAGCATTTGACAAAATACAGCACCCTTTCCTGATAAAAACACTTCAAAAGATAAGGATAGAAGGAATCTTCCTCAACATGATAAAGGGCATCTATGAAAAACCCACAGCTAATGTCATATTCAATGGTGAAGTGTTTAAAGCTTTCCCTCAAGATCTGAAAAAAGATAATGTCCACTGTACCCACTCTTACTTAACATTGTGTTAGAAGTACTTGCTTGAACACTTAGGCAAGAAAAAGATATATAAGGCACCCAAATTGGAAAGGAAATAATAAAAATTTCACTATTTGCAGATGACATGATCTTATACATAGAAAGCCATGAGAAATCTACAACTAAGCTTCTGGAGGTGATAAATGATTTCATTAAAGTAAGGATAAAATATCAGTGTGAAAAATAGCAGTAGCATTTCTGTACACCAGTAATAAGCAACTGAGGAGGAAACCAAGAAAAAGACTTGTATTTACAATAGCAACTAAGAATCAAATATCTAGGAAATAATTTAACTAAAGATGTAGAAGACTTGTACACAGAAAACTATACAAAATTGTTAAAGGAAATCAAATAAGACCTGATAAGTGGATTAATATTCCCTGTTCATGAATAGGAAGACAAAATATCATTAAAATGTCTACTCTACCCAAAATGATTTATAGATTTGACACAATCCAAATAAAAGTTACCACACCATTTTATACTGAATTGGAAAAGCTAACTATGAAATGTATTGGGAAGGGCATGTGGCCCTGAAGAGACAAAGACATTGAAAATGAAAAATGAAATTTTAGGATTCACACTACCTGACATTAAAACATACTACAAAGCTACAATGGTCACAATTGTATGGAATTGGCACAAGAATAGACGTACTAACCAATGGAACAGAACTGAGAGTTCTGATATAAATCCTTACATATATGGTCAATTGATATTCAGCAAGACCACTAAGCTCGCTTAACTGAGTGAGAATGGACTCTTCAACAAATGGTGCTTGGAAAACTGAATATCCATATCCAAAAGAATGAGAGAGGATTACCATCTCACATCTTATACAAAAATTAACTCAAGATGGATCAAAGACCATAAAGATCCTGCAACATAATATAGGGAAGCATCTGAGATTTTGTATTTGGAAATGGTTTCATAATCTTTACATACAAAGCATGGGTAACAAATGAAAAAAATGTATAAATAAGACTTCAAAATTAAAAACTTTTGTTGCTTCAAAGGAGTTTGTCAAGAAAGTGAAAATACAACCTACTCAGTGGGAGGAAATATTTGGGAACCCTTTACCCTATAGGGTCATAATATCAAGCATATTTAAAGAAATCCAACATACTGGAAATAAAAAAGAAACACATTTAAAAAATGGGCAAGTGATTTGAATAGACAATGCTCCAAAGAAGAAATGCAAATGGCTTAAAAGCACTTGAAAAGATGCTCAACAATACTAGCTATTAGGGAAATAGAAATCAAAACTACTATGAGGTATCATCTTTCACCCATTAGACTGGTGTCTAGCCAAAAAATAGGAGAACTACAAGTGATGAGGATGTGGAGGAAGGGGAACACTTATGCACTGCTGTTGGGAATGCAGAATGGTACAGCCATTGTGGAGGACAGTTTAGCAGCTCTTCAGTAACCTAACAATATAACTGCCATATAATTCACCAATCCGAGTGCTGGGTATATACCCAGGAGAATTGAAAACAGGGACACAAACAGATATATGTACATCAGTGTTCATAATGGCATTATTCACTATTGCCAAAAGTTGGAAGCAACCCAAATGTCCATCAACAGCTGAATGGATAAGCAAACTGTGGTGCATACATACAATGGAATATTATTCAGCTGTAATAAGGAATGCAGTATTAACAAACAGGATAACATGGATGAATCTTGAAGAACTTATGTTGAGTTAAGTAAGCCATGCACTGAAGGACAAATATTACATGACCTCATATATATGAATTAAGTAAACTTAGCAGTCTCACAGAGCTAGAGTCTGGAAGATGAGTTTACAGGAGAAAGAAAAGGGAGTACAGGTTGGCAAGCCATTGCCCATATGTGCAAAATCTATGATTGGGTGGAAGCGTGTAGGTGTGCAGTTGATGAAAATGTGACAGTGGTGCAGTGATGTGATTGGTTTCAGTGGTGTTGGTCTGTGAATGGGAGTAGTGTTTGGGGGTTTGGTTTGGAGTATCCATGGAACTGGGGGGATATGATAGGTTGCATATATTAGGATGGAATAGAAATTTTAAAAATATCCATGGAAATGCACTACACAAACAGTAACCCATAAGTTGAACTATAGACTATAGAGAATAGTACATTCATAAAAATGAGTTTCCATCAATTTTAAGAAATATTCCACACCAATGCAAGGTGTTAATAATAGGTGATTGTTTTAGTTTGTCAAAGGGCTACTGATGCAAAGTACCAGAAATGCATTGGCTTTTATAAAGATATTTATTTGGGATAAAAGTTTACAGTTTCAAGATGGTGAAAAGTCCAATCCAAGGCACCATAAGAGCTGCTTTCTCACCAAAGTCAGCTGCCATGTGGTGAAGCAAGATGGCCACTGATCTCTGCCTAGTTCTCAGCCTTCCCTGCCAGACTCACCATATCTCAAAGCCCATTACCCAGAGTTCAGCTGTGAGCAACTAGACATAGAGCTTGTCACTTTCCATGCCTCCACTACCAGTCTTAGCTACTCCACTTTCTTCCCAGGTTCAGCTGCAAGCTATCAAGCATATGACTCATCTCACTGAGCTTCAGTTCTTTGAGCCTATGGGTCAACTCTCTCCTTCCAGCTCATCTGTGGGTGGAACTGGAGACCTTTATTTCACATGAAGGTTTAAATATGGCCACTCCCTTTTTCTGTCTTGATTTTTATCAGACCCATCAAGAGGGTGGAGAATCAACCTCAGTCATGCCTCACTGACATAGTTCAGTTGAAAGGGTCTTACACCCACAGTAATTGATCATTTCACAAACATAATCTTTTTGTTTTGGGGATTCATAAAATAATTTCAAACTGTCCCAGTGGTATATGGGAATCCTGTATTTTATTCATGATTGTTCTATAAACCCACACCTTCTCTAATAAAAAAAAAGGAAAAAATAATACTGTACTGAAAATCTAGTAGCTTGATCATTTCTACCATCATTAGGAATTCACCTGGAATGATATTTTAGAAGTGGCATTATTGGGCCAACAGATAGTAACATTTATTTAATCACTAAAAATTTATTTAATTAAATTTATTTAATCATTAAATAATTGACTGATTAATCAATTTAAAATTTTATCAACATGTTGACAGAGGGGGCAGCAGAAATATTATGCCAGTTTACACTCCCAGAATTGGCATAATAAAATGTCATTTCACTGTGCCTTTTAGTATAATTATCAATTTATATTTTGTCAATTTAAAATGCACATGCATATTTTAAAAATTTTAATTATTTTTATTTCTTGTGAAGTTGGACATTCTAGAGTCCTTTATGTTAGTTATTTTGTAACTTTTCTTTTATTTATTTATTTTTTTAAGATTTTTAAAAAATTTCTTTCCCCTTACCTCAACCCCCGTTGTCTGCTCTGTGTGTCCATTTGCTGTGTTTTTCTGTGACCACTTCTATCCTTATCAGCAGCACCAGATATCTGTGTTTTTGTTGGGTCATCTTGCTGTGTCAGCTCTCCATGTGTGCGGCGCCATTCTTGGGCAGGCCACACTTTCTTTCACGCTGGGCGGCTCTCCTTACGGGGCACACTCCTTGTGTGTGGGGCTCCTCTACGCGGGGGACACCCCTGCATGGCAGGGCACTCCTTGCGCACATCAGCACTGCACATGAGCCAGCTCCACACGGGTCAAGGAGGCCCGGGGTTTGAACTGCAGACCTCCTATGTGGTAGGCAGATGCCCTATTCATTGGGCTAAGTCCACTTCCCAGTAAATTTTCTTTTAGATTCACTGCTTATTTTGAATTTGGCATATTTAATCTCTTTATGATTTCCTTATATGATTACATATTAAAAGTACCAATAATATTTATTCGAAATATATTTCTTTTTTATTTTAAAATAAATTTTATATGTCTTTATAAACACAGATTTTAAATACATTTTAATGTAATGAAATATGGCACTTCAATCACGTAAGGTTTCAGATATTGGTGCTGTGAATAACTATTACCAGAGATTTACATGGCTAAATGCAAAAATAAAGGCAAAAGAAAAAGCAATTTTATATTATATATTTTTATAGAAAATTTTAATGATTTCAGAACTTATTCTGGTATGAAGTATATGGTAAATGTCTATTTTTGTTTCCAAAAGTTTATTGAATCATGTAAATCATGAATTATCCAAACAGACTTTTCTGTAAGAGTGACATACCACCATTATGCAATTATCAGAAAACCTATAGCTAAACAAGTATATTTTTCACCTTTATCTAGACATGCATAAAATGTATCTCTAATTATTGCTACAGATGTATTTATTCCAGTTTTTCCTGTGAATCTTTCATCCATGTTTTACTAATTTGTTATACTACTTCTCTGAACTCATATCACATTAGCCAATTAATTTATCTTAAGTGATTAAACTATTGTCTCGTTTATTCAGAAACTATATATATTGCTCCATTTATTCAAGTTTTACATGTTGCCTTTGCCTTGCATTTGTTCAAAATAAGTTCTTGTATTTTTATTTCCAAATATGGTTAATGATTTGTGAATATGAAACCTCACTGAATACTCTTATTAATAATTATTGTTTGTTTTCAGTTGACTTGTGTAGATTTTTATAGTGATAAAAGTAAATAAACTCTAAATGATCAAAATACTATCACCTTGTTTTAACATATACTAGTTATACTTTTTAATTTTGTCTCTTTGCATTGGTTTCAACACAACAAAATATTTATTTTCTTTCTCTGGATTTCAATGTCAATGACTTAATGTTTAAAAATTAAGGTTTAGAGTAAGTGTTGATTACTATTTGACCATATTATGGAATTACTCTTTGTATTTTAAGGAAAGCTATAAGCATATTTGTGAATTTCCTTATATTAAATAACTTTTTATCAGCTAATTTTATTGATATGTAGTTATTCGGCTTTTGCCCTTTTCTATTTCCCTATTAATATAATATATCATGGTTCTATTTTTCTAATATTGAAACATCCCTGCTTATTCAAATGAACTTCACCTTGCCCGTTTTACTTTTTGAAACTACAATTTTCTTTTGCTTGACTTTATTAGAAGGTTTACCTACAAATTTGTACCTAAAATTGCTTTATATCTTTTTTGTCTTTCTGTGCTAAATTTTTTACATAAGCCTATGCCAAACACTTTAAATAATTGGATATTCTTTAAAAAACAAAAAGAAACAACAACAAAAAAACACCTGTTCATAATGTGGAATTTATCCAAAGTCTTTAAGAAATGTTCAACATCAGAAAACACAGATCTACATAGGTCACCAGATATCACTGAAAACGTTTAATGAGAAAAAACATAAATATCTCAAATGATGCAGCCAAAATGTAATTTACTTGATTTGGTAATGTTTACACACCAAAAAAGTAATTTTAAACATTATGTTCAATGGAGAAATGTTGACTTTGATATCTGTAATAAAAGGACATCTATTATCATCACTTCTAATATGTAGTAGAAGTGCTGATTCCAGACAGCATAATCAGCCTAGTGCAGAGAAATCTCTCTCTCCTTCTGGAAGCCTGCCAGTTCACACATGGCAGATGGGTGACTTCAAAGGAATTGCAACCTCGGAGGAGCCTGGACGCTCTCATTATTTAGATGGGACAGCAGCTGAGAGGTTTACCCTAGCGAGTCACCCGTTTAACACATTCTGACCCTACCAGCCTAGGGCAGTTAAGTCTATCATCATAACCCACCTTGAGACTGCCATAAGGTGCAACTCCAGATGCCATCCTTCCCTGTGCTCCCGCTCAGATGCTCTCACTCAGGTACCCGCTGGGTATGCAGGGCAACCGCAGAGCAAGGGCCTCCCAAACTGATGATACTCCGGTTGCTGCAGGAGAAGGAAGGCTGAGATCTTTTTGCAGGGCTGTCAGAGGAAGGCGGGGCTGGATCTAAAGAACCAACAATGGAGTGCAGGCAGCAGAGAACACATCCTGGGTAGGTAGCATAACAGTGGAATATAGGATGGTTCATGAGCTGAGTTCTAAGCTTGCCGTACATACTCCATTACCTCATGAACTTAGTTTAAAAAGTGCATGTTCAAAGATAAAATTATTAAGAATTTCAAGATGGCAACTTTGGAATAATAAAGGCAAAGTATTGAATAATGTGAGATTGCACTGCTCCCAGGCCATAGACACAGTCCTGCATATCTTGTATCCCAGGTGACCAGTTAAAGGGGAGCTGGCCTTAAGGCACCAAAGTGTCCTATTTTAGAAAATAAAGTATACGGTCAATCTACCAATAACCCAACAATTCTACTACTATACATCCAAAGGAAATTTAAGAAAAGTTTTTCTGTAAGAAGCTGTGTAGAAGGAAGTTCATTGCAGAGTTATTTGTGGTGGTTGCATGTTATAAGCCACTTTGATGTTTGTTCATAATGGGAGAATAGAATAGGAAAAATATGAAAGATGTTCTTTGTGGAGTTTTGTGCAGCAGTTTATAGTAGCCATGAAACAATGATGGATCTTAAAAACATAATACTTAATGGAAAGAACTATATGTAAGAAAGTATCTGTCCAGAAGGCAAAAAATACACATCTTGTAAGTATACACTTAAACAAGAGTTACATCAAAACAGATTGCCACCGTTGCCTTTGGGGACTGGAGGGTAAAGGAAATTGGACATAGATATAAAATGGAAAGAAAAGGGAGAGCAGATGGGTAAGCTGAAATTGGCAGAAATAATAGGAGAAAGAATTGCATTCTGAGCTCTCAATCTATATATTAAACTCTAACTCTCCACTATTTGTAAGTCTAACATACACGTGAAGAGCATGAAAATGAATGTTGATATTTTATTCCCAAATATTTGTTAGTCAAAGCCCTTTTAGGACAAAACACTTATCACACACTTGCTTATAAACATTTATATACATATGCACACTTATATGCCTATTATATAGAGTAATCATTCTTCAACAGCTAGAGATGTTCACCTATGGACTTTTAGGATTGTAGGAGGTCAAAATAGAACTACCTTCAAAGTAATCCTTTTTGAGTTCTTCGGAAAAACTCTTTAGTGAATCTGATATATTTGTTTAATGGGAACCAAAACTACAGAAAGCAGAAATCCAATAAGTTGAGAAATGTCTGAGGGAAACAGTTCTCTTTATGGAAGTGACAGAAAAGTGATAATATTATAATCTCATGTATAGGATAATATAGTGCCGTCAAGGTAGGGCGGAATATGACCTCTCCTTTCTCTCATATTAATAGGAGAAAGAAAAATTGTCTGACTCTGATGGGCCAGTTAATGAAGGAAGACAGAACATAACTAAAAAGGTACCAAAAATTACAGAACAACTTTTACTTCCCAAGGGAGAGGAAACAAATATTTAACTAAGGTCTACTGCAGGTAGAGTGAGAACAGCATGAGTAGCTGGGGTTACTTTACAAAGAAAATAGACCTTGACTGATAGACTCTCTGCAATCAACCATCTTGGGCAAAGCCAATCTAATTATGAGTTAAAAGACTTGAAATTAGGATATATGACTGAAAATAATCTATTTAACATCATTAAAGCTACAGTATTAAAGTTACCTATTGATCTCCACTATTCCATGTATCAAACACACATGCCCATATGTTTGCATTGTATGCTTTTCCTACATATGTTGGCATACTTATGTATACATGTTCTGTACATATGAATACACTCTCTGCTAATTAATTCCACATTGCATTTGAGGCGACACAGAGAAAATGTATATAATAATAAAATATTCTACCTGCAATTAAATAGCAAAATATGAATGAAATATAAAGCTCCAAATATATGAACAGGATTAGGAAATTAAGAAAAAGATCAAAATTAGTATTGTTTTTAAAAACTTATTGTAGTAACAGATATGCAGTGTAAAATTTCCCATTTTATCCAGTTTCTATTGTACAATTCAACAATATTAATTAAAATCAACATAGAGTTTGGCATCTCCAATATCATTACCCCAGTTTTTTTCTGCACTGCAGACAGAAACTGTGCACCCATTAAGCAATAACTATCTCTTCTCCTCCTCCCTGCCCCACCCCTGATAATGTAAAATTGACTATATGTCTCTATGATATTTGCTTATTCAAGATATTTCATACAAGTGACATAAAACAATATTTGCCTTTTTGTGTTTGGCTTTATTTCACTCACCATGATGTCTTCCAGGTTAATCCATGTTGAAGCATGCATCAGAACTTCATTCTTTTTTATGGCTGAGGAATATTCCATTATGTGTATATGCCATATTTTATTTATCAATTCACTGTTGATGGACACTAGGATTGCTTCCACTTTTCGGCTAAAGTGAATAACACTGATATGAGCATTGATATACAAATATCTGTTCAAGTTTCTGCTTTCAGTTCCTCTGGCTTTATAACAAGAAGTGGGATTACAAAGTCATATAACAATTCTATTTTCAACTTTCTGGGACACCACCAAGTTGTTTTCAGCAGTGGCTGCATCATTTTACAATGCCTCTAGCAATATATGATGGTTCTTGTTTCTCCACATTTTTTTTCCTAAAACAATAGGCATCCTAATAGGTGTGAAGTTGTACCTGATTACGTTTTTTTAAAACAGATGAATTTTATTGATATATGTTAATAAAGCATACAATTCATCGACAATGTACAATCAATGGTATTTGGTATAATCATATAGTTGTACATTCATCACTTCAAACATAATTAGAGCATTTTTCATTATTTCAATAATAATAATAAAAAAGAAAACTCCTCTCCTCTCAATATCTGTATGCTTCCTGCACTGTACATACCTGGTGTTTCTGACAATTCGCACCAAAGTGTGTAATCAATAGCTTTTTGTATAATCACAGTGTAGTACATTCATCATCTCAAAAATTGTAGACCTATTTTATTACTCCAGAAAAGATACCACACCCCTTAGCATTCGTTCCTTAGGTCTATGTAACCCCTAATTTCATTTCATCATTATAAATTGATTTATATTTATATTTCATATAAATGGAATCATAAAATATGTAGTACTCTGTGCTTGATCTTCTTCACTCCTTCACTTAGTGTTAGTTTAGTTTTTTGTGTTTTTTTTTGTCTGACATTAACATTTTGTAGTATTAACTTACATTTGTTCAGCTTCAAAGGAAAGCGGTTTTATATATGCATTTCTACTCATATTCATATTTTACATAACATATTTATGTTTCACATAATATATTTAGTTTGTAATAGGGCAATCATATAGTACTTGTCCTCTTTTGTGTCTGGTTTGCTTCACTAAACATAATATCCTCCAGGTTCATCCACCTTGTCATATGCTTCACGATTTCATTTCTTCTTACCACTGCATAAAATTCCATCCTGTGTATGTATCACAATTTGTCAATCCATTCATCAGCTGGTAGACATCTGGGTTGTTTCCAACTTTTGCAGTTGTGAAAATGCCACTATGACCATTATTGTGCAGATGTCTATTTGTGTCACTGCTCTCAGTTCTTCTGGGTATATATCTTGCAATGGTATTGCCAGATTCCACAGCAAATCTACGTTCAACTTTCTTAGGAACTGTGAAACCATCCTCCACAGTGGCTATACCACTCTACATTCCCTCCAACAGTGAGGAAGCATTCCTATCTCTCCACATCCTTTCCAACATTTAGTTTTCTGACCTTTTAATAGGGGCCATTCTAATAGGTGTGAAATGATATCTCATTGTACTTTTGATTTGCATTTCCCTAATCACTAGTGATGTTGAACATTTTTTTCATGTGTCTTTTGAAGATGTACTAATACCAATCTTGCTCAAGCTTTTCCAAAAATTAGCAGGAAGGAATGCTATCAAATTCATTCTATGAAGCCAACATCTCCTTAATATCAAAACCAGATAAAGATATTATGAAAAAAGAAAATTACAGACCAATATATCTAATGAATATAGATGCAAAAATTCTCAATAAATTACTAGCAAACAGAATAAAAAAATGCACATTAAAAGAATTATGCACCATGATCAAGTGGGTTTTATCCCAGGTATGTAAGAGTGGCTTAACACAAGAAAAACAATTAGTGTAATAAATCTCATCGATAAACTGAAGGAAAAAAATCACATGATCCTCTTGATTGATGCAGAAAAGGTATTTGACAAGAGAACAAGAGAGCATCCTTTCTTGATAAAAACTCTCCAAAAGATAGGAATAGAAGGAAGCTTTCTCAATATGGTAAAGCATATATGTGAAAAACCTACAGCTAGCATTATACTCAATGGTAAAAGACTGAAAGCTTTCCTGCTGAGATCATGAAAAAGACAAGGATGCCCAATGTCACCATTATCATAAAATATTGTGCTAGAAGTTCTAGCTAGAGCATTTAGACTACACAAAGAAATAAAAGCCACCCAAATAGGAAAGAAAGAAATAAAACTTTCACTATTCACTAATGACATAATCCTATAGCTAGAAAATGCTGAAAAATCCACAATAGACAGGTTCAGCTAAGTGGCAGCATACAAGGCTAATATGCAAAAATCAATAGTGTTTCTATACACTACTGATTTACCATCTAAGGAGAAAATCAGGAAAAAAAATTCCATTTATTACTGTGACCAAAACAATCAAATACTTAGGAATAAACTTAACCAAGGACACAAAGGACTTGTATTCAGAAAACTACAAAACATTGTTAAAAGAAACTGAAAACCTAAATAAATGGAAGGACATTCTGTGCTCATGGATTGGAAGACAAAATATTGCCAAGATGTCAATCTACCCAAACTGATTTACAGACTCAATGTAATCCCAATAAATATCCCCAAAGCTTTTTTTTCCAGAAATAGAAAAGCCAATAATCAAATTTATTTGGAAGGGTAAGGGACCCCAAATAGCCAAAAATGCTTTAAAAAGAAGAATGAAGTTGGAGGACTCTCACTTTCTGACTTTAAAATGAATTATTTAGCCACTGTGGTAACGACATTATGGTAATGGCATAAAGACCAACAGATTGACCAATGGAACAAAACCGAGAATTCAGAAATTGACCCTCACACTTACAGTGAAGTGATTTTTGACAAGGCTATTAAGCCCACTCTGCTCAGCCAGAACAGTCTATTAAACAAATGGTGCTGGGAGGACAGGATAGCCATATCCAAAAGAAAGAAAAAAGACCCTGATCTCACACCTTATACAAAAATTAACTCAAAATGGATCAAGGACTTAAATATAAAAACAACACAATTAAAACTCCTAAAAGAAAATGTAGGAAAACACTTTCAAAGTTTTACGTAAGGTGGTAGTTTCTTAAACCTTATGCCCAAAGCACTAGCAGCAAAAGAAAAAATAGATAAATGTGACCTCCTCAAAATTCAACACTTTTGAACCTCAAAGAAGTTTGTCAAAAGGGTGAAAAGTAGCTGACTCAATGGGAGAAAACATTTGTCAATCACATATCTGAGGAAGGTTTAATATTCATGATATATAAGGAGATCATACAATTAGCAATGAAAAGACAAAGTGCCAATTAAAAAGTAGGCAAAGACTTGAAAAGACAACTGTCCAAAAAAGAAATACAATGGCAAAGAAGCAAGAGTATGGTTTTGATTTGCATTGCCTCATGATCAATGATACTGAGCCTTTTTATGGGTTAATTGGCAACTTGGATATCTTCTTTGGAGAAAGGTCTATTCAATTTTTAAAATGGGGTATTCCTCCCCCCCCCCCCTTTTTTTTGATTCACTTGTACTTGCCCTTTCTATAGTCTGGTTATTAAATCCTTATCAGATACATGGTTAGTAATTATTTTCTCCCATTCTGTACAATGTATTTTCACTTTCTTGAAAGGCATCCAAATAGGAAATGAAGAACTAAAACTATCTTGATTCACATATGACATTATCCTTCATATAGAAAATTCCAAAGAATCACAAGAAAACTACAAGAACTAATAATAACTTCAGCAAAGTTGCAAGGTACAAGTTTAGCACATGAAAATCAGTTGTTTTCTATACACAAGCAAAGAATATTGTGAAATGGAAATTTTTAAAAAATGCTTTCACAATAGTGTTTAAAAGAATAAAATACCTAAGAATAAAATTTATCATATCAGTGAAAAAGTCTATACTGAAAACTATAAAATGCAGCTAAAAGAAATAAAAGAAGACTTTTAAAAAATGGCAGAACATTCTGTGTTTATAGATAGGAAGAGAACATTGAGATGTTAAGACTACCCAAAATTATCTACAAATTAAATGCGCTGCCTATCAAAACCCTAACAGCCTTTACTTCAGAAAAGAAAAAACTAATCATCAAATTCATATGGGATCAAAATGGGCCTCAAATAGCCAAATCAATATTGCAAAGGAAGGACAAAGTTGGAGGTCTAACACTTCCCAATTTTAAAACTTACTACAAATCTACAGTAATGAAAACACTGTGGTACTGGTATAGAAAGACATATATAATTCCAATGGAATAGAATCAATAGTTTAGAAATAAACCCATAAATGTATGGATAACTGATTTTTGACAAGACTAGTAATTTTTAATATGCAAAGTGAGGGAAAATAGACACTATTTGATTAGAATCAGTGTTGGAAATTTATAATATAAAATAAATGTCTTAGATCTCACTAGTCTTCAAGACCATCTTTGTTTATTACTAGATTTTTTATAACTTTGAGATTCCATATCATTTGATTATATAAGTTCAGCTCCACAGATATCATAGAAACCCTGAGGAACACTTGAATATCCATATACTTGCTCTATAAATTTGCCCCTGTTCCTGTATCTTCTTTAAAGCACACGAACCTCTTTAGGTCCTTGACATGTCATTCACTGCAATCCTGATCCCCAGCTTCATTAAGAATATTGCAATTCTGTTACTATTTATACCAAGTATGGACCCAAAAAAAGGTGAAATGCTTCCATTAGAAAACTGATTGCACCACAATATTTAACAATGTACTAAGGGCTTGAGATTCGGTAAGTGTATTAGTCAGCCAATGTGGTGCTGATGTAAAGTACCAGAAATCTGTTGGCTTTTATACAGGGTTTTATTTGGGGTAAAAATTTGCAGTTACAAGGCCCTAAAGAGTCCAACTCAAGGTATCATGAGAAGTACTTTCTCACCAAAGATGTTTACCAATAACTGTAAGGGTTCACCATTTCTTCTTCCTCTTTAGGTTCCATGGTTCCAGCTACTTCTGATCTCAGCTGTAGGATAGTATAATGCTCATTTCTTTCTGGGCTCAGTTGCCCTGTTCTCTTCATGAGGCCAAGTGTAAATTATCAGGCAAATAGGAACAGGGACAGAGGATCAAAGTTGACAAAGTTTTCTCCTCTGGTATCTATGGAGCTTTTGTGTCTTCTGTGTGACTTCTTAGTTGAGTGTCCATTTATATAGCCCAAAAAGGGGCAGGGACTCAGCCCTGACCCTTACCCTACTGATGTGGTGAAATCAAAGCCCTTAAATTGATTTAAGTAAACTTAAAACCTTTGAATTTAATACAACCACAGGATATCAGACTAGTTTACAAATATAATAAATATCTTTTATTTTTAATTCATAAATAATATAAAACTGCTACAGTGGGGAAGTATAAATCAGAGAACAGCTTTATTTTCTATATAATGTAGCCTCTCTCAGGGCCTGCAGGGCCAGTTCCATCATGAGTTTTCCCATCAAAGAAATGTCTCTCCCAGTTCCTTGCTCACCTTCCTTTGAAGGATCATCTCTTCCATTAGTGGAAATTCTCCAGATGACTGAGTTAAGGTTTGACCAAAGAAAAGAAGATGTTTTCTTCTACCTTCAGTCTGTAGCTAGATAGTCCTGCTTTCACAGTTCTTTCTTCCAAAGTTAATGATAACCATTATATCTGCTTACTTCTGGAAATTTCCCATACCATAAAAACAGGTGATGAACTGTGGGAGTGTTGAGTTTCTAGCCAGGGGAGCTCTATCACATTCCCCAATGGAACAGCAATAATCCCCCCAAGTACAATGGCAGAGGCCGATAAAGATGGATGGTCCAACAATGAGCCCTTGATACTGATGGCTAAGATTATGAGCCTGTACACCTGAAATATGAACTAGGCCTAGAGCTGCAGGGTGCCTAAGATTTACCTCCTGAGAACCTCCATGTTGCTCAAATGTGGCCACTCTCTAAACCAAACTCAGCATGTAAATAAATTACCTCCCCCCCAGCATGGGACATGACTCCTGGGAATAAGCCTCCCTGGTGCCAAGGGATTACTGCCAAGCACCAGCTGATGATGTAACTAGAAAAAGACCTTGAATAAAAGGGTCAACTCAGACCAGCAGAATATCTCAGCCTACATGTAATATCAGGTGGTAAAAACTGCTTTATGACTTTGGATAAAAGGATGAAATGGAAAGGACAAATGAGTTTATGTGGCTATGAGTTTCCTAAAAAGCATTGGGTGGTCATTAGAGGGGTAATGCTTATGCATGCCTCAGCAGGGTCCTAGAGACAGCCAAAGTAGATAGAATCCCAGGTACTGGTTCTCCTGAGGGCTAGAGACCCATAGGTTCTATGGTCATGACAGATGGATCTGGAGTTCAATGCCATGTCAATGGGCCCTACTTTAGAGTTTGTGTTCCTTAGTGTGATGGAGATGGACTTAGATATGACCTTTCTACAGAGGCCTCTTCTATTACTTTTACCAGACCTGTGATTGGTGCTAGGGTTGGTGTATACTCAGAAGACCTGAATCTCTGGACAGTCCATGTGACAGCCAGGTCCTGAGCCTCAGCAGACTTGCAACTCCTACCATCTGGTTTATTGGACTTACCCTGGCCAGCTAACAGGGAGGTGAAGAAGGTCAACCACCACATCAGGGAGCCAAGAGTGGCTACAACTGCAAGTGGGAGAATTGCATCCATCATCCAAGTGGAATCTAAGCCCCCTCTTGATGTAGAGGGGGAGTGGACATAACGATCTCAGGGTCCACAGGATGGAGGAATGGAGTATGGATTAGAGCAGACTTACTGGTATCCTACTATGGAACTATTGTGATTAGTAAAGGAAGAAATTATAGCATTGATATGGAGAAAGTGGCCATGGTAGCTGCTGAGGATAAGGAGAGAGAAGAAGAGATATGATGTGGGAGCATTTTCAGGACTTGGAGTTGTCCTGGGTGGTACTGCAGGGACAGATGCTGGACATCGTATGACCTGCCATGGCCCACTGGGTGGACTGGGGGAGAGTGTAAACTACAATGTAAACCACTATCCATGTGGTGCAGCAGTGTTCCAAAATGTATTCACCAAATGCAATGAATGTGCCACAATGATGAAAGAGGTTGTTGATGTGGGAGGAGTGGAGTGAGGGGGGTGGGGTGTATATGGGAACCTCATATAGTTTTAATGTAACATTTAAAATAATAAAGAAGAAAAAAAATTAAAGAAAGGTTATGAATTATAATCCTTAACAGAAGACACTCTCTGAAGATATATAGTGCCATGAAATAATTCCCCCAAATAGAGACTATTGAATGTATGAGGTAAAACAATCTTGTCCGGGTTTATATTATTCAAACCAAATTTAGTTCTATAACTCTTTGTTCAGGTTTGAGAACAAGACCGGGCTTGATATTTTTTCTGTAGTTTGTGTGTAGCAGTTCTGTAATTCTGCCTTGAGAAGAGAAATCCCATGACCTCATACACACAAATTACACTCATCTCAACAAGTATAGCTTGTTTTTTAATAAACTTGTTTTGGAATAATTTTAGATTTACATAAAAATATGAATATTGTGCAGCATGTCTCCTGTACCCAGTTCACTGACTGACTTTTTACATTATTAAGTTATATTTGTTATAATTAATGAACTAATAATGGCATATAATTATTAACAAAGTCCATACATTATTCAGTTTTCCTTAGTTTTTGCTCAAATTGGCCCAGTCTTAGCTGTTGCAAGCACTTTCACTTGTATCCTGTGTGCCATTCACATATACCAATAATTGTTATTTTCTTAAATTTTCTTTCTCTTTCTCTTTCTATTTTTTGCTTTCTCCATGTCCCTCCCTCCTTTCTTTCTCTCCCTCTCTCTATCTTCTTTCCTTTCTTCCACACTTCTTCCCTTCTTCCCTCCTTCCCTCATCTTTTCCTCCCTCCCTCTCTCCCTCTCTCTCTCTCATTCTTTCTAGAAATTCTTTACTTCCTTTTTGTATTATAAGATGTTCCAGGCACATCTTGACTATTTCCTGTCACTTTCCACGAATCAGTCATTTCTCCTTTTTTGCAGAATGCTGATAGAAACCAAGATTTCAGTACTAGGAGTGTTTCTTGCTACAGAGGTGTCATTGCTTCTAGGTCTTGTCAGCTGACAAAGCAAGGAAAAATATGTATGCATACTAAACAATGTGTTTTCCCAAATCTATGAAGACTTCTATATGCAATATCCATACCTACATTAAGGAAAACATGAAGTCATACTGAAGTCTTCAACTCTAATCTATTATTGTTATTCAATGCCGCATAGATCATTCTAGCTTTCCTGTCTTGCTTATCTGTAATCTTTAACTGCAGTAGTGGAAATCTGGCTCACATGATATGCCATCCGTTTATTCAATCTCATTTCACACATATATGTAGAGTAGTTTCAGAATTGTGAACCCACACCTCCATGGAAAACAATTTTATCAACTAGAGCAGTGCTTAAGTACAATTCATTTTGCCTTTAAATTTAAAGACCACTAAATTCTAAAGTTACTTAGCTAAGCACCCGTACTACACATGCCAATCAGTAAAATTGTTTCAACTATTTTAACGTAGCTTGATTTTTTTTAAAAAACATTGTGCATTCCATCTTGGGATCTCACAAATGACTTTAAAAATTTGCAAAATTTAAATTTCGCTCTTTCTGCTATAACTTTCTATTGTTTTCACAATAACCTACTGTCATGTATCCACCATTTCAGTATCATATTTAATAGTTTCACTACTTTATAAAAATTTCACCTGTGCTTTGCATGTGCATTTCCCACCTTATCCTGCCCTGAATCTCTGGCACAACTGATCCAATTATCATCTCGATAGTTTTGTATTTTTGACAATTTCATATAAATAGAATAATACAATATGTAGTCTTATCAGACTGGTTTCTTTCATTTATCAATATGCATTTAAGATTCAGCTATGTCTTTGCATGGTTGACAGTGCATTCCATTTTACTGCTGAATACTATTTCCTTGAATGACTCTACCACAATTTTATTGCCCATTCTACTACTTAAAGATGTATTTATTCCTTACAGCTTTGAGCAGTTTTGAATAAAGTTTTTATTAACATTCATGTGCAGGTGTTTTTATGACATGTTTTCAAATCAGTTGAGTAAATATGTAGGCGCATAATTGCTTGATCATACAGTAAAACTATGTGGGTAACTTTGTAAGGAACTGCCAAGATATGTTTCAAAAAGGCTGTAACATTTTGAATCCCCACCACTTACGAATAAGTGTTCTTCTTTCCCTACTTCCTTACCATTTACAGGAATCATAAATTTTTACATTTTTGCAATTCCATGTGCTATAATTACCCAGCACATATATAATGCTATTGTTTTAAACGTAGTTATTATTTCAATTAATGAAATGGAAAAAAATATGACTTTTTATCTTCTTTTATTTCTTCTATTATGATTTTCTTTGTGCAGATTCAGTTTCTGACCAATGTCATTTGTTATTTGCCCTGAAGATCTTTTCACATCACTTGCTATGCATGACAGCTGGAAAAGAATTTTGTCATTTTTTTGTTTGTCTGATATAAAGCCCTTTGTAATCCTTCATTTGGGAAGGATAATTTCACTAGTTTTAGAATTTTGCATTGTTAATTTTTTCTTTCTAAATGCCAAAATTTCACTCCATTCCTTTCTTGCTTGCATGGTTTTTAACAAAATGTCTGCTGTAATTCTTATATTTTTTCTTCTGTAGTAAGGTGTTCCCCATCCCCCAGCTCTTTCAAATTTTTCTCTTTGTCATTGGTTTTATGCAGTTTAAATAAGATACACCTAGGTGTAAAGTATTTGATAGTTTGATTTTTTTAAAAAATTATTCTATATGGTGTTTTCTGAGCTTCCTGGACCTATAGTTTGGTGTGAGTAATTAATTTCAGAAAGTTTTTGGCCATTAATATTCTGTATCATCTTCTTTTTCTTCTTCATTTGATATTCTAATTTTATGTAAGTTATATCTTTTGATAGTATGACACATGCATGGAAATTCTGGACTTTTTAATTTTTTCTCTTTACATTTCAATTTGGGACTTTTCTATTGACATATCTTCAAGATCACTAATTCTTATCTCTGCTGAAGTATGATGGAGTATGATGCACCCATCAAATATGTTTTTCATTTTTTACAGTAGTTTTTATTTCATCATTTCTTTTTGATTCTATAATGAGTTTCCAACTCTCTGCTTAAATTAAGTATCTATTCTTTCATATTGTCCCTTTTTTTTATTAGAACCCTGAATATGCTAATCACGGCTATTTGAAATTCTCTGTCAAATAATTACAACATTTGTGTGACACTAAGCCTGGATTTTGATTGTTTCATTACTTTGACTATGTTCTTATTTTGCTTTTTTTATTTACAATCTAATTTTTTTTAAAGCTAGATGTGTTGTATTTAGAAATAGAAACTGAGTTAAACAGAACTTCATTCTGAAGATTTATGGTACTCTGACTAAGAGTTGGGCTGTATTTCACATTTGCTGTATCTATAAGTGCCAAAATTTTTAAATTCTTCTGGTATTCTTCTTCCTTGTTTTAGTTTCTGCTTTTGATATTGGTCTTCCCTAAGGCAAGGGTCTTTCTCTTGTGGTTCTTTCTGCTATAACTACTGATAATAGGCAGGATCCTTCTATGTATGGTGATAAGATGTACAGGAAAATGAACATTTTATAATCTGATTAAATCTCAGCCATTCCTGTGGACCTATGCTTTGGGGCTTTGACCTTCATAAATGTTTCTCCAATGGTATTGTTTTCCTCTTCTTGCTTCTTACCCCCTTCTCAGGCTATAGTATTGTCAATTTATTTCCTTGAACCCTTGGTCACTTTTGATTATGCTTTCTTTTTTCTTCCTTATGTGAGACAATTATATTAGAGGAAACTGGGGAAAATGGGAGTTTGCCAAAGAACCAATAATGCAAAGTACCAGAGATGGGTTGGCTTTTATAATGGGAAATTTTTTATGGCAAAAGCTTACAGCCCTGAGGCCATGACATGTCTAATTCAAGGCACCACCGGAGATGCTTTCGCACCAAAGTCAGCTACTGGTGATCCTAGCATTCTGCCATGTGGCGATCAGGCAAGATGGTGGGTCTGCTGGTCTCTCTCTACTTTCTCTTTGAACTTAGCTATGGTTGATCAGTCATCTGTCCCTGGGCCTCAGCTCTTGAGCTTCTTGGGTCTTAACTCCTTGATCTCAGCTGTAGATAAACCTTGAGTTCTTTCTTTCACATGACCAGATCAAAAAAGGCAGCTTCTTTTCTCTATGGGTCTCTGTTTATATCAAACCCAGCAAGAATGTGGAGACCCAAGCTAGCTCATGCCTCACTGATGCAGTCCAATCAAAAGACCACACAGGAATGGATTTGTTCAAAAAAGTAATAATTGTTTTCTTTTTGGGATTCATAAAAAAACTTCAAACTGTCATACCCTTCTACCACCTAATATCAGGTTCTGACAAAGCATTTTTACCCAGAGAGTAAGCTTTTGTTATGGACAAGGCACTGGGTTTGTTTCACAATGAGCACGCTTCCCTTCTGCCTGCCAGAGTTATGTGGGAGCTTTTCTTTATCTTTATTATGAGAACTGGAAGTGAAGTCTACAAAAATTTGGGTGTCCCCTAAGAAAATGATCCCTAAATGTTTCTTAGTCTCACACAGCCTCTAGCAATTTGTCAAGAAGACCATATAGTTAGTTGTTCCTACTTTTCTGTGGCTCCAGAAAGTTTTGCTCCAGGTAACCTGATCTTGGCTGTGACTCTGGGTGCATTTGTACCTCCATATGTTGGGGTGATGGCTTACCAGGCAACTTCATGTATTTCAAGTTTCCAAGAAAAGCTGTTGATTTTAAAGATGCCCACTTTTTCTTATTGTAAGAACAGGAATGATAACTTCTTAGCTCTTTACTTCATTGATTTTAAATTGGAAGCTAACAGCTATAATTTTAAAGAGATATGTCAACCAAATTTAAATTTAGAAGAGGAAAACTTCCTTGAAGGAAATATAGTCTGGAGATAATTATTTTAGTGGACAATAGTTTACATTTTCTCTTTTCATAGTCATTTCCTTTTGGCTAAGTCTTCGAACATCCTCATCTGAGTACACAGTCTTGATTTTTCATTGAAATAGGTTATTCATTCCAAGGTTTTACCCGTAAAAAAACAAAAACAAATCAACCAACCAACAAAACAAAATACAGGAAATATCTCTCTTAATCCTTAATTTAATTTATGTTTTGAATATGTCATGGATCAGAGAGCTTCTCAAAATTTTAAAATCATTGAAATCTTGTTTTCAATAATTCACCCAAGATTCAAAGCTCAAGATGCCTGTTTTTCCATACTCTTGTAGTTGCCAAATAAATTGATTCTCCAAAGCACTTAATCTTAATTTGAAGATTTAGTGAGAATATTTAAGAAGTTAAGTTAATTAAAAAGTTTAAATTATTAATCTCTAAGAATTTAAATCCATTTTGAGCTCTAAAAATAGATTTATTTATTTCAAAAAGAAATGTTAGTATATGAGACTGTCCTTGCTCATGAATAAAAGACTTATATTTTGTGATTTTTAAAAATATTCTGGAGTTGTATATCAATGCACAAAAACTTAAACCTAAATAAACTAATATTAAATTATAAACTTTGATGTCACAATTAATAGGGTAACTAACATTTCCATATATCAGTGCTTCATTTCATGGAACAATTACCATTGTCCTAGCCATATTATAGATATTATCTCATATAATCATCTGACAATCTCTTAGGAGTCATGTAATAATCTAGGACATGGTATTATTGTTTTGTATAAATGAAATAAGGTGGCTAAAACTTCTGGGTCCAACCAGCTTAGTATCAAATATAACTTATAATGAGATAAGTTGTAATTAAAACACCATGGTTATTATATTTTGTTTTTAAGAAGGAAAACCAATTTATGTGTGTCTATTCCTAGGATATCAGCAGAAAGAAAAATATGAAATATCTATAAATTTCATAATTATAACCCATATTTTTTAGAAATCATGCATATTAGCTTTTGCATATCTAAAATAATCATAATAGTAATCATAATTTTAACCATCATAATAATTAGCAGAAATGAGGTAAGAAATTTGTGATTACATATATCAGATAGCCAAAAACTTTTGTAACAGAAAATAAAATATAAGTGGTCAAATAACATTTTTCTTACCATTGTGATTTTCTTTGACTGAAAGATAGTTGATGTGGTGGTTTGAAGCTTTACTGAACGCCAAAAAATCTTGTTCTCAAAACGAATCCATTCCCATGCATGTAAACCTATTGCAGGTGGAAACTTGATTAAATTACCTCAGTTAAGGGCCTTTGATTAGACTGCATGATCTTAAACCTCTTATTTTAGAATTTTATAAAAGGAGGAATAAAAAGCCATGGACAGGAGGTGGGGCAAGATGGCATCCAAGTAAATACACCATCGAGGTGGGGCAAGATGGCATCTAAGTAAGTACACCATCATATCTTCTCTTACAAAAGACTGGCTGTGTGGTGATGGAGTCCTAGTGGAGCAGGCTGCTTCGGGAACCTGCAGGGCGGGAGGTGTCTGGACATCTATCTGAAGAGACTGCCGCAGAATTGGTGTTTGCTCAAGGTAGAACTACAGGTTTCTAACACTGAATGCAGAAGCCATGGGAAGGTAAATCCCTCCCCACCCTAAGGCTAAGTGCTTCAGCGTTCACTGAGAACTGCCGATCATGGGGCAGAGTCTCCAAGCCCCATGTGCCCCAGATGTGTGAACCCCAAGCCTGTGTCCCCTCAACCCCCATGGCCCACACTAAATACCCCGAGTCCACATTCTCCCAGGTCTCTGTTTCCTGATCCCAGCACTCCGGAAATCCAGCATTGCCTTACCCCTCTGGACACAGACTAACTCCAGAAGTGGGAGAGTTTAGGTGGGAGGTGCAGAGGGGCCAAGGAGCGTAGGTTCAATTTTCTGGTTCCCCCCTTTTTTACTGAGTTTAGAAGAGATATTAGCTGACTTGGGGAGACCCTAGGAATAGAGAAGAGGCAAATCTGGTGAGAGAGCCCAATTCACCTAAATGCCCTGGGGAAGGAAACTTGTTCTGGGAGAAGGTGGAGTCAGAAAATTAACCACCCCCCTTGTAGCACACCTAAGGGAGAGGGACAGTAGGACATGCTTTACAGGCTTCCAATAGCATATTTAGGGTTTCTGGCAAGGGGTGGGTGCTCTCTCAAGAAATTAAGTCATTATTTTCACAGGTGAGTTGGTTCACCAGGGACCCATTTGAAATTCCTACAGGAGCCCTCACACAGCCTTCCTGCTGCCTTGGGAGAGAGAGAAATGAGGAAGGGAGAAAGGGGGAAGGTCAGATTCCTAAGCAGTCTATTCAATTGCAAAGAGAATTCTTTGCCTGAGGCCTTGTCTGGTCTTTTTTGCTGGTCTCTTTTCTTGGTTTTTATCCTCTTTATCCCCCTCACCACCACCCCTTTTATTTTTTTCTTTTTCTTTTTCTTTTTTCTCCCCTCCCTCTGCTTTTTTTCCTTCTCTCTTTCTGTCTCTTTCCCCCTCAGCCCACTTTCTTTCTTTTTTTTATATTAGTGCTGCGGGCAACATTTCTTATTTTCTGAGCTTCCTCATCCTCAATTTTCTCTTTTCTGAGTATACTGATTTTGGCTTCCAACACTATTCCCTTTCCTTTACATCATTCTCTCCTCCATCATTTATTGTTTCTCTTACATTCCACCTCTCTCTGTTTAGCCCCCAATATTTCTGACATTTTATCTCTATTACCTCTAATTTGTTTTCTATCATTTATTCACTCTTTATGTTATTGTCCTCTCTTTCCTTTATCCCTCTCTACTGATCACACTGACCTTTTAATTCATAATATATTCCTCCCCATATTCACTTTAATATCTCATTATAGGTATGCCACTTTTTTTATGGTTATGCCTATACACAGCTTCCATGAGTTCTATATCCATTCTCCTAGATGTCATATGATTTTCTGCTAACACTCACTATCTATATTATTATATTTTTCTTTTCTTAACCCTTTTGCTTTCTTCAGACCTAATATTTTCCTTCAAGAGAACGTAGCCAAAAACAAGGAAATAGAATAATAAGAAAAAAGTGACAAAAAGAAGACTTAACATGCACACAAAAACAACTAATTAAACCCCAAGGCTAGAATAAGAAGATAATCAACAGAATAAACCAACAGATAAAATGATGACCAGACAGTAACAAGAAACTACAGACCATACCAATAATCAGGAAAACATGGCCCAAAACAATAAACAAACTAAAAACCAGGAAGAGAAGTGGAACACTGAACAATTAATTAAAGCTCTCAAAACCTGTATCATGGACCAATTCAATGAAGTGAAGGAAGATATTAAGCATATCAAGAAAACACTTGGAGAGCATACAGAAGAAATTGTGATCATACACCAAAAGATCACAGAGATTATGGGGATCAATAGCACAATCCAAGAAATCAAAAATACACTGTCAGTGAATAACAGCAGATTTGAAGAGGCAGGGGAAAGAACTAGTGATGTGAAAGACAGTATATCTGAAATCAAACAGATAGTAGAATTAATTGATAAAAAGATAGAAAAAATCCAGCAGGGACTTAGGGACCTAAATGACAATGCAAAATGCCAAACATATGCATTATAGGCATCCCAGAAGGAGAAGAGAAGGGAAAGGGGATAGAAAGGGGATTGGAGGAAATAATGGCTGAAAACTTCCCAAACATATTGAGGGAGATGGATGTACATGTCCAGGAAGCACAACACACCCAAAACAGCATACATCTGAATAGGCCTACCCCAAGACATATACTTGTCAAATTATCCAATGCTCAAGACAAAGACAAAATACTAAAAGCAGCAAGAGAAAAGAGAACCATCACATACAAGGGAGGCTTCATAAGATTAAGTGCTGATCTCTCATCTGAAACCATGGAGGCAAGAAGGAAGTGGTATGACATAGTCAAGGTACAAAAAAAAAAAGAATTTCCAACCAAGAATACTCTATCCAGCAAAGCTAGCATTCAAAATTGGTGGACAGTTCAAAATATTCACCGATAAACAGAAACTAAGAGAGTATACCAATAAGAAACCTGCCCTTCAAGAAATACTAAAGGGAGTTCTGCAGGAGGAAAGAAACAAACAGAAGAGACAGAGTTGGGGGAGAATGTAAAAACAAGTAAAACTATTAAAAAAAAATCAAACAACATAAGACAAAAACAAATCCAAAGAAAACATGGTTAATATAAGTAATTCCTTGAAAGTAATAACACTAAATGTCAATGGATTAAACTCACCTGTTAAGAGACACAGACTGGAAGACTGGATAAAGGAATATGACCCATCTATATGTTCTCTACAAGAAACACATGTTAGACACAGAGATTCAAGAAGGTTTAAAGTGAATGGCTGGAAAACAAAATTACAAGTAAACAACAACTAACTAAAACAGGGCAGGAGTAGCTACATTAATATCAGACAAAATAGACTTTAAATGCAAAACAATTCTGAGAGACAAAGATGAAAGGGATAATCTTTCAAGAAGAATGAACAATCATAAACATTTATGCTCCTAACAAGGATGCCTCTAAATATGTGAGGCAAACACGGGAAAAACTAAGAGAAAGAACAGATGCCTCTACAGTTATAGTGGCGGACTTTAATACACCACTATCAACTATGGACAGAACATCTCAAAAGAGAATCAATAAAGAAACAAAAACTTTGAGCAGTATATTAGAGGAGCTGGACCTAATAGACATATACAGAACATTACACCCAAATACAGCAGGATATACATTTTTCTCAAGTGCACATGGATCATTCTCCAAGATAGACCATATGCTAGGCCACAAAGAAAGGCTCAATGAATTCAGAAAGATCAAAATCACACAAAATAATTTTTCTGACCATAGTGGAGTAAAGCTGGAAATATGCAAGGGCCAGAGGCCCAGATTTTCAACAGTATATGGAAATTAAACATATATTCCAACAAAAATGACAATTCAGAGGAAATGGACAAATTCCTAGAAATACATAAGCAGCCTCTATTGAGGAAAGAAGAAATTGATGATCTGAACAAAACAATCACAAGAGAGAGAATCAGTCATTAAATCCTCCCAACTAAGAAGAGCCCTGGCCCAGATGGATTCACAGGTGACTTCTGCAAAATATTCCAGAAAGAACTAACGCCAAACTTGCTTAAACTCTTCCAAAAAATTGAAAGAGAGGAACATTGCCTAACTCATTCTATTATGCCAACATTACCCTAGTAGCATAGCCAAACAAAGACACCACAAGAAACAAAAATTGCAAACCAATTTCTCTAATGAACCTAGATGCAAAAATCCTCAACAAAATACTTGCTAATTGTATTCAACAACACATTAAACAAATTATACACCATGACTAAGTGGGATCCATTCTGGGTATGCAAGGATGGTTCAACATAAGAAAATAAATTAATGTAATACATCATATAAACAGATTGAAGGAAAAAAATCACGTGATCATATCTATAGATGCAGAAAAAGCATTTAACAAAATACAGCACACTTTCTTGATAAAAATACTGCAAAAAATTGGAATACAAGGAAATTTTCTGATTGTGATGAAGGGTATACGTGAAAAACCCACAGTCAACATCATTTACAATGGTGAAATCCTAAAATCTTTCCCTCTAAGATCAGAAACAAGACAAAGATGCTGACTATCACCTCTTCTATTTAACACTGTCTTAGGAGTACTTGCTTGAGCACTGAGGCAAGAACCAGATATAAAAGCATCCAAATTGGAAAGGAAGAAGTCAAAATTTCATTATTTGCAGATGACATGATCTTATGCATAGAAAACCCAGAGAAGTGTAAAAGAAAGCTTCTAGAACTCATAAATAAGTTCAGTACAGTCACAGGTTATAAGATCAATGCACAAAAATCAGTAGCATTTCTGTACACTAATAATGAGCAAGCTCAGGAGGAAATCAAGAAACATATACCACCATTTACAATAGTCAATAAAAAATCAAATACCTAGGAATAATTTTAACTAAAGTGTAAAAAACTTATACATAGAGAAATACACAACACTGTTCAAGGAAATCAAAGAAGACCTAAATAAATGGAAGAACATTCCCCATTTATGGACAGGAAGACTAAATATTATTAAGATGTCTATCCTACCAAAACTGATCTACACATTCAATGCAATCCCAATAAAAATCAACACAGCATTTTTAATGAACTAGAAAAACTAGCTATGAAATTTATTTGCAAAAGAAAGAGGCCCAAATAGCCAAAGACATATTGAAAAATAAAAATGAAATTGGAGGAATCACACTACCTGACTTCAAAACATACTACAAAGCTTCAATAGAGAAAACAGCATGGTATTGGCACAAGGAGAGAGACACAGACCAGTGCAACTGAATTGAGAGTTCTGATATAGATCCTCATATATACAGTCATATAATATTTGATAAGGCCACCAAACCCTCTCAACTGGGAGAGAATGGCCTCTTCAACATATGGTGCCTGGAGAACTCGATATCCGTATGTAAAAGAATGAAAGAGGATTACCAGCTCACACTTTATACAAAAATCAACTCAAGATTGATCAGAGACCTTAATTTAAGAACTAAGACTTATAAAGACTTTCGAAAGCAATGTTGGGAACCATCTACAGGGCCTTGTAATAGGAAGTGGCTTCATGATCTTCACACCCAAAGCACGAGCAGCAAAAGAATGAATAGATAAGTGGGACTTCCTCAAAATTAAAGCCTTCTGCACCTCAAAGGAGTTTGTCAAGAAAGTGAAAAGAGAGACTACACATTGGAGAAAATATTTGGTAACCATATATCTGATAGGAGACTTTTATCCTGCATATATAAAGAACTCGTAGATCTTGAAAATAAAAAGACAAACAGCCCATTTTAAAAATGGGAAAAGATTTAAACAGAAGACACTTCTCCAAAGAAGAAATACAAATGGCTAAAAAACATGAAAAAATTATCCAGATCTCTAGCTATTAGGGAAATGCAAATCAAAACTATAATGAGATACCATCTTACCCCCATAAGATTGGCAGCTATGAAAAAACAGAAGACTGCAAGTGCTGGAGAGGATGTGGAGGAATGGGAACTCTCATCCACTGCTGGTGGGAATGCAGAAGGATCCAGCCATTCTGGAGGGCAGTTTGGCCTTTTCTCGAAAAACTAGCTATAGATTTGCCATATGACCCAGCAATTCCACTGCTGGGTATATACCCAGTAGAACTGAAAACAAGGTAACAAACTGATACATGCACACCAATGTTCATAGCAGCATTGTTCACTATTGCCAAAAGTTAGAATCAACCCAAATGCCCATCAAAAGATGAATGGATAAATAAAATGTGGTATATACATACAATGGGATACTACTCAGCTATGACAAGGAACATAGTACAAACACAAGGGATAACACTGATGAATCTTGAGAACCTTATGTTGAGTGAGGCAACCCAGGCATTGACGGACAAATACCTCAATGATATGAAATAAGTAAACCAAGCTGCCTCAGAGAGCTGGAGAATGGACAATAGACTTAAAGGAATTTGGTGGGTAGAGGAAGGTTGCAACCTGACACCTACCTGGGTTAAATCTAAGATAAGCTGGAGGTAAGTATTTGTCAGGGAAGGGTTAAAATGGGGGCATAGAGATACCTTCGGGTGGGGCTTTGTGGGCTTGAGGGGGGCTGGGGATGGGAGGATGGGTAATATGGTCCAAGAAATTGAGGGGAGGGTGGGGGAACATATGAACATAAGAAATTGTCAGGTATGTGGTTGAGAGTATATTGTTGAGAAAACTTTTTCAAAAATAATAAGGAAGGTTACCTGTTTAAGATGCTTAAAGGGGAGAATCTGACACATGGCAGGCTTCTACGGAGTGTGCGAGTGCTCATTTTGTCATAGTGGGTTATATCATTGGATGGAGACCCATACAATGAGAGTGAAGGTATACCCACATCCTGGGGAGGACTGATATTCTCAAATAGAGGGAATTGTATCTCTCAAGAGTAATCATGGCTCCTGAGAAATATAATGTAAGGCTGCACATGTTTCCTTCACTTAGACAGACATAAGTCACAAACTGACACCAAACATGTTATCTTTTACCACATTTTAGGCTTTTGAATTAAATAGTTCTCTACGGCTGCTAAAAAATTGACTTATCCCTGATGATGACTGAACTTGCTGACCAAACTGCTGAAAAGAAATATTTTTAAAGTGGCAATTCTTAGTAGTTTTATTTCTTTGCCAATTTTTATGCCGTTATGTTCCTCTAAAATTCTACTTGATTTTTAGTCAAGAAATATTTATTAAGATCTGCATATATATGGCAAAAATAGTTCAATGAGTACAAAAGCATATAGATTAAAAAATAAATCACCCAACTCTATTCTCCCTGTGTTATAGTTTATATCTTCATAATTATACTATATTCGTAATTATACTGTATTCATTTTATGTATTTCTACATATTTATATATTATGTGTGTAAGCGCTTTTATTTAATACAGATAATAGCATATTTAGACCTTATTTTTAATCTTTTTTTCCTTACACTTGCCTATTTAGGAATTCATTCCATAACATAATATGTAGGTAGGGAAATGAGAAAGACAGATAGAAAGAGAGCTAAATCTGCCTAATTATTCTTAACAACCACAGAGTATCCATTATGTTATTTCACCACTTCTCTATTAAAGGTCATATGCATTGCCATTAAATAACATATGTCAATGAACACCTTAATAGGTACTTAGTTGTGCCCATCTATTAACACATATATAGACCTTTATATATATTATATATATAGCAGGGTATGTTTATTATAAACTTAAGTAGATATTACCAGATTATCATCCATAAAGTTTGAAAAATTTATACTTTCACCAAGAAATACAGTCTGTTTTCCATAGTACATTCATTTTAAGCATAAGATAATTCCAACTAATATTTTAAAAACAAAGTGAAAAAAGTAAAATATTGTATTAAAAAAAACCATTATGTTATATAAGCAATACGAAAAATATGTATTTACTATAGTCTCTGGGCTTTTTTTTCCAGAAAGCAATTTATGTTACATAGACTATGATGTATATTCTGGATCCCTAGTAAGCAAAATTTGGAAAATTAAAGTAGTATAAGCTTAAAGAAGAAATACTTGGTTAATTTTCCTGCTTTCTATTTACAAAAATCATCACAGTTTTCATATATTTAATAATTTTTGGAAAGCATTTAATTCATAGCATTCTGCTTAATATATTTTCAATGAATTTTAGGAAATCAATTTGGAGGGCAATAAAATGTTTAGAGTAATTAAAAAGAGAACAATTTGAACTCTGATTTTAATAAGCTATTTTAATCAATATTTGTAAAATTATTACTTTAAAAACTATTATAAAAACGAAATTAATAAAATATCACCTTAGGATAGCTTTAGTTTTCCATGTTGTTCCATGATTTGTTTTAGCAAATGCAGCAAACTAATTGTTGAGAATTGAACCATGTGCCTCAACAAAGGAAGATTCAGATTCCAACCCCTCATGCTGTGGGTGTGGACCAATTGTAATAGGATCTCTTTAAGATATTGCTTCATTTAAGTTATGGCCTAACTGAATAAGGTTGGGCTTTATCTGGATTACTCGAGTCCTTTATAAACAGAATGAAATTTAGACAGAGAGAGAAGCTGAAGTCAACTGAACCTGGAAGAGAAAGAAGAAGATGCACCATGGGCATTGCCACATGACAAAAAAGCCAAGGAACCCCAAAGGTTGCCAGCCAGGCAGAAGACAGCCACCCTGGGAAGAAGCAAGCCTTTAAGCCTGTGAAACCATATGGAGGTAAATTTCTGTTGTTAATCCAACCCACTCAATAGAATTTGTTTTAGCAGCTATTTATTAACATTATGATACATTAATATCTCTTGCTACTGTAATAATATTTGGTATGAATAAGTATATCTGAGGAATTGAAATCAGCTAGTTAGCACTCATATAGTAAATGTTTTTCTACACTCTTGCTTTATTCACCTATTTATGTTAACAGATTTATTGGATATGATTAACACACAATAAACTGCAAATATTTCAAGTATACAATTGCAAGTTTGGGAATCTGTTTATACCCATGAAACCATCAAAACAATTCAAAAGTGAATGCAACTATTAACCAGAAAGGTGTCCTTGTGCCACTTGGTAATTCCTCACTCTATTCCTCAAAAATTGCCTCAAACAACCAATAATTATAATTGCTTTTCTTTCATGAGAGTTTGCATTTTCTAGTGTTCAATGTAAATGGTATCATGTGGTATTATACTTTTATTGTCCAACTTCACTCATTTTGGATAATTATTTTGAAATTCATCCTTGCTATTGCTTGTATCAATAGTTAATTTCTTGTAATTGCTGAGTAGTATTTTGCTGTAAAAATAATGCATTATTATTATTATTTTTTGTATCTATTCACCTGTTAGTGGATATTTGAGTGTTTGACTTTAGTCTGTTACAATTAAAGCTCCTATGAACATCCATGCACTGGTCTTTATAAGAACATAACTTTCTTTTCTCTTTGGAAAATACCTAAACTTGGTATGTCTAGATCACATAATAAGTATTTGTTTAACTATTTGAGGAAACTGTTAAAATGCTTTTCAAATTGGTCAAGTTTACATTCTTGCCATCACAAGTGAGCACTCCAGATCCTCTACATCCTTGTCGATTCTGAGTATGATCAGATATTTTAATTTTATCCATTCTAATATGTATAGAGATATATCAATGTAGTTTTATTTCTGTGATGACTAATGACATTGCATATCTATTTATGTGGTTATTTGCTGTCCATATAATTTTTGTAGTAAAGTGTTCAAAACCTTTCCCATTTTTATATGGTTCCTATTTTCTTTTAATTGACTTTGAGAATAGTTAATATTTCTGGATATAAGACCTTTATCAAATGTATTACTTGCAAATATTTTTTCATTGTGGTTTTTCTTTTGATTCTCTTAGTGGATTTCTATTTTATTTATTTTTAAGAACCTTTAGATTAAATAAATGTTACATGAAAAATCTCATATACCCCACCCCCTCACCATCCCACACTCATTTAGAGTTAGTCCAGCAAATATGATTTTTTTTTCTAAAGTTGTTTGGTTATTTAAGATCTTTTGCATTTCCCTGTGATTTTTAATGTTAGCTAGTCAATTTCTTCCAAAAATTTCTCCAGGGATCTGGATTGGAATTATACTGAATCTGAAGATCAAGTTGAGAATAACTGACACATTAAAAAAATATTGACTGTTCCAACCTAGGAACAAGATGCATATTTCTACCCATTTAGGTCTTCTTTAATTGTTCTCAATAATGTTTTGGAGTTTGGGTGTATAGGTATTTGTCAACATTGCCAGACTTACTGCTAAATATTTAATAATTTTAATGCTTTTGTAAATGGCATTTTTTGTTTCAATTTCTGATTTTTTTGTTGGTATGTAGAAATAAAATTGTGTGTGTTTTTTTTTGCCATATTGACTGTTCTTATACTTTCTTATACATTCCACTGAATTTTCAACATAGGCTATCATGTAATCTGTGGCTGAAGTTATTTTTCTTCTTAATTTCCAATATGGATGCATGATATTTCATTTCTTGTCTGATTGTACTGACTGGAAGCTCTAATAAATGCAATGCTTAATAAAACCAGCAATAATGGAAGTAGAGTCTTCTTTGTGATTTCAGGAGGAATGGTGAATATTTAAAATGAACCCTTCCCTTCTCTCTGGTATGTTCTCTTTCTGGTCACCTCTCTCCACTCTAATATGTCCTATAAACTTAATGCATCTGTGTTTCTCTGTAAACTCTGTCTGTGGGGGTCTGCCTGAGCTCCCCCTTCATATGTAATAGGTGAAAATTCTCTCAGGACAGTAAACTGTAGAAATCGTGAGGATTGCCTGTTTTATTTTGTTTCTCTCATTCATCACTGTTATTCATTCCCTAATTCTAGTGTCTTGAATTCTATTTGATATATTTTTGTTTGTTTTCCACTTTACTTTTTGCAGGAGGGAGGGAAAATACAGTCACTGTTACTTCTTTGGTGGAAGAAGAAATTCCCTTATTATTTTTTTTAACAAACTAAAGAAAGAGTTAAAATTTTAAAAATATATCAGAATTATTATGTCAAAAATTTGTGGGAAGCAGAAGCTGCTCAATGGTTCAACACAGTCTTCCCACATATGAGGTCATAGTTTCAATTCCTGGCCCCCGGGACCTCAAGAAAAAAAAAAATGGACTCAGTACTGATAAAATATATCAATTCAGACATATGATACTATAGATTGGCTTCTCTCTGCATCCCTTCTAATGAACCATAATCAGTAATATATTAGGGATAAGCATGTTTGCTTGTTTTTTAACCATTATTTGTAATTTATCAATGAACTCTAGAGTTATGTTTAATGGTATAATATTGTATACTTGTTGTCAATAGCACATAAGCAAACTTTGACACTTATTATATGTAGCTCTTTAAAGTATTCTATAATTGCCCAGAATCTACAGTTATCTATTCCACATGGCCAGGGTTAGGGGCACGGTACACCTGTTACCTGGAAAATCTGCATAAAGTTTTTTGATCCTCCATTCACATCAGAAAAGAAGTCTGAATTATTATTTTTTCCTTTATGGAGTGTTTACAGTACTTTATTGTAAAATTTGGGTTAAGTATTATATAATACTATACATACATTTTATGCATTTCTGAGTTTCTAAGCTTTTTCTGTGTCATCCACCAGCCTTTGTATATTGTCTGCAGCTTCCACAAAACTCCTAAACAATTCCCATTTAATTTGTTATGCCAACACATGATATATTGAAACTGTGATGGAGAAAGTTGTGATGTGGAAGGGATAACTATAGATTATTGAATGTTCCTATCTTCCTTCCAAGTGTCTGATGTCAGTTGATTGAGATACTGGAAGAACTTTTATCTTCTTCAGTTTGTTTCTAGACACAGTGCTGCAAAATTCCATAAGATAACGCTATGGCTATTACATAGATATATTTCCATATGTGAGAAGAAACTGCACTTTTAAAGTATAACTGACTAATTCTTTTGTCTACTTGGACTTCCAAACTCTAAAAATTATAGTAGTTAATCAATATGTATTAAAAGAATCTTGTTCAAACCTCCTTTAACAATCAGCTTGAAGTTCTAATTATATCTCTTCAGCAAAGTAAGCTTAGCAGAGGCTCATTTTTCTATTATGTTCTCATGTTAGAAAATATGTTGTTGAAAATATCTGAATGAAATTTGCATTACTTTAATGATATTCCATTACTGAGACATATAGAGATGTGTTTTAAAAATTGTTAGACAGTGTAATGTAATGTAACATAATGTAACATAGCATAACAATATATAGCATAATATAATACAATATAATAGATTTATAATTTAACATTGGATAAAAATTTAATGGTTTTAGATCTTTTAAAGAAACTTTAAGCTAAGAGAAGATTAAAAGTGCAGAAAGAGCTCAACAGCATAAAAGATGCATTCCCCTCCTCATAAAACACAAGTTAACTGAATATTTAATATTTCATGAGTCTTAAAATATATCTTAATATTCAATAAAACAATAAAGTTGCTTTATAAATGTTTTAAGACTTGATTTTTCATTTATATATTATTATAACAAATATTATTGGATACCATGTTTTCTTTGCATTCCTTTGACTGTTATTTCACCCTGAAGATAATGAAATGATGTATTCAAATATAATAATGTATATCAACACCTTTTAATATGTTTTCAATTAATAAATTTTTAGTAAGTTAATATTTGATGGGCCACTCCTAAAATTAGTCTATTTTATGGTCCCAAATCTGTCATTTCTGCAGATTTTCACCTATCAGAGCAAATGGAAATTTTCAATATCAATACCCTCTCAGAAAAGAATATGATTTCACACATTTACACTTTAGCATTGTTGACCACATCTTCCCCTCTTAAAGAGGTAGGCATTTCAAATTAAATGTTGAATTGTGTTGTAGAAGATTTCCCTAAACTGAGAGAATACTGAATAATTGGCAGTCAGTATACAAATAATTTTTGTGAAGAATAAGTTCTTCCATCACAAAACATGACTGCTTAAATTTGTTTAAGAAGAATCATTGCATCTCTCTTCACATGATAGTTATTTAACACAAATGACCAATTTAAAATACATAATAAGTGAAAAATAAAGCTACAACAGCAAATCTATCTTCAGTATATCTTCTTTTCATAATGGATTTAGAATGCTTGCCATGTTTTATTTGGAAGATGAACTTAAAGGAATTAGATGCACGCAAATGATCCATACTATGTTTCCTTTATCCATTGTGTTCACAGCTTCCCTATCGTATGGGTAACCCAAAAAAACATTTTCTTGAGGAATCCCTTAACATATACTTGGGAATATATTGCACAGCAATTCACTCTTGTCTATTCAAAACAATTTTAATTAGTACCAATGTTAGAGTGAGTGTAATTCCTTAATGAAACTACACAGTCGGCTTCATTCGCCCCTTAACAGTTAAAAGTATTATAGCAATCTCATTCTAGTTTCTTTACTAAGGAATCCTGCCAGCTGTAGTCCCAGTACAATTATTGCTTTCACAAAGTGCTCTAAATCTGTCAACAAGAAAATACATGAACTACTGCATAATAAAGCTGTTAAGAAGTTGACCCAGTTATTATACCGCAACTACCTCCTCTGGCAGAGATAGCTAGGCAAACCTGCTGATTAACAGTGTCTTGGGTACGTAACACAATTAAAGGGAATTTTTCCTTGTTTCTGTTATATAATAGAGGTTATAAGTGGTTTGATAAACATTTGATAATGTTTTGATCCAATTTAG